>NC_060143.1:126512657-127122657 GCF_021461385.2 Schistocerca piceifrons | reverse complement strand
GTCCTCCATCTGTTTCCATTATAATGTACATTTCTCTAACGGTGTTTGTACCTTTCACCACGATTGCAATATCTTAGTACAGGGTGACAATTATTGAACTATGTGAAATTAAATCGTTATAACTTCTGAACCGTTTGCGTTAGGACATTCAAACTGCACGGTTGACCACGGGGCGTTATGGGAAGTAGTATGCGCGTGCATCGTTTGGTTTAGCGACAAAGCGCACCTTCATTTATGGGTTCGTCAGTAAGAAAAACTGACGCATTTGAGGGACTGAGAATCCGCATTTCGCGATCGAAAAGTGCACTGTGTGGTGTGCAATGTCCAGTCACGGAATAATCGGTGCTATATTTCTTGATGGGACGGTGACTACCGAACGGTACTTAGAGATTCTCGAAGATGATTTCATCCCCATTATCCAAAGTGACGCTGATTTGGACAAGATGTGGTTCATGCAAGACGGAGCTCGACCTCATCGAAGCAGGAGAGTGTTTGATGTCCTGTAGGAGCTCTCTGAGGACCGCATTCGGGTTCTGAGGTACCCACAGGCCACTGGCATGGGCCTCGATTGGCCACCATATTCTCCGGAACTGAACACATGCGACTCCTTTTTGTGGAGCTGTACTAAAGACAAGGTGTACAGCAATAACCCCATAACCATTACTGAGCTGAACACATTCAGAAGGTCATCGACAGCATCGATGTTCCTACACTTCAGCGGGTCATGCAGAATTTCGCCATTCAACTGCGGAACATCATCGTCAATGATGGCAGGCATATCGAACATGTCATAACGTAAATCCCAATATCAGTAGTGACGTTTAAATATTGAATAAAGTGTGTGCACGCCGTAGTTTGTAACTAATTCATATGAACTAACATTGTTGTTGTTGTGGTCTTCGGTACAGAGACTGGTTTGATGCAGCACTCCATGCTACTCTATCCTGTGAAAGCTGCTTCATCTCCCAGTACCTAAACCGAGCGAGGTGGCGCAGTGGTTAGACACTGGACTCGCATTCGGGAGGACGACGGTTCAATCCCGCGTCCGGCCATCCTGATTTAGGTTTTCCGTGATTTCCCTAAATCACTCCAGGCAAATGCCGAGATGGTTCCTCTGAAAGGGCACGGCCGACTTCCTTCCCCATCCTTCCCTAATCCGATGAGACCGATGACCACGCTGTCTGGTCTCCTTGCCCAAACCAACCAACCAACCAACCCAGTACCTACTGCAACCTACATCCTTCTATTTAGTGTATTCATCTCTTGGTCGCCCTCTACGATTTTTACCCTCCACGCTGCCCTCCAATACTAAATTGGTGATCCCTTGATGCCTCAGAATATGCCCTACCAACCGATCTCTTCTTCTAGTCAGGCTGTGCCACAAATTCCTGTTTTCCCCAATTCTATCCAGTACCTCCTCATTAGATACGTGATCTACCCATCTAATCTTCAGCATTCTTCTGTAGCACCACACTTCGAAAGCTTCTATTCTCTTCTTGTCCAAAACATTTATCGTCCGCGTTTCGCTTCCATACAAGGCTACACTCCGTACAAATACTTTCAGAAATGACTTCCTGACACTTAAATCTATACTTGATGTTAACAAATCTCTCTTCTTCAGAAACGCTTTCCTTGCCATTGCCAGTTTACATTTTATATCCTCTCTACTTCGACGATCAGTTATTTTGCTCCCCAAATAGCAAAACTCCTTTACTACTTTAAGTGTCTCATTTTCTAATCTAATTCCCTCAGCATCACCCGATTTAATTCGACTACATTCCATTATCCTCGTATTGCTTTTGTTGATGTTCATCTTATATCCTCCTTTCAAGACACTGTCCATTCCGTTCAACTGCTCTTCCGGGTCCTTTGATGTCTCTTACAGAATTACAATGTCATCGGCGAACCTCGAAGTTTTTATTTCTTCTCCATGGATTTTAATTCCTACACCGAATTTGTCGTTTGTTTCCTTTACTGCTTACTCAATATACAGATTGAATAACATCGGGATGAACTAACATATAGTTCAATAATAGTCACCCTGTATATGCTTCATTTGTTGCGTTTTTCTCCGGGTGCGATGCATGATCTGAGGTTTTTTGTGTGTGTTGTATTGTCAGCATAACTGGCGGACGCTGAATTCTCAAAATTCAGTCAGCGAATACAACGATCAATTAAAGTTTTGAAGAGATACTGCAAGTAAAATTACTATTGGCGCATTTTTCTTCACGTTAGCCCTGTAATATTGCACTAAAATAGATCTCACGTGAGGCACTGTACACACTGAAATTCTTCGTTTCGCTATCACACTCCGGGAGGGCAGTGTATACGCTACGTGTTCCTCTCGCTAGGAGCGCTGCCGAAGGTGCCACCAGCGAGCTCCCTTTCGAAAGGCAGAACAGACTTCCGCTGCGAGCTACAGATCGAACGGGCGCGGATCCCGGACCGGTGATGACAAATTCATGTATTCAACGCCGGATGACATGTTTGCTATTGAGGCGTCAAGGGTTTGCCGACTCAGATGTAGCCGTGAATAGCAGAGGAAGTGAGAATGAAACGCTTCCGTTCGTCGCATTCCCCGACGCACTGAAGGGATGGACGGCATTTTAAGGTTCTATTCATCCGGCGTTCCCGGTAAGAATGAATTCCGAGGACCATTTGGCTTTGTCGTCTCTGGGAGAAATGTTACAATTCGGTTGGAATTTACGTGGTACATTTATGATGTATATCTCCCTTGCGCCTTTTTCATTTTACCAAACCAGAGCGTTAGCAATGATAATGTCTACTTTCCTTCGTTTCTGTGATAACAGTTTCATTTCAAGAAACGTCTACGCTACGTCACGAGACCAGATGACATTGCTTTACTAATTACGTGAATATAGAGGAAGAACTATGTGTTCGGATTAGAAAGGGTTGAAAAGAGCCTGATTTTGGCCTCGTTTAATTGACATATCAACGCGATGCTGACAGATCGTGTCCAAAGAGGCACCTACGTATACGTTTTTCGATGGTGCATTGTCTTGCGTAGATCCTTGGACGTGTGACATGTCTCACACGTGGCTCTTTGGTTGCGGCGGCCAATCAGATGTTTTGCGGTGGAAGTTCACTTTAACTGCAACTGAACTTCGGCGTTTTGATGATAATTTTACTGTTGTTCCTGTCTTCGTTCTAGTCGGCCACGCTGTCTTTGGTTGTCCGCCGCTGTATTATGTTTATGTTGCTGCAAGTCGCTATATTTTTTAGGCTTAAGCACCGCATTGCAAGTGAAATCGGGTGCATCCATTTAGGACGCTGTTGCGTGCAGTACATTTTTCACTTTTTATGTTTAATGGCTGAAAATTGAATGTAGTTCTTTGTAGATACGTTTTAGTTGTGTGACCACAGGGATCTCGTTTTACACGCAATTTATAGGTATCTACTTACATTAAGATATTTATTTTGTCATCAGTCTTCCAATTGCTTTGATGCACCCCGCCACGAACTCCTCTTCTGCATCAACCTTTTAATCTCAGAGTAACATCTACATCGTGATCACCGATTCTGTTCTTAAGTTTCTCGGTATTCTCATTTCTGCTATTTCTCATTATTTTCGTCTTTCTTCGATTTACTCTCAGTCCGTATACAGTACTGATTCGATTGTTCATCCCCTTCAAAACATGCGCCAATTCCTATTTACTTTCAGTGGACAGCAATGTCATCAACGAGTCTTATCATTGATATCCTTTCACTTTTAATTTTAATCCAACTCTTGAACCTTTCTTCTATTTCCGTTATTGCTTCTTTTTTGTATAGATTGAACAATAGGGGCGAAAGGCTACATCCTTTCCTCAGGACCTTTTTAATCCGAGCACTTCGTTCATGGTCTTCCACGCTTTTTGTTCCGCCTCTTCGACGTTTTGTATATTACCCGTCTATCCCTATAGCTTACCCCAATTTTTCTCCGAATTTTGAACATCTTGCTCCATTTTTCACTGTCGAATGCTTTTTCCAGGTAGACAAATCGTGTGAACGTGTCTTGATTTTCTTCAGTCTTGTTTCCACTATCACCTGCAACGTCAGGACTGCCTCTCTCGTGTCTCTACCTTTCCTAAAGCCAAATTGATCGTTACCTAACACATGCTCAGCTTTTCTTTCCATTATTCTATATATTACGATTGGCAGTAACTTGGATGCATGAGCTGTTACGCTGACTGTGTGATAATTCTCGCTATCGTCGGAATTGCGTGGACGATGATATTTTTCCGAAAGTCTGATGCTGTATCACCAGTCTCAAACATTCTACACACCAACGTGAGCTGTCATTTTGTTGCCACTTCCTCGAATGATTTTAGAAATTCCGATGGAATATTATCTCTCCCTTCAGCCTTACTTCATTTTAAGCCTTCCAAAGCTCTTTCAATTTCTAATTCTAATACTGGCACTTCTCTAGTGACTCCTGTCTCTCTCCTATCACTTCATCAAATAAGTTCTCACCCTCATAGAGGCCCTCAATGTACTCTTGCGACAATCTTGCTCTGTCCTGTGCATTTAATCGTGGAAACTCCCATTGCACTCTTAACGTTACTGCCCTTTTAATTTCACTGAAGGTTGTTTTGACTTAAATGCTGAGTCAGTCCGTCCAACAATCATTTCTTTTTCGATTTCTTCACATCCTTTATGCAGCCATTTCACTTTAGATTCCCTGCACTTCCTGTTTACTTCATTCCTAAATTACTTGTATTTTTATATTCTTGAATTTTCCTGAAAATTTTTGTATTTCCTTATTTCGTCGAACAACTGACGTATTTCTTCTGTTACCAATGGTTTCTTCGCAATTACCTTCCTTGAACATATGTTTTTCTTTCTAATTTCTCTGGCTGCTCTTTTTAGAGATGTTCACTTCTCTTCAAATGAGCTGCCTTCTGAGCTATTCATTAGCATAGAATGTACAGCCGTGGAGAACGTCAAGCACATCTCTTCATTCTTCAGTATTTCCGTATCTCATTTCTTAGCGCAGTGATTCTTTCTGACTAGTTTCTTAAACCTCAGCCTATTCTTCATCATTATCAAAGTGTGATCCGAGACTATATCTGCTCCTGGGTATGCCTTACAATGCAATATCTGATTTCTGAATCGCTGTCTAACCATGACGTAATCTAAATGGAGTGTCCCATATTTCCTGTTGTTTTCCAAATACACCTCTTCTTCTTGTGATTCTTGAACGGAGTATTCGCTACTGCTAGTTGAAATTTATCTCAGAACTCAATGTTCCTCCTCGCTCATTCCTACTACCCCAAACCAGTCTTTTCCCGCAATTCTTTCTTCAACTCCACATAAACTACGTTCCTTTCTCGTATGATTATTAGAGCTTCATCTCCCATTATGTACTAACTTATTCGTTCAGTATCCTCATATAGTTTCTCTACCTCTTCATCTTCTGCTTACAACGTCGGCATGTATACCCGAACTACTATTTTTGTTGGTTTGCTGTCAATTTTGACTAGAACAACTCTATCACTGAACTCTTCGCAATATCTCACTCTCCGCAGCACATTCCTATTCATAACGAATCCTACTCCCGTTATAACATTTTATGCTGCTGTCGATATTACCGTATACTCATCTGAGCAAAAATCCTTGTCTTCTTTGCATTTCACTCATCTGACCCCCACTATATCTAGTTTGAGCCTCAGCGTTTCCCTTTTCAGATATTCTAGCTCCTCTGTCACGTTCAGAGTCTGACAATCCACTCCCTGACTCGTATGTCTACATCTACATCTGGACTCTACAAATCACGTTTAAGTGCCTGGCAGAGATTTCATCGAACCACCTTCACAATTCTCTGTTATTCCTATCTCGTATAGCGCTGACAGAACGAACATCTATACCTTCATCAACCCAACTCATCATCATCGTCATCATCATTCTTTGGGTACGGATCTTTCGTCGAGCGAACGGCTGTATATGGTTGTTAAGTATGGAGCTATTGCATCAACGTACTCTGAAAGCAATCTAATTGGTATACGTCTGGACCAGAAGACTTTCTTTTATTAAGCGATTTAAGTTGCTTCACTACTCCGAGGTTATCTACTTCAATGTTACTCATTTACGCAGCTGTTCTTGATTCGAATTAGGTAATATTTACTTCGTCTTCTCTGATGAAGGCATTTCGGAAGGCTGTGTTCAGTAATTATGCTTTGGTAGCATTGTCTTCGATAGTATCTCCATTGCTATAGCGCAGAGAAGGCATTGATTGTGTCTTGCCGCTAGCATGCTTCACATACGACTAGAATCTCTTTGGATTTTCTGCCAGGTTTCGAGACAAAGTTTCGTCGGGGAATCTATTAAAAGCATCTCGCATTGAGGTCCGCGCTGAATTTCGAGCTTCTGTAAAAAAACGCCAATCTTGAAAATATGGTATGTCTTTTTCGTTGTTTCTGCAACAGTGTGTTAACCCGTTTTGTGTACCGTGGGGGATCAGCTCTGTAGTTTGTTAATTTATTTGTTATAAATCTCTCAATAGCTGCCGATACTATTTCTGTGAATTCAAGCCACGTATGGTCTACACTTATATTATTAATTTGGAAGGATTGAAGATTGTCTCTGAGGAAGGTGTCAAGTGAATTTTTATCTGCTGATTTGAATAAGTATATTTTTCGTATGTTTATGGAGGATTTGGGGTTTACAAAACTCAGTCTTGCTACGACAACCCTATGTTCACTAATTTCTGTATCCGTTTTGATGCTCGTTACTAACTCAGGATTATTTGTTGTTAAGACGTCAAGTGTGTTTTCACAGCGGTTTACTAGCCGCGTGGGCTCATGAAATAATTGCTCGAAATTTGATGATGATTTGAGCATCAGTGCTTTCTATTAGCGCTTGGAGCTCTTGTACTTTCCCAACACAGCTACGACAATTTACAACTGTTAAACCGATGGTTCCTGTATCTACGTTCTTCCTGTGTTCGACCTGCACCATTTGAGACTAAATCCCTTTTTGTATTTCCTAGAGATCCTATAACCTGAAACAAACCACCCAGATCACGCGACACAGCCCCTGCTACCCACGTAGCCGCTTCCTGCGTGTAGTGGACTTTGACCTATTCAGCGGAACCCGAAGCCTAAATACCCTATGACGCAAGTCGAGGAATATGCAGCCTACACGGTCGCAGAACCGACTGAGCCTCTGATTCAGACCCTCCACTCGGCTCTGTAACAGAGGTATGCAATCGGTCCTGTCGACTATGCTGCAAATGGTCAGCTCTGCTTTCATCTTGCAAGCAAGACTGGCAGCCTTTACCACTTCTGTTAGCCGCTCTAAACCAGAGGGAATCTCTTCCGATCCAAAGTGACACATATGATTGGCACTGACGTGAGCCACCACCTACAGTTTGCTGCACCCGTTCCACGTTTGAAATGGCTCCTCCCGTTATGCACCGGAGTGCACATTGGCTTTCTTCCCCTTCTTGGCACCCATGTCCTTAAGGGGCTCCATAACGCGCCTAACACTGTAGCTCCCAACTACCAATAATCCCACCCTCTGCGATTGCCCAGATCTTACAGGCTGAGTGGTTTCCTCTGAAACAGGACAGGCGACAGTATCCGACTCAGCGACAGTGTCAGCCACAGACAGTACCTGGAACCTGTTTGTCAGACTAAACAGGGAGGCCTTACGTGCAGGCCCCCTTATAAAACTTTCTCCGCCTGCCACTCCCCGGGGCGACCTCCCACTCGACCACAGGTGAGGGGTCAACCTCAGCGCGAGCAGTAACTGGGCTGGCCACCGGTGAGGACCGATCGGAGGACTCGGACGTGCTGGACGTCCGTTGGATCCCCACGGCCGGCCCACAACAGTGGTGCCCATCCACTGCAGCCTCAAGCTGTGTAACCGAATCCATCACAGTCTGGAGCTGAGAGCGAAGTGTCACCAACTCGGCTCGCATCCGCACCCAACAATCGCAGTCTCTATCCATACTAAAGACCGTGGAAAACTAAGCTACCAAGATAAACGGACTATCGGCACGTGCTACGGAACTGTACAGTAGACTCTGACGAAAACGCAGGAACTATCTCTAATAAATTAAATTAATAAGCAGAGATTCAAAAAGCTAACTACAGAAGCACTCAAATGAAACTAAATAATTCCCCTCTGAATATAAACTTTTAATACGTCACAAAATCAGTTTACTTTCCGTCGCAAACGATACCGCGAGAATAGTGGCTATTAGATATTAAATTAACTCGCAGAAACTCAAGAAACTAAACTATCAAAGTACACAGATGAAATTATACAATTCGCTCTTGGTTAGGTACTCGTAAAAGTCACCAAATCGATTACTTTCCCATTGCTGCGTCTGTCTCGGCCGGTCGCTGCTGCCTGAGTGGGAAAGTTATCGTTTAGTTCGTTATCCGATCCTTTCTCATGATCATCTCCCCCTTGGCAGTCGCCTCCCGGAAATTCGAATGGCAGGCTAGACGGAATCTGCTGCCAACGGAGAGATCATCATGACACTTTTCAGTTACAGGTCACATGTCGCTTGCGTCCACTTCGTGTGTTAGGTAATGCGCGAAATTGTTGTTGTCTATACAGAATGCGCAGACCTGTGCATGTCAAGGTTTATTTCGTGTAAGGGGTTCTTCACTACACTAACGGTGCATAAATTTCACACTCTACAGCTCACGTAACTCTTTTATGGGACTAAACAATCACTCTCATAATCATTTATTTCCTTCTGATACTCAAGACTCCATGTACCACTGAGCTTGAAAAGATAACGTAATTAATAGGTGCGTATTTACATGAGCATGCAGCACAATTGGTTGTAAAGAACTTGCAAATAGTCGTTATTTAGCCTAAGTTATTGATTTTCGAGACGATATTTGCCTTTTGGGGTATAAGACAGAGACGAATGGACATGGTTCCAACTATTTTGCTGTGTTTTACATACGTGTATAGTACATAAACTGTAAAAAATGCCAATGGGTGCTCATTACGTAACTTATGAATATTTTATTCAACACTAAAAAATGTTGAACTTTTGTGTGTACCTTCAAGTATTGCACTAAAAATATTCTCGATGTGAGCTTTTAACTAGAGGATTTGTACTTCCCACTCTTTCCACATGAGTACCATTAATTTAAGTACACAAAACCTTTATGAATAACTACTTGGCAGAAAATTTAGGGGTTTGGGAAAGTATAATAGTATAATAAGTAGGGAATGGAATTTTCATTAATTACTGGCTGTATATTTCATATTTAATAATCATCACTTCTGAAGCTCGTCTGCTTAGCTGGGTGGTAACGTCTTCGCCTCTGATGCAAGCGTACCGAGGTTCGATTACCGGCCAGATTTTCTCCACTCGGGGACTGGGTGTTGTGTTGTCCTCATCATCACTTCATCCTCATCACTGGCGCGTCAACTGAATTAAGACTTGCATTTGGCGGCCGAACTTCTCCGGATGGGGCCTCCCGGCCAACGATGCCATACACTCATTTCCATTTTTATCCATTTTGAAGTCGCCTAATGACTTTATTGACACTCTGTTGATGTATTCAGTTACCACGCATTACAGGCAAGAACATGCCACTTCCGTTGCACTGACACAGTTCACGCAGCCAGAAATATAGCGGATATGCTTCCCACTGCCTATTATGAGGGGCGTTCTAAGGAAAAGGTACGAAACAACACTGTGTACATATGTCTTTATTCAAAAGCAGTTACTATAGATTAACTATCCCACTGTTTCACGAGCCGAAGGATCCCGTGTTCCCAGAATTTCTGTGGCTGTGACAGGAGCCAGTCCAGTCCTCAATTAAGTCCTTCAGTTCGTTGTCCGTGTTGAAGGGCTTCTCGATGAGATTTTTTCAGAGGGCCAAACACACGGAAGTTACAGGATGATCAAGCTGGTCCCATTTTAACTTGGCCATTACACTTTGTGTGAACCTGGAGACGTGTGGACGCGAGTTATCATGGAGCATAATCACTCCCTCCGTGAGCAGCCCACGCTGTTTGCTCTTGATGGACTTGCTTAGGCTACATAGTGTCTTACGGTACAGCTCACTGTGATTGATTTTTCCGCGTTCGAGAAATTCGATGGGGTCAGACCTGGGACGTCGAAAAAGACGGTGAGCATCGCCTTGCCTACTAAGGGCACAGGTCTGAATTTTTTTACGGAGAAGTGACGACACTACATTAACGTCCCTAGGTGTCTCACTACGTTATCCCAAGAAAGCATACGTAAATTTCAACAGGTTTGGTTATTATCAAGTTCTGTATCTTTTCATTTATAGATTGAGGTGACAGAAGTCATGCCTTACTTCCTAATGTCGTGTAGCACGTCCTTTTGCTACAAGTCGACGTGGCATGGACTCAACAAGTCGACAGTCCCTTGTAGAGACATTGAACAATGCTGCCTTCATAGCCACCCATAGTTGAGAAAGTGTTGCCTGTGCTGAATTTTGTGCACGAAATGGCCTCTCAATTATGTCCCGCAGTGGGATTCAGGTGGGGTGATCTGGTTGGCAAAATCATTCGCTCGAATTCTCCAGAATGTTCTTCAGAGCAATCCTGAACGATTGTGGCCCGATGACATGGCACACTGGCATCAGTAAAAATTCCATTGTTGTTTGGGAACATGGCATTCATGAATGGCTGCAAATTGTCACCAAGTAGCCTAACATCCAGAGGACCCATTCCATTCTAACTAAATACAGCCCACAACACTACGGAGCCACCACCAGCTTTCACAGTGCCTTGTTGACAACTTGTGCCCATGGCTTCGTGAGGTCTCCGCCACACTCACACCCTACCATCAGCTCTTAGCAACTGAAATCTGGATTAATCTGACCAGGCTACGGTTTTCCATTCGTCTAGGGTCCAGCCGATACGGTCACGAGTCCAAGCGAGGCGCTGCAGGTGTTGTGCTGTTAGCAGCGGCACTCGCATAGGTCGTTTGCTGCCATAGCCCACTGACAACAGAATTTGCCATACTGTCCTAACGGATAAGTTCGTCGTACGTCCCACACTGATTTATGAGGTTATTTCACGCGATGTTGCTTGTCTGTTAGCACTGATAGCTCTTTGTAAACGTCACTCCTGTCGGTCGTCAAGTGAAGGCTGTCGGCCACTACATTGTCCGTGGTGAGAGGTAGTGATGATGATGGAGACGATGGAGAGGGTTGTATGGGCGCAAGACGTCAAGGTCATCAGCGCCCGCTCAGTAACAGATTGAGACGGGTGTCAAGAAAAGACTCAGAACAGTAAGATAAAACAGAATGTAAAACGCAAGTAACAAGCTTGGAAACATATGTACCTACCCACACCGAAGTGTGGGACGAAGCATGTCGCCAGCAGTAAAACATGGACAACACAGGAAGAAAGTGGCAGAGGGAGCTAAAACAATATAGCAGATGAAAGTGGCTGGCTGACCGTAAAGAAAAAAGGGAGGAGCCAGTCACTCTGAAATACACCAAAACCTCCAGCCCAAAAGTTTAGGCCAGAGTTCAGACACATCACAAAACTTTAAAACCCTAGATACGCACGTCTCATCATTAGCTAAAACACACGGCAGATCCCCATCAACTTGTGCTTCTGCCCTTGCATCACGGTATAAAATGCAGTCTGTTATAATGTGGTGGACAGAGATGTGCACACCAGAAGCGTCACAAAACGGGGGATCCTCCCGTCGTAATACAAAGCTATATGTGAGAGGACAGTGTCCAACCCGAAGACGCGTGCCTGAAATGTTGTGCTTACTCTCGACTATCTGATTCGCGGTATACTGAATTCCCTAACGTTTTCCGAAATGGAATTCCCCATGCGCTTAGCTCCAACTACCATTCCACGTTCAAAATCTGTTAATTCCCGTCGTGCGGCCATAACGTCGCCACATGAATCACGTGGGTACAAATGACAGACCAGCCAATGCGCTGCACATTTATACCTTGTGTACTCGATACTGTCACCATCTACACCTGTGGATGTAGGTACCCCTTGGCTTTTGTCACCTCAGAGTAATTGCTACTTCCGACTGATCACAGTTTAATATCTACGGTGATAGATCGCCGATCCTAGAAATGATTTCGCCAACCAGATGGCCCAACGTGAATCCCACCGCCCATTGCGGGACATAATCGACTGGCCATTTCGTGCACAAAATCCAGCGCAGGCAACACTTTCTCAACTATGGGTGGCTATGAAGGCAGCGTTGCTCAATGTCTCTACAAGGGACTGTCGACTTGTTGAATTCATGCCACGTTGAGTTGTAGGGCAAAAGGAGGTGCTACACGATATGAGGAGGTATCGCATGACTTCTGTCACATCAATGTATAAATGAAAAGATTACAGAACGTGGTAACGACCGAACCAGTTGGAATTTACGTATTCTTATTTGGGATAACGTAGTGAGGCACCCAGGGGCGTGAATGTAGTGCCGCCACTTCTCCCTAAAATAAATTCAGATCTGTGCCCTTAGTAGGCAAGGCGATGCTCACCGTCTTTTTCGACGTCCCAGGTCTGATATCGAATTTCTCGAACGCGGAAAAATCATTCACAGTGAGCTGTACCGTAAGACTCTACATAGCCTAAGCAAGTCCATCATGAGCAAACAGCGTGGGCTGATCACGGAGGGAGTGATTATGCTCCATGATAACTCACGTCCACACGTCTCCAGGATCACACCAAGTGTAATGGCCAAGTTAAAATGGGACCAGAATGAGCATCCTGTGACTTCCGTGTGTTTGGCCCTCTGAAAAAATATCTCAGAGGGAAGCACTTCAACCCGGACGACTAACTGAAATACATAGTGGAGGACTGGACTGGCTCCTGTCACAGCCACAGGAATTCTGGGAACACGGAATCCTTCGGCTCGTGAAACAGTGGGATAGTTAATCTATTGTGATTGCTTTTGAATAAAGACTTTACACACAGAGTTGGCAGAGTGCGGAGTAATACAATCTCTGAATTCGCGAACTGTGGATCTGAACTACGACAAATCTAAAAAAGAACCGCAGTTACCGAAAAGTAGCATTCACAGACATCACGGATACCGGAAAGTCACAGTTTAGCCCGTCACCTAATGCGGCTGTGAGCCTAGACGCGCGTGCCCGGCGGCGGGCACCTGGCTGGCGGCGAGTCCTCTAGCTGGCCTCTTCTGCTCTATTGCCGGCCAGTGGGGGCCGCTGGCGGCGCTCCCCTCCACTTCCCGTCGTGCGCTACGCTGCGCCGCCGCCACGCGTATCGCTGACGTGACACGCCGAGCCGCGCTCATACACTCGCTGGCCGCCTGCTCGCGTCACTAATGTTACACGTCTCTTAGTTCTCTACAAGTCGCTGGCTGACAGATGTAGGGACTGCGGCCGTGAGCGAACACAGTGAAACTACAGAGGATGACACGCGTAAAGCTGAAATACTAAACACCTTTTTCCAAAGCTGTTTCACAGAGGAAGACCGCACTGCAGTTCCTTCTCTAAATCCTCGCACAAACGAAAAAAATGGCTGACATCGAAAAAAGTGTCCCAGGAATAGAAAAGCAACTGGAATCACGCAACAGCGAAAAGTCCACTGGACCTGACGGGATACCAATTCGATTCTACACAGAGTACACGAAAGAATTTGCCCCCCTTTTAACAGCCGTGTACCGCAAGTCTCTAGAGGAACGGAAGGTTCCAAATGATTGGAAAAGAGCACAGGTAGTCCGTCTTCAAGAAGGGTCGTCGAGCAGATGCGCAAAACTATAGACCTATATCTCTGACGTCGACCTGTTGTAGAATTTTAGAACATGTTTTTTGCTCGCGTATCATGTCGTTTCTGGAAACCCAGAATCTACTATGTAGGAATCAACATGGATTCCGGAAACAGCGATCGTGTGAACCCAACTCGCATTATTTGTTCATGAGACCCAGAAAATATCAGTTACAGGCTCCCAGGTAGATGCTATTTTCCTTGACTTCCGGAAGGCGTTAGATACAGTTCCACACTGTCGCCTGATAAAGTAAGAGCCTACGGAATGTCAGACCAGCTGTGTGGCTATATTGAAGAGTTTTTAGCTAGCAGAACACAGCGTGTTGTTCTCAATGGAGAGACGTCTACAGACGTTAAAGTAACCTCTGGTGTGCCACAGGGGAGTGTTATGGGACCATTGCTTTTCACAATATATATAAATGACCTAGTAGATAGTGTCGGAAGTTCCATGCGGCTTTTCGCGGATGATGCTGTAGTATACAGAGAAGTTGCAGCATTAGAAAATTGTAGCGAACTGCAGGAAGATCTACAGCGGATAGGCACTTGGTGTAGGGAGTGGCAACTGACCCTTAACATAGACAAATGTAATGTATTGCGAATACATAGAAAGAAGGATCCTTTAGTGTATGATTATATGATAGCGAACAAACACTGGTAGCAGTTACGTGTGTAAAATATCTGGGAGTATGCGTACAGAACGATTTGAAGTGGAATGGTAATATAAAATTAATTTTTGGTAAGGCGGGTACCAGGTTGAGATTCATTGGGAGAGTCCTTAGAAAATGTAGTCCATCAACAAAGGAGGTGGCTTACAAAACACTCGTTCGACCTATACTTGAGTATTGCTCATCAGAGTGGGATCCGTACCAGATTGGGTTGACGGAGGAGGTAGAGAAGATCCAAAGAAGAGCGACGCGTTTCGTCACAGGGTTATTTGGTAACCGTGATAGCGTTACGGAGATGTTTAGCAAACTCAAGTGGCAGACTCTGCAAGAGAGGCGCTCTGCATCGCGGTGTAGCTTGCTGTCCAGGTTTCGAGAGGGTGCGTTTCTGGATGAGGTATCGAATATATTGCTTCCCCCTACTTATACCTGCCGAGGAGATCACGAATGTAAAATTAGAGAGATTCGAGCGCGCACGGAGGCTTTCCGGCAGTCGTTCTTCCTGCGAACCATATATGAGACTGGAACAGGAAAGGGAGGTAATGACAGTGGCACGTAAAGTGCCCGACGCCACAAACCGTTGGGTGACTTGCGGAGTATAAATGTAGATGTTGATGTACAATAGGCTACCGTAGGCTATCATAAGTAAGTGTGGAGTACGGTAGTTTCATAGAAGCTCCAGTCAGTTACGGTCGTACTCGCGGTACATGTAGGTTAAGCGTGTTGCATAGATATCATGCCTTATCTTACAACGACCACTTTCCGTACAGATACGATCAGTATTTTATTAGATTCCCCTTAAAGCTCGAAGTATTCGACCATCTGGAAACTGAGTAGGGATGTATAAAGGGCCAGACAACCTACGCAACATTTTTGTTCTACATGCTGTATCCCCCTGTCAGTTACTTAAAAGTAAACAGTATTTGTAGCAAAATTGAAACTGTCATTGCAAGCAGAATCAGTCCCTTGTACTGTTGTAAAACTACCATAGGCTACAGCAGACTATCGTTAAGTGTCGAGCACAATTGTTTTCTTAGTAGCTTTGATCATTTAAGGTCATAACTGCGTTACCTGTACGTTACTTGTGTTGCATACTGCCTGGTTATCTCATAACGATCTCTTTCTTTATGTGTGCGATTAATGTCTTGCTAGGTTCCTCTAGAAACCGGAAGTGTTGAATCGTCTGGAAACTGAGCAGGGATATATAAAGGGCCACGTAACCTACAGAACATTTTTGTTCTACGTAGTTATCCTCCTTTCTGTTGCTTAAAAATACACTATTTATAACAAAACGGAAATCGTCAACGTTTGATTAGGGTTTTATTCGAAAAGTGTTGATTCTTAACGTGAAACGGATGTTGTCGTAAAAATAAAAAAAAAACGAAAGATACAGATTTACCGTACAGCTCTAGAAAACGCTATTTCCTCAACAGGAGCAAAACAAAAGTATATCAAACATCCCTTTAATACTTCATCGAACTTATGTAAAACAGGTTTGTGTTATTCATGAACAACTTTTTCCTCTATCAATAACAACAGTAGACGCTGCTCTTTGATCATGATGAAGAGCATTCTACTGAGTACAAAATAACAACAATAACTGTATGTTTGTGCATGTAAACTGCTTGTATCACAAGTAATTGCTTTTGTTATATAAAAGCGCCGAAGTTCTGTGATGAACTAGCTTTTATTGCTTGTAAAACGCAATTTATTTCTATAAGGGTATAAAATAAACAATGAACTAACACTAAATGATGTGCGGTTCCAATTATGTCCAAAACGAACGAACAAACAAATAGAGAAGTCGTCGGCTGTGGTTTCTCTCTACACATTCATTTATTTTCGTTACCTACCAATGCAACTAATATTGCTGGTAATCCATTTACCACGTCTTTTATTGTACCAGAAGTGTCGAACCATAGTTTTGGTAGATCGCAACCCTAGCCCCTAGCCTTCCTGAGTAGAAGCAACGAGAGATAGACATAATGTTTTAAGTATATGACACGAACAACTAACTTAATCAGATAATTGAAAATATATATTTGTTATTAAATAACTATTCTATGCCGATTTCAAAACTCTTCTCACTTTCCTTCTATGATGAACAGTTTTTCGTAAATGAATAAATTTTATTTTATTTTCAGTTGTAGCAGTTTTATTAGGAAAGGAAGGCCGGTGCCCGCTTTTATAAGTTTGCGGTAGCAGGGCGAAGCAAAAGCATTGGAGTGTAGAGGTGGGGTCAAAACGGAGGTATTTTGTGCCCTGGACTAAAAACGTCTTGTAGACAACAAAAAATATTGCTTTCACCACGACATATAAAATTTGCATTGATGAGGTAGTGAGGTCTCTTTCATCAACTGTATCCCGCTTTGAGTACTTTTCTATGAAATTTTCCTTCATCGCTCAAGATAAATTTAAACCTCGAATTTTTACAGCTCCCCAAAATCACAAATTGATGAATAATCACGAATTTCGGAATAGAATAAATATTAGAGAAGAAGAAGCATTAACTGTCTTAAAGTCTGTTACAGAAAACTCTCTAGGGATAAAAAAATCATTCAAATAACAAGAACATTCTCACAAACATGGTGGAAAATTTCAAGAAGTTGAGTTGTAACATCTGTATAAAAATCCAATTCTTACACTCATATGTTGGCTACTTCCATCAAAATCACGGATATAATAGTGAAGAGCAATGAAAACGCTTCCACCAGGACATTAGAAAGCTGCAGAAGAGATACCAGGAAAATGGAATGATGGCATGTGGAGTAGAGATGAAGTCTCAGCGAAGAAATTAAAAATAAGGACGTTTGAGTGTAAAACGTAAAAGACTACTCATAACGTCACTGCTGCAATCATTAGTGGAATTTTTGGTATACATCTAAAAGAAAGTAAAACATTAGCTATAAAATGTAGACAATGACTGAAATTTTATTTTAACATTTGTTCTTCACTACCTATGTCTTTATGAAACTATGTTTTTTGGAAATTCCTGAGTGATAGAACGAAATGAAAGTAACTTTTAGAATCAGCATTACAAGTTGCTTCCACTTATTTCTGAGAAATCATCTGACAAATATTTTAAAAATGCAGCCTTGCGCTATCACCTCGAAAGAATAAAGTTACACTCCTGGAAATGGAAAAAAGAACACATTGACACCGGTGTGTCAGACCCACCATACTTGCTCCGGACACTGCGAGAGGGCTGTACAAGCAATGATCACACGCACGGCACAGCGGACACACCAGGAACCGCGGTGTTGGCCGTCGAATGGCGCTAGCTGCGCAGCATTTGTGCACCGCCGCCGTCAGTGTCAGCCAGTTTGCCGTGGCATACGGAGCTCCATCGCAGTCTTTAACACTGGTAGCATGCCGCGACAGCGTGGACGTGAACCGTATGTGCAGTTGACGGACTTTGAGCGAGGGCGTATAGTGGGCATGCGGGAGGCCGGGTGGACGTACCGCCGAATTGCTCAACACGTGGGGCGTGAGGTCTCCACAGTACATCGCTGTTGTCGCCAGTGGTCGACGGAAGGTGCACGTGCCCGTCGACCTGGGACCGGACTGCAGCGACGCATGGATGCACGCCAAGACCGTAGGATCCTACGCAGTGCCGTAGGGGACCGCACCGCCACTTCCCAGCAAATTAGGGACACTGTTGCTCCTGGGGTATCGGCGAGGACCATTCGCAACCGTCTCCATGAAGCTGGGCTACGGTCCCGCACACCGTTAGGCCGTCTTCCGCTCACTCCCCAACATCGTGCAGCCCGCCTCCAGTGGTGTCGCGACAGGCGTGAATGGAGGGACGAATGGAGACGTGTCGTCTTCAGCGATGAGAGTCGCTTCTGCCTTGGTGCCAATGATGGTCGTATGCACACAGGGCCAACACCCGGCATCATGGTGTGGGGAGCGATCTCCTACACTGGCCGTACACCACTGGTGATCGTCGAGGGGACACTGAATAGTGCACGGTACATCCAAACCGTCATCGAACCCATCGTTCTACCATTCCTAGACCGGCAAGGGAACTTGCTGTTCCAACAGGACAATGCACGTCCGCATGTATCCCGTGCCACCCAACATGCTCTAGAAGGTGTAAGTCAACTATCCTGGCCAGCAAGATCTCCGGATCTGTCCCCCATTGAGCATGTTTGGGACTGGATGAAGCGTCGTCTCACGCGGTCTGCACGTCCAGCACGAACGCTGGTCCAACTGAAGCGCCAGGTGGAAATGGCATGGCAAGCCGTTCCACAGGACTACATCCAGCATCTTTACGATCGTCTCCATGGGAGAATAGCAGCCTGCATTGCTGCGAAAGGTGGATATACACTGTACTAGTGCCGACATTGTGCATGCTCTGTTGCCTGTGTCTATGTGCCTGTGGTTCTGTCAGTGTGATCATGTGATGTATCTGACCCCAGGAATGTGTCAATAAAGTTTCCCCTTCCTGGGACAATGAATTCACGGTGTTCTTATTTCAATTTCCAGGAGTGTACATAAATGATTTTTGGTATGCGTGCATTTCCGCAGACTTCTAGAAACTGAAATATCAGCGCCATATCCCTGTAACACGTTGCCCAGCGCATTAAAAAGTAGTATTCCATGTGTTAATCGTTTTCGTCAGGAGAATAAATATTACAGATGTGTCAGAGCAATCCGTATGTTTTCTGTACTTGCCTATATTAGCTCGTCATGACTACAAACATTTCTTCTGCTGCCGAAAAGAATTTCTGCATGATACTATGTTTTGTGAGTGGTTAGGGTGGCTGACTGCCATGCGGATGACCCGGCTTTGATTCACGGTACTATCACAGATTTTTCCTTGGTTGGAGGTTCAAAATTGATTCAGGTGGCTCCAAGCACTATGTGACTTAACGTCTCAGGTAACCAAACCCCTAGACTTAGAACTGCTTAAACCTAACTAACCGAAGGACGTCACACACGTCCACGCCCGAGGCAGGATTCGAACCTGCGGCCGTAGCAGTCGCGCGGTTCCGGACTGAGGCGCCTTGAACCGCTCGGTCAATGCAGCCAGCTTGGTGGGAGGACTGGAACGGGATTCAGTACATTTCGTGATGCCAACTGAGGAGCTTCTCGACCGAATAGCAGCGGCTCCAAGATCACGAAAGCCGACAACGAGGGTGTGTTGACCACGCGCCCTTCCGTACCGCATCCGATAACGCTACTAGCAGAGGATGACACGGCGGTCGTTCGGGTCCGATTAACTTACTTCATTTTATCAGTGGACTGCACCATTGATTCGGGCTCCTCTAGTGGTGCCTGGGGCAATTGCAGTAGGGAATTCAGTGCGTACCAGATATGTGCATGCAAATAAGCAAAAAATTAACCACATAACTTTATATTTTCGATGTGATAATTAAAATCTTACGACTCCCCTCACACTCAGAACTGGTGGCCCGTTGAATATCGACGCCAACGACTCCGCTACAGCCAACTTACATAATATAAGAATCACCTTTAGGTAAGGAATCCAGGAAGCCTCTACGAAACGCTCCTGTAAGGAACGCAAAGACAATGTCCTTCAGCGATTTTCCGAGTATGGCTGGAGAATGAAATGTCGAAGAAATTGAAAGAATCTTTTCAAACGGAGTTTCACAGGCCGTATAGATTTATCAACTGAACTCATTGTTCCTTAATTGGATACATATATTAGAGTACGTGCATAGTATACAGTCATCTGCTTTTGTTGGCAATAGCTATTTGCAACAGACCAAAAGCATAATGAAAGGGGTATACTTTATCTTTCCTCTTTTCATTATTGACCACGCTCTTTCATCGAGCACGAAATCAAGTTGGATGAATTTATACCGCTCCAAACATACAGTAAGTTCTTTGATGTAAGAGTGGTTCTCTTGTATAAGATGATCTTTGACTATTACTTTTGGTCGTAATCGATTAGGGTAGTGTTATGTGCGTTGACTTAATTTCCGACGTTTGGTAAAGCTCACATCAGGTAAAATGAGAACCGCTAAGTGCTATGGACCAGGTGAGTATCTTCCAGAGAGGCCATTCACTTCGTGCATTTTGTTGTTTCGAAATAGCAATATCGCAGATTTTCAGAAATTGTAAAAAAGAAGTCACGGGCATTGCATTTACTTAATTGTCAGAGTCACATTTTGGAGGATATGCAGAAATCCATGTACGAGGCCTACTTTCTCTTCTCTTTTTTTTTTCCTTCCTCCAATAGGTCGCGAAATGGAAACCACAATGAGAATCAAAAATGTTTTATTTGCAACATTTAGCTTCACATTCCAGCCGCTTATCTACATAGTCGCCGCTTCGACTTACACATTTATCGTGGCGTAGTATTCCTATCATCTTCATCATAGACGTCACCTGGGATTTCCGCCAATTCCCTGCTCTGTTCTGCGGCTTGTTGTCTGTGCTTTAACACTGTCCGCACAGCCAGTACTTCAAGTGAACGAAGAGATGAAAATCAGAAAAACCAAGTCCGGGCTATATGGCGGTGGATGAAAAACTTACCACCACAATGCTGCAGGAGCGTCTTCGCTGCACCTGCAGTATGCGGTCGAGTGGTGTTGTGAAGAACGATACGCATGGCAGTTAAGTTATGTGGGCCACATGAAGTCAGGCGAAATCGCAAGCAGGACTTCACACTTGCTGGGAGACGCTACCGTTCTAGGCATCTCTACGTTCTCACCGAGCCCCTAGAACTCAAAAGTGCAATGTAATGTGGTAGACAGACGTACTAGAGATAGTGTGCAACACATCTGTGCAAAGCACCACCGGATCTTCACTGTGGTTTATAATATCGTCACTGATGACAGCTGTGTATATATACACTCCTGGAAATGGAAAAAAGAACACATTCACACCGGTGTGTCAGACCCACCATACTTGCTCCGGACACTGCGAGAGGGCTGTACAAGCAATGATCACACGCACGGCACAGCGGACACACCAGGAACCTCGGTGTTGGCCGTCGAATGGCGCTAGCTGCGCAGCATTTGTGCACCGCCGCCGTCAGTGTCAGCCAGTTTGCCGTGGCATACGGAGCTCCATCGCAGTCTTTAACACTGGTAGCATGCCGCGACAGCGTGGACGTGAACCGTATGTGCAGTTGACGGACTTTGAGCGAGGGCGTATAGTGGGCATGCGGGAGGCCGGGTGGACGTACCGCCGAATTGCTCAACACGTGGGCCGTGAGGTCTCCACAGTACATCGATGTTGTCGCCAGTGGTCGGCGGAAGGTGCACGTGCCCGTCGACCTGGGACCGGACCGCAGCGACGCACGGATGCACGCCAAGACCGTAGGATCCTACGCAGTGCCGTAGGGGACCGCACCGCCACTTCCCAGCAAATTAGGGACACTGTTGCTCCTGGGGTATCGGCGAGGACCATTCGCAACCGTCTCCATGAAGCTGGGCTACGGTCCCGCACACCGTTAGGCCGTCTTCCGCTCACGCCCCAACATCGTGCAGCCCGCCTCCAGTGGTGTCGCGACAGGCGTGAATGGAGGGACGAATGGAGACGTGTCGTCTTCAGCGATGAGAGTCGCTTCTGCCTTGGTGCCAATGATGGTCGTATGCGTGTTTGGCGCCGTGCAAGTGAGCGCCACAATCAGGACTGCATACGACCGAGGCACACAAGGCCAACACCCGGCATCATGGTGTGGGGAGCGATCTCCTACACTGGCCGTACACCTCTGGTGATCGTCGAGGGGACACTGAATAGTGCACGGTACATCCAAACCGTCTCGAACCCATCGTTCTACTATTCCTAGACCGGCAAGGGAACTTGCTGTTCCAACAGGACAATGCACGTCCACATGTATCCCGTGCCACCCAACGTGCTCTAGAAGGTGTAAGTCAACTACCCTGGCTAGCAAGATCTCCGGATCTGTCCCCCATTGAGCATGTTTGGGACTGGATGACGCGTCGTCTCACGCGGTCTGCACGTCCAGCACGAACGCTGGTCCAACTGAGGCGCCAGGTGGAAATGGCATGGCAAGCCGTTCCACAGGACTACATCCAGCATCTCTACGATCGTCTCCATGGGAGAATAGCAGCCTGCATTGCTGCGAAAGGTGGATATACACTGTACTAGTGCCGACATTGTGCATGCTCTGTTGCCTGTGTCTATGTGCCTGTGGTTCTGTCAGTGTGATCATGTGATGTATCTGACCGCAGGAATGTGTCAATAAAGTTTCCCCTTCCTGGGACAATGAATTCACGGTGTTCTTATTTCAATTTCCAGGAGTGTATTATATCGAGGCTATCCGGGTTTAAGAAATCACCTAAGGCGCTGCAGTCATGGACTGTGGGCTGGTCCCGGCGGAGGTTCGAGTCCTCCCTCGGGCATGGGTGTGTGTGTTTGTTCTAGGATAATTTAGGTTAACTAGTGTCTAACATTATGGACTGATGACCTTAGCAGTTAAGTCCCATAAGATTTCACACACATTTGAACGTTTGAACATTTTAAGAAATCGCCTATTTAAATACCACGAGTAGTGTGCAATGTATTTGCTGCTATTTAAAAATGGTGTTCATGCAGTACAGACTTTGGAAAAAAGCAGTAAAAGTTTAGGAGTAGTATTTCTCTGTCGTTCACAGACATAGCTCACTGCTACCAATGAGAGGTCATCGTAATTTCTTACCACAGTCAAATAATTTTTTTAAATATAGTACACTGTATGAGTCCGTTGCTCGTGGTCTCGCGACAGCGTTCTCGATTCTCGAGAATGGAGTCCCGGTTTCGATTCCCGGCTAGGTCAGAGATTTTCACCTGTCCCGAGATGACGGTGTTGTTGTGTCGTCTTCATCATCATCATTCATCCCTATTATGGTCGGAGGAAGGCAACGGCAAACTATCTCCATTAGGACCTTGCCTAGTATGGCGGTGCAGTTCTCCCGTATCGTTCCCCTACATTCTGTCAAGAAGGATGGAACTTCATTTCCATTCCACACTGTCTGAACTGAATAAACTTCAGGAGGTGCAGTTGTTGGTGCAGATAACAATCTTTTTCTCATACACTATCCGAGCGGCAGCTACTCAAATCTGTGGTACAATGTCTTTCCTTTAGTAGTTTCCAAGCGTTGTTTCAGAAAGAGGAAAGTGTTAATGTAGCAAGTCAAACGATGGAACTGTATTGCAAATCGACGATTTTTTTGACTCCTTTCTACGTAGTGCAGGTTACTGTAGTGACGTAAAATGGTAAAATAAACATGGAAATTCCTAGTCGGTTTAGGACGAAGACATTCATACGAAGAAATACAATTTTCTTAATAAGTCGTTTTCGTGCGAGCAGTTAAATTAACTCGGCGGATCATTGCGAGATTTATGAATCTGCCGTTGAGTACACCGTGAAAAAAGAAAAAAACGCACGAAAGAAAAAGAAAGTGAAACAAAACCATCAAATATCGAATGTAGCAGACTCGAAGGCCACTTCTTTCACAAACCGCAAGAGATCTCTGCGCTGAGGAAGGAAAAGAAGTACTTTTAGACGAAGTTTTAATTGGCTTACATCGTCTGACAAAAGGGCGGATATCGCTTAGGTCACAACAAGGGATCAGCGGAGGGGCTTTATCGGAAGAAAGTCGCTGCGCTAAAGACCAGACCAGACCAGATGTGCAACAACAGCACAAAATGTTTTCCAGTGGGGGATGGTTTCGGTATTAGGAATTAGATTAATTGAAAATTTTACGTTTACCAGTAAAAGTTAAGATTGAATAAAAAGAAGCAGAGGAATGGAAAAGATATACTGTACATTGGAATACATTAGAAAGAATGAAGATTAAACTACAGAAAGGAACAACAAAAGTGTGAAAGCAGCTCGGGAGTAAAACACTGGAGAGTGCGTTCTTAATGGGGGAAACCACTTTAGGAGGTTCAAAAAATTCGATTTTTTATTGCAAAAAAACGTTAGCTTAACTATCCAAGAATACGCTGTCAAAATTTCAAAGCCAAATTCGGATTCGTTTAGATTTTATGAGCACAGAACCGAATGCACATGAAAAAAGCAATTATGGCGACATACTATCATATGATTCCCACGGATGAAAACCCTTGACACGAGTATTGCCCAGATGGAGAAGACAGCTGGTCTGAGTGGCAGAAATGAACAGCCCTTGGAATGGAACATGAAGTGCCCCCTACTCCATTGCACCCTGACGTACAGAAGGAAATTCTTCCAATATATGAAGATTTATCAAGGGATGAATTACTGGAGAGATGTATAGGTGGCCACACACAAAATGCGAATGAAAGGTTTAATTCCGCTATTTGGCGATTAACTCCTAAACACTTGCACTCCGGACTAAAAGTCGTTGAATTCTCATTGTATTTAGCAGCGGGTTTAGTCAATGAAGGAAATTCATCACTTCTAATGGTCGTGAACGAGGCAGGAATTGCAGTAGGCACGCAAAGCTTCAGTTATGTCGAACAAATGGATAACCAGCGCGCGAGCCCGGCAGAATCGACGTAGTTCACTGGAATCGAAGGAAGGTCGGAAAGCTCGGGAAGCACTGCTGCAAGCGCAAAACGAAGCCTATGAGGAAGAAGGATTACTATATGGCGCTGGAATCTCAGATTAATCGATAAGCATTTTACACTATTGTTGAATTCCTAGTTTCCGAGAATTTATTTTTCAAACGCATTTATCTTGAAGTGACTTTTTTCACATTTGCGTGCAGTCTAACTCAAACAGTGTAGAACCGATCATTATGAAGTCTTCCGAAGTAAGACCGGTTTAAATCCGTTGAACCAGTGGTTAAGGTTAACTGGTTGACTGTCTTACGCACCTGCTAGTCCTGGGTACCTTACCCAGTTGCAAGTGTAAGGTTCAAAATGGTTCAAATGGCTCTGAGCACTATGCGACTTCTGAGGTCATCAGTCGCCTAGAACTTAGAACTAATTAAACCTAACTAACCTAAGGACATCACACACATCCATGCTCGAGGCAGGATTCGAACCTGCGACCGTAGCGGTCACGCGGTTCCAGACTGAAGCGCCTTTAACCGAAAGTGTAAGGGATTTCTCAGATCGCGACAGGCTTACATGCTCAGGAAAACTTAACGCGTTTGGTCGTTTACTTGTCGACAGTTAAAAATATAATATCTTCAGTAATAATTAAAATTAGTAAACAACTAAATAACATGAAAAATGAATTAAAATTCATGCAAATACACGTGTTTGTTCATGATATTATCTTTCAAAATTTATTTATTTATTTATTGCCAAATTAAAGACCTGTTACCTGATGTTTTAAAGCACGTCGTACATCTTACAATTTTCGTTTTTCATCTTTTTGCAGTTTTCTTTTCTTGTTTTATCTACAACATTTCCAAAAAATAATACTTTTCTAAATAATCATAATTTAAGGTTGAAATGTAAATAACATTGTTATTTTTTATTAGGAACATGAAAAGATAACAGGGTAACCGTTGACCACCAGTCTCACACACACACACACACACACACACACACACACACACACACACACAGCCTGTTCCTCCTCACTGTTACTGTTTCGCTGTCACTGTGGGTATCGCTATCCATCCTCTGGAGATTGTTGTTACGTTGCACATAGGCATGCCTGTTATGTCGTGTCCGCATGCACTCTTCATATGTTGTTTTTGAAATACTGTTTGTCAATACGTTTAATTGTGCCCATTGTTCTTCGTCTCTTATTGATGTGTATCTGTCTATGTCTGTTTCTGTGTAGTCTAAGTGTAGTGTATGTCTATTGTTCGCGTACTGCCCGCAGAAAAGGACAGTGTGTTCTGGGGAACCTTCTTCCCCACATGTGCATGTAGGTGTCTGCCTGAGACTCACGTGGTTTTAGTGCGTGGGATAAGGTCCACGTCCGGTTAAGAAATGTTCCATACCGCGGCTGGGATCGATATGTTTCGTCCACAACCACTCCCTAATGTCATGGAGGAAATCGTGCAGTCTACGTCCCTTATCACTTACATGCCACTCACCTTGCCACGTATCCAAACTCCAACTTTTAAGGTGCCGCATCGTCTCTAACGGCACACCAGTTACTGAGTGTATCTTATCGAGTCTCCCCATATTTAACCAGTACCTTGCAGCTCTGTATTTGATCTTTATATCAATGGGCCATATTCCAAGCACCACACACAGTGCTGTGCTGGTGCTGAAGGCTCCAGATATCCTAAGTAGGACACTTCTCTGCCCTCGTCTGACCGATGCTTTGTTGGTGACCACGTTCAGTCTATGTGCCCACGTGCTAGCTGCGAAGCTGAGTACTGATTCGAAGAACGCACAGTGGTATGTGAGTATGACTGGTAGAGGTAATCTGTATTGTTTTGAATTAAGTCTCACCAGTCTGTATAGTATTTTTTCTGCTTTGTCTGATGTTAGTCTTATGTGTTCATGGAAATGCAATTTTCATGTATATGTACCCCAAGATACCGCGTAACGTATGCTCGTTTGATGTTTGTGTCCCCAATTTTAACAGAAGGATTCCTTTGAAGTGATCCTTTCAGTAATGTGTATGTTTTGTTTTCGGCTATCCTGAGTTTATTGATGTGACACCATTGGGTAATTTTTGTAGTATTCCACTGGCTTTCTCTTCTAACTGGGCTCAGTTGTTTGCAGTGACTACAACCAATAGGTCATCTGCGTAGGCGACAATTCCGTCTGACCTGTCATCCCCATCCAGACGTTGTAGGAGGGGTTCGATTGTTATGTCCCAGAAGATGGAGCCGCAGATCGATCCTCGAGGACAGCCTTTGGTTATTCTTTTAATTACTTTCCGGCTGTCCATCTGCCATACGACTGCTCGGTCTTTACAGTAGCCTAAGAAACTGTTGTACAGTGACTGCGGTACCTCCAGATGTCTTAACCTCTGAAAAATTGCAAGTCACCAGACATTATCGAATGCTCCAGGAATGTCAACCACTATTGCCATGGCTTATTTCTGTGTTGTATTATTAACTATGTGCAGGGGCTGGTTGATGGCATCATATATTGATCTGCCAGTTCTGAAGCCGAATTGGTGTTGGCTCATACCCTTGAGAGCTCTGTGTGTATGCAAGCACTTACACAGTAGCTTCTCCTGAATCTTTGCTAGGGTGTTTATTAGGCATATTGGTCTGTAAGTCTTTGGATCTGAAGGATCCCTGTCCGCTGATTTCTTAATAATGACTGCTTTGGAGGTTTCCCATAATGTAGGTACGCTGCCCAGCGGTAAGACATCGTTCAGTAACGTTGTTAGGAACGGGGTGATCTGCGGTGCTGGTTTTTTCAGTGTTTCCGAATGGATACCATTTGGTTCAGGTGCTTTCTTGTTTTTGAGCTCTGAGATTGCTAGTGCAACCATTTCTTGCGAAAAAGGACAGGTGGCAGTTGCAGTGTAGTATGGCGTGTGTAGGTTTTCTTTTAGTGTTGCATGATATTGTGTGTCTGTATCGAGAACGTCGTCAGGGAGCAGTTTATACAGCAGAAACTCCGCTGTATTCCTCCCCTCGTCATAGTGCCGTCATCCTGCCTTAGCTTTCCCAGAACTAGTTGGTCCCCCTCCCCGCTATATATTTTTCTCTGTTTGCGTTGTTATAAATAGCCCCCATTGTTGTCTACGTGTGTTGTATAGGGTCTGTCTGTATAAGTCTTGTGCATACTTCAAGGTCCCTCTCTACTATTGCCCTTTGATATAATTTTCGATTGCGCCTGGCATCTTATTTGAGTGTCGTGAGTTCGTTGGTCCATAGTACTGGTGAGCGTTTTGTGTTAGTTGCTGTCGGTATTGATGTGTTTTGTACATGTATATTACATGTCTTAACTTATGTGCACTATAATCGATACATACATTGATATTTTCTAGATCGTGTTTTGGATAATTTCCGGTAATTTGTTCTAGTCTGCTTTGTGCAACAATAAGTGTCTGGCGTGTGATTTGGTCGTATTCTGAGTGTGAGTTAGTGTGAATGTTATGACATTGTGATCGCTACTGGTTTTATGTTGTCGTATACAGTCCAGTTTGTTACCTATGCCATTGCTGCATTATTTGCTAGCGTAAAGTCAATATTACTGCTCGTACCATCGAACCCTGCATACGTTGGTATAGGTCCTTCCGTGTTCATTACATGTAATTGTGTTTCTTGTATTAGGTCTGTGATTATGCGTTCTCTGTCACTTGCTCTATCTGAGTTCCAGAGTGTCGATCAGGAGTTAATGTCAGCACTTATCACAAATTTTTTGCCTCTGGCATACATTACTAAGTCTCTGACGCATACTGCGTACGGCTGTATTTGATGGCTGTATTGGGCGTACGTGGATGCAATCACCCAAGTAAAGTTCCCATTAGTTATCTCAATAGTAACTAAGTGTTGATTGCATAGCTGTGTTACCTTAATTACGTTATAAGTTCTGTTTAAAATTACTATGGCAGCCTTACAGTCAATGCTGTCTGTTATTGTGGTAGCGTGTTTTGGTAGACATATTAGTTGCTCATTTGTATTATAAGGCTCTTGTAAGCACATGATCTCTACCTGCAAGTCTTGTGCTATTTTAGGGATTTCCACGCTGACTATCGTACTGTTTTTTGTATTACGTTGTAAGACATTAATTTTTTGCCTATTTTTTATGGTAAGTTCCTATGGGGACCAAACTGCTGAGGTCATCGGTCCCTAGGCTTACACACTACTTACTCTAACTTAAACTAACTTACACTACGGACAACGAACACACTCATGCCCGAGAGAGGACTCGAGCCTCCTACGAGGAGAGCCGCGCGAACCGTGGCAAGGCGCCTTGGACCAAGCGGCTACCCCGTGCAGCCTTCGTCTAGGTATTCTGGGTGTTTTACGTGTACCAAACATTTACTGCCTCTCTTTGAGTACTCGAAATATGTTCGGCCGTGTGCTCTTACATGATCTGTATATGTTTTGTCCAAGTCGAATGATTCTGACCTGCGCAAGCAGACTTAGAGCATTAGGTCGAGCAGCGACTCAGCTGATGTAGGAATATTTTCTGTCCTTAGGATGATTCTGTCTGTCTGCTCGGTTACTGGAAAACAGAGAGAATCCCCCCTCGGATGGCATAATCTAAGTAGCATCCGCTCCGCTGGTTTCTGTTGCGGTTTCTGAGGTTGTACTGGATGGATTGTGGCTTTATGTTGGCCGCTGATTGGGAGGCATTTTAGAACTCTTTGGGAAGTCAAGCGGTTACACTCCATTTTTGTCACACGCTTCTTCAATGCTTTGTGCCTCCACACGTTTTTCACATATATTGGTGGTGCTTGCTGGTGTGGTGTTCGCGGTGGTAGTGATTTGTGTTTGACGGACTGTTTGATTATGTTGAGCCGGCCGGAGTGGTCGAGCGGATCTAGGCACTAAAGTCCGGAGCCGCGCGACCGCTACGGCCGCAGGTTCGAATCCTGCCAAGGGCATGGTTGTGTGTGATGTCCTTAGGTTAGTCAGGTTTAAGTGGTTCTGATTTCTAGGGGACTGATGACCTTAGATGTTAAGTCCCATAGTGCTCAGAGCCATTTGAACTGACTGTTGATTATGTTGTCTTTGTTGATGATTGGAATGGTGGTTGTTTTTAGAAGCACGTTGACATCTTTGCAAATGTCACATGTGTCTCCCTCAGATTTGTCATCATCTAATTTGTCTAGTTTTATAAGTCTGGGTCCGGTAGTTCTGTGTTTTGTATTGGTTTGTGGCCTGATTGTTTGGTGTGTATTGATTCAGGCTCTATGTATCTGTCTATCCCTTGTTCCTTTTGCCCGGGGTGAACAGTCCCTCCCGAGACAAATTTGACTGGTTTGATGTACTGTTCACATTTACGTGTGTCGTAGGGTTTTCCATGTGATGACGATTCCGGTTTGTGTACATCTTGTGTATGTGTGATGTGATGTACTTCGGTTGGGAGAATTTGTGAACGAGTATGTCAGTTTTGTTTGTTAATTTTCTTCTGCACAATATACGTAAGCTTATCTTCTAACTCATCTGACCTCTGCGGTAATGTTATTTGGAAGTTTATCCAGTGGTGTAAGATAGGAACGAAAGAGGAGTAGAGTTAAAAGCTAAGCATGCTCTTCATCTTCTCTGTTAACAGTCAGAGACAAAGTGTTTCCCTTAGTTTTTCAAATAACTAGCCTTGAAGCTAAACTGTCCTCCCTAAATGATGAAAATAGGCGATTAAGGCTTGAACTACAGAGAGCATCAAATCCAATCAAAGACTTACAAACACAAACTTTGCAAGAGAAAGCTGTGAAATTAGAGGACGAAAATAGGAACTCAGTGTAGTGAACCAAGACTTGCAACAACAGATTAGAGAATTAACTAATAAAGTCACACAACAAGCGTAAACACAAGCACATACACTGGCTTATGCTGCAGCCTTAACAATGGAGCCCAAAACCAAAGAGGCTCGAAGAATAGAACGGACTAAAGAAAAAGAGGGCACAACCCTATACATAAAAAAGATAGCAAACTAAAACCTCAAAGCTGTCCGACAGACAATCACCTAGAACATAAATCACAGGAAACAGAATATACATATCAAGTCAATCAGAACCACTCAGACTGCAGTTATAGTAGAAACGGAAAGACAGGAGGATTGTCGAAAAATAATAGAAAAGACTAATTACCTGCACACCATCGTCTGTGAAGGACCGCGAAAACACAAGCCACTCGTGGCGGTATATCGCGTACCAGATACACTTACTGACGAGGAGTTTCTAGGAGTTTCTAGAAAGCCTTTAAGAGCAGAATTTAAGCGGTGACACCACGAAAGGAGATTTAATCAAAGTTAACGTAAATTGAAGTATTCATCTTGAGCGGGAAGGCGCAATGGTTGACGTGGCTGGATGTAGATGGGGCTGCCAGTTGCGCGGGAAAGTGATAGGTTTCTAGTACCTTCTACATAGAACAGTTTCAGCGTAGTAATACCGACCAGGTGTCAGAAATCGAGTGGGATTGTGAATGCTGAGGGGAACACCTTCCTCCTCCCCTCCCCCCTCCCCATTTCCCTGTATAACTTCGATGGCGATATTCCGAGATATCGGCGTCGAGAGAAAATAGTCCCACTTGTTCTTAAACCTTCCGGTTAAGAAAATTTTTTTTAAATGTAGTCTAAAGCACGAAGTTGAGGACAGAGCTTAAGAAAATGCTCTCCTCTCTTACATTCTATTTTCTTTCATTAGTTTATAAAAGGAATAACGACGTGACTGCTCATCGGCACGGAGGTACGAATAAAGTGGAGGGGAGCGATAGCTTTCGTGTTGGCGCTTTGGCCCTGGAGAATTGCTCGGGATCCCTCATGATGGACAGACTCGTATCTGACCTCTCTGATGAAATTCTAACTTTATTCGGTCAGTAAGTGCCCTTCGCCAGCAAAAGCATATGTAAGGCAGAAAATTTTATTGTGTGATACGAAGTCTCATTTCAGCTATGATGAACTTCAAAACTACGGTACAACCGCGTATCGAAATCAAGAAGCAGTCTCATTGTCATGGGTAAGTGATTTCTTGCGTGGCTCAGCGCTGGTGTGAATTTCCGATAAGTCTTCTAGATTTTACTGCACGCAAGATGGCCGCAGAGCCGAATGCAGTTAAACGAATCTAAATTCGTTGTGTAATGTGTTATGTTCACGCGAGCGAGTGTTCGTTAGAGTTGCATCATTAGGAATCCCACGTGACAGTACAAAATTAATTGTTCAACTCAGAGTGAAACCGGTTTCTAAATTCTATGTACGTAAATAGATTGCTCTGGAAGGGACTATACTTGCAAGGGTAAAGATGGTGACCTGCCCTTGCTTCCTTGCTTTCCGTGCCTTCGTCTATTCTTTCTGTTGTGCTTTTATACTTGCAAGGGTAAAGATGGTGACCCGCCCTCGCTTCCTTGCTTTCCGTGTCTTTGTTCAACTCAGAGTGAAACCGGCTTCTAAATTCTATGTACGTAAATAGATTGCTCTGGAAGGGACTATCGTATATTAGAATGTTCTGAAGGATGGAGCCTGATTCATTGTGAAGGTAATGTATGAACATAAAAGAGAGATGTGTCATCTTAAGGCGCGTAAGGGAAGACATTAGCCTGATACTCTGTCATTTGTGTGCTCTCAGATTACCTACAGGTGCCAAACATTACTGTAATAGCAATCCCTTGCAGTTGTAGCATGTGCTTTATTGTAACACACTGCGCCTCTGAATTATACTTTATTTATCACGATTGGTCTGTGTTCTTATTTGCTGCAACACCCATTTTCATTACAATATTACCTGGTTGATTTGTTGCTTCCCAAGATTGCTCACAGTGAGCAGCATCGAGAGCGGGAGAGCAGGACTATCTCTGAGAGCCAAACATCTTCGACAAATATAGCATAAGACCCGTAACAAACGTTAGGTGGATATTGGCCAGCTGCGCGCCCGATTTAATACAATCTATGTGGCACCAATGCTCTTAAGTGACTAACCGTTGGCACCGATACATTTATAATAGTATGCAACTCGGGTTACATCACATTCCAGCATTCGGTTTAGTCATAATGGTAGTCAGGTAGAATAAATCTCCGAGTAATAAACTGCTCCACCGACCCTGCTAACTTACACATTGAACCACACACAGTTCATGAGATATGGTCATAAACACTGAGATCTGTCAAAAATTGTCACATTACGCATAACATTTAAATTTATTACTTCTTTGCCACGAACTCTGTTGGCAACACATTCTGCAGACAGTATCCACATATGCTGCTAAAAGTATCTACTGAAACATATCATTGTACGATAGATAGCTCAACAGATACAGTCATAAACGCTGACATGCATGGAAAAATGCCGCGTCATCAATGAAATTTTAATACACTATTTCTTTGCTACACAGACATTCCTACAGTCAAGGCACATTAAAGAAATCCCTGACACTTGGCATCGTTTCTCACAGCTTTCAACTGCGAAGAGGAAAAAGGCTGTAGTCGAAAACAATCCCCTTCTGTAGAGCTGTGAAGACAAGTTGCAGTAGAAACGTTTACATATCGCGCTGTAGACACGCGAAGCAGATGCGCCCAGCGCACAGAAACTGTCTGGGATATTACCCTACAGTCATATCTCATTTCTTGTATTTCCTTATAGAAAATTTCGTGGAGCACACGAGTTTTGCCAGCCAGTACTACAGAGAGTAACTTGCAGAGGCAGTGGGACACGATAAGCGGCTGTAAACTGTGAACATCTTACCCGGTCGAATTTTATCAGTACTATATATATATATATATATATATATATATATATATATATATATATATATATATATATCTCCGGACACCCTCAAAACCATAAGTTTTTTATATTAGGTGCATTGTGCTGCCAGGTACGCCATATCAGCAACCTCAGTAGTTATTAGATACTGTGCGCGAGATTTCCACGCTCCTACACATCCCTAGGTCCTCTATTTTCGATGTGATAGTGAAGTGGAAACGTGAAGGGACACGTACAGCACAAAAGCGTACAGGCCGACCTCGTCTGTAGACTGACAGACACCGGCGAGAGTTGAAGAGGGTCGTAATGTGTACTAAGCAGACATCTATCCAGACTATCACACAGGAATTCCAAACTGCATCAGGATCCACTGCAAGTACTATGACAGAGGGGAGGTGAGAAAAATTTGATTTCATGGGCGAGAGGCTGCTCATAAGCCACACATTGCGCCGGTAAGTGTCAAACGACGCCTCGCTTTGTGTAAGGAGCGTAAACATTGGACGATCGAACAGTAGAAAAACGTTGTGTGGAATGACGAATGGAACACATTGTGACGATCCGATGACAAGGTGTGAGTATGACGAACGCCCAATGAAGGTCATCTGCCAGCGTGTGTAGCGCCAACAGAATTGGTCTTTTGGTGTGGTCGTGTTTTTAGTGGAGGGGGCTTGCACCCCTTGTTGTTTTGCGTGGCACTATCACAGCACAGGCATACATTGATGTTTTAAGCACCTTGTAGCTTCCAACTCTTGAAGAGCAATTCGAGAACGGCGATTACATCTTTCAGCACGATCGAGCACCCGTTCATAATGAACGGCCTATGGCGGAGTGGTTACACGACAATAACATCCCTGTAATGGAATGGCCTGAGCAGATTCCTGACCTGTATCCTATAGAACACCTTTGGGATGTTTTGGAACGCCGACTTCGTGCCAGGCCTCACCGACCGACATCGATACCTCTCCTCAGTGTAGCACTCCGTGAAGAATGGGCTGCCATTCCCCAAGAAACCTTCCAGCACCTGACTGAACATATTCCTGCGAGAGTGGAAGCTGTCGTTAAGGCTGAGAATGGGTCAACACCGTATTGAATTCCAGGATTACCGAAGGAGGGCGCCACGAGCTTGTAAGTCATTTTCAGCCAGATGTCCGGATACTTCTGATCATATACAGGGTGTTTCAAAAATGACCGGTATATTTGAAACGGCAATAAAAACTAAACGAGCAGCGATAGAAATACACCGTTTGTTGCAATATGCTTGGGACAACAGTACATTTTCAGGCGGACAAACTTTCGAAATTACAGTAGTTACAATTTTCAACAACAGATGGCGCTGCAAGTGATGTGAAAGATATAGAAGACAACGCAGTCTGTGGGTGCGCCATTCTGTACGTCGTCTTTCTGCTGTAAGCGTGTGCTGTTCACAACGTGCAAGTGTGCTGTAGACAACATGGTTTATTCCTTAGAACAGAGGATTTTTCTGGTGTTGGAATTCCACCGCCTAGAACACAGTGTTGTTGCAACACGACAAAGTTTTCAACGGAGGTTTAATGTAACCAAAGGACCGAAAAGCGATACAATAAAGGATCTGTTTGAAAAATTTCAACGGACTGGGAACGTGACGGATGAACATGCTGGAAAGGTAGGGCGACCGCGTACGGCAACCACAGAGGGCAACGCGCAGCTAGTGCAGCAGGTGATCCAACAGCGGCCTCAGGTTTCCATTCGCCGTGTTGCAGCTGCGGTCCAAATGACGCCAACGTCCACGTATCGTCTCATGCGCCAGAGTTTACACCTCTATCCATACAAAATTCAAACACGGCAACCCCTCAGCGCCGCTACCATTGCTGCACGAGAGACATTCGCTAACGATATAGTGCACAGGATTGACGACGGCGATATGCATGTGGGCAGCATTTGGTTTACTGACGAAGCTTATTTTTACCTGGACGGCTTCGTCAATAAACAGAACTGGCGCATATGGGGAACCGAAAAGCCCCATGTTGCAGTCCCATCGTCCCTGCATCCTCAAAAAGTACTGGTCTGGGCCGCCATTTCTTCCAAAGGAATCATTAGCCCATTTTTCAGATCCGAAACGATTACTGCATCACGCTATCTGGACATTCTTCGTGAATTTGTGGCGGTACAAACTGCCTTAGACGACACTGCGAAGACCTCGTGGTTTATGCAAGATGGTGCCCGGCCACATCGCACGGCCGACGTCTTTAATTTCCTGAATGAATATTTCGATGATCGTGTGATTGCTTTGGGCTATCCGAAACATACAGGAGGCGGCGTGGATTGGCCTCCCTATTCGCCAGACATGAACCCCTGTGACTTCTTTCTGTGGGGACACTTGAAAAACCAGGTGTACCGCCAGAATCCAGAAACAATTGAACAGCTGAAGCAGTACATCTCATCTACATGTGAAGCCATTCCGCCAGACACGTTGTCAAAGGTTTCGGGTAATTTCATTCAGAGACTACGCCATATTATTGCTACGCATGGTGGATATGTGGAAAATATCGTACTATAGAGTTTCCCAGACCGCAGCGCCATCTGTTGTTGAAAATTGTAACTACTGTAATTTCGAAAGTTTGTCTGCCTGAAAATGTACTGTTGTCCCAAGCATATTGCAACAAACGGTGTATTTCTATCGCTGCTCGTTTAGTTTTTATTGCCGTTTCAAATATACCGGTCATTTTTGAAACACCCTGTATATATATATATATATATATATATATATACACCGTAGCGAAATGCAGGAAGACCTGCAGAGGATCGATAATTGGTACAGAGAGTGGCATTTGACTTAACAAAATGTAGCTTACTGAAAATAAATACAGGAAAGACTTGACTACCACATTCCATAACAATGACAAAGCAGTTACTTCCACAGAATATACGGGAGTATGCATACTGGCAATTTGAAGAGGATGACCAATTAAAAATAATGACGGGTAAGTCAGATGTCAGATTGAGATTTGTTGCAAGAAATGGTTCAAATGGCTCTGAGCACTATGGGACTCAACATCGGAGGTCGTCAGTTCCCTAGAACTTAGAACTGCTTAAACCTAACGAACCTAAGGGCATCATACACATCCATGCCCGAGGCAGGATTCGAACCTGCGACCGTAGCTGTAGCGCGGTTCCAGACTGAAGCGCCTAGAACGGCTCGGCCACACCGACCGGCTGTTGGAAGAATCCTAAGGAAATTCAGTCCATTGAAAAACGAAATAGTGTACAAAACACGTGTTCGACCAATATTTGAAAATTGGTTGTCAGTGTGGGATGCGTACTGGCAAAGGAAACAGAAGATCTAAAGAAGTGCAGTGCGTTTTGTTACAGGATCATTCAGTGAGGGCGGAAGCGTCACATAGAGGGTCAGTTAACTCCAATTGCAGACGCTGCAAGGTGGTCTGTATCCCGTTAAGGTGTACTGTTGAAGTTCCTATAGTGTACATTTCTAGATGATTCAACAAATACAGGGTTATTACAAATGATTGAAGCGATTTCACAGCTCTACAATAACTTTATTATTTGAGATATTTTCACAATGCTTTGCGCACACATACAAAAACTCAAAAAGTTTTTTTAGGCATCCACAAATGTTCGATATGTGCCCCTTTAGTGATTCGGCAGACATCAAGCCGATAATCAAGTTCCTCCCACACTCGGCGCAGCATCTCCCCATCAATGAGTTCGAAAGCATCGTTGATGCGAGCTCGCAGTTCTGGCACGTTTCTTGGTTCAAATGGCTCTGAGCACTAGGGGACTCAACTGCTGTGGTCATCAGTCCCCTAGAACTTAGAACTACTTAAACCTAACTAACCTAAGGACATCACACACATCCATGCCCGAGGCAGGATTCGAACCTGCGACCGTAGCGGTCTTGCGGTTCCAGACTGTAGCGCCTTTAACCGCTCGGCCACTCCGGCCGGCTACGTTTCTTGGTAGAGGAGGTTTAAACACTGAATCTTTCACATAACCCCACAGAAAGAAATCGCATGGGATTAAATCGGGAGAGCGTGGAGGCCATGACATGAATTGCTGATCATGATCTCCACCACGACCGATCCATCGGTTTTCCAATCTCCTGTTTAAGAAATGCCGAACATCACGATGGAAGTGCGGTGGAGCACCATCCTGTTGAAAGATGAAGTCGGCGCTGTCGGTCTCCAGTTGTGGCATGGGCCAATTTTCCAGCATGTCCAGATGCACGTGTCCTGTAACGTTTTTTTCGCGGAAGAAAAAGGGACCGTAAACTTTAAACCGTGAGATTGCACAGAACATGTTAACTTTTGGTGAATTGCGAATTTGATGCACGAATGCGTGAGGATTCTCTACCGCCCAGATTCGCACATTGTGTCCGTTCACTTAACCATTAAGAAAAAATGTTGCTTCATCACTGAAAACAAGTTTTGCACTGAACACATCCTCTTCCATGAGCAACCGCGCCGAAAATTCAAAGCGTTTGACTTTTTCATCGGGTGTCAGGGCTTGTAGCAATGGTAAACGGTAAGGCTTCTGCTTTAGCCTTTTCCGTAAGATTTTCCAAACCGTCGGCTGTGGTACGTATAGCTCCCTGCTTGTTTTATCCGTCGACTTCCGCGGGCTACGCGTGATACTTGCCCGCACGCGTTCAACCGTTTCTTCGCCCACTGCAGGCCGATCCGTTGATTTACCCTTACAGAGGCACCCAGAAGCTTTAAACTGCGCATACCATCGCCGAATGGAGTTAGCAGTTGATGGATCTTTGTTGAACTTCGTCCTGAATTGTCGTTGCACTGTTATGACTGACTGATGTGAGTGCATTTCAAGCACGACATACGCTTTCTCGGCTCCTGTCGCCATTTTGTCTCACAGCGCTCTCGAGCGCTCTGGCGGCAGAAACCTGAAGTGCGGCTTCAGCCGAACAAAACTTATGAGTTTTTCTACGTATCTGTAGTGTCTCGTGACCATATGTCAATGAATGGAGCTACAGTGAATTTATGAAATCGCTTCAATCATCTGTAATAGCTCTGTATATTGCTTCCCCCTACGGTTGTCCTGTGAAAAGACCACGAACATAAAATTACAGAGATTAGAGTCCACACAGATGTTTGCCAGCAATCGTTCCTCCCGTGAACCATAAGCGACTGCAGTAGGCAAAGAGGGGAAGAGACCCTGGTGCGTACCCTCTACCACGCACTGTAAGGTGGCTTGCGGAGTGTAGATGTATGTGTAGATTTAAATCTAGATTTAGATGTCCCTTATGTGCTGACAATAATGACTGATTATTAGAAAATACCCTGCTCAACAGAAGTTTAGAATGAAATGTAGTCTAAGATACTGGAGGTCACGTTGACCTAGGCACTTCATGCACTATGCAGCTACAGCCTTACACTGGACGGTGTTTAATACTGACAAGCTTTGTAGCCTTTTCACAGTCATGTAAACACACTTCTGCCGTAGCGGCAGTCCCCGAGCTGCCCAGTATCAACAACATTTTCATTCAGTATGTGTTCAGCACTGAAGTAACATGCCACGTAGAAGCATACAACACTTTGATAGTCTGGATAGTGGCTTTACTTTTAGCAGGTCTTACGCAGCAAGATGTTGCCGATCAGTTGCATGCCACTCAAAGTGGTGTGTCTAAAGTGTAGAGAAAGTAGAGAGAGGTGTGAAATACGAACGATAGCCCTCGCAGTGATCGTCCTCATACGACAATACCAATGCAGGAACGTTTCCTCCAACTGTCTGTTCGCAGGCCCCCAAATCAACTGCCAGGAATATTGAAAATGACTCCTCCCCCGCAACAGGGACTCGTATCTGAGACCAAAAAGTGTGTAGAAGATAGCATCAGGGTTGCAGAAGACAAGTGAGAAGCTCAGCACTGAGCCAACGAAACCGATGCAATCGAAGACCTGAGCTCTTGCACATGAACATTGGAGAATGGAGTAATGTCGTGTTTGCTGACGAGACCAGGATTGGTTTGCGACCGGACACTAGAAGTTTTAGGATTTGGAGGAGGGGTAGACGACACCAGGAACACCGATACGTTCAGGAAGTCCATCCTCTTGCAGTTGGAAATGTAATTATCTGGGAGGCAATAATGATTCCTCGTACATCCATATTTAAACTGGATGAAGGTGGGACACAGCTGGTTTGATTTTTATTAAAAAAATCAAATTCCCAGCAGTACTTAAGATTTTATATTTACTTCGCTACTAGTTTCAACGTTACGTCAACGCCATCTTCAGGCCCGTACACTTTGATGAAATCAGTTGTGTGTGGCTCAGTCTAGAAATCCGTGGTGAGACCAACACGTGCTCTACATCGATAGCGGGCAGTAACTAGTGCGAAGTTTAAACCAGTGGGTCAAAGATAGTAAAGATAGTAAATAATGATTAGACGGTGGTACCCTCTAATTTCCATCTACGGGAATTTCACTGGTCCCCGGTACCTCTAAGAGGTGCTACAAACAATTGTAAGGCCCTGCAGACGTGAAGCCGGTGACAACTTCATCCTAGTCGATGACAATGCAAGACCATATCGTACTCTAGCAGCATCTCGGTGTCTTCCAGAACGCTCCCAGACATCAACGCAACTGAGCATGCACGAGATCTGTTGGAGGTGGCTTTCGCACAGGGCCCGAATCCACCTGGCAATCTTCAGGACCTCACTGAAGTTGCCGTTGAGGAGTGGAACCTCATGTCCCAAGATAATCTTGACCTACATCTGCATCTACATCTACATGGATACTCTGCAAATCACATTTAAGTGCCTGGCAGAAGGTTCATCGAACCACCTTCACAATTCTCTATTATTCCAATCTCGTACAGCGCGCGGAAAGAATGAACACCTGTATCTTTCCGTACGAGCTCTGATTTCCCTTATGTTATCTTTGTGATCGTTCCTCCCTATGTAGGTCGGTGTCAACAAAATATTTTCGCATGCAGAGGAGAATGTTGGTGATTGGAATTTCGTCAGAAGATTCCGTCGCAACGAAAAACGCCTTTCTTTTAATGATGTCCAGCCCAAATCCTGTATCATTTTGTGACACTCTCTCCCATATTTCACGATAGTACAAATCGTGCTGCTTTTCTTTGAACTTTTTAGATGTACTCCGTCAGTCCTATCTGGTAAGGATCTCACATCACGCAAGAGTATTCTAAAAGAGGACGGACAAGCGTAGTGTAGGCAGTCTCCTTAGTAGGTCTGTTACATTTTCTGAGTGTTCCTTCCAATTTAATTTGTTCGTTATTGTAATACCTAGGTATTTATTTGAAATCACGGCTTTTAGATTAGACTGATTTATCGTGTAACCGAAGTTTAACGAGTTCCTTTTAGTACTCATGTGGATGACCTCACACTTTTCGTTATTTAGGGTCAACAGACACTTTTCGCACCATTCAGATATATTTTCTAAATAGTTTTGCAGTTTGTTTTAGTCTTCTGATGGCTTTATTAGTCGATAAACGATAGCGTCATCTGCAAACAACCGAAGACGGCTGCTCAGATTGTCTACAAAATCGTTTATATAGATGAACAGCAAACGGCCTATAACACTACCTTGGGGAACGCCAAAAATCACTTCTGTTTTACTCGATGACTTTCGGTCAATTACTCTGAACTGTGACCTCTCTGACAGGAAATCACAAATCCAGTCACATAACTGAGAAGATATTCCGTAAGCACGCAATTTCACTACGAGCCGCTTGTGTGGTATAGTGTCAAAAGCCTTCCGGAAATCTTGATGGTCTCATCCAGAGCATGCCTCGCAGGGTGGAAGAACTCATCCGTGTTCGGGGAGGGCATACTCATTATTAAAGACTGATAATCATCAAGATGAGGTAAAGCTTTTCACTGTTTTTGTTTTCAATATGTACACTGAGGAGGGGGCCAGTTTTGTTTTGTAATGATTTTTTGTAACTACGTATATTTTCTTAATAAGTGGGTGTGCGGTTGTCCTATAAGAAGTAATTGTACCAATCACTATGATATTCCAAACTTTTGTTGGTGTGTATTAAAAGCGAAACTATAAAGAATAGTGCATTACCCAGCGTTGTCTATTTTAGAGTTATGCAAGTAGCCAGCAGGTAGGAGTCTACGATAGAGGAATACGAGAGCGTACTCTCGTGTTGGTGCCTCCTTGTATGTCACTTCCCTGTGGAAAATTTGATGAGCTATCTCGTGCGTAGCTTTGTGGCCGACCTACTCCTCGCCGGTGCGTGCACAATGGCCGCTTCCCCGCTGAGGAGTGTTGTCCCATCCTGTAATGTAAAGACTCGCCCGCGGCCTACTGCGTGGAAGATTGAACGGTCTCGTACATTCTGGCGTAAAGGAGTCGCAACTTGGGAGGGATGACGATGGTAATGTTCACAACAGTGACTGGAATGGAAAGAACAAATTTACTGTGAGGAAAGGGGGTCCTTATCACCAAACTTCAACATGCAACTTTGATTTGTCAGTCACTTATTTAAAAAAAAAGAAAAGTTTGATTCAGGTTATTCTGCTGTCAGAATGAATATGAACACAATATAAGTGCTCTGTTGGGCCAGACGATAATCGATAGCAATGAAACACAAGAACTCTCCGTGAACAAGTTTGGGTACTTGAGATGAATTCTAGTGTATATCGGAGTGGAATCCCTACATTAATCCACACCTCCGTAGTAACTGCGCTGTCTGTTACATTGATTAACACGTAAATTAAACGTTTCGTGTTTCAGAGGAGATGATTCTTTCACTATTGTTGAATTTCTACAACTCATTACCCCTCTCCGTAAGCTCAAATGGTTCAAATGGCTCTGAGCACTATAGGGCTTAACATCTGAGGTCGTCAGTCTCCTAGAACTTAGAACTACTTAAATCTAACTAACCTAAGGACATCACACGCATTCATGCCCGAGGCAGGATTCGAACCTGCGATCGTAGCGGTCGTGCGGTTCCAGACTGAAACGCCTAGAACCGCTCGGCCACACCGGGCGGCTCTCCGTAAGCGTAACGTCTTACGTCATGGGTTGCTCGTAATTATTTTATTAAAACTCTTCATTCTTATCCACGACGAAACGCAGCTAAAATTAAATGAATTTTCAGTATAGAAAATAATAAAGCACTGTGCAAAAAGAAAAAGCAATATGATACTAAAATTAAAGATGTGTCACATATACCTGCTTGTGAGACTACCTATACAACTGGAAACATTTGAAGAGCACACACAGCTGATTACGTCCGCGGCATGAATTAGTCACGTCACCTGTCCCAGAATTACTCGCGACAGCTCTGGAACTGATCGGGCAATGTGAAAGGTGAATCATGGCACTTTTTCACGCATAATTTTCGTTCCAGCGCAGTTTAAACAGGAAACTGTAAACTGATTAACCATCAATGAGGACGTTATTAAAATTATTGTGAGCACACAAACCCAAATATAGCCCACTTACAAAAGATCGCAGACAAAACGAGTCTGCTAACGCTGTGCACAGAAAAGTAATCATGTTGATTCCTCACATGATAATATCAATTGGGCAATTACAATTTCCGCCAGGCTTCATGATTGTCACAGGATTCGAAGAGAAGTTGGCCATACGTATTGCTGACAAAAACAGAGAAATGGATACTGCACATGCCAAAAGTTCATTACGATCCCTCTGTAAATAACAGGCAGTCTGTTTGTTTGGAAGCGACATAAACTAGATAATGAGTTAATTACCCTTCGCTTCTTTTTAGGAGATGACACCGGGAATGGAGTTTTTATTATTCTGTTTTTAGTATAAAGACCGGATGCCTGCTCAACTGAATTTAGCAAATTTCAGCGGTTGGAACGTCACCCTCCGTAGAAGTACAGCGGCTCAAGGGAACCTAACTTTGAAGCCCAGTGTCACTGCTCCAGCGAAGTTTTTTAAAGTGGAAATTTGCGATATCGGCCGATACCACATAATGCTGGTGCTCCGGTGTAATCAATGGTGGTTTACATTGTAAAAGTCGTAGATACTGAAATGAATAAAATTTCTAAATGAGTGTGCAATGAAGGGGCAAATAAACTGGTACACCTGCCTAATATCGCGTAGGGCCCCCGCAATAAATGCCGCATCACGACGTGGCATGCAATTGACATCATCAATCCTGCAGGGATGTCCATTAATCCATAAGAGTACGAGGAGGTGGAGCAGCACGTTGCAAGGCATCCCAGATATGTTCAATAATGTTCATGTGTGGGGAGTCTGGCGGCCATCCGAAGTACTCAAACTCAGGAGAATGTACTTGGGCCACTCTGTAACAATTCCGGACGTGTGGGGCGCCGCATTGTCCTCTTGGAATTGCCCAATTCCGTTGGAATGCACAATGGACAGGAATGGGTGCAGGTAATCGGACAGGATGCTTACGTGGCCGGCCGGGGTGGCTGAGCGGTTCTAGGCGCTACAGTCTGGAACAACGCGACCGCTACGGTCGCAGGATATAATCCTGCCTCGGGCATGGATGTGTGTGATGTCCTTAAGTTAGTTAGGTTTAAGTAGTTCTAAGTTCTAGGGGACTGATGACCACAGAAATTAAGTACCATACTTCTCAGAGCCATTTTTGTTGCTTACGTACGTGTCACCTATCAGAGTCGTCTCTAACCGTATCAGGGGTCTCATATCACTAACTGCACACGCCCCTTACCATGACAGAGTCTCCACCAGCTTGAACAGTCCCATGCTGACGTCCAACGCCATGGATTCATGAGATTGTCTCCATATCCGTACACGTCCATCCGATCGATACAATTTGAAACGAGACTCGACCGACCACGCAACATTTTTCCTGTCATCAGCAGTCCAGTAACGGTGTTGACGGACCCAGGCGAGGCGTAAAGCTTTTTGTCGCGCAGTCATCAAGGGTACACGATCTGGCCATCGGCTCCGAAAGCCCACACTTGTTGATGGCACAGCATTGAATCTTCACCAATTTTCGGAAGGGTTGCACTTCTGTCACGTTGAACGATTCTCATACGTCCTCATTAGTCCCGTTGTTGCAGTACTTATTCCGGCCACAGCGATGTCAGAGATTTGATGGTTTACCGGATTCCTGATATTCACGGTACGCTCGTGAAAATGTCGTACGGGAAAATCCCCACTTCATCGCTACTTCGGAGACGCTGTGTCACTTCGCTCATGCGCTGACTATAACACCACGTTCAAAACCTCTTAAATCCTGATAACATGCCATTGAAGCGGCAGTATCCGATCTGACAACTGCCCCAGATACTTACATAGGCGTTGCCGACCGCAGCGCCGTAGTCTGCCTGTTTACTTATCTCTGTATTTGAATGCTCGTGTCTATACCAGTTTCTTTGGCGCTTCAGTGTAGTTAAACTACTTTATTATACAGGGTTAAGGGGCATAAGACTAGATTAAGTCTACCGATGACTGAGGCCGGTGTACAGAGCAATATTACATTATTCATGGAGGTATGTTCCGTCTATGCAACTATATGAAGGCTGTTTGTTTGTTGCCATATGCGTTTCGCAACTTTTATTTGTAAAATATCTTCAGTGGGCCGTAATATATGTTTCTTTTTATACATATAACACGTGTATTATGTGGTAGCTGAAATATGTTACATTTTGTCATGTTTTTCTCTTGGTCTTTAGTTTAGAATCAATTTCTGTAGCACCAATTTTGTGATGTGAAATCATCGTTCGGTATTACTCGGGATTTTCATTGGCTAACATCTCTGGAAATCGAAAGTAACACTAAAAGATGATTTCTTATCACGAAATTTTGTGTTACGAAAGTGGATTCTAATCTAAATAACAAGATAAAAACATGACAAAATGTAACGTAGTAACATATTGTAGCTACCACATAATTCATTTATTATATGTATAAAAAGAAATATATACCACAGGCCACTGAAGATGCTTCACAAATGAAGAGAAAAACATATGGCAATAAACAAACTGCCTTCGATTAGTTGCACACACGTCCATGAATTTTGAAGCAACTAAGAAACGAAGAAAATCAGAACAAATGACGAATATTGCATCTGTATTTACATCATTTGCAGACTATTACAAGTCATATGTTCTTAGCTTGGGTAGTACCTCCACGTACGCTTAGCACAAGCTAATCATTGTCGTCTGTGTTCCCAGAGAATGGGGTGGTGGGGGGAAGGGGCACTTGAGAAATGTAAAGCTGTGCGTGGAGGTCACCCTTCCACAACTAACAAAGAATGGAGAAATCTATAAGCGTTCGTAAGTACCCCAATAAGCATATTCGTCGTACACGCATGCTTCGTATGAAATAAAAATTATTTGTCAATCATTATGTGTGTTATCTACAGTGACCATTGCCACAAACAAGGTTCAAATGGTTCAAATCGCTCTAAGCACTATGGGACTTAACATCTGAGGTCATCAGTCCCCTAGACTTAGAACTACTTAAACCTAACTAAGCTAAGGACATCACACACATCCATACCCGAGGCAGGATTCGAACCTGCGACCGTAGCAACAGCGCCGATCCGGACTGAAGCGCCTAGAACCGCTCGGTCGCAGAGGTCGGCCACAAACAAGAGCAAAACTGAGTAGGGAGATGTAGAGACGTTTAAATGAGGATTTAAAGCTGATCCTGACACAGCCAATGCTTATCGTTGTATTATTTCATTTTATGTGCATAACAGTGATGGGTTATGCAAAACAACAAAACAAACGGAAAATAGGAAGACATGGTACATAATACAGGACTATTACGGCCCAGAAGAATATTCCTCATTCAGTGGCTCGCGAAGTAATCAGAACACACGAAATTAATTCTCCCATGAGGTTCCGTAATAGAATAACGATCTTGGTTTCCTTCAAAGCAAATGTTCGAAACGGCCTCAGTCAGCAGAAAGACAGGCTTGTACGCTACGATACCATGATGCACTGACCAGTCCCCATACCATGGTGCACTGACCAGTCCCCATACCATGGTGCACTGACCAGTCCCCATACCATGGTGCACTGACCAGTCCCCATACCATGGTGCACTGACCAGTCCCCATACCATGGTGCACTGACCAGTCCCCATACTCCAGTGCCAGCTCTGATAGTTGACAGCTTCCTGAATTCGTCGTCTAAGAGTGGCTTCATCGTCGGTGACGTCTCTGTAATCGAGCTCGTTGACGTGCCCCCCAGAAATAAAAATCCAATGGATTTAAATCCCGTCGAATGGTATGAGGTTATCATCTGCCCCAGTGTGCAAATTATGCATATTCGGATGACCTCCGTGAGTGGACGTGGGTTTCACCCGTCATCAGAAGAAACTATGTGTTGTTTTCAAACTGTTCCAAGTGTCAGGTGCAGAATGTAGCACTTGTTGAAAATGCTGTAGTCTCCTGTGATGGTAAGCATGCAGTAACTCTTCAATCATATGATATTTTCTCAGCTGACGTTCCGAGCGTCTTGTACTTACGGCAGTTCTTCAATTTCACATAGAATTTCCCCCTCACCTGCAGCACCACGTTGTGGCCCACAAACCTCGAATCGAGGGCAAAGAAGTTCCGTATCTCGTTGTCGTTGGTGCGCTGTAACTAAGGTTCTTGCGTTCGGAATGCGACGAGTTGGGAATCTGAGACGATATGTCTTCCTTGCCCCTGTCGCATATTGCTTAACTTCTTCATAACTCAGGTGCATTCCAGCTGATTCTCCAAAGGTGAATGCCTCCATTACGCCGAAGATGTGTTTGCTTCCTGCAAGACTAATGGCAGTCGATTTCTTGGGAAACTGGCTGTTATTCGGGTGCGGCCGCGAGGATGCAAAACAGGCACTCTATTTTGCCAGACATCGGTCACTTGGCGGCCAAGGTACGGCCATGCAGAGAACATTAGGAGGTGAAGTTTGTGACGTGTTTGTGGGAAGACTGTTCTATGCAGAGAAAAAAGTACCATGACACTGTTGTGTGTACATATTAAGGTACCACATATAAAAAATCTGCAGTTATATCCGTTACACCCTGTGGAATAGGATTAATCATGGACCAAACGTTCTTGCGAGTTTTACTTATGGCTAGAACGAAATTATTAAACACAGTATATCTTCTAAACCGTACTTACGGCTGTAAGTGAGAAGTGTGTGTGTGTGTTATCGTAAATACAAACCTGTGAATGTGAATTTACAACCTAAATGTGCTACTGAGCTCATAGCTACGTCACTTACATGAAGTTGAAAAGAATCCTGTGTGTGTGAGAAAACCGATATCGTTCATAAGCAAATAAATAAGCAAACCAATAATTTTACGCTCAGTAGACTTGATCAGTGCGAACTGTTTGAAAAAAAGTGACCGTGTAAAAAAAAAAACTAATGTCGTTCTGTATATGAATGTAACCTGAAACACAGCAACACAGCAAGACTCCGCAACATAAAAAAAATTACTGCTAAAATCTAATTACAGTTCATCCATGGAAACTGGGTTTATAATCTCGACACGGAATGCCAACGAACCACATGACTCGACCTTTAAGTTCTGAAATTTCGGTACGGTCTCAGGTTCGAATCCTGCCTCGGGCATGGATGTGTGTGTGATGTCCTTAGGTTAGTTAGGTTTAAGTAGTTCTAAGTTCTAGAGGACTGATGACCTCAGTGCTCAGAGCCATTTGAAATTTCGGTTAGGAAGGAACTTATGAAAGAAAACAATTATAGACTCTAATACGAAAATTCATTTAATCTAATAACTTTCATGGTAGAGTAAATTAACTCAGTAGAGCAATCAATACATTAATTATCAAAAACTCGACTGCGACGAGGGTGAAGTGGGCCAACAATATAAGTCAAAAAAGACAAACTTCTTACGTCATCAAGTAGTACCCTGTTCTTCATTTCGAAACCTTTTTTGTCCGTATGCTATCCAGCCATTGTTCTGAGTCATCATTCCTTCTCGTAATAAATCTGCAACTGACATAGTTCCAAAAGTGCGTCCATGCATTACACTTTACACTCAGCCAAACCCTGCCTGCTGAACACCGCAGCTATCCACCGCTGACTGTCAAAGATTCTACGACTTCACTGAGCTGCCATCGTAGACAAAGATACTATTGCCTAACAACTGTTTCTCTGACCACAGTTCTTCAAATGTGCCCTTGCCCTTTACAAATATAGACACATCCAATAACATCATCAAAAAATAGCCATCTTATACGGCATATGTATTTCTTATAAAGCACGTGATTTCAGCTGCTGCCGTTCCCGAGTATTACTGTTAAAAACAATTTTCACCTGTAGGGCACTCTCGCACTAGAAAAAATACACATTATACAGTTCGAAATTGGTATTGTCAGTGAGCACGAATGTGCTGGCAGTTGTTTTACAAATTGCCTCTGCTTCTTCTATGGTTTATTAGCACGATATTTGTTGTGAAACTGCTTTACAGCTCTTTCCAAAGTGCTTATTTACCAAGTTTATGTGTTTATTACATTGCGAGAGAAATGGACACATCCACGAAACTACATCTAAAACATTGTTACGTGGGGTGGTATATGGCAGCACAATAATTGCGTAAGCCGCTGAGTTTCACTTTCAGGCGGAAATGGCAGCAAACGACGATATCTTAGCTGTACTCCACTGACCGCTTCGAAGACGTAGAGAGACTGCCAGCGGGGCAAGGACGCTGCCTTGTTCCTTTCTTCCCCCTCCTCCTCATCGGTCGCTAGCGGCGGGCGCGTTTCACATTTGTTCGCTTCAGACCGCAGCAATAATTAATGCTCGAAGTAATTTAATTCATTAAGCTGCAAGGCTTCCCTCCCCCCCAATTCAGATTAAATTTCCTTCGTCGGCCGTTTCAGAGAGAAAGAAATTAAAATTTTGCTCTGCGGAAGTTCTTAATTACATATAATTATCCTTTATGATTGGAATCCGGATTATTCAACGAAAACTGAAGGCAAAATCCTAACAGCAGAAGTAATTTCTTTGTCTTCTTCGCTTTTCTGGGCTTCAGTTCGCTGTTAAAACTTAGCAGAATAATATCGACCTTGGTTACCATCAGTATGTTAGCGGAGTAAGATTGGAGCAGTAGTGTTTCTGTATGTATCACATATGCAGATAAACGTGCGGTACTTCCACAAAAATTTTATGCAGGATGATGTGATTTACTCGTTTTAAACGTATCCTGACTCATTTCAAATGTTGGTAACCTTCTCTTAGTTGTTACACGAATAATTTCAGGCACTTATAACATAATGACATATGTGCTTTCAACTTCTTACGGAATAAACTAAGGTGAGGCTTTACGTCAAGGGCCTTAGTGACTGAGCACGGGGTGTTATTACGAAGAGTGATTTGACCTTCAGTCTTCGTATACATAAACAACTTTCATTGTTATCCTCGACGACAAACACTGTCTTTTCTCAATTAAATCTAAGTTAATGCTGATAAAACTCTAGACATTTAATTGTTTTGTACATTCAACAATAAGATCATAAGTATAAATGCATACAATATTTTGATTCCTTGCTGTTATCGTCACAGGTCCAGTGAGCCATACTAAAAGTGCTCATTAATAACCCACCGCGATACAAATGGGCATATTTTACTTCGATGGTATACAGGCTGCTAAGATTGTCACTAAGCCAACAGGAAGTAGAATAAGAACTACGTATTTTGCAGCAAGTGGCCGTAGTGAACGGATATACGTGTAAGGAAGCGATGAATATTTATATTAAGATAAAGAAGAGGCAAATGAAACAAATAGAAGGAAGTCAAGTCGCAGTTAAGAGGGACAACAAGAGAAAATACGTAGCATTCAGTTACAATGGAAGAATTACAGATAAGATTGAAAGATGCTTTCGTAAATCCAACATTGAAATAGGGTTCCGAACAAATAAGCTAAAATTGAAGCTCCGGCACAAATTACGTAATAGTAGGAATACATTTCAGCATTCAGATATGTATAAGATCAAATGTGATGACTGCTGTAAACAATACATATGGCAGACTGGTAGGAACTTTGAAACCTGATTCAGGGAGCACACCTACTCTCAAAACAAAACAGCGTTTGGGGCGCATATGGCTGTCTTAAAGCACCCAGTCACGAACACTGAACAAAACTTAGACATCCTCCATAGAGCTCATAAGGGACGGTTTCTTAACATTTTGGGAGAAGTTGAAATATACACCCACAAAAAGAAAGATCCGGATTTAATCCTCAAAGCGAGTCCAATCATAACGCCTATTTTAGTATTAATGAAGACTTACTGAGATGATCACTGTTGCGTATAGAAGTCCAAGCCGAAGGACGAGAGATGGTGCACGGTGAATAAGCTGGAAGATGCGTGCAGCGCCTAACGTCGTTGACGGGGCCCTGCTGCACGGCCCTCGTACCCACGGCGATGGACATCAGACGACTGAACGGCTCGCGGCACAACACCGAAACAGCGGGAACCACGGAAGCAGACAGTGAAGGAAAACGAGTCCAAACCATCGCCATGGATATAGAAATCGACCTTTGTTTTCGATCGTACAAAAAATAATTTTATTGTGTATTTTAATTTTGACAAGTACAGATTTTAACCTTGACAACTACAGATTTTAACTAAGTATTTTTAGGGATAAAAGTAAATTAGAAAAATCTACTTAATACAGTATGTGCATATGTAATGTAACAAATGCACCAGACACCATCTGTCGGTAAGAGTTTTATACTTAGTATAAATGACGCACATTCTGCCAACCAATTTAAAGTGACGCAGCATGTGGTGGTTGCTGTGTGTGGATGGGTTACTCCTGTAACCGAAATTGCAGGTACGTTCTGGTACATTCGATGTCGGTCGGATAGAATGAAAAAGGTTTGCATTTGTGAAATAGTATAGTAGTATCATTGTCGTTTCAGATCTGAAATGGCTCTAGATGAACCGGAACCGGTCATGTGAATAAACATTTTTGCAATCAAGTAACATTGAGCTGGGATTTTTTAGTAATAACGAAATTCTTTGTATTACATTGTTCACTGAACATTTACAATGCCGCGTACAAAGCGCCTTGCTTCTCTTGAACATCAGATCATCAGCGGAAAAATGTTCACATTGGAGCACAAAACGGCTAACAGGCTTCTGTTTTAAAAGACCGACTGAAAAGTGGTTCCCTTTTCCCTCCCACAGCAGGGTATGTCACGCACATGGAAAGAACTTTATGGGTCAGTAAAATTTTGATAGTTTACTTGCCTGAAATTGAAATGAAGCAGAACTAATTTTACACCTCATATCAGATTTTACATGCCAAGTGCTACAGCACGGGATTCCCAGAACCCTTCTGATGATAACGGGGACACTTTACGGCACATTTCTCCGTGCTACTCCACTCTCCACTTTATGTGCTACGTCGGTCGCCTCACACCGGATATTGTATGCGTACTTTATGTTTACAACTAGGGCAATTTCAAATCTCTGTATCCCGGAAACGGATAAAGAGGGGGTTGTTTGGGGAAGGAGACCAGACAGCGAGGTCATCGGTCTCATCGGATTAGGGAAGGACGGGGAAAGAAGTCAGCCGTGCCCTTTGAAAGGAACCATCTCGGCATTTGTCTGGAGCGATTTAGGGAAATCACGGAAAACCAAAGTCAGGATGGCCGGACACGGATCGAGCCGTCGTCCTCCCCGATAAAGGCGCCAAGGAAATTTTCAAAGTCGTTCGAGATTGAATCTTAGGAATATATCGTAAAAATTACAACCATTTGTTTGCATAACCGTCTCTGAATTCGCTGTTCGGGTTTGGTACCCGAAAACCAAGTTTTTCGAGTTTTGTCAGAACTCGTCCATCAATCAAGTGATGCCTCCTTGAGTCCTTTAATGCGCACCATAACTACACATAATACGAAAAAAATGGTGTTACTCCATTAGCCTAGGCTGGAGGAAGTGTATAATATTATAAACTTTGACCTTGTACTATAGGATAGTTACAGGGAGACGATTCTGCTGTTGGTTATAAAACTGGTCCCAAGCCCGAGAGCTATCCAAAACACTTGAACCAGCCTTTCTATCTCCAACAGAAACCGACATCTGAGCGCCGGAAAAATTCCGCATTTATGCCCGGAGTTCTGGAACATATTACGCTGACGAACCAAAGAGACTTGTACACACGCCTGTTATAGAGTAGGGCCCCCGCGAGCACGCAGAAGTACCGGAACACGATATGGCATGGATTCGACTGAAGTAGTGCTGGAGGGAATTGACACCATGAATCCTGCAGTGCTGTCCATAAGTCCGTAAGAGTACGACGGGGTGGAGTACTCATCTGAACAGCAGGTTGCAAGGCATCCCAGATACGCTCAGTAATTTCATGTCTGGGGTAAGTTTGGTGGCTAGCGGGAGTGTTTAAACTCGGAACAGTGTTCCTGGAGCCACTCTGTAGCAATTCTGGACGTGTGGGGTGTCGCATTGTCCTGCTTGTATTGCCCAAGATGACAAAAAAACTCTCCGAAGAGACTCAAAAAGGCCTTTATCAAGACCATCACTAGTGACAACTTCCTGCAATATTGAAGGCTTATCTGTAAATAAAGAAATTTTATTATCTGACATGTGCAAACGAAACAACTGTGATGTTTTAGTGTTACAAGAAACACACAGAGCACCAACTAGCCATAGACCAAAAATACAGGGCATGAAATTAGTTCTTGAGAGACCACACGAAAGGTACGGAAGTGCTATATTTGTGAAACCGAACTTAGACGTATGCCCCTGTGCTCTGACCTGCGAAGAAAATATAGAAATTTTAACTATTGAGCTACATTCATGTACCGTAACATCCGTGTACAAACCACCCAGTGCGAGGTTCAAATTTACAGAGCCTGGAAATTTCCATTCAAAAAACATTGAAGTTGTACTAGGAGATTTTAACTGTCACGGTCTCGCATGGGGTTATAAAGAGACAAATGACGAAGGCGAAATGCTGGAGATCTGGGCAGACCATGCTAAACTGAAATTGATACATGACCCAAAGTTGCCTGCATCATTTAACAGCAGAAGATGGAAACAAGGATATAATCCAGATAACATCTTTGTCTACGAAAAGGTATCCCTGCAAACCGTAAAGCAAATCGAGGACCCAATTCCAAGATCGCAACACAGAGCAATAACTTGCTGCATTACTGCAGTAATCAAATCAGATGTAATGCCCTTCAAGAGACGCTTCAATTTCAAAAAAGCTCATTGGGAACTTTTCACAGAGGACCTTGATAAGGAGATCTTGGAAATTAAACCAGAGATACAATCATATGAAACTTTTATAGACCTTGTCAAGAAAATCTCTCGACGGCGCATACCTAGAGGGTGCCGCACCCAGTATATCGCTGGACTCAATGGTAGCAGGAAGGAAGCTCTGAAAAAGTATGAAGAACTGTACAATAAGGACCCCTTTTCAGAGGAAACGATCCAGGCAGGTGAGGTACTGATGTATGGTATCTCCGAAGCGAGAAAGTAAAAGTGGTGTAACCTCCTACAAGAGACGAACATGAAGCACAGCAGTAGGAAGGCATGGAAACTGGTCAAAAGTCTCAACAACGACCCAACAGAACCACAACCAAGTTACAGTGAAGTTACACCTGATCGGATAGCTCACCAACTACTCATGAACGGAAAAACTAAAAGGAAGATCAGGAATGGCAAAATTAAAAGAAAATTGAACGAGGAGATTAGCTTCCTAGCTCGCCCGTTCTTCATTCAGGAGCTACAAGATGCCATCAACGATTTGAAAAACAATAAGGCCGCTGGCCTCGACGATCTGAGATCTGAGCAAATTAAACATTTTGGACCGGGAGTACGAGCATGGATCCTAGAGCTAATGAATAACTGTATCACAACAATGCAAATTCCTAAACTGTGGAGGAAAGCTCGGGTTATTGCGTTATTAAAACCAGGGAAAGATCCAGCTGAAACTAAAAATTTCCGGCCTGTCTCACTGCTTTGTCATTTATTTAAAGTGCTGGAGCGAATGATCCTCAAACGCATAGCTGATTATGTGGACAAAGCCCTCATTAACGAACGAGCTGGATTTCGACCAGGAAAATCATGTTGTGGGCAAATCCTTAATCTCACACAGTACATCGAAGACGGCTATCAGAGAGGAGAAGTAACTGGGGTCGCATTCCTGGATCTCAGTGCTGCATATGACACAGTTAACCATAAGTTGCTTACCCAGTAAGTGTATAATGTCACTAAGGACTACACCCTTTCTATGCTCGTGCAATGCATGCTGCAGAACAGCCGCTACTATGTAACCTTACAATCTAAAAACAGCCGATGGAGGACACAGAAAAATGGATTTGCACAGGGTAGCGTCTTGGCTCCAATATTATTTAACATCTATACCAATGATCTTCCCATCAGCCACCAGACACGAATGTTCATATATGCTGATGATGCAGCAGTGGCCACTCAGAATAAATCCTTTGAACAAGTGGAGGAGAATCTCACAGGAGCGTTAACAGAACTTGCTACCTATTACAACGGCAATAATCTCAAACCAAACCTAGTAAATCTCAAGTATCCGCCTTCCATCTTAGGAACAAACAAGCCAAACGGAAACTCCGAGTCATGTGGCAAGGGGAAGAGCTGAAACATACAAACAGCCCAAAATACCTGGGAGTAACACTGGACAGAGCACTTACTTTTAAGCAGCACTCTCACAACACTAAAAAAAAAAAAGGTCTGTGCCAGGAACAACATACTGCGGAAGCTAACAGGTTCATCGTGGGGAGCTCAACCACATGTTTTGCGCACCACAGGTCTGGCGCTGAGTATCTCAGCAGCGGAATACGCGGCGCCAGTTTGGAGGAACTCTGCTCACACTAAGCAAGTTGACGTCGCCGTAAACGAAACTGTACGTATTGCCACAGGATGCCTCAAACCAACTCCCACATACATCATTTATCCCATCATAGGCATAGCACCACCCACGATCCGCAGACAAGTAGCCGCCGAGATCGAAAGATCAAAAGAAAAGAATGATCCTCGACACCTGAAGCATAAGCACCGAAAACAACGTGTCCGGCTGAAATCCCGCAGGAGTTTCATTGAAACTACTGAAGAGCTTGCCACCAAGCCCGTCGCAAGGCGGATATCTCTTTGGGAAGAAATGGTGCCACACTCCACAATGGAACTACTTGAGGAGGGATCTGCAGGATTTCAACTACCTTTTACAACTTGGAGGTCATTAAACCGGCTGCGCACTGGAGTAACTGGGTGCAAATCAAACCTATTTAAATGGGGTTACAGTGATAGCGATAGGTGTGAATGCGGAGCAATACAGGACTTGGACCACCTATTGATTTGCCCAGATATGTCTATAACATGCACTAAAGATGATATTTTAAAAGTCAATGACAAAGCAAACTACGTTGCTAAGTACTGGGAAGGGAAGATATAATTGGTGCATCCGGATACGGAAGAAGAAGAAGAATTGCCCAAGTCTGTCGAAATGCACAATGGACATGAATGGATGCGGGTGATCAGACAGGATGGTTCATCTACATCTACATGATTGCTTTGCAATTCACATTTAAGCACTTCGCAGTCGGTTCATTGAACCACAATCATACTATCTCCCTATTATTCCACTCCCGAACAGCGCGCGGGAAAGACGAACACCTAAACCTTTCTGTTCGAGCTCTGATTTCCCATATTTTATTTTGATGATCATTCCTACCTATGTAGGTTGGGCTCAACAAAATATTTTCGCATTCGGAAGAGAAAGTTGGTGACTGAAATTTCGTAAATAGATCTCGCCGCGACGAAAAAGTCTTTGCTTTAATGACTTCCATCCTAACTCGCGTATCATTTCTGCCACACTCTCTCCACTATTACGTGATAATACAAAACGAGCTGCCCTTTTTTGCACCCTTTCGATGTTCTCCGTCAATCCCACCTGGTAAGGATCCCACACCGCGCAGCAATATTCTAACAGAGGACGAACGAGTGTAGTGTAAGCTGTCTCTTTAGTGGACTTGTTGCATCTTCTAAGTGTCCTGCCAATGAAACGCAACCTTTGGCTCGCCTTCCCCACAATATTATCTATGTGGTCTTTCCAACTGTAGTTGTTCGTAATTTTAACACCCAGGTACTTAGTTGAATTGACAGCCTTGAGAATTATACTATTTATCGAGTAATCTAATTCCAACGGATTTCTTTTGGAACTCGTGTGGATCACCTCACACTTTTCGTTATTTAGCGTCAACTGCCACCTGCCACACCATACACCAATCCTTTCTAAATCGCTTTGCAACTGATACTGGTCTTCGGATGACCTTACTAGACGGTAAATTACAGCATCATCTGCGAACAACCTAAGAGAACAGCTCAGATTGTCACTCAGGTCATTTGTATAGATCAGGAACAGCAGAGGTCCCAGGACGCTTCCCTGGGGAACGCCTGATATCACTTTAGTTTCACTCGATGATTTTCCGTCTATTACTACGAACTGCGACCTTCCTGACAGGAAATCACGAATCCAGTCGCACAACTGAGACGATACCCCATAGGCCCGCAGCTTGATTAGAAGTCGCTTGTGAGGAACGGTGTCAAAAGCTTTCCGGAAATCTAGAAATACGGAATCAACTTGAGATCCCCTGTCGATAGCGGCCATTACTTCGTGCGAATAAAGAGCTAGCTGCGTTGCACAAGAACGATGTTTTCTGAAACCATGCTGATTACGTATCAATAGATCGTTCCCTTCGAGGTGATTCATAATGTTTGAATACAGTATATGCTCCAAACCCCTACTGCAAATCGACGTAAATGATATAGGTCTGGAGTTCGATGGATTATTCCTACTTCCCTTCTTAAACACTGGTGCGACCTGCACAATTTTCCAATCTGTAGGTACAGATCTATCGGTGAGCGAGCGGTTGTATGTGATTGCTAAGTAGGAAGGTATTGTATCAGCGTAACATGAAAGTAACGTAATCGTTATACAATCTGGACCTGAAGACTTGCCGGTATCAAGCGACTTGAGTTGCTTCGCAACCCCTAAGGTATCTACTTCTAAGAAACTCATGCTAGCAGCTGTTCGTGTTTCAACTTCTGTAATATTCCATTCGTCTTCCCTGGTGAAGGAATTTCGGAAAACTGCGTTCAATAACTCCGCTTTACGTACCTGTCAGCTGTCAGAGTCGTATCCAGACGTATCAGGGGTCGCATATCACTCTAACTGCGCACGCCCCACACAATTACAGCTTGAAGAGCCCCTGCTCATATGCAGGGTCCATGGATTCATGAGGTTGTCTCCAAACCCGTACACGTCCATCCGCTCGATACAATTTGAAACGAGACTCGTTCGACCAGGCAACATGTTTCTGGTCATCAACAGTCCAATGTCGGTGTTCAATGGGCCCAGGCGAGACGTAAAGGCTTGTGTCGTGCAGTCATCAAGGGTACACGAGTGGGCCTGAGGCTCCGAAAGTCCATATCGATGATGTCTCGTTAATTGGTCGCACGTTAACACTTGTTATGGCCCAGCATTGAAATCTGCAGCAATTTGCGGAAGGGTTGCACTTCTGTGACGTTGGCCCATTCTCTTCAGCCGACGTTGGTCCCGTTGTTGCAGCATGTTTTTCCGGCCGCAGCCACGTCGGTAATCTGACGTTTTACTGGATTCCTGATATTTACGGTACACTCGTGAAATGGTCATAGGGAAATCGACACTTCATCGCCACCTTGGAGATGCTGAGTCCCATCGCTCGTGCGCCGACTTTAACACCACGTTCAAACTCACTTCAATCTTGATTACTTGCCATTGTAGCAGCAGTAACCGATCTGAAAACTGTGCCAGACACTTGTTGTCTTATACAGGCGTTGCCGACCGCAGCGCCATATTCTGCCTGTTCACATATCTCTGTATTTGAATACGCATGCCTATACCAGTTTTTTTCAGTGTAGGTAGAGCATGCTGTCGCCTGTTCTTGTACACCTCATCACTTTTATCTTCCCTCGGTTTATTCTCAGTACGTATTCTGTGTTTATTAAACTTTTCGTTCTATTCAACTGGTCCCGTAATTTTTCCTCGTTTTCACTGAAGATAGTAATGCCATCAAAGAGTCTTACTGTTGACATCCTTTCACACTGAATTAGAATCCCACTCGTGAACTTTTGTTTTCTGTCCGTCATTGCTTCTTCCATATACGGATTGAACAGAAGGCAGCAGTACTGCATCCCTGACGTACACAGTTTTTAACCGAGGACATCGTTGCTATAATTGCCATATTGACAACGTTTATAGATATGCCGAAGAAGAATAGAATCGCCGGCCGCTGTGGCCGAGCGGTTCTAGGTGATTCATTCCGGAACCGCGCTGCTGCTACGGTCGCAGGTTCGAATCGTGCCTCTGGCATGGATGTGTCTCATGTCCTTAGTTAGGTTTAAGTAGTTCTAAGTGTAAGGGACTGATGACCTCAGATATTAAGTCCCATAATGCTTAGAGGTATTTGAACCATCTGAAGAATAGAATCGAAGCGTTTCGGAAGTGGTGCTACAAAAGAATGCTGAAAATTAGGTGGACTGATAATGCAAGAACATCGGTTTGTTGCAGGATTCTCGAACATGTTCTCAGTTCGAATATAATGAATTTCCTTGAGACAGAGAAGTTGCTGTCCATGCATCAGCACGGCTTTAGAAAGCATCGCTCCTGCGAAACGCAACTCGCCCATTTTTCACATGATATCTTGCGAACCATGGATGAAGGGTATCAGACGGATGCCATATTCCTTGACTTCCGGAAAGCGTTTGACTCGGTGCCCCACTGCAGACTCCTAACTAAGGTACGAGCATATGAGATTGGTTCCCAAGTATGTGAGTGGCTGGAAGACTTCTTAAGTAATAGAATCCAGTACGTTGTCCTCAATGGTGAGTGATCATCGGAGGTGAGGGTATCATCTGGAGTGCCCCAGGGAAGTGTGGTAGGTCCGTTGTTGTTTTCTATCTACATAAATGATCTTTTGGGTAGGTTGGATAGCAATGTGCGGCTGTTTGCTGATGATGCTGTGGTGTACGGGAAGGTGTCGTCGTTAAGTGACTGTAGGAGGATACAAGATGACTTGGACAGGATTTGTGATTGGTGTAAAGAATGGCGGCTAACTCTAAATATAGATAAATGTAAATTAATGCAGATGAATAGGAAAAAGAATCCCGTAATGTTTGAATACTCCATTAGTAGTGTAGCGCTTGACACAGTCACGTCGATTAAATATTTGGGCGTAACATTGCAAAAATGGTTCGAATGGCTCTGAGCACTATGGGACTTAACATCTATGGTCATCAGTCCCACAGAACTTAAAACTACTTAAACCTAACTGACCTAAGGACAGCACACAACACCCAGTCATCACGAGGCAGAGAAAATTCCTGACCCCGCCGGGAATCGAACCCGGGAACCCTTGTGTGGGAAGCGAGAACGCTACCGCACCACCAAGAGCGTAACATAACAGAGTGATATGAAGTGGGACAATCATGTAATGGCAGTTGTGAAGAACGCGGATAGTCGTCTTCGGTTCATTGGTAGAATTTTGGGAAGATGTGGTTCATCTGTAACGGAGACCGCTTATAAAACACTAATACGACCTATTCTTGAGTACTGCTCGAGCGTTTGGGATCCCTATCAGATCGGATTGAGGGAGGACATAGAAGCAATTCAGAGGCGGGCTGCTAGATTTGTTTCTGGTACGTTTGATCATCACGCGAGTGTTACGGAAATGCTTCAGGAAGTCGGGTGGGAGTCTCTAGAGGAAAGGAGGCATTCTTTTCGTGAATCGCTACTGAGTAAATTTAGAGACCCAGAATTTGAGGCTGACTGCAGTACAATTTTACTGCCGCCAACTTACATTTCGCGAAAAGACCACAAAGATAAGATAAGAGAGATTAAGGCTCGTACAGAGGCATATAGGCAGTCATTTTTCCCTCGTTCTGTTTGGGAGTGGAACAGGGAGAGAAGATGCTAGTTGTGGTACGAGGTACCCTCCGCCACGCACCGTATGGTGGATTGCGGAGTATGTATGTAGATGTAAGAAAATGCGGTTCTCAGCAGAATAAACGAGGACAGAAATAGGTGAAAACACTGACGGGAAAACATTGGCACTAGAAGAAGTTGCAGAGACCGTAAACTGTAAGTGAAGACAGAGAGTAAAATACATCCAATCAATAATTGCGGACATTGGGTATAAGAACTACCCTGAGAAGAAGAGGCTGGCACAGGACCGAATGTGGTGTTGCGCCGTGCCAGTCGTTTAAGAGGAATGATGACATCCCTAAAAGAATTCAGAAAAAGGAGCAGATTAAATGTTTTGCCAAACGATTTGGCAAAAGTAAGAAATTATCAGTTACCCTGATTTATTTCAAGCAACTTTTTTTGCGCAAAACTAGACATAGCGCTGGTCAATTTGACACGTGGATTTGTCCATTTACCATTCATAATTTGCCTTTGAAAATTCGGACGAAAATTCGTTGTATAATTTTTTTAAATCTGAATGATATTCTGCTTTATTCCTTTTACATTCAATTTAGCATCAAAGTATTCTCTTACTTTACTTTTACACTTCTGAAATGACGTGTGCTCTTTGTTAGTACCTCAGTCTCCGTGTGTACTACAGGGTGAACATTGATAAAACCGACAAACTGCATGGACGGATTTCCGGCTGAAAATGGAGGAAAAAGGTTGTATGAACATGTGTCTAGAAACGGACGATGTGCGTGCAGCGACAACAAATCGCCCCGGAACACAGTGCAGAGCTGCATCGAATCTACGGCACGACAGATGTTCGAAGTGGCTTCCATGGGACTGCAAGCGATAGGGATAGTAGCGGTTGTCAAGCAGAATACACATACTCGTACTTTGGCTGCCATCATGTTGGCGATGGTGAGTCGTTTGCCTGGAGCTTGTATGGGGGCTTGTCTCAGTATCCTGTAGAACCCGGCTCTCCAAATCTGGTGTTCGCTCTGCCGCCTCCCTGCATGTTCGTCTGCCTGGAAGGATCCCCGGTCACACAAATGCGTTTGTGCGAGGTGGCTGGTTTCTGTGAGGCTACTTGCTTGTACAGCCGTGCTGCCCCTCTACCGTTTCTATCTCCTTGACGGTACACAAACACCATGCTGGCTTGTTCCTGTCACGAATACAGGACCGCTCTGGTGCTTACAGTACGGTGCGTCAATCACACAGCCTGAAACACAGAAGGAACACACGACACGTGGTCAGAGGAACTTTCATTCGCCAGAGCCATCTACCGTGGCAACAATGCGTTTCCGGATACATGTTCATAGGATCATTTTTCCTTCACTTCCAGACAGTTATTCGCCCCTCCAGTTTCTCGGTTTTATTAATGTTCACCCTGCATTTTTTAATGATATTTTCCAATAGTGTACCCTCTTTGACGATGATACTAACAGTTTCCACACGGCGTTGTAAGCTGACACCAAGCAACGAAATAAATTAATATTGTAGAACATCCACACTCATATGTTTTCCATTTATAATTATGCTTATCTAATATAGCAATAATTAGAATTATATATTAACACCTTCAGCTGCCGACGGGCGTTGATATGTATATGAACCGGGACAGGTAAAAATGTGTGCCCCGACCGGGACTCGAACCCGGCGTCTCCTGCTTACATGGTAGACGCTCTATCCATTATTTTTTTTGTGATCTCATTTTGTTATAGTCATTCGTTGCATCTGCTCGGGACGGACGTCGTAAGACACCGGTTTTAGTTCGTCGTTGATCCATTAACTCAGTTTTTTTATTACAGAGGACAGCTAACCCTCTGACCAAACACGCTGAGCTTACGTGCCGGCTCCAGCTGAGCCACCGAGGGCACAGAGGATAGTGCGACTTTAGGGAATCTCGCGCACGCCTCCAGAGAGACCCACATTCTCACTTTATATGTCCACACACTACATTCGTAGTGTCCCTACCCAATACGCTCATTACTCGTGGAAGACATTCTTACCAAGTCCCGTAAGAGTTCGGGTAATATGTGTGCATCTGCACAGAAGAAGGTCAATGGCCGTATTGCCAGAACTACACTCCTGGAAATGGAAAAAAGAACACATTGACACCGGTGTGTCAGACCCACCATACTTGCTCCGGACACTGCGAGAGGGCTGTACAAGCAATGATCACACGCACGGCACAGCGGACACACCAGGAACCGCGGTGTTGGCCGTCGAATGGCGCTAGCTGCGCAGCATTTGTGCACCGCCGCCGTCAGTGTCAGCCAGTTTGCCGTGGCATACGGAGCTCCATCGCAGTCTTTAACACTGGTAGCATGCCGCGACAGCGTGGACGTGAACCGTATGTGCAGTTGACGGACTTTGAGCGAGGGCGTATAGTGGGCATGCGGGAGGCCGGGTGGACGTACCGCCGAATTGCTCAACACGTGGGGCGTGAGGTCTCCACAGTACATCGATGTTGTCTCCAGTGGTCGGCGGAAGGTGCACGTGCCCGTCGACCTGGGACCGGACCGCAGCGACGCACGGATGCACGCCAAGACCGTAGGATCCTACGCAGTGCCGTAGGGGACCGCACCGCCACTTCCCAGCAAATTAGGGACACTGTTGCTCCTGGGGTATCGGCGAGGACCATTCGCAACCGTCTCCATGAAGCTGGGCTACGGTCCTGCACACCGTTAGGCCGTCTTCCGCTCACGCCCCAACATCGTGCAGCCCGCCTCCAGTGGTGTCGCGACAGGCGTGAATGGAGGGACGAATGGAGACGTGTCGTCTTCAGCGATGAGAGTCGCTTCTGCCTTGGTGCCAATGATGGTCGTATGCGTGTTTGGCGCCGTGCAGGTGAGCGCCACAATCAGGACTGCATACGACCGAGGCACACAAGGCCAACACCCGGCATCATGGTGTGGGGAGCGATCTCCTACACTGGCCGTACACCACTGGTGATCGTCGAGGGGACACTGAATAGTGCACGGTACATCCAAACCGTCATCGAACCCATCGTTCTACCATTCCTAGACCGGCAAGGGAACTTGCTGTTCCAACAGGACAATGCACGTCCGCATGTATCCCGTGCCACCCAACGTGCTGTAGAAGGTGTAAGTCAACTACCCTGGCCAGCAAGATCTCCGGATCTGTCCCCCATTGAGCATGTTTGGGACTGGATGAAGCGTCGTCTCACGCGGTCTGCACGTCCAGCACGAACGCTGGTCCAACTGAGGCGCCAGATGGAAATGGCATGGCAAGCCGTTCCACAGGACTACATCCAGCATCTCTACGATCGTCTCCATGGGAGAATAGCAGCCTGCATTGCTGCGAAAGGTGGATATACACTGTACTAGTGCCGACATTGTGCATGCTCTGTTGCCTGTGTCTATGTGCCTGTGGTTCTGTCAGTGTGATCATGTGATGTATCTGACCCCAGGAATGTGTCAATAAAGTTTCCCCTTCCTGGGACAATGAATTCACGGTGTTCTTATTTCAATTTCCAGGAGTGTATATACTTATATGGGTATGGTGTCTGTTCTTTCGGACATGTCTCTGTAATAAAAAAAAATTGAATGAAAGATCAACAACGAACTTCAACGGATGTCATGTGATGTCCGTTACTACCAAATACAACGAACAAAATAAAAACAGATGGATAGAGCGTTTGCCATGTAAGCAGGAGATCCCGGGTTCAAGTCCCGATCGGGGCACACATTTTCACCTGTCCCCGTTGATATATATCAATACCCGTCAGCAGAGGAAGGTATTAACATATAATTCTAATTTCGTTCTGGACGGCTGCAGGACATTCTTATATCCATATAACAATACAGCAATAGTCCGGCTGTAGAGCGCTTATGAACACTCCATTTTCCCAACGAGACGAAAGAGATAAGCATTCTGGGTTTTGCTGCAAGTGCCCTGACTTAGAAATTTAATATTTTTATGAGCTCTGAAACACCGTCAAAATGTCGTTTACTTCACCGTTAAAGGCACGCCAATTGGAGCCATGTCCCAAGATTCGCTACACAAGTTATCGCACTTCCGCTCTTTTATGATACAAAATAATTTCGTCTTCCAAGACACAAAAGAATTTAAGACATTAGCTGCCAGTCGGCTTGATTTGTACCAAAGGGGCAAGTTCAAAATCTGTGCCAGACCGAGGTTCGAACCTGGGTCTCCTGATTACTACGCAGATGCACTGAACAATGTGTAATGATGACGACGAACGAGTCGTCGCCAATGTTGACTGGTGGCTAATGCTAAATAGAAACATATAAAATACAGCAGGTTTGCCAGTAACGTCGATAAGGTACTGGCTGTATAGTCTGGATCTGCAACGACTAAAATAATAAGTCGTTGGTAAAAAGTAATATATATTGTACTTAACTGTTTGTACAGGATTCTTCCTGGCTGCATACATATAATTAAAAACAGATAGCTATTGAGGCCTCACTTAGGCCATACGTTACTAAGCGCCTTGTTAGAGGTTGCTTCCTATCAGCTGAAGGCTAGACTACTTTAAAACTTGACGACTCCAGAAAGAGTGAACGAGAGCTCGCTAGAGACTTGATACAAGCCGCGGAGCGCGCTAGCGGAGCTAGTCGCGACTCGCCGGTCCAACGATACTAATACGGACTGCAGTCGATAACTGCAACCCCTAACAAGAGTGGTATCGAACGCTGATACCACACACTACGCTATTTTCTTTCTTTCTTTTTTTTCAAATTTCATTTTGTTCGTAGTCGTTCGTTGTGTTCGTCCCATGACACCCGTTGGAATTCATCGTTGACGTGTCCACTCAGTTTTCTTACTACAGAGGTCAGCCAGAGGGCAGCTAGGCCTCTGAGCGAACAGGCTGAGCTACCGTGCCGGCCCATCTGGGGACACGACTACGCTTTAGCACTCTCCGCATCAGACCCTATTTCTCAGCTTATACCGAACTCTACAGATGAATTTCCGCTGCTTTTTTTAATGGCAACCTTAACATTTGATTTGATTTGAAAAGAGCGGCAAATTTTACATATAAAACGGTACATTATTTAAGGTCATGGCAAGGCTGAATCAAGGTTAAATAAGCAAATTAGTTTTTATTCTACATCTACATAGATACTCCGCAAGCTACCGTACGATGTGTGGCGGAGGGTACCTTGTACCACAACTAGACATTTCCTTTCCTATTCCACTCTCAAATTGAGCGAGGGAAAAATGACTGTATATGTGCTTCGGTATGAGCACAAATCTTTCGATTCTTCTAGGAGGGATTGACTCAGAATAGAGGAGAAATACAGCAAATTACAATGTTAGGTGCAGATTGGAAGGGGCATAGGAGTCATATACCATTACCAATAACAATGATTTTAAAGATGATTCTCATGTCATTCGAAGGTTGAGTATTGTTTCATGGAAACCCTTATTTGTGTTGTCGGATTAGGAAAGAGCAAACAGAGATTTGAACTTTAAATTTTAATTAACGTTGTAAGGAGTGTCAGAACTCTACATTACATTGAAAATAATATAGCCAACTTAAGATTATAAATAAATAAGCACTCAGATATCGATAGTAACAATCTGAGTGCGAAACATGGGAGCGTGATTCTAACCATTGTTGTGAGACTAGTAACAATCTGAGGCCGAAAGTTGGGAGCGCGATTCTAAGTATTGTCGGTCGAGAGCTCAGAGACAGAAGATGTGTCACGCTGCCCTCACGTCGGTGATGGCAGATCTTACAACACTCAAGGCCTGATTTCATATATATGACCAGGAGGGATTTAGTTGGCTTAACTATGCGTCAAGGTGGAATACAAGGTAAAATTCGCAAGCATAACGCAAAGCGCAATTGCAAGGGTTAGGCTATGATTGTTAGTCCGAGTTTGCAATAATCCCATGTTTTGCTTGTCAGTTAAAGAAGCCTCCTTTTCCTCCAGATAATAATAATTATTCTCCACATCCAATTCACAAAAATGCTGTGGTTGTTAAGTCTTAATGTAAATTTGAAATTTAAATAATTTGTTAATCTGGCACTCAGCCTTTATTGATACTTACATCATTGTCAGGCATTTCGCTATTATTAATGCTTGTCAAACTATTATTGGTCATGATTGTTGTTGTTGTGATCTTCAGTCCTGAGACTGGTTTGATGCAGCTCTCCATGCTAATCTATCCTGTGCAAGCTTCTTCATCTCCCAGTACCTACTGCAACCTACATCCTTCTGAATCTGCTTAGTGTATTCATATCTTGGTCTCCCTCTACGATTTTTACCCTCCACGCTGCCCTTCAATACTAAATTGGTGATCCCTTGATGCCTCAGGACATGTCCTACCAACCGATCCCTTCTTCTAGTCAGGTTGTGCCACAAACTTCTCTTCTCCCCAATCCTATTCAATACCTCCACATTAGTTACGTGATCTACCCACCTAATCTTCAACATTCTTCTGTAGCACCACATTTCGAAAGCTTCTATTCTCTTCTTGTCCAAACTACTTATTGTCCATGTTTCACTTCCATACATGGCTACACTCCATACAAATACTTTCAGAAACGACTTCAAGACACTTAAATCTACACTCGATGTTAACAAATATCTCTTCTTCAGAAACGCTTTCCTTGCCATTGCCAGTCTACATTTCATATCCTCTCTACTTCGACCATCATCAGTTATTTTGCTCCCCAAATAGCAAACTCCTTTACTACTTTAAGTGTCTCATTTCCTAATCTAATACCCTCAGCATCACCCGACTTAATTCGACTACATTCCATTATCCTTGTTTTGCTTTTGTTGATGTTCATCTTATATCCTCCTTTCAAGACACTGTCCATTCCGTTCAACTGCTCTTCCAAGTCCTTTGCTGTCTCTGACAGAATTACAATGTCATCGTCGAACCTCAAAGTTTCTATTTCTTCTCCATGGATTTTAATACCTACTCTGAATTTTTCTTTTGTTTCCTTTACTGCTTGCTCAATATACAGATTGAATAACATCGGGGATAGGCTACAACCCTGCCTCACTCCCTTCCCAACCACTGCTTCCCTTTCGTGCTCCTCAACTCTTATAACTGTCATCTGGTTTCTGTACAAATTGTAAATAGCCTTTCGCTCCCTGTATTTTACCCCTGCCACCTTTAGAATTTGAAAGAGAGTATTCCAATCAATATTGTCAAAACCTTACTCTAAGTCTACAAATGCTAGAAATGTAGGTTTGCCTTTCCTTAATCTTTCTTCTAAGATAAGTCGTAGGGTCAGTATTGCCTCACGTGTTCCAACATTTCTACGGAATCCAAACTGATCTTCCCCGAGGTCGGCTTCTATCAGTTTTTCCATTCGTCTGTAAAGAATTCGCGTTAGTATTTTGCAGCTGTGACTTATTAAACTGACAGTTCGGTAATTTTGACAAATGTCAACACCTGATTTCTTTGGGATTGGAATTATTATATTCTTCTTGAAGTCTGAGGGTATTTCGCCTGTCTCGTACATCGTGCTCACCAGATGGTAGAATTTTGTCAGGACTGGCTCTCCCAAGGCCGTCAGTAGTTCAAATGGAATGTTGTCTACTCCCGGGGCCTTGTTTCGACTCAGGTCTTTCAGTGCTCTGTCAAACTCTTCACGCAGTGTCGTATCTCCCATTTCATCTTCATCTACATCCTCTTCCATTTCCATAATATTGTCCTCAAGTACATCGCCCTTGTATAGACCCTCTATATACTCCTTCCACCTTTCTGCTTTCCCCTCTTTGCTTAGAACTGGGTTTCCATCTGAGCTCTTGACGTTCATACAAGTGGCTCTCTTTTCTCCAAAGATCTCTTTAATTTTCCTGTAGGCTGTATCTATCTTATCCCTAGTGAGATAAGCCTCTACATCCTTACATTTGTCCTCTAGCCATCCCTGCTTAGCCATTTTGCACTTCCTGTCGATCTCATTTTTGAGACGTTTGTATTCCTTTTTGCCTGCTTCATTTACTGCATTATTTATATTTTCTCCTTTCACAAATTAAATTCAATATTTCTTCTGTTACCCAAGCGTTTCTACTAGCCCTCGTCTTTTTATCTATTTGATCCTCTGCTGCCTTCACTATTTTATCCCTCAAAGCTACCCATTCTTCTTCTACTGTATTTCTTTCCCCCATTCCTGTCAAATGTTGCCTTATACTCTCCCTGAAACTCTGTACAACCTCTGGTTTAGTCAGTTTATCCAGGTCCCATTTCCTTAAATTCCACCTTTTTGCAGTTTCTTCAGTTTTAATCTACAGTTCATAACCAATAGATTGTGGTCAGAGTGCACATCTGCCCCTGGAAATGTCCTACAATTTAAAACCTGGTTCCTAAATCTCTGTCTTACCATTATATAATCTATCTGATACCTTTTAGTATCTCCAGGATTCTTCCATGTATACAACCTTCTTTTATGATTCTTGAACGAAGTGTTAGCTATGATTAAGTTACGCTCTGTGCAAAATTCTAACAGACGGCTTCCTCTTTCATTTCTTAGCCCCAATCCATATTCACCTACTATGTTTCCTTCCCTACCTTTTCCTACTCTCGAATTCCAGTCACCCATGACCATTAAATTTTCGTCTCCCTTCACTACCTGAATAATTTCTTTTATCTCATCATATATTTGTTCAATTTCTTCGTCATCTGCAGAGCTAGTTGGCATATAAACTTGTACTACTGTAGTAGGCATGGGTTTCGTTTCTATCTTGGGCACAATAGTGCGTCCACTATGCTGTTTGTAGTAGCTTACCCGCACTCGTATTTTTTTATTCATTATTAAACCTACTCTTGCATTACCCCTAATTGATTTTGTATTTATAATCCTGTATTCACCTGACCAGAAGCCTTGTTCCTCCTGCCACCGAACTTCACTAATTCCCACTATATCTAACTTCAACCTATCCATTTCCGTTTTTAAATTTTCTAACCTACCTGGCCGATTAAGGGACCTGACATTCCATGCTTCGATCCGTAGAATGCCAGTTTTCTGTCTCCTGATAACGACGTACTCTTGAGTAGTCCCCGCCCGGAGACCCGAATGGGGGACTATTTTACCTCCGGAATATTTTACCCAAGAGGACGCTATCATTATTTAACCATACAGTAAAGCTGTATGCCCTCGGGAAAAATTACGGCTGTAGTTTCCCCTAGCTTTCAGTCGTTCGCAGTACCAGCAGAGCAAGACCGTTTTGGTTAGTGTTGCAAGGCCAGATCAGTCAATCATCCAGACTGTTGCCCCTGCAACTACTGAAAAGGCTGCTGCCCCTCTTCAGGAACCACACGTTTGTGTGGCCTCTCAACAGATACCCCTCCGTTGTGGTTGTATCGTTGAGGCACGCAAGCCTCCCCACCATCGGCAAGGTCCATGGTTCATGGGGGGAGGATTGGTCATGATAACTTCTAAAATTTTTAAACAGGCTTGATATATGAAATCCCTTCTTACAAGTCATTTAATAGTTAACAGGACCCAAGCAAACTCCTTTTTATTAGAGTTATTCCTAGTAACAATAAGCTTTAGCCGCTGCTGCTGCATGCTGCTGCGAATTGCTGTAAACCACATGCAAAGAGGCAGTCATCTAAAGAGGTGAGTGCAAAACTTAGGGCCAAAACAGAGACTCTGACACTCCACAACGTATCATGTACTCTAATCCAGTAATTCCGTTGCACAAGTCAGATTCTATATCACTTGCAAAATTCTTATTCAAATAAGCATAAGTTTTTCATGTAAGGATCTGTTGAGAGTTTAAATGACAGTGAACTTGACACTCATACAAGACGCACACCGTGATACACATGTTGGATTCTGAATACTGGTAGCTCAGTTTGCTTATCGAGTCCATTTTGCCGGCCGCGGTGGCCGAGCGGTTCTAAGCGCTTCAGTCCGTAACCGCGGGACTGCTACGGTCGCAGGTTCGAATCCTGCCTCGGGCATGGATTTGTGTGATGTCCTTAGGTTAGTTAGATTTAAGTAGTTCTAAGTTCTAGCGGACTGATGACCTCAGATGTTAAGTCCCATAGTGCTCAGAGCCATTTTGAGTCCATTTTCACAGACGAACATAGGCAGTTTTTGTTGTAGGTAAGTTACAACGGGTTTATTGCAATAGTTAGTATTTCATAGCGTATAGATGTTATTCTGAGATCTGCAAGACAGAACAAACATAAATAAAACGTAGATCTCTGATTTACAAGTCGTTGAATGAAGCCCCTGGCTTCTCATTCTTCGAGATGCCCTTTCCTGTTTGTAATTAACATTGTATTTTGCTGTATCCCTCCTCTATTCTAAATTAATCCCTACTAGAACTAAAAACATATTTGCTTATTTGATCTTCACTGAACTAGCTCAAAAATGGTTAGAATGGCTCTAATGACTATGGGACATAACAGATGAGGTCATCAGTCCCCTAGACTTAGAACTACTTAAACCTAACTGACCTAAGTACATCACACACACCCATGCCCTAGGCAAGATTCGAACCTGTGACTGTAGCAGCAGCGCGGTTCCAGACTGAAGCGCCTAGAACCACTCGGCCACAACAATGAACTAGCCATGATCTTGAAAAATATATCATACGTAAAATTCGCTGCTCTTTTCAAATCCTGAATCAAATATTAACGTTCCCGTTTTAAAAAAATTAGTCTAACCTCTAATTCATCACGAAAATCATGTTCAATGTCACTGCCAATGGTATCAATGCGTGACCCTCTTTGTATCCCACAACTTTTAAGTAAAACATTTTGCTATCTCTCATTTCCATCCCGAGTTATTGCCCATTATTGATTAAAATCGGGCACACTGTATATGTGGTGTCTGTTCTTCCGGAAATATCAGAAAGAACAGATACCACATATACATGATTTCGTCTTTGTTTGGCTTACTACTAAAGCGAAGTTTTGTATTCTTTACTACCTATAATTTTTGGCATAATGATCCATGATTTCATTGTAGTTCAGGTGCATTTGAATGCCACAATTTTGACAGTTTTCAGATAAAAAGTTGTTGCTCCTAGCGTAATGATTAAAGTTGCACTCACAGACCTCGCTATTAATGGCTCGGTGAGACACAGCACCACCAACTCTCTCGGTGTGTACTACGTAGTCGCATGCCCCTCTTACCGAACTTTGATACCTGCCGGACTGAGCTAATAAAGGGTGGAGGGGACTCAGCTCTACGCAGTGTAGCCGAGTCACTGGCAGTGCGGCCCACTTAATCTCGTTTGAGCAGCCGGCAGCCGCGGAAAGCAAATAGAGGGCGGCTAATGCAGCAGCGGCGGCGCCCGGACAACAACACAGGGGCGGGCCAATTACTTTGTAGCCGCGGTTCAGTTGGCGGCACTGCACACACAGGGGACGGCGCCTGATATTTGCGAGAGCAGAGTTCATCGAGATTTTGTAGCGAGAGGCCGCCCGCTGGATACAGCGTTGCAATCAATTAACATTCATATTTAACGACAGCGAAATCGAGGGAACATCCGCTACGAACATCTACGACCTGTTCACCACCTGTTTTGCTCATTATAAATGGTTATGTGAAAGCCTGGGACTGCGAAAACAATTTTCACAAGTCACAAAGTAAAAATTAGGTTTTTCACATCAAATAAACTACAACAATAATAAAGACCCATACTCAGACTCTGCAGTATACAAAGTAACATTTCAAGAATCTCCATGTTCAACCTAGGACAAACAGGTCGAAATTTCAGTACCAGGCACACAGCACGTTATAGACTACAACAGACACAATACATGAGCAGTAGAACACACATACGTAGTACAGGACACCCATTTGGAAAAGTAGGGAAAAATGTCAAAGTATTCCACCAACTAAATAAAGGGTATAAAATGGATTTCATTGAAGAACTGAGGATATATTCACATCACAGCAAATATGAAGACAAAATGTTAAACAAGAAACTTGATAATGAATCTAAGACTTTATTAAGATGCTTTGGCAACATACTTCAAAACAGCAACACATTGAAATAAGCACCATTGTGAAACAGATACAACCAACTTATGATACGTATCATTACACTGTACAGAAGCATATCATACCCTGTGGAAGACCTGTAACATTATCTCTGTTAAGTACGTCTAATAATATCTTCGTAACTTTTTTAAATTAACACACCGCCTATTGACTGTATGGTTGTTTATTTATTTGTTGAAGCGTTACGTTAACCGTGGGAAGCCAGCCGAATGGTTAACGGAACTCTTCAATATGATCGTTGACGAGGAACAAACACCAGCTGATTGGCAACAGAGCACCACCGTGCATATCCTTAAGAAGAAGGGAAACCCGCAGAGTGCACCAGCTACCGTCCCATTCGACTTCTCTGCCACGCCATGAAAGTCTCTGAGCGTGTTCTGGACCAAAGGATCCGTGAGATCACACAGATTTCCAGAAACCAAGCTGGATTTGTGAAGAACTGCGGCACAACTGATGCGATTCATGCTGCAAGACTCTTAGTCGAGAAACATCACGAGAAAGCCAAGCCGCTGCATCTAGCATTCCTGGATCTCGAAAAGACCTTTGATCAGGTGTCACACAGTCTCATCTGGCTAGCACTTCGACAGCATGATGTGCCAGAGCAGCTTGTTAACTGGGTGCAGTTACATTATGCACAGCCGAGAAGTCATGTCCGTAGAACCTCAGGACTATCCAAGGACTTCCCCATCACAGTCGGCGTCCATCAAGTTTCTGCATTATCACCACTTCTGTTCATTCTCGTAATTGACACCGTGACAGCTGACCTCCACCGGCCATTACCATGGACCCTTCTTTATGCTGACGACGTGATACTGGCAACGGAAAACAAGCTTGATCCGCAGAGCCAAACTCAAAAATGGAGTGACCTGTTGGCACAACACCATTTGCACCTTAATTTGAAGAAAACCGAGCACTTGACACCAGACAGACATGAAATAGGAACCATCACCATTAATGGTGAAGATCTGACTCGTGTGAGTAAGTTTAATTACCTTGATTCCACGACCACTGTTGACGGCCGACTCACCGAAGAGGACAACACCAGAACTCAGGCAGACTGGATGAAGTGGCGAGCAACAACTGGAGTCACTTGCGACCGCAAGATGAAAGACAATATAAAATCAAAAATCTATCACACTGTCATCCGACCAGTCGCCTTGTATGGCTGTGAGTGATGGCCGACTACAGTTGAGACAGAACGCCGCCTAAGTGTAATGGAAACGAAGACGCTAAGGTGGACAGTGGGCCTCACTAAGTTAGATCATATTTCCAATGACAGTCTCAGGAAACAGTTTGGTGCTGCACCGATCCAAGAGAAGATGCGTGAGAGTCGTCTTCGATGGTTTGGGCAAGTTTTACAGGCCAGTGATGACTATTGCCAAGGAGGGTTGCACACTTGACGTCGTCGGCAGAAGACCAAAAGGACGACCTAAGCAACGTTGGGCTGATACGATTCATAAAGACCTTAAATGCGTGAACATCCACCAAGGTGCAGCACGTGATAGAGCGAAATTGAGCCAACGGACCCATGTAGCGGATCCCGCAGGCACGCGGGACAAACTCTGAAGTAAAAGAAGTTGTTTATTTAGTTGAGGCCTAGGTTTCGGCCTTTTGTGTAATTTTCAAGTGATTGATTGAGTTTATATGATTAACATATATTGCAGGATATCAAGCTCAAAATTAGTCATGAATTAAGAAAATTACTGACTGATGATGGTGATTTCACATCTGAAATTTCGTGGGAAGCCGATATCCTTCTTAATTTGTGGCCTATTTGGAGCCTGATATAAAATTTTGTTGCTCAGCAACATCAAAAGCAATTTTTGTAACTGATTGCTTATGCAAGTTGTTTCAAATGGCTCTGAGCACTATGGGACTTAACATCAGAGGTCATTAGTCCCCTAGAACTTAGACATACTTAAAGCAACCTAATCTAAGTACATCACACACATCCATGCTAGAGGCAGGATTCGAAACTGCGACCGTAGCGGTCGCGCGGTTCCAGACTGAAGCGCCTAGAACCGCTCGGCCAATATGCAAGTTGTTATCGATGTGTACTGTGTACTGAAAGTTCTGTGTGATGTCTAACATGGGTGAGCCTGTGCACAAATTGATCATAAGAAAACTTTAAGTAGAAGTACTTCCAGATTTTGCCAAACCTACGTACGAAAATCGACAATTAACTAAAAATGGAGCGTTTTTTCTGTATTGCAGTAAAATCAACAAAGCAGAGCAGAACCTCACATATCGAAAACATTGCGTAAAAATGGCATAGTACAAACAGAAAACACACTTGAAAATGGGAATCATGTCCCGAAATGCTTCGTGTAAAATATGCATAAAAGAAAATTGTGACTGGTAGTAGAAAAGTTATTTGTAAACAGGACTCCATAGTGAGTAAATGATTTTCCACAGTGGAAAGACCACATAAAACTAATCACAGGAAAGTCAGATGTTACACTGAGATTCAATGGAAGGATACTCAGGCAGTGTTGTCTACCCATGTAGGTAGTTCACGAAACCATCGTTCGTCCGATTCCTGAATATCGTTCATAGGTATTGGATCTCTACTAACTGGAGTGATAGAGGAAATACAGAAGATCCAGTTTGTTCCGGGTTCATTTCGTAAGAGCGAAAGTGCGGCGGAGATGCTCATATAAAAGTCGTCAATTCTACAAGAAAGGTTTTATATCGAGTAATCATAATTAAAGGGCAGCTATTCAGAGGACCTGTTTGGGCTGTAATTATTGTATGGCAGCGAAGCTTGGTACATAATGTGGTGTCACCGCCAGACACCACACTTGCTAGGTGGTAGCCTTTAAATCGGCCGCGGTCCGGTAGTATATGTCGGACCCGCGTGTCGCCACTGTCAGTGATTGCAGACCGAGTGACACCACACGGCAGGTCTAGAGAGACTTACTAGCACTCGCCCCAGTTGTACAGCCGACATTGCTAGGAATGGTTCACTGACAAATACGCTCTCATTTGCCGAGACGATATTTAGCATAGCCTTCAGCTACGTCATTTGCTACGACCTAGCAAGGCGCCATAGCATTTGATATTGACATTATAACATGTACCGTCAAGAGCGATGTACACCAATTGTGGATTAAAGTTAAGTATTATATCAACTACGTACTTTATTTGCTACTATTAATTCCCTTAACTGTTCCAGACCTCACGCCAAACTGCGTGAGCTTAAAAGCGTGCATTTCGGCCTCCTCTAGCAACACTGTGTTGGCTCTTCTGCCAACACTTCACATATTCTAATGCTTTAATGCGGAACCGATTTAAGCTCGAAAAAATTAGTTCCAGTTGCGGCCACCAGATACAAGTCTGGCGCTGTGAATACAAGAAAGATGTATAGAAATGTTTCCACTAGGAACGGGACGTGGGCAGAAAGAATCGAAAATTGTGAAAAAACATTATCTTGATTTTATTATTGACCACCGCTCATATAATTTGTTGAATATGAACTCCGGAGACGAGATGCTGCATCCACAGAACAACGTGATCAACAGTTGCTCGCAGCAGTTCCGGTGGAATCTGAGCAACGTGTTTCTGTATACTGGCCTCCAGATCAGGCGGAGGTCGAACGTGTTCCTGGCAAACTCGTTCTTTTAGGTATCCACAGAGCCAAAAGTCACATGGATTCAGAACAGGTGATCTTGCAGGCCATGCATCTGTAAGACATCTGGAGTAACACGTTGTTGGAAGGTTGTGTTAAGCAGATCTTTCACCGGGCGAGCGACATGGTGGTTTCCGCACAGTTGCGCTCTTCCAAAGCATCAATCACGTGCTGCACAAGGACGTCTCGATAACGTGCAGACATCACAGTACACCTCTGGATGTATTCTCTCCAAAGAAGAACGGACCGTGAATGAAGGTGCTTGTGAATCCAAACCACACAGCCACATTGGACGAGTGCGATGGCTCTTCGTGCACAACACGCGGTTCAACAGTACCCCAGATTTGGTGGTTCTGTGTATTAATTGCACCTCGTAGTGTAATATGTGTATCGTCACTCCACAGAATATTGCTCGGCCACAAGCGATAAACTCCAATCTGGGACAGAAACCGAAGAGCAAATTCAGATCATGAGGTTTCAGTTGCTGCCCCGACTGGATCTTGTACGAGTCCCAACGTAATACAGACCACAAGCCTTTCCTTGCTGTTGACCAAAGGACGGACAATTCTCGTGACACTAGACATGTGCTAGCACTATCCGGGGCACGTGATGCTTGGTCAGTTAGAGCGACACCAACCTTGCCAGTAACTTCCATCGGGATAGGACGCCTTTCTCTTACAGATGCCACACCAAGCTTACCCATGTTTCCGAATTTCTTCGTGAAAACATTTAATGACATCGGGCCTCTCCTTAGACGTTACTCTCTCAATGCAGCACTGTAACTGCTGCCTTTCACATAAAACAGTTTCGCCGCATGGGATTAGCCGAGCGGCCTAAGGCGCTGCAGTCATGGGGTGTGCGGCTGGTCCCGGCGGAGGTTCGAGTCCTCCCTCGGGCATGGGTGTGTGTGTGTGTGTGTGTTTGTCCTTAGGATAATTTAAGCTAAGAAATGCCTAAGCTTAGGGACTGATGACCTTAGCAGTTAAGTCCCATAGGATTTCACACACATTTGAACATTTTTTTTTTTTATAGCAGCACACAGTTTCTCTTCTCAATGGCCCTACTGTTAACTCACGTTATGCCCTGTCAGATGGCGGTGTGGATGTCATACCGTCGTACAACCAGTGTACAGCACCAGATTTGTACGTGGTGGCCGAAATTGGAACTATTTGTCTCCAGCGTAAACCGGTTCCGCATTAACGTGTTAGTATACGTACCAAGTTTCAAATGGTTCAAATGGCTCTGAGCACTATGGGACTTAACATCTATGGTCATCAGTCCCCTAGAACTTAGAACTACCTAAATCTAACTAACCTAAGGACAGCACACAACACCCAGTCATCACGAGGCAGAGAAACGTACCAAGTTTCGCTGTCATACGATAATTACAGCCCACACCGGACTTCCGTGAACAACTGCAGTTTAATTAAGAACCAAATGGCACATCATGGTGCGGTTTACTCTTAACTATCCAGAGCGACCTTAAGTGGAATGGTCACATAAAACAGATAGTGGCAAAAGCACATACCACACTCAGATTCATCGGAAGAATCTTAAGGAAATGTAACTCATCCACCAAATAAGTGGCTTATAAGGCGCTTGTTTGCCCGATTCTTCAGTATTGTTCATCTATCTCAGAGCCCTATCAGGTAGGGCTGATAGAGGAGATAGAGAAGATCCAACGAAGAGCGGCGCTTTTCGTCACGGGATCGTTTAGCCGCCGAAAGAGCCTTACGGAGAAGCTATACAAAATCCACTGGTAGACGTTAAAAGAGAGGCGTTGTGCATCACGAAGGTATTTACTACTGCAATTTCGGGGCAGCACTTTTCAGGAAGAGTCCGACAACATATTACATCACCCCACATACATCTCGCCTATTGACCACGAGGAGAAAATTGGAGAAATTAGAGCCAATATAGAGGCTTACAGACAATCATTCTTCTCACGCATTATTTGCGAGTGGAACAGGGTTGGAGGGATCAGACAGTGGTGCCGAAAGTACCCTCCGCCACACATTATGTGGGTAGCGGAAAATAATGTAAATGAAACATTCTACAATGATGTATCAACAAACTCGTCCCTTGTTAGGAGAAATAGGTTCCTCGCCAGAGTGACTGGGTTGAGAAATAAATACAGGGTGTTTCAGAAGTGATTGTCAATATTCAGGGATATGACAGAAAGAGCATTCGAAACAAATAATTCAAGTAAATATGGACTCTAAAACGCATACTTAAAGAGTTATGAGCAATTCTTGATCTGCGACACTGTGACACAAACCTCTTCTACTGCAAGCTCTATGCTTTCCATATTTTGGAAAGTGGTAACATGGACCAAAACAAAACAAAAATATGTTGTGGTATCATATGCTCTAAAATGCATACCTTAAAAGTCATGAGCAATTACTCATTAGAAGGCCTATGTTTCAAAGCAGCTAAGATGAGCAAATCCTTATAGCTCTTAAGGTACGCATTTTAGAGCATATGTTTACTGGACATTTTTTTCTTGTTTTGATCCATACTACCACTTGCCAAAACATGGAAAGCAAATGGCTTGCAGAAGAAGGATTTGTTTCACAGTATCGAAGATAAGGTTGCTCGTAGCTCTTAAGGTCTGCGTTTTAGAGCCCGTGTTCGCTTGACTTTTTTGTTTCCAATGATCACTCGTGTCATATCCCTGAATATTGACATGAGGAATAAAGATGTAAAATTTAATAACGCTTCTGTTAATCAAAAAGCTTTAAGATTTTTCACATAAAAAATTCAAAGCCATTACTTTTCAGCATTCCTCTCACTTACAACTGTTCGCCTACCTCTCGAACAGCGATTGCAGATGTGCCTTGCAGTCGATGGTAAACAATTTGAGCACTAGTTAGGTAGAGTGTAAAACCATGTTTCGTTGTGATAAGTATTTATGTTGCGAGTGACAGGTCGTGAATCGTTCTCAATAAACTGCTTTGTTTATTGAAAGTGTATTTCTTCTAATTACAGTTTCGGGTAGTATTTGTAAACAAATTTGTCCGTCCGGCAGGTGGTTTACTTTAAGAAGCTTTCATGCATCTCCAGCCAAAGACATGTCAGGTATTTTTATTATTATTTTTTTCAAATCTAAGAATGTTAATACTATAGTTGCGTTCCTCCTTTGAGTAGGGCTGTTTATAACTATGAATCATGAATGAACGACGTTTCTTTTTCGCATTTGACAAGTGAGCAGCGACGGGGAGGATATAAACGGAAAACTGCGTGGCGGAACTGTAGTTTCCACAGCAAACTGGAAAATAACTTACGTTTTAAGCAGATTTCCTGAGCCCCGTCTTATGCTCCAGAAACTCACATATGCCGTACTGCCACATACAAATATTGTAGCTGACGCTGTATCTATATCGAGTAGGAAACGAGGTTTTGTCTCAGTAGTGTAGGCGTGTCCTGCAGCTTATAACGACAGGGCCTGGCCACAGTGCTTTCCAATTTTATTGTATTTCTCGGAATCTTTTGCAAAGAGTTTCAACTCCAACATTAACAAGCGTTGTATCACTGTACTCGTCTTTTTAAGAGCTTTCGGATGCCGTTGAAAAAAGTAACCACCCCACTTTAAAAAAGTCATACTCATTTCAAGATCTCTATCGATACAAGAGTTAAGACACTTTTCCACATTCTAAATTACATGCCCTTTAGCGTACTATCACTTGCCGGAAACTTCGTATCGATATATGGAACAGTTCAGAAAATAAAGAGGGTGTTACGTCTTACGTGACTCATCCTGAATATACAGCATTTAAGGAGAGAGAAATATTGCTAACGATAAAGGACTTCACTTGGTTTTTGAGAGTGCAGCAGCTTAGACAGGACATCCAAAACATGTCTCGAATAGCAAATATACCAGGCGTGGTTCTCTCTAAGCTGAAATCAACGATGTAGCGATATTACGACGTGCACAGGTAATTTTCAGTGATTACAGATGCCGAATTATGATACAGCCTTTTCAACAATGGAACTGTTTTCAATTGCATTACAAAGATACCTCGAAGAGCATTTCAGGAAATAGTAACGTGATAATACCTTAGAAAACCTCTGTTCCTCCGTCAAAAGAGGTGCCATCTACGTCCACCCCGCTGTACCAAATGTAAGCAAACACGTAATTCAATTATAACTACATCGAAAGCTTCTCAGAATTGAAATCTTCCTGGAACCAGTTATATAAAACCTCTATTGGTCTCTCTAAAGAGAAGATGGCGGCATTAACACGTTAGTAGTTTTTTCAAAGCCTACAGAGTAGAAGTTCGGTCTCTAAGAAAAAAATCATAATATCTGAACTCAACAGTTGTTCTATACTTCTACAACAATCAGTGATGTAGGTTCGAAGTTAAATACATTTATGCAAGTAACGTCCTAAAAAAAAGAGTGAAGTCGACACGTGCTATTTTCCAGATACGTGGAACGCTCCATTGCTGCAAATACACAAAAACATTTACTGGAATAGGGGACGGATATTTCGTAGAATACGTGGTAAAATTACCCCTAAGAATATTTCATCTGAATTTCCAGTGATTCTTAAATTCACTGTGTGAGCTTCATAGCTGATGAAATTTTGCGAGTAAAGTGGCCGTGCCTATCAATTTTCGTTGAAACACGCTGTCGCATTCTGAGCATATGCTGTTCAGTTTCCATTTGCCAGCCCATTACCTACTGTAAGTCGGTAAAAGTACACAGCGAAAATTATAAAATCATATTGTATACTAAATGGTTGCATATAATCCCGGAAAAAAAGCAGGGACTTTTTTCATTAGAACGTCGACACTCAAATACATGAACTGATGATCGGTAATTCATCTCATGAATGTACAGCAGCCATCCGATAATGGAAGTTTTGTTTGTAAACGAGTATGACTAAAGGTTAATAAAGGTACTGACGTATTTAATCAGTTTTGTGGTTGGCAGCTGTTTCATAAGTTACTATTATCAAAAAAAATCTAATTTCAATCCATCTGTCAATCACAAAGCTGAAATAGTGCTTTGAATCGTTTCAGTCTATCATTCCACAACGTAAGTCACACTTAGTTTTTGGCTTAGAGCACTTCTCTTAGGCCGGCATCCAAGGGCATAGTATTACTTCCTGCAGGATATTCGGATCACTATGTACTGAATTAATATTTCAGGATTTCGTGATAGCAGGAGTGTCTACGTTATGAAAGAAGACTTAGTGGAAGCAACAGAAAGAGCATGTGAGAAATACAATGTATGCGGAACTCTACCGCATTAGTGATGAAAAACTGGGTGTGGATAAAGTCATTGATCCAGAAAGACGCTTAAAGGGCGGAGTGATTTATGACCATCCCCGTGAGGTAAGAGCGGCTGATATCCAAGTCAACACATTAATGCCGGCGAGGGAAGTTATTAGCAAGGTGAGCTTGGAGATTCAAGTCACAGGAGCGGAGAACACTGAAACATCACACGAGAGGACAAAAATGAGATTTCTACAAGCTGTAATACGAGAGATCCTGTTAGAGACAGTGACGATTTTCAGCATATAAAAGCAAATTTATAGGGAAAAGGAAACTTCAGTTTGACGCAATGTTGTGTTACTGTACTGCATTTACAGCAATATTCCACAAGCCACCTTACACACGGTGGCAGAGGGTACTTTATGTAACTTTTAATACCTTCCATAATCCATTTCCAATTGGTGTGTGGTATGAACGGTTGTTGGTAAGGTTCCGTCGCAGCTCATTCCTCTCTTAATTTTACGTTCTCGGAGTTTTCGCGAGATATGTGCAGGAGGAGGCAATATATTGACTTTTCCAGGGCCGTATGCTATCGAAAGTTCAACAGCAAACCACACCGTAGCGCTCAATACTTCTCTTCTAGCGACTTACACTGGAGTTTTCTAAACAAAATTTCTGCCAATCGCATCCGGTACGGGTTCGAGAGAATTCCTGAGAATTCTTCCATTCGAATCTGGTGCCTGTATTTCCTTTTATTTGATCGTTCCATTTCAAATCGCCCTAACGCGTGCTCCGAGATATTTAATGGTTGTCACTGCTTTCAGTGGTTGACTGTAATTGCGTAATCATTCAATAATGCGTCTTTCTGCCTGTTTATTCGCGAAGGTTGCATTTGTTTAAGTTGAACGTCAACGTCTACATCTGCATCAAGCACCGATCCTCTACAAGAGCTTCCCGTATTTACCTACAGTTTTCTGTCTTTCCGACTTCACTGTATGCAACGTGAACATTAATAAAACCGACAAACTACAGGGGCTGATTCTTGACTAGAAATGGAGGAAAAAATGTTCTATGACCATGTGTCCGGAAATCGATCGTTACCACGGTACGTGGCGCTGACGAATGAAAATTCCTCTGACTATGTGCGTGTGTTCCTTGTGTGTTGGACGCTGTGTGTTCACACGGCGTACTGTTAGCGGCAGAATTGTCGGGTATTCATGTCGGGAACAAGCCGAGATGGTGTCTGTGTTCAAATGACTCTGAGCACTATGGGACTTAACATCTATGGTCATCAGTTCCCTAGAACTTAGAACTACTTAAACCTAACTAACCTAAGGACATCACACAACACCCAGTCATCACGAGACAGAGAAAATCCCTGACCCCGCCGGGAATCGAACCCGGGAACCCGGGTGCGGGATGCGAGAACGCTACCGCACGACCACGAGCTGCGGACAAGATGGTGTCTGGGTACGGCCAAGCAGATGAAAACGGCCGAGAAACGGCACGGCTATACCAAAACAAACATCCTCACAGACACCAACCAAATCACACAACATTTGAAGCCCTTTATGGACGTTTGTGTGGTCCTGGGTACTTTCAGAGAGACGAACGTGCTGTGAGACCGTGGACTGGGCTTACATCAAAGTTGGAGTTTTTAGCAGGGTTCGTCTCAGTATCCTGTAGACCCCGATCCTCCAAATCTCAGTCCTCCGCCTACCTGAGCGTTCGTTTGTCTGAAAGAAGCCATGGTCACAAAAACCCCCAAAAAGGGCTTACAATGTTGTGTGATGTGGTTGGTATTTGTGAGGGTAATTGTTTCAGTATAGCCATGCTGCCTCTCGATTGTTTATATCTGCTTGGCCGTACACGAACACCATCTCGGCTTGTTCCCGATATGAACACTGGACCATTCTGCTGCTTGCAGTACGCTGCGTCAATCACACAGCCTGCAACACACAATGAACACACGGCACGTGGTCAGTGAAATTTTCATTCGTCAGCGCCATCAACCGTGACAACGATGCAGTCCGGATACATGTTAATAGTACCTTTTTTTCCCCCATTTCGAATCAGGAATCAGACCCTGCAGTTTGTCGGTGTTATTAATATTTAAGCTGTACAACAGCATCATCTGTGAACAGTTTGAGGAAGTATCCAACGTTGATACGATGCCTTTTATACACACTGACCGACAAAGAAACTGAACCACCCAGAAGACTCGGTGTTATGTTATGTAACTTTATACACTTATACACCATCGGCGGCTATGCCAATGGTTAGTGTTGCAATTCACTGTGACAGGTAGAACGGCCAGCAGAAAGGATTTTGTTCGTGTTTAGCGTTGTAACCAGGCAGGCCTGGTAGTATATACGAGGTGTGTTCGGAAAGTAAGGTCCGATTAGGTGCGGAATGGAAACCACTGTGAAAATGCGATGGATGTGTTGGGCAGTATCTTTAGTGTGCCTATCGATCGCTCATTGCTCTTTTCAGTTCAGAGCGCAAAGTGATCACGTAGAAATACATAAAATAGTAGTGTCTCCCGCCAAGTATGTGGATCTGGTAGAGATTTCGCCTGAAGCTATGCAGCCCACATAACATAAAGGTCCTGAGTTTCTATCTTCAAGACAATTTTGAGCCGCATTCTGCAGGGGCAATGAAGGCGCTCTGGCAGCATTTTCGATGGGAGGTGTTTGATCACCCACAATACAGCTCTCTCCATTATTCATTTCTGTTCACATGAACCGCTGGAGCCGGCCGGAGTGGCCGTGCGGTTCTAGGCGCTACATTCTGGAGCCGAGCGACCGCTTCGGTCGCAGGTTCGAATCCTGCCTCGGGCATGGATGTGTGTGACGTCCTTAGGTTAGTTAGGTATAATAAGTTGTAAGTTCTAGGCGACTGATGACCTCAGAAGTTAAGTCGCATAGTGCTCAGAGCCATTTGAACCATTTTTTGAACCGCTGGCTACGAAGACAACATTTTGGCACAAACAACAAAACGTAGACCAGCGCTGAGAATTAGCAGAAAGCTTTCTGTGACGAGGGAACTGGAAAGTTTTTACAACGCCACAACAAATGTCTAAGTCGGGTTGGCGACTATTTAGAGAAGTAGCCGGAAGGTGTGGCTAACTGTTAAGTTTTTGCGTTTCACTGTGGTGTTCATTTCGCCAACGATCGGACCTCACTTTCAGGAGAGCCCTCGCACAAGTGGCGTGAACAGCCTCAGATGCTGAGTGATACCTGTGAAGGATATGGAGAGGCCATCTATTTATGTGGCGGTCGACCGTCGTCGACGAGTATCGTGGCCATCTAGGGACATTTTCCGTTGTTCCAATGTTTTGGCGTTACTCCTTATGTCATCACGTGGGAGTCATCGGGTATGACTTCAGATCACGGCTGGTAATGATTGAAGGAACCTGACCGCACAACTATGTGCCACTGACATTCTGCATTTTTCACGTATTACCTTGCATGTGACGGTAGCGTGGTGCTACTTTTCAGCAGGCTCGTCCAAACGTGGCACGTGACTCCATGAACGTTCTTGGTGATGTTGAGTTACTCCCGTGGCCAGCAAGAACCTCAGATCTGTCTTTGCATGAACACGAGTGAGACTAGTTCTGACGTCAACTATGCCACGGTGACAGTGCCAGGATATCAAGAACCAGCTGCAACAGTTGTTGGACCACCTTGCAAAGGAAGAGGATGCAACGGCGGTTCGACTCCTTTCCCAACCGTGTCAGTGTATGCATGCGACCAGAGGGGGATGGGGAGGGCGGGGATGGAACGTCATACTGATAAGTGGGCTCATACCGCAGAATTCTTTGTTAATTTGTCACGAATATGCAATGACTCAAATAACACAGCATACCTCTTCAGCTCGTGAAGTTTCATTTCATTTCCTCCTCCCCTTGAGGGTACTACACGTTTTTGACCGTCAGTATAATTCAAACTCTGCGTGAGAGTAGCCAGCATGGTGTCACTTGTGAGGGCACCGTATAGAGGGCTGCTTTCTCGTCCGTATACTGAAATATATTGTTACCAGCATTTGCCCTTCTCAGCAAAAAATTCAGCATATCTTTCATTCGCCACAGGCCTCCTACTCTAACAGAAAAATTACGAATTTCAGTCAAGAGGGTGGCTACAGACTTCATTATTCCCCCTTCTCCCCTCTCATACCAATTGAGTTTAAATTTTTGTTTTCCACGTGCATCAGTTTAGAAGGATGGTTCCAGACCTAATTACTCCGGGCTACTCTAACATTTAAGTTAAACTGTTTACTAAGCACGTCACACCTTGGATTCGAGAACGGATTGTGCAGATCATATTACTCTCTTTTATGGAACTGGTGGCTTTACACACAACTGGTTCAAATCATACTTAACAAACTGAATAATACAACATTGTTGGAAGGAGAGAATATTTTAGTGATTAGGAAGAAATCACGAAGGGAATTCCACAACGTTCAATTTTGGGTCCACTCCTATTCCTTTCATACACGAATGACCTTCGACTTAATATTCATCAAGCAGTGTTGACAAATTTTTGGGACTATACTAGTGTCGCAATAAATGTCATTAGAGACAAAGCAACATAAGTGATAAATTACGGTTTTTAAAAAATTATTATGTGGTTTTCTGAAAACTGACTCCCCCTAAATTTTGAGGAAACTTGCTGCATTCAGTTATGCACAGTGTATAGAGTCATACCAAAAATTTATGTAGCACATACTAGTTTGTAAAGAGGGTAGAATAGTCAAAATTTTTGGATGTACATCTTGATGAAAACTTGAACTGGAAGAACCCTACTACTGAGCAGCACAAAGGGTTAAGTTTAGCTTAGTTTGCTCTTGGTGTAATAACTAGTCTTGGAAACAAACAAATCAACCTCCTGACTTATTTTACATATTTTCACTCAATAACGTCTTATGGAATAATGTTACAGGCAATTTTATTGCCCATTGTTAAAGCTGTCAATGGTTCAGAAAGAAGTTCAATATGCAGCAATAAAAATTTTTGATCATTTGCCCAACGACATAAAACGTCTCACTCGTAGCAGAACAAGTTTTAAATCTAACTTGAAATCCTTTAAATTATTTCTCCTAGACGATTTCTTCTATTCCAAGGGCGAAATTTTCATGAGAAATGGTAGCCTACAAAAAGAACTAATTTTTAAGTATAGTTGCGTGAATAGAACTAAAAATATGTTCAATAATGTAAACACTAATCACGTGCACATGATCCGGAAACTTACTAGTTCCACAACATTTGCATAAAAGAATCCTTCATTTGACTCACGGAACATGTCAATAACTAGCCTGTGGACCACACTACATAATGTATGCATCTATATCTGCATACATACTCCGGACGCCACCGTTCTGTGCATGGTGGAGAGTATCTTGTACTACTACCAGTTATTCTGTTTCCCATTCCACACGCAAAAGCAGCAAAGGAAAAACAACTGTCTATACAGCACCGTATGATCACCAGGTTTTTTTTTTATCTTCGTGGTCTATCTGATACGGTAATATACTGAAGATCCAAAGAAACTGGTACATCTGACTGATATCGTGTAGGGCTCCCGCGAACACGCAGAAGTGCCGCAACACGACGTGGCATGGACTCGACTAATGTCTGAAGTACTGCCTCTAATGGCTCTGAGCACTATGGGACTTAACATCTGAGGTCATCAGTCCCCTAGACATAGAACTACTTAAACCTAACTAGCCTAAGGACATCACACACATCCATGTCCGAGGCAGGATTCGAACCTGCGACCGTAGCAGTAGCGCGTTTGAAGTACTGCTCGAGGAATTTGACAACATGAATCCGTACGAGTACGACGTGGTGGAGAACTACACTCCTGGAAATGGAAAAAAGAACACATTGACACCGGTGTGTCAGACCCACCATACTTGCTCCGGACACTGCGAGAGGGCTGTACAAGCAATGATCACACGCACGGCACAGCGGACACACCAGGAACCGCGGTGTTGGACGTCGAATGGCGCTAGCTGCGCAGCATTTGTGCACCGCCGCCGTCAGTGTCAGCCAGTTTGCCGTGGCATACGGAGCTCCATCGCAGTCTTTAACACTGGTAGCATGCCGCGACAGCGTGGACGTGAACCGTATGTGCAGTTGACGGACTTTGAGCGAGGGCGTATAGTGGGCATGCGGGAGGCCGGGTGGACGTACCGCCGAATTGCTCAACACGTGGGGCGTGAGGTCTCCACAGTACATCGATGTTGTCTCCAGTGGTCGGCGGAAGGTGCACGTGCCCGTCGACCTGGGACCGGACCGCAGCGACGCACGGATGCACGCCAAGACCGTAGGATCCTACGCAGTGCCGTAGGGGACCGCACCGCCACTTCCCAGCAAATTAGGGACACTGTTGCTCCTGGGGTATCAGCGAGGACCATTCGCAACCGTCTCCATGAAGCTGGGCTACGGTCCTGCACACCGTTAGGCCGTCTTCCGCTCACGCCCCAACATCGTGCAGCCCGCCTCCAGTGGTGTCGCGACAGGCGTGAATGGAGGGACGAATGGAGACGTGTCGTCTTCAGCGATGAGAGTCGCTTCTGCCTTGGTGCCAATGATGGTCGTATGCGTGTTTGGCGCCGTGCAGGTGAGCGCCACAATCAGGACTGCATACGACCGAGGCACACAAGGCCAACACCCGGCATCATGGTGTGGGGAGCGATCTCCTACACTGGCCGTACACCACTGGTGATCGTCGAGGGGACACTGAATAGTGCACGGTACATCCAAACCGTCATCGAACCCATCGTTCTACCATTCCTAGACCGGCAAGGGAACTTGCTGTTCCAACAGGACAATGCACGTCCGCATGTATCCCGTGCCACCCAACGTGCTGTAGAAGGTGTAAGTCAACTACCCTGGCCAGCAAGATCTCCGGATCTGTCCCCCATTGAGCATGTTTGGGACTGGATGAAGCGTCGTCTCACGCGGTCTGCACGTCCAGCACGAACGCTGGTCCAACTGAGGCGCCAGGTGGAAATGGCATGGCAAGCCGTTCCACAGGACTACATCCAGCATCTCTACGATCGTCTCCATGGGAGAAAAGCAGCCTGCATTGCTGCGAAAGGTGGATATACACTGTACTAGTGCCGACATTGTGCATGCTCTGTTGCCTGTGTCTATGTGCCTGTGGTTCTGTCAGTGTGATCATGTGATGTATCTGACCTCAGGAATGTGTCAATAAAGTTTCCCCTTCCTGGGACAATGAATTCACGGTGTTCTTATTTCAATTTCCAGGAGTGTATTCTGAACAACACGTTGCAAGGCATACCAAATATGTTCAATAATGTAGATGTCTGGGGGATTTGGTGCCCAGCGGAAGTGTTTAATCTCAGAAGAGTGTTCTTGCAGCCACTCTGTAGCAATTCTGGACGTGTGTGGTGTCGCATTGTCCTGCTGGAATTGCCCAAGTTCGTCGGCATGCACAATGGACCTGAATGGATGCAGGTGATCAGACTGGATGCTTACGTATGTGTCACTTGTCAGAGTCGTATCTAGACATATCGGAGGTCCCAAATCACTCCAACTGCACACGCCCCACAACATTACAGAGCCTCCACCAGCTTGAACAGCCCTCTGCTGACATGCATGGTCCCTGGGTTTATGAGGTTGTCTCCATGCCCGTACATGTCCTTCCACTCGATCTAATTTGAATCGAGACTCGTCCTACCAGACATGTTTCCAGTCGTCAGCAGTCCAATGTTGGTGTTCAGGGGCCCAAGTGAAGCGTAAAGCTTTGTGTCGTTCAGTCATCAAGGTTACACAAGTGGGCCTTCGGCTCTGATAGCCCATATCGATTATGTCTAGTTGAATGGCTCGGAAGCTGACACTTGTAGAAGGCCCAGCACTGAAATCTGCAGCAATTTGCGGAAGGGTTGCACTTTTCTCAGGTTGAACGATTCTCTTCAGTCTTCGTTGATCTCGTTCTCTCAGGATCTTTTCCGGTCACAGCAGTGTCGGAGATCTGATATTTTACCGGATTTCTGATATTCACGGTACACTCGTGATATAATTGTACAGGAAAATCCCCACTTCATCGCTACCTCGGAGATGCTGTGTCCCATGTCTTGTGCGCCGACTATGACACCACTTTCACACTCACTTAAATCTTGATAAACTGACATTGTAGCAGGAGTAACCGATGTAACAACTACGCCAGACACTTGTTGTGTTATATAGGCGTTGACGACCGCAGTGCTGTATTCTGCCTGTTGACACATCTCTGTATTTGAATACGCATTCCTATACCAGTTGCTTTGGCGTTTCAGTGTATAAGCATACTGTACTGCAATGAGCCGCAAATGCCGGTTCTCCGAGTTTTCTCAACGGTGTTTTGCGAAGATGGCTTCATCTTCCCTCCAGAGATTCCCATTTCGATGATGGATCTCCGTAATACTTCCTTGTTAATCGAAACTACCAGTAGCTAGTCTAGCAGCCCATCTATGAGTTGCTTCCATGTCGCTCTTTAATCGGACCTGTCGGTGATCCCAAACTTTGGAAGAGCACTCGAGAATGGGTCGTACAAGTTATCTATAAGCGGTCTCCTATTTATATGAACTAAATTTTCCTAGAATTCTCCCAGTCAACCAAGATCGACCATTCGCCTTCCGTATATCCAACCTTAGGCACTCGTTCCACTTCATATCGCTTTATGCCTAGGCATTCCATTGACGTGATTGTGACAAGCGGCAGAACTATAAGACCATTTTCGATCATTACAGAACTGTGCTTCCTACGCATCCACATTACATTTGTTTTCATGTAGAGCAATCTGTCATTCATCACACCGAACAAATAATTCAAATGGCTCTGAGCACTATGGGACTTAACTTCGGAGGTCATCAGTCCCCTGGAACTTAGAAATACTTAAACCTAACTAACCTAAGGACATCACACACATCCATGCCCGAGGCAGAATTCGAACCTACGACCGTAGCAGTCGCGCAGTTCCGGACTGAAGCGCCTAAAACCGCTCGGCCACCCCGGCCGGCTCAACCGCACAGATACGCTCTCTATCATTTTGTATCTCCTACAATCGCTTAACGTCAACAATTTCGCATCGTCAGCAAACAGTTGCAGATACATCCCCGAACTGTCCGTCAGATCGTTTATGCAAGTTGATATCGTGATGGTGTTACAAACTTTCAGGAATTATGGAGAGAGGTAAGTGTATCAGTTTGAAGTAATGGACCCTGGCCTGGAAACGATCGAGTCCGAAGTTGTTAGCGAAAATCGCTGTGATATCTCTGGCAGTGGACCTCTTCTACTACCACCTCTTTGCTTTCCATAGTTTGCGAGGAGGTAGTACAGACCAAAACAAGAGAAGAAGGTCCACTAACCTCGAGTTCTTAAGTGCATACCTTAAGAGCTATGAGCGCATATTCTTCTTTGATACTGTGAAACACTTCTCTTCTACTAAACAAGTACTCCTGTCACACTTCCTTGGGGCACTCCAGACGATACCCTTGTCTTTAGTGAATAATCGCCGTTCAGGACAACACATTGGGTTGCATTACTGAAGAAGTCTTCGAGCCAGTCGCGTATCTGGAAAAATATTCCGTATGCTCGGACCTTCGTTAACAGCCTGCAGTTGGGCACTGTGTGAAACGCTTTCCTGAAATAATGGAATATGAAATCTGCCTGTTGCCCTGCATGCAAGCTTCGCAGGTTATCTTGCGAGAAGAAAAGCAAGCTGATTTTAGAACGAGTGATTCTTCCTAAATCCGTTATCATTTGAGGACAGAAGCTTTTTCATCTCAGAGTAAATTATTACATTCGCACTTAGAAAATGACCAGAAATCTTGCAGCAAAGCGATGTTCAGGATGTTGTGTCTAACAGTGCTATGTTAAGGATATTGGTCTCTAATTGTGAGGGTCCATCATTTTACCTTTATTATATACAGGACCACTTGCACTCATTTCCATTCGCTTGAGGCTTTGTGGCTAAGTAAGGATCCAATACCGTAGAGCACTCTCTCTAAAACCGAATTGGGATTCCATCCACACATGAGGACGTTGTTTGTAACTTCTTCAGATTCTTTTCAACGCCAGCGATGCCTATTCCCATATCTTCTAAAGGGGAGTCTGTGCGTTTGTCATACGATCTGCCATGCAACGGTATGCCTGTTCGGTCTTCTTGCGTGACTGATTTTTTTAATCGCGAGTTTTAAAACTTCAGATTCCCTTTTACTATCTGCGGTTGCTACAGCAGACTGGTCGAAGAGTGGCTGGATAGGAGCCATCGACCACTGATTGATCTTATGTACGACCCCATTTTTCTCGGATCCTCGGCAAGGTCTTTCGAAAAGGTATGGCGGTGGAATCTATATGCTTCGCTCATCGATCTTTCCGTACAAGCACAAATTGCTATTAACTTTGCCGCTCGACATTTCCGCATCCACATTCGAATCGAGGGTTCTACAATCTCTTCTTCCTTAGGATTTTAAGAATTTTGTTATTGAACCTTGGTGAGTTTTTCCCATTCTTAATCTTAATAATGGAATATGAAATCTGCCTGTTGCCCTGCATGCAAGCTTCGCAGGTTATCTTGCGAGAAGAAAAGCAAGCTGATTTTAGAACGAGTGATTCTTCCTAAATCCGTTATCATTTGAGGACAGAAGCTTTTTCATCTCAGAGTAAATTATTACATTCGCACTTAGAAAATGACCAGAAATCTTGCAGCAAAGCGATGTTCAGGATGTTGTGTCTAACAGTGCTATGTTAAGGATATTGGTCTCTAATTGTGAGGGTCCATCATTTTACCTTTATTATATACAGGACCACTTGCACTCATTTCCATTCGCTTGAGGCTTTGTGGCTAAGTAAGGATCCAATACCGTAGAGCACTCTCTCTAAAACCGAATTGGGATTCCATCCACACATGAGGACGTTGTTTGTAACTTCTTCAGATTCTTTTCAACGCCAGCGATGCCTATTCCCATATCTTCTAAAGGGGAGTCTGTGCGTTTGTCATACGATCTGCCATGCAACGGTATGCCTGTTCGGTCTTCTTGCGTGACTGATTTTTTTAATCGCGAGTTTTAAAACTTCAGATTCCCTTTTACTATCTGCGGTTGCTACAGCAGACTGGTCGAAGAGTGGCTGGATAGGAGCCATCGACCACTGATTGATCTTATGTACGACCCCATTTTTCTCGGATCCTCGGCAAGGTCTTTCGAAAAGGTATGGCGGTGGAATCTATATGCTTCGCTCATCGATCTTTCCGTACAAGCACAAATTGCTATTAACTTTGCCGCTCGACATTTCCGCATCCACATTCGAATCGAGGGTTCTACAATCTCTTCTTCCTTAGGATTTTAAGAATTTTGTTATTGAACCTTGGTGAGTTTTTCCCATTCTTAATCCACTTACTCGGCACATACTTCTTCAGAGCACGTTTTACAACCGGATCAAACTTTGCGCATAATATCTTTACGTCCGTCGTATCGGAACTTAATGGTATGCATTCATTGTTGAATTATAGTCCGTTTAAAATTACTTGACAGTCGATGTCTGTTACTTGAAGTTACAGTGTTGCCACAATGGCCGCCGGCTACTGCTCGGTTACAGGTAACAAACAAAGACGGCAAGTCACTTCACAAATGGTGTTAATGTGAAACACCGAGCAATGTTGGAAGTGAAACTTCCTGGCAGATTAAAACTGTGTGCCGGACCGAGATTCGAACTCCCGGTCTACCGAGTGCTAGTTCTGCAAGGGCCGCAGTAGAGCTTTTGTGAAGTTTGGAAGGTAGGAGGCGAGGTACTGCTGGAAATAAAGCTGCGAGGACAGGTCGTGAGTGGTGCTCGGTTAGCTCAGTCGGTAGAGCACTTGCCCACGATAGGCAAAGGTCCCGAGTTGGACACTCCATCCGGCACACAGTTTTTAACTGCCAGGAAGTTTCATATCACCACACACTCCGCTGCAGAGTGAAAATCTCATCCTGGAAATGTTGGAAGTGGCCACCTCAAGGTATGTCATAAATGCGAGTTGCTATGTCGTGACAGATGATTTTAGTTGATCAATGACTGAACTACGGCAGGAGACCCGTTTTGTAGCCCTGAATTTAAACTCATGTCCTAACCTCACCAAACCTCGCGATGTGTAATGCATCCAAGAAAACGGCGGTCAGCAGTCTGCGGTAGAACTAAAATTAGTATCGCTTTGTTCACGGCGATTAAAGGTAATCTCTACGAGCAGACTCAAGACAGGAAAGGTTCAGTTCCAGAGTTCAAAGAAATCGCAATTTCTTGCTATCATTGGTTACCTGAAACTATCCTCTCACTGGGTATAGGAACTGCCACGATATCAACCGATCGGGAGACATCGTTGGCACTTGGTTGCAGATTATAGACGACACAGGCAGATTTCAGACGAAAGAAGAATGATAGCTAGAAACATAACAGCAAATAAAAATTTCAGTTCGATAATGAAATGACAAAACCAGAGCCGCGCGGAATTAGCCGAGCGGTCTGAGGCGCAGCAGTCATGGACTGTGCGGCTGGTCACGGCGGAGGTTCGAGTCCTCCCTCGGGCATGGGTGTGTGTGTTTGTCCTTAGGATAATTTAGGTTAGGTATTGTGGTGTGCGTGTTGTAAGACCGTCGGTACCCACACCATCAGATTATTTGACTTGTCGCTCTAACGAAGTAGGCGAGTGTCAGCAATATGTCTCGTGGTCTTATCGTGGCGTGTTTATCTTCTGCCGTTAGGTCAGACGATAGAAATGCCACTTGCATGCTTAGAGTAGCAGATTGACGGTGACCAACTTTAAACAGAATTTGATTAATTTTCACACACATTTATTATAATAATAACAAGCATAAAAATAACTTAACTTGGTTCTGGATGCTATTTACAATTGACAATCTGAAGTTCCTTTGGTCCTGGTACGTTAATCTTATTCTCACGTATCTCTGATACTAGACAAAGGTCTATTCATTTATCTTCATGGCTATGTACAGGAATATGACAATCTTGTTAGGCGCAGACTGAAACTTGACTATAGACTCGTACAGACAAATGCAGACTGACTAATCGGAGGTCTGTACACTCGTTATAATACCTCGCGCGTTCATGTATCACTGCGCGAGTGTGATCTGCGAGGAGAAAATGTTCTACGTTAGAAGCAATCTCATTGGCTGCGTTACATATTAATACGCGGATCGGCGGAAGCAGAATTTGGTCCGTCTCTATGGCAGCGCCATCTCGTAGTGCGGAGACGGACGAGTGCTGCGCCTGCGCTGTTGTGCTTAGGAGGGCGCGCTCTAGTGGGAAAGTAGTGTACGCGCTAACTACACGGAACTATGTACACAACAAATAGTGTGTAAGCTTAGGGACTGATGACCTTAGCAGTTAAGTCCCATAAGATTTCACATTTTTTTTTTTTTTTTTTGACAAAGCAAGGAATTAGAAACAAGAGCAGTTACATGTATACCAATTAATTGAATAAAAATGATAATCAAACTCTTTTCATTAGATTTGCAAATAAAAAAAAATCACAGCGTTTCAAGAGGGTCGGACCTACGACCTTCAAGATGGCAGGCAAATACGTTAACCATTGTGCCAAAGTTAAATATCGAGTCACTTTCTTTTATTTTTGGCTCTGGTCGCCCAGTCGTAATGATGTCTTGCACCCTTCGAAACTTTGGTTTCACACAGTGTAGTGAGAACGTTATGTAGTGTAAGCTGATCACTGTGATTCTTTAACTGCATACGTGACAGTGAAACGCGTCTTGTTTAGTTAATGCTGTCATGAGACATGTGTATTTCATAAGCATCGTTATGCGAATGTATTGTTTGTGATGTGGTTATCATGTATGATATAATTCGAAACAAAAGTGCCAGACCAATAATTCGGGATCCAAACACATAAAGGAAGAATGCCGTACAAAGAACTGGAAACGAACTGACCAATTGTTGTGCAATTTGGCAACGGCGAACGGTTTGGGCGCGATGTTGAGCGCTCGGGTTGGAGGAGGCGAGCTCCAACGCGTGAAGTGTCAACTATCAAGTAATTTCAATCATACTATGGGAGTCTTGCGGGCACTTGGTAGTAGTCTTTTCGCGGCAGTACAGACAAAGGAAACTCTCCGTCGCATCCCCCTCAGATTTAGTGGTACGAGCGCCCAGTAGACAGCCCGTCAAAAACTGAACGCAGATCAGGCGTGGTACGAAAGCAGGAAGAAGATGTACTGGACTGTAGAAAAACAAGAAAAATGGAAACAGTAAACGGCCCAAAAACAAGAAGTGCAATATAGAGGATGCGGGAGGAGAAATGGCGTCATGGTAAAGTGGTTACAGTGTTGGACTGCTAAACGGGCCAGCCGTGTTTAAACCTTCTTCGTGCCAGTTTTTTTTTTTCTTTTTTTTTTTTTTTCTTCTTCTCCATGTTCGCTGTATTCGAATTTGTATCTGCTTAGTGGTGTAACCTCCGTTTTCAAAATGGAGGTGTAGGGTAAGGGTTGCTGAACTGCTCTATTAGCAGCCGAAAGGAAGCGGAAAATTGGAAATTTGTGGGAAGGTCTTATGGGACCAAAGTGCTGAGGTCATCGGTCCCTAAGCCTACAGCTACTTAATGTAACTTAAACTAACTTACGCTATGGACAACACACACAACCAAGCCCGAGGGAGGACTCGAATCTCCGACGGGGGGAGCCGCATGGACCGTGACAAGGCGCCTGAGACCACGCGGCAACCCAAACGAAGTGGTTTTCGGATGGGAACCGCAGGCGTTTGACAACGAGGCGACAAGACAAACGAATCCTCGACCAGAAAATACGTGTGTCATACACGGCATTAGTCACAGTACGTGTGTCATATGATAGGAATCTCTCATCGACGAACCGAATTTGTACTACGGGTAAGTGAGTGGGGTACGCCTCCATACCCGGTAGAGCTGTTCGTATGAACGTGTATGTGATCACTCCCAAGGAAATGATGAAAACATAATAGTTTATCACATAAACTGCAACAAATGAACGCAACAGTTTCACAACTAAACGGCTTCTCCGTGCTCTGTCAAAACATATGTTTTTAACGTTTTTGATGCTCTTTCCGTTTTGGAAGACTTGACTCTTGAATTCTTTTGTTGTAACTTAGTTCACACCCGTTTATTTGTTGTTTTCATTTCTGTGAGACATCTACGTGGTATCTCACCTGCTTTCCTTACTCATCACATTTACCTTCGACGGTAACATATTCTCATCACATGAGTCATATTCCATGACCAATGTATAGTATGACAACTACCAGGACTACAGAAAGAGTACAAACGTTTCAATGACCGGACAGACAGTTCATAAGGTCGTGAAAATAAATATTGTATGGAACGAGGGAGTTATGTACATGGTTCGCTCACTTCGCAGGCCAACACCATGACCAAATACCGACGACGCCGTTGCTCTTTCAGGGCAGTCTTTATTGCACTTCTTTTCTTGGACCGTTCACTGTTTCAATTTTTTTTTAACACAGTGCAGTACACCTTCTTCCTGTTTCCATGCTTGATCTATGTTCAGTTTTCGACGGGGTATCTGCTGGCCCTTGTAATGGTTCTTTATTTACGTGACCATTACGGCACTCCAACCCCAGTTCTCGATACCAGTAATATCGTACTACTTTTCTGCGAAGTAACAGACATATTTTTGTGACAATAATCACATTTGACTTTATTAATGTATAGGTACTCTGATGTATCGATATATTACAGCAATATGGTTCTTGTGTGTGTTCATTTCTGTGAGACTCTCATAATCTTTGACCGTTTTGGCGCGAATGCGCACAGAGCAGTCTTTGTTTCACTTTGCAGAAGTTAAGTTATTATTTCGCTTTGTAAAAGAACAGTCAGGTCTTGTGTTTGGTTAAAGTGGAAATTAAGTATATGAAGATTGATACAAAACTGTTTCTGGATGATGTGACAATTAAGAAGCATAAGTGAATTTACAAGAAGTTTAGTAAAAATGTGGATCGTGAACACCAAGTCAAAAATTATTTCTACCATACCATTGTCCTGATCTGGGATTGTCTGATCATTAAGAATTTCCTGAAAAACGCATTTTTAGGTCTTCAAATATTGCTAAAATACAGATCTCGACCTTCTAGTAGTCAAAGTGGAATCACCCTAGAATCAACAAGAAGAGCCATAACAACTTCGACGAAATCTACGTGGGAATCCATACAAGATAAGTGCCAATATTAATGACTTTTTTACAGTGACATCATTATTTCCATTCTGACGATACCATCCACAGTCAATAACTTTGTTGTTGCCCGATAAAGCGATCATATGCTGCGTGAGCAACATTATTAATCTGATTTCTAACCTACGTTGCAAGTGGTGGTATTGTTAGACCCTCTTACCACTAAATCTGAGGGGGGGGGGGGGGGGGGAGTGGGGCTATAGGGAGCTTCCCTTGTGGGTCTGTAATCGAATCGGTTTTTGAGAGACGTGCTGCCCGCGCAGCTGCCGTAGCGGTGGGGAAGGCGGTACGGAGCGCAGCTGAGAAGAGGTGCGGACGTCCCGGCGCACACGCGCTGGTAGCCGCCAGCGCCACAGCTGCGGGTGACAGGCGGGGGGCAAAGTGAGGTGAGGCGAGCGGCCAATATCCGGCACCAGCAGTCGAGGCCACGCCGAGCCGGCACCGTGGCGGGCGCTAACTCGGGCGTCGGCGCTCGCTTCCGATATTAACGCCACGGCGAGTCACGTGCTCCCGTCTGTACCGACAGGAGTCGCGTGGAATGCTGCCGGTAACAGCGTCAAAGGGGAGGTCCATCCGCCAGGTCTCCGTCGTAGTGCCGTGACGCGAAAAGGTTCCATTTCACGGCTTCAGACACAGCAAGTCTGGCGATCTGATGGACGCCTTCTGCGGCTACGATCATCTGAGGCTTGTTGCAGGCCCCCACGAAATCCATTCGCGTACTGTTGTGTACATAGTTCCGCGTAGTCAGCACGTACACAACTTTCCCACTAGAGCGCGCCCCGCTAAGCACAACAGCGCAGGCGCAGCGACCGTCCATCTCCGCACTACGGGATGGCGCTGCCATAGAGACGGACCAAATTCTGCTTCCACCGATCCGCGTATTAATATGTAACGCAGCCGATGAGATTGCTGCTAACGTAGAAACTTTTCTCCTCGCGGTTCACGCTCACGCAGCGATACATAACACGCGAGGTATTATAACGAGTGTACAGACCTCCGATTAGTCAGTCTGCATTTGTCTGTACCAGTCTGCATTAGTATGTACCAGTCTGTATGAGTTCTACATTTGTCTGTACCAGTCTATAGTCAAGTTTCAATCTGCGCCTAATACGATTACCATATTCCTGTACATAGCCATGAAGATAAATGTATAGACACTTTAGTCAAGTATCAGAGATATATGTGAGAATAAGATTAACATAAGAATACCAAAGGAACTTCAGATTGTCAATTGTAAATAGCATCCAGAACCTAGTTAAGTAATTTTTATGCTTGTTATTATTATAATAAATGTGTATGAAAATTAATCAAGTTCTGTTTAAAGTTGGTCACCGTCAATCTGCTACTCTAAGCGTGCAAGTGGCATTTCTATCGTCTGACCTAACGGCAGAAGATAAACACGCCACGATAAAAGACCACGAGACATATTGCTGACACTCGCCTAATTCGTTAGAGCGACAAGTCAAATAATCTGATGGTGTGTGTACTGAAAGTCTTTCTTCATCTGGGAGGGGCGCTTACATCCGACGTCCTCATTTATTTGTTGGCTATGTCCTCGATCTTCTCCTATAGTTTTTATTCTCTACACCTCCCTAAAGTACCATGGAAGCTATTCCCTGTTGTCTCCTCTTCTTGTCTATGTTTTTCACGTACTGCACTTCTATCCTCACTGCCTCTGTGCTGAAATTTATCGTTGTCTTTATTTCATTAAATCACTTATTATTCAGCATGCTTGCATAGCACCACATCTCAACGCTTGGATTCTCTTCTTCTTCGCTTCGCCCACAGTCCACGATTCACTTTCATAAAAGTACAATGCTGATCTCCAGACGGTCATTCTCAGAAATCTCTTCCTCGAATTAAGGTGCATGTTTGACAAAAGACATGGTTGACATAAATAAGGGAAAACATCGCATTAACATGCCTAATACAGCATCTAGTTATTTTGTAATGGATGAATGCAGGTCCTGTATGGTTTTCAAGCCAATCTTATGCGATTCTCCCAGCAAAATAGCAACAAGTTCTGGTAACGAAAGGAATAGCGATCACACACACTTCTCTCCACTATTACTACTACTACTACTACTACTACTACTACTATAAAAAAAAGCTACCTTGTGAAGTACCCATGGGGGCCCATGGAATACCATGATATGGCTGCCCATACTAGCATCAAAGCCCCACCATGATTCAGTCTTGGAACGTAAAATCGACCAGAAGCTGGAAACAATGTTCGAAAAGCTTATGGGACCATTTCCTATTTAGGAGACTTGGATCACTGATGAGAAGTTTTGCGGTTTTTTGCTGATAGAATTCACGAGTGCGACGACAGTTCTTCCGAGACTTTGCAGCTGTCGTCGTCTTATTTATCATCTGAATCCTCTCCAGTGACTGTCTGTCACGATCGCGCAAAACACACTTTCGTCCGCGTTTAACTTGCCGCCTCAAATTCAAACAAAGAGCAAGGCTTTTGATGGCTACATCGTCATCTGAAATATAAAATTGGCGATACCGCACTTGTACACCTAGAGGATGGTATCTCATTATCTTATGCCATGGTACCACGAAGAATAGAAGACCAACAACAAGTGGTCGGATTAAACAGGGTGTCTGACAAGGATATGGCATTTCTCCTTTGCGTTTCGGTGGAAAGATAGGTTCAGGAGTTGGATTAGATTTCAGGGTGAAAAATATCAACGATAATATTCGCTGATGACATTGATGTCTTCAGTGGAATCCACAAAGAGTTGCAGGAAATACTAAACGAAGCGGTCTGTTCAGTACAGAATATGGATTTCAGTAAACCAAAGAAAGGCTAAAGTGAAGACTGGCAGTACGAATGTGGTTAGTGAAGAAATTAATAACAAAATCACAGCGTAGACGTAGTAAAGGATTTTCGCTAGCTTGGGAGCACAATAACCGATGACAGGCTGAGAAAGGGGGACGTAAAACACAGACTAATACACGAAAAGAGAGCAATTATGGTTAAAGGAAGTCTACTACACGGGTTGTGTGAACATTAACAACACCGCGAGAAATGCATTCTTGAACATAAATGCAGATGGTAGCCAGCTTGGAGATTGCATTGTTGTATTTCACGACGAACGGTGCCTGTCCAATGTATTCAATGCGATGAACCCGTCATTCGTGGCAACAACAATGTTGTGTATCTACATCTGCATCTACATGGATACTCTGCAAATCACATTTAAGTGCCTGGCAGAGGGTTCATCGAACCACCTTCACGATTCTCTATTATTCCAATCTCGTATAGCGCGCGGAAAGAATGAACACCTATATCTTTCCGTACGAGCTCTGATTTCCCTTATTTCATCGTGGTCATCGTTCCTCCCTATGTAGGTCTGTGTCAAAAGAATATTTTCGCATTCGGAGGAGAAAGTTGGTGATTGGAATTTCGTGATAAGATTCCGTCGCAACTTTCTTTTAATGATTTCCAGCCCAAATCCTGTATCATTTCTGTCACTGTCTCTCCCACATTTCGCGATAATACAAATCGTGGTGCCTTCCTTTTAACTTTTTCGATGTACTCCGTCAGTCCTATCTGGTAAGGATCCCACACTGCGCAGCAGTATTCTAAAAGAGGACGGACAAGTGTAGTGTAGGCAGTCTCCTTAGTAGGTCTGTTACGTTTTTTAAGTGTCCTGCCAATAAAACGCACTCTTTGGTTAGCCGTCTCCACAACATTTGCTATGTGTTCCTTCCAATTTAAGTTGTTCGTTATTGTAATACCTAGGTATTTAGGTGAATTTACGGCTTTTAGATTAGACTGATTTATCGTGTAACCGAAGTTTAACGAGTTCCTTTTAGCACTCATGTGGATGACCTCACACTTTTCGTTATTTAGGGTCAACTGCCACTTTTCGCGCCATTCCGATATTTCTTCTAAACCGTTTTGCGTTTTTTTTAAATCTTCTGATGACTTTATTAGTCGATAAACGACAGTGTCATCTGCAAACATCTGAAGACGGCGGCACGGATTGTCTCCCAAATCTTTTATATAGATAAGGAAGAGCAAAGGGCCTATAACACTACCTTGGGGAACGCCAGAAATCACTTCCGTTTTACTCCTTGACTTTCCGTCAGTTACTGAGAACTGTGACCTATCTGACAGGAAATCAAAAATCCAGTCACATAACTGAAACGAAATTCCATAAGAACGCAATTTCACTACGAGCCGCTTGTGTGTTACAATGTCAAAAGCCTTCCGGAAATCCAGAAATACGGAATCGATCTGAAATCCCTTGTCAATAGCACTCAACACTTCATGTGAATAAAGAGCTAGCTGTGTTTCACAGGAACGATGTTTTCTTAATCCATGTTGACTGTGTACCGATAGACCGTTTTCATCGAGGTAATTCATAATGTTCAAACACAATATGTGTTCTAAAATCCTGCTGCATATCAACGTTAACGACATGGGCCTGTTATTTAGTGGATTACTCCTACTGCCTTTCTTGAATTGTGACTGCATAATGTCGGCGGTACGCCAATTAGAACGTGGGAAAACTGTTGATACTCGTGTAGTGCATGGTTCCGTTACCAACGCAGCCGAAGTGTCTGCTGTTTCAAAAAGCACCGCATCCAAGATGTACACGGCATACAGGGAAAGCGGGAAATCATCATCCGCGAAGCCACAGCGCGGACGAAAGTGTGTGTTGCGCGATCGTGACAGACGCTCACTGAAGAGGATTCAGATGATAAATAAGACGACGACAGCTGCAAAAGTCTCAGCAGAACTGAACGTCGCACGCGCGAACACTATCAGCAAAAAATTGCAAAACTAATCATCAGTGATCCAGGTATCCTAAATAGGAAATGATCGCATAAGCTTTTTCGCACACTGTTTCCAACTTCTGGTCGATTTTACGTTCCAAGACTGATACATAGCGGGGCTTTGATGCTAATTTGGGCAACCATATCGTGGTATTCCGTGGGACATCTGGGAAATGTTTTATTAGATTTACCAGATCAATAAAAACAAAATAAATGGAAACCGTGCTTTACTTTAACCTCGTACAGTTTTGCGATGGCTTGATATTAGCGAAGTTGCTAAATTTCAGGCAAAATCTTTTTTTAGCTGTAACTCCCTAATTAAACATTTGCTGACCTACGTTTATGTGAACCTTTTTCTTTAGTTTTCCTTGTAGAATAACATATTACAAAATTTGCATATCTTTGTGAATCACGCTGAATGCAGGGAAGTGTAGTATACTCGCATTCATAGATTCAGGTAATACTAGTTCTTGAAACATCGTGAGAATTCTTCGTGCCACAGTTGACGCCTGCCTTCGAATTCGGTCAATTAAGATTTTTCAGCATTTTCCTGACAGTCTCCTGGGGTCAGACTAACCAGACAGGCTGAATCGTAATGGATGAGAGGTGCATGCAAAGAAAATGAGAAAGGTGTCATTGGAATAATTGATACAGCGTATAGGAAGATTAAACGTAACGTCGCAGAAGTAAAATGTTAAGGTGTTAACCTACGAGATGCTCTCTGTTAAATATAGAAAAATGAACAGAAAGATGGCAGTAGTACATAGACTATCTCTGAGAGGAACGCCCGACAAGTTGATGCGAATAAATAGGTGATTCATCATTGCAGTCAGAGTAACACACCTCTGATTTATCTATACTCACATCGGTAATACTGAAATCCTCTAGATGTGTAGGAACTAGCAATGAATTCCGGTCGGAAACGGGTGGTCTACCTTCGGAGTATAATGGTAGCCGAAACAACCTTCGCAATATGTGGACAGCCCTACATGTTACCAAGCTGAGTTTGAATACGCTCCAGACGTTTCTCTGAGAAACCCTTATACATCCTGCATACAGTCCCGATCTCTTACCACGCCATTTCCAAATCTTTGGAAACGCTGAAAAAAGACATTCGCGGTCGTCGATTTGCTTTGGTCGAAGGGATGCACGCCTGGGTATTATCGTTCCACTGTCATGTCTGCTTCGTCACACCGACCTTTCCCGTTCAAGTTTTATTTTATCGAGGTTATCAAGGTTAAGAGAAAACAGAGAAGTTTCAATTTATGCTTTGATTTGATGTTTATTTTGTTCTGTAAACATAAGACAAAGAAATCCACAATTTTTAATGTGATAAGAGGAGGAGCAGATAAGTATTTAACGTCCCGTCCACAACAAGGTCATTGGAGACGGAGCACAAGCTTGGATGTGAGAAGGGTTGAGAAGGAAAGCGGCGGTGCCCTTTTCAAAGGAACCATCCCGGCATTTGCCTTAAGTGAGTTTGAACCGTTGTCCGCTCGAACGCGAATCAAATGTGCTAACGAGTGCGCCACCCCGCTCGGTGGTGTGACAAGACCTGAAGTTGTGATAACTTCTTCAACTCTTGGGACGGTCGATCTTTTTCTCATTATTATCATCGTCGAAAAGCTGTTCGAGCGTGACTGTAAGAGGGTCGTTCGATAAGTAATGGCCCACATTCTTTTTCAGAACATATTTATTGTCAAGTGTCAGAATTAGGTGAAATATACATCAACATGTTTTGTCCATGTCATACTTTTTAATGTAGTCTCTATAACGTTCTATGGCCTTATGCCAACGTTGTGGAAGACCATGTATTCCCTGCTAGTAAAATCACCTGTTCTATAGGGGTAGCCATGTTTTCACTGCATGACTGACACGCTCGTCACCTTCAAAGTGTGTTCCCCGTAGAGATCCTTCTAAAGAGATGGAAGTCGGAGGGTGCAGGTGTGGACTGTAGGGTGGATGAGGCAATGATGACCAATCCAATTTGGTGATGTGTTCCCATGTTCTCAGACTTGTGTATGGGTGTGAATTATCGTGTTGGAGCAAGATTTGTGCTGGATTCTTGTCCGATCGATCACGTCGGAAACGGTTCTTCAGTTTATTCAGAGTCTTCATTTATGCCTCTGAATTGATGGTTGACCTCCCTTGGCATCACATCCACGAGAATGACGGCATCACAATCCCAGAAAACTGTCACCATGACTTTTCCGGCAGAGGGGGTTGTCTTGAATTTCTTCTTTTGTGGTGAGTGCGGATGATGCCACTCCATGGACTGCCTTTTTGTTTCCGGCGCAAAGACGTGCACCCAACTTTCGTCCCCCGTAAAGATCCGTGACAGAAAGGCTTCTCCGTTGGTCTCAAAACGCTCCAACAATTCAGATGAAGTGGCCTTTCTTTGAAACTTGTGTTCCGCTGTGAGCATTCGTGGAACCCATCGTGAGCACCTCGTTGGATATCCGAGAGTCTCGATCATTGCAGACGCACTTCCAATGCTGACCGATAACAGTAGAGCCAGTTGTCGATTTGTGATGCGCCGTTCGGCACGAATAATGACATCCGCACGATTCAGCACGTCTGGAGAAGTGACTGTGACGGGACGTCACGAGCGCGACTGACCATGGAGCTCTCTTTATGCATTTCCTGAGGCTGTAACTTTCTTTACCCATCGCCCAACTGTACTCCTATCAACTGCAGCATCGCCATACACTGTACACATACGTTTATGGATGTTCACCACGGTTTCTTTTTCTGCGCACAAGAATTCAATAACCGCTCGCTGCTTGTAACGTGAGTCGCATGTAGACGCCATTTCGACTCTGTACTACGGCTCTGCCATCTGCTGGAGCGGTTCGAAACTTGACCGGCTCAGAAGAAACATCAAATGTGAAGCACCAACAAGGACTTTCGTATATGTATATTAATGGATTTTTTTTAAAAAAATGTGGGGCATTACTTATTGAGCGACCCTCGTAGGAAGTCCTACCGAACTTAACTCCTGCTCTGCATCAAATGGTGCAAGACCTCTCAAACGCGCATACTCTTCGACAACATCTGGCGAAGCGCAACCATAGAACTGTCGGTCTTTGTTAATATCATCCAAAACCGTGACATAGACTTGCCCAGTAACAAGTGCTCGTCTGCCCAAGTAGACCACACCTCGAGTTCGCCTGATGTCTGCCAGCTTGAAGATCTGAATCTCTCTTGCTCCTCTTATTGCGAAATGCGGTCCCTAACGCAGCATTCGATGTCTTCTCAGATCTTTTTTCATTGACTTTGACGGCAGCTTTGAAGGCAACATTTTTTGAAATTGCAAATCATTTGCAGTGCTAGCGAATTGTTCGAAATTGAAAGAATTAAACACTGGCATAATGACGATACTTCTTTGGGTGATTAATAGAAGTTTTCATGTTTTCGCTCGAATGTCGAACTTACGGATGATAATTGAGGACCTGGTTCGAAGGAAGCCATTTTGACAGTTGAATATTACATCAGTGCAACTTTGTATGTGCAAATGGCTGGGATTTGAACTAATGTCGAACTTACGGATGATATTCATTGACGGCAGGTCTTCTGTTTTCACGACGACACAGCATCCATAAGATTGCATGGCAGATGCTCGAATACTTCGACGATTTGTTGGAAGCGACAAGCGACCCGTTACTTTGAATTACTATATGATAATTTTAGATGCTGACAAATGCGTGGAATAATGAAAGAAGATGCTGTTCCCTGAATGGAAAATCATTGATGACAGACGGAACTTTTTCCAGTTTCATTTTGTTGCACTTTGCTTCATCGGCCATTCTATGACCGATCAGTGACTGTCAGAATCATGAGCGTAGTTTTCCGTCATCTCCATCAACAAAAATGTTGTTATCTGCCAGCAGCTTACGAATCCTACGGTTATCTGTACGCCATACCAAAAGATGTGGAAATATTTGGCGATCAAAAATACAGAAAGACTGAGTCTGAAAAGTAGCAGTGTCTGCCAAGAATTTTCTCACCACTCTTTCTTGTAATTCTGCGCTCTTTTCCATTCTCGGTCTCCAATGTCGCTGGAAGACTTCTAAATTTTACCTTGTCTAGTTGGTGGTCGGGCACGCCTGCACGTCTCAGGTAATACTTAAAGTATTCTGTAGACGAATCGAAGTTAAGAATCATCGCTGTTGCCAGCTTTCAGTTGTGAAGCGCTAATGGTTGCAGGAGCCACATAAGTCATCTAGGACACGGAGGTGTTACCATATAGACATTTACAAAATCGCTTTCCTAGCGTATTTTGTTTTCGAAATGTTTGTAATTGAGGACCTGGTTCGAAGGAAGCCATTTTGACAGTTGAATATTACATCAGTGCAACTTTGTATGTGCAAATGGCTGGGATTCGAACTAATTAACTTTTTGACACTTCATTTACATAGTTAGCAGCAGTTATACGTGAAATATTTAAATTTTCCCTCAAACAACTAATTAAGTAAACCTTAATTATAATGATTTATTTCAACCAATTACATCTTTTTTAGAAAGCTGCAACTTACACTACTCTGTCTGATATCCCATTTGTCCACTTCCTACTCTTCATCTATGAAAATTCGGACATGAAGCCATTGTGTAATTTCATGTTTTTGTTGGCCAAAAAGCGTTTGAAATTTTGTGTAAAGCGTGTTGGGCGAATACAGTCGAGTACATAGTTTTACGCGTGACTGCTACGGTCGCAGGTTCGAATCCTGCGTCCGGCATGGATGTGTGTCATATCCTTAGGTTAGTTAGGTTTAAGTAGTTCTAAGTTCTAGGGGACTGATGACCTCAGATGTTAAGTCCCATAGTTCTCAGAACCATTTGAACCTTAGTTTTACGTATGCTTGTGTAAACATATGCTACTGTGTAGTGTGTTTTGTAAAGTAACAAGTGTCTATGAGCGATATTTATATATATTAATATACAGGCATTGGATTTTGCACAAGGTACTTTACGTTTTTATATGTTTCAGTTATTATAAACGTTATATAATGCGCTGATTTTTATAGAACTGACAATTCGGCGTGAGGTTCAACGTAAAATGAACACTTTGCAGAAGAAAAGATTTTTAAAACCTGAAGATAACAGCAAAGTGTGTCGAAACTGGTTGTCTTAAGGAAATATTTTATGCGACCTATATTGTTGAATGTTTTTTAGCAAGTAAAGCAGATGGCTCCTTCAGTGCCCTCAAAATGAGAAAATTCAATCTGTATGATGCGTGTTCTGTCTTCCGGTGTAAGCGAGTTGCATCAACCAGATTCCAGTTCCGGTGGAGTGGGGAATTCTGCGTTTTCTTAAAAAATAGCAGGCTAGTAGCTGACTTTCTGGAAATTTTGTACGCAGGAAGACCGCACAGTTGTGGATTAAATAAGAAATTGGTGACGTAGGAACCCAACATTGAAAGAAATAACGTCGTTGGGAAGTCAGCTGATTGGAGAACATTCTACACTGAGTCTTTGGTGAGAGAACAGACAACGCCTTAATAATTGCGTCATTGGCCGGAGTCTGGCGCACCATTTTCATTGGATGTGTATGTTTTGTGCTGTAAGCAGGGGTGGGAGAGGAAGTGGCGATTCAAAGCAGTACAGTACACGTACGCGGTATGAAGATAGACCAGACTTCCAGATCATCATACTCTGAGAGGTAGTATGTAAGTTGTCTGATTAGCAGCATAGCAGCCATGTGCACCACACATAGCTTGCATTCCTACAAAACGATTACGGTGAGATTATCTGGTAAAATCAGGCTTTTTTTCGACATGACGGCGTCCTTGCCAGTGACGATCTTGTGTTGGTTTGTAGGTCAGTTGAGGACCCGAAACAAAGCTGTCTGATGGTAGACACACTGCACCTACATAGTTATGGTCTGGAGAGCGATTTTCGATTTCAAAAAAATGGTTCAAATGGCTCTGAGCACCATGGACTTAACATCTGAGGTCATCAGTCCCCTAGAACTTAGAACTAGTTAAACCTAACTAAACTAAGGACATCACACACATCCATGCCCGAGGCAGGATTCTAACCTGCTACCGTAGCGGTCGCGCCGTTCCAGACTGAAGCGCCTAGAACTGCTCGGCCACCCCGGTCGGCTGCGATTTCACATGACAGCAGGACCACTCTGGAGATTAACCCACACAACCTGAAGGCAAAATTGTACGTCACTCTGGTGATTCGACCTTGTGCTGCCATTAATGAACAGCATACCGGGGAATGTTTTCCAACAGGATAACGATCGCCCACATAATGCCGTTGTAATCCAACACCCTCTACAGAGTGTTGATATGTTGCCCTGGCCTGCTCGAGCACCAGATCTGTCTCCAATCGAGCAGATATGGGACATAATTGGACGACAACTCAGTGTCATCCACAAACACCATTAATCGCCCTTTTATTGAGCAATCAAGTGCAGCAGCGATGGAACTCCATCCCACAAAGTCACATCCGGCACCCGTACAACGCAATACACGCACATTTACATGCTCACATTTAACATTCTGGCTGTTACACCGGCTATTAGTGAACCAGCATTTCACATTTCCAGTGGCGTATCTCGCGCTTAACTAACCTGTGATCTTGCAACGTCAGTCACTTAAATACGTTACCCAGACAAATGTACTCCTGAAATTTCATTTCTCTGCATCAACCATTTTTCGGTGTTGCGATTTTTTTCCGTCAGTGTTTTACAGCTTTCTACAGTGCATGGTGATACGCTAACAAAAAGGGGCAGCATCATTCACCACGTTTTGCGCCGCACGTCCAAGCACGATGGTTCCTTTCTGACACGAAGTCTCCAGGTCGCTGATTCCACACACAAACTGGCACATACGCACCATTTCACTGCCTTGCTCTTTTAAGTAGGTGACAGATATTGTCTCCGGGGTGCTTATCGACTCCACGTTTCTTAGGAGCTCCACGAAGTGTGCCTCGTGGCGAGGCTTCGTATCCTGCTAGCAGTGCCTGGATACGGGCACGGTGAGCCCACAGGTGGCAGGCGTGCCCGTAGTCCCGCTTATCAGAGACGCCGGCTGCACGCGTGACTTGGCGGAGAGTGCAGCCGCTTATCGGAAGCCGCCACAGGTTTTTGGACTGCCTCGGTCCTTTTAAAGGCCGTACCTCTACCCGGAGCACGCCGCAGAGATCCCTGTTCTAAAGCACGCACTGCTAAGGGTAACGGGCTGCGCGCATTCGCTACGCGATAAGTACTTTAGAGTGCCCAGACTTTAGTGGGATAATGGCCTGCAAATCTCTGCACCGCTTTAGAGCCTCTGTAGTTCTCAACAGCTTTGAAATCAATCCTCAAACAGGATTCCGATAAGGTGAAAATCTACTTTCGCTCCTCAAATGGATTAAAGCTCAATGTCAGAATGAAAATCAATTCTGATTGCTGTGATCCTCTTTTACATAAGGAGGAAGTCGCAGGCTGTCAGTTAAAACCCTTTAGTCGAAAAGGACGTGAGTCATGGTTTAGTAATTTTCTTTTTCATTTATTTTTGAGTAACCCAATTCTTAAGAGAATTTCTTTACAAATCCATGAATTCCTTGGAATCAGTAGTAGCAAAAGCAGAAATTGAACGTAGTACTAAAAACCACAGGGTGAGCCAGAAAGGACTTTACTACTTTGCAATGACACAGAAATTTATTGAGATAACTTACAGAATCGGTAGATGCGTCATTTTGTAGCAAACAAACTCAATTTTGATTCACGTAGTGCATCAGTTCCTCATTCAGCCACCAGGAGCGCCAGCGTAGTGTACAGTTAAAATGGCTACTTTCACTGGTTGCGGAGAGCTGTGTGTTTTGCTTTTATGAAATGAACTCTGCAAATTTCGCATCAAATACGCTAAATAGCCTCCAAGCAGGCCTACAATTTTCTCTTGGCGTAAGAACTTTGTTGACACGGGTTTTTCACGCCGACATGATAAATCACCAAGTCCCCCACGTGTTGGTGATTATGCCGAACAGATCAGAGAGAGCTTTGCCCGCAGTCCACAAAAAATCAACGCGACGTGTGTCTTGCGAGGCAAGCATTCCGCAAAAGACTGTTTGGCGAGAGCTGTGTAGACGTTTATTCTTGAAACTATGCAGATTCGCAATGGCACGGCACATTATCGATGCAGATACAGTTGCTCACGGGGCATTTTCTGCGTAAATGTTACATCGGGTAGAGAGCACAAAGGTGTCTACCTGCTAAAAAGACGAGTCTCATCACTCCATTTCCTGGTCGTAAAATGTTTTCACCAGGTATTTTCTCTCTGGAAGATGCTATCGCTGTGGCTATACAATGTTCTGATGTCCTGCTGCGGGTCCGCTCAGTAAAAGCTGTTGGCTGGTGACAAGTGAACCTCGGCCATACTCCTGTAGCCTTCCTGTAGCTGAGGGTGGCTGTCTCTTATGGGTGCTAGTGAGCCTACATTCCTTCTCATCATCAATGGCCCTTCCAACATTTTCCAGTAGCTACAGTGCATCCAAATACCAATTACGTGTAAGAGAATAGCAAGGCTGTATCACTTATTTAGGGAAATCAATACTACTGTGGTATATTATTTTTATCGCTGTGTATTAAATATTCTGGCCAAATGGGTCTGATTAAATATTCTGATCAAATGGATCTGCATATAATGCAAGACTGTTTCCGGCAAAAAATGTCTCATAACTTTTCCTTCAGAAAATTTTTTCTTGTTATTGCCAGTCTGCATTTTATATTCTCTTTACCTCCACTATCATCAGCTATTTTTCTGCCCAGATAGCCAACTTGTATGTTACTGTTAGTGTCTCACTCCCTAATAGCTTAATTTGTCACACTACTCTTATTTTAGCCAGACACTGTAGCCGAGGCCTATAACGCACAACTTGGCAGTATTGCAGCTGGTTCCAGTCCTGGTGGTGAAACATTTTCACTGCCACTATTTGACTGTCAAGAGGAGTAGAAGTGGTGGCTTAAAGTTGCTGATCAGTACTTTTTGCGGCCAATGTCCTGGATTGCATTTCAATCATGACCACAGTGTCTCATGAAGAGAGGACATATGAAACTATTGATGGTGGTCCATCCATCGGATGGGGACGTTAAACTTGGCAGCTACCTTGGAGTAGTCTTTGAGAGGTGTAGGCTATTTGCGAGAACCGGGTTTGACCCACTTCCTTGCTTTCATCCATAAAAACATATACCCAACATCCCAATATGCAAGCATTCATCACAGTCATCCACGACTTGACACTTGATAACAGGTTGGAGGAGGGCAGTGGCAAACCGGCTTACCAGAACGTTTCTAGAATTCCTGCAGCTGCTTCCCTACTCTCATTCTCAAATTATTGGACTGCTTTGATTTAACTCTCTTGTTTTCATGTTGCTGATGTTCATCTTATAACCCCTTTTCATTCACTTCAACTTGTAATGTCTCTTGGAGCGGTCTCTCCGCAATATTTTCAGAAATTTTATAAATTATAGAACTCAGTACATATCTCGAAATATCTCTTCTTATCTTACCGATTCCTAAACTTTAATATACGATGATTATCAATGCAAAGTAGTTTCAAGCCCTATTATTCCTTGGAGCGTCCATTTACTCCATGGAATAGCTTCTCTGCTATCTGTGTTTTCTCTTATGAAAAGAATGAAGGAGATCTTGCCGATCAGCCGTGAAAGAACGAAGATGTATATGTATGTATTGTTGAGCTAGTCGCCATGTTGATGAGATTCTGTATGAGAAAGAATTTAATACATGAACTAAACTAATGTAAGTGTGTCCGCGTATTATTTAACTGATTATTTCTGACAGTGTCTGCTTACTACGCTGTGTTGCACGGGATCAGCGGGGAACGTCTGATTTACACTGGACGAACCTGCCGTTTTGTATGCTCAAGATATCCAGCTATTACTTTCAATAAATAGGCTAACACGGTCTTACCAGTAGATCTCCGGTCTTCCCCATATGATCACCGGAAGTTAATAATTATTACAAATGTTTTCAGGAGATCGACTGACAATTTTCGTCGTACCGGGACTTCGAAATTGCCTCACTGCCTTATGGAATTTAAGTTAAGCTCAATTTAATCAGGATAGAACAGTATTGAACTGTGTGAATGTGATAAGCCTGCTTTGTGAATGAAAATTCCCTTAATATACGCATGTTTTTTATTATCCTGATCAGTGAAGCTAAAACAGGCCGGTGTGGGAGAGGTTTTTAAATTTTAGATCCCACAAAAAAATATTAAAAACTGATGTTCCATGTACCATGTCGTCCTCAATAGAATTACCCTGCGATTAGTAAACCTTACAATTTTCATTTATTTTCCCAGAACTTAAATTCCATTTTTGTCCAGACTGAATGATATAGGAATAGTCTACAATAATGTCCAACGTCCTCGTGAACTGCTGCTTCCCTTTCATGTTCTTCGACTCTTATAACTTTATTCTTGTTTTTTTCAAACGTTGTAGATAATCTTCCACTCATTGTATTTTATCACTGCTACTTTCAGATTTCGAAGAGTGCATTCCATTTGCAAGCTACCTCCGTGGTCGATCACAAATCTGCCCTACCGCTTCACCCAAAGGCTGTACTATTGCCGCTGTAGAATCACTACGTGGATACACTTGGCAAGATACTTTTTGGATAAAGTAGTTACTTGTACTAATACTTCAGTTGGAGTAGGTCTGGTGCCGGAGAAATATGTACCACTCAGTTTGTTAGTCTTTGTCCCTTGCACATATAGCGCTTATTGATTGAAAATTACTTTTTTTGTGTCTTTTATGATAAGACTGGTAGGTATTGGTATAATCTTCTTAATGTCATTAATTTATATATATATCCGAGGCAGTCAAATGTGCTTTCCTACTTAACTGTCCGCAGCTCGTGGTCTTGCTGTAGCGGTCTCGCTTCCCGCGCACGGGGTCCCGGATTCGATTCCCGGCGGGTCAGGGATTTTCTCTGCCTCGTGATGACTAGGTGTTGCGTGTTCATCATCATTTCATCATCGTTGACTCACAAGCCGCCGAAGTGGCGTCCCGGCCAACAATGCCATACTATCATTTCATTTCATGTTTTCTACTTAACTGAAAAACTTGTGCAAAACTCTCATATCTTCACTACACTAATTCTCTCCTCATATACATATACGAAGGTGGTTAACAGTAAAACATGAAAAGCGCAATAAAGTATCAAAATTTGTATTACTGTTTTTTCAGTTGGCAGAACTGATACTTGACCAACAGTTGGCAGCCTACTGTTGCATCTTGCGTCACAGGAACGGAGTCTGTGTCGGAGCAAGGCTACCTGTCAACTGCAATCCCTCCTGAGGCCCATACGACTAAGAAATTATAACCTAGGTCCAAATTTACAACTATTTGCAGTAAAACAATTAAAGAACACAAGATGTCCGCTTGTTGTGATGGGAAACGTCATGAAGTCATTACTGTATATAACTTTTTCTAAATCTAAAAATGCTACAAATGTAGCATGAGGCAAGTTCAGTCTGTGTAAGACGACTGTCGTGTATACTGCTTGACGTGCCATAACTTTCAGGCCGTTCAACATAGGCTCTTATGAAATAACTAGTTCTATATTTAGTTAACTTTATTGCAGAAGGCTAAACAGAAAATATTTATCAAGTCTTATTCTTGTTAATCTCTCTCTGAGTCCGAACAGGCCTTGAAAGTCCAACGTACCGACCGACCGCCGTGTCATCCTCAGACTACAGGCGTCATAGGCTGCGGATATGGAAGGGCATGTGGTCAGCACTCTGCTCCCCCGGCCTTTATTGTCAGCTCCCGAAACTGCAGACACTATTTTTCAGATAACTAGCTCCTCACTTTGCGTCACAAGGGCTGAGTGCGACGGTCACCCATCCAAGTTCTAACCAAGACCGATAGCGCTTAACTTCGGTGATCTGACGGGAACCGGTGTTATTACTGCAGCAAGGCTGTTGGCCTTATTCTTGTTAATGCCACTCCAATAACCAAATACTCCTTATTTCAAAGTAGCTAGAGTCAGTAATGCAGTTCATGAGATATAACCTTACGATACCCTTGTACTTAAAGAACATCATTTAGCTGCGGTGCAAACCACAGTTGGTGTTGTTACGGACCACACCGTAACTGAGAATGCTTCTGCTGAGGCCGCAGCAACAAAAGGTCAGCTCACAGGAACTCCCGCCAATTTTTTGTAATGAACTTGAGGTGAAGCATAAAAAAGAACAAGCATTTTCAACAAGCGCTGCTGTCAGTAAACCAAAATTTTGCCGAAGTATTTATCATTCCTAACGATTAACTAAACAAAGATCTATATGTAAAAACGGAAAAGTCACACATGCAAGGTGCAGATGTGTCAATAAGCTCACCAATACAATCATAAAATCGTCCGCCCCGATAGCTGAGTGGTCAACTTCACGGATTACCGTCCTACGAGCCCGGGTTCGATTCCCGGCTGGGTCGGGGATTTTCTCCGCTCAGGGATTGGGTGTTGTGCTGTCTTCATCATCATTTCATCCCCCTCCGGCGTGTAGGTCACCCAATGTGGCGTCGAATGTAATAAGACCTGCACGAAGGTGGCCGGACCTGCCCCGTAAGGGGCCTCCCGGCCAATGACGACAAACGCTCATTTCCATTTACCTATAAAATCGACGTTGGTGGAGCGAGGTTGAATAAGAATATTAAAAACAACACGTAAATACTTGCAAAGCATGTATAACGCAGCGTTCTGTACGTGGTGAGATCTATGTTGACGATCGATCAAAATACTGGATAGAACGTTGCTAATGCTACACATTGCGGGAGCTGATAACTCTAATTTTGATGGAGAGTAGTTTATGTTGTTTTTTTGTTGATGAAAGACACTACATTAATTTTCAATACCATTATCCTTTTATTAAATAGTATTCAATAAGGAATTCAATGCAATATTTAATGTGTGGTTTTAATGTTTCATACATTATAAGAATACAAATTAATTCAGCTTTCATCAGTACTGTAATCTTCCCCCGCGGTGAGTCGTCTTGCACCAGTACTGTAACTACAAATGGCGGTTTCGCCTGATATTTTGAAACTGGCAACATAATTGCGATGTATTAAAAAAATATCGCTCTAAGACAAAAGAAAGACCAAGAACTTATCCGATGGGACGGAAATCTGTATATGTGGTATACATATACAGACAAACCAATGACTTCAATTTCAGAAAAATTGGATGAGTCATTTAAGAGACAGAGCTTCACAGACTGGGCAAGTCCATAACGCGTTGGTCTACCTGCGGCCCTTATGCAAGAAGCTATTAGGCTTGGAACTGATTAATAGAGATATTTGATGTCCTTCAGACGGATGTTGTGCCAAATTCTGTCGAATTATTGCTTTAGATGGTCAAAATCCCGAGCTGGTTGGAGGGTCCAGCCTATAATGCTCCACACGTTATCAATTGGGGAGAGATCCGGCGACTTTCCTGGCAAAGGTAGGATTTGGCAAGCTCGAAGACAAGCAGTAGAATCTCTCGCGGTATGCGGGAGGGCATTATCTTGCTGAAATGTAAGCCCAGAATGACTTGCCATGATGGACAACAAAACGGAGTATAGAATAACTTCAACGTTGCGCTGTGCTGTAACGGTGCCGTGAATGCACCAAAAGGGTCATGCTGTGAAATGAAATGGCAGTCTAGGCAATCAGTCCAGCTTGTCGGGCCGTATGGTGGGTGGCAGAATGGATGGTTTACCACAGCTGTCCAGGGCGTCTCCAGAGATGTCTTCGCTGGTTACCAGGGCTCTGTGCGCAACAAGACTCATCAGTGAAGATAATTCTACTCCATTCAAGGAGATTCCAGGCCGAAGACGTGTCTGAGGACGCCCCAAACCGAGGTGGGATACCAAGCTGACTGTGGCAAGCCGTACCGCCATACAGTCTGGACCGATAGTACGGGGTGCCATTTCAGTTCAGAGCAGGACGTCTTTGGTTGTCATCCGCAGCACTCTTACAGCACAGCGATGCGTCAACGGTATTCTACGCCTCTTTTGGTTGCCCTTCGTGGAAATATCGTCGGATCTCTCCCCAAATGAGACCGTGTGGAGCATTACTGGCCGGGCCCTCCAAACGGCTCGGGATTCTGAGGAGCTGACGCGCCAATTGGACAGAATTTGGCTCGATATCCGTCAGAAGGACATTCAATATAACTCTGCTAACCAATTCCAAGCCGAATAACTGTTTGCATAAAGGTCAGAGGTGAACCAACGCGTTGTTGACTTTCTCAATTTGTGAAGCACTTTCTCCTGAATAAATCATCCATTTTTTTCTGAACTTGTAATAATTTTTTTGCCTGTACATGTACATCGCATCTACCGATTTGCGTCCCATTTGGACAATTCCTTCTTCGCACATCGGTGTTCCTTTTTTTCTTTTTCGCCTTGGAGCATATATCCATAGATGAGTTTATTAACACCCATTTATTAAGACAGTTAATTAGGAACTTGTCCCACGAAAAGTTTGCGTTACGACTCCCGAAGTATTCGAGTTGTTGCTTATCCTGTACTACGTACACGTAGTAGACCGTAGGTTTGTTAAAAACGAGATGAGGCGCAGTCGCTGTCTGCGTGACTCTCCGGTGACAAACGCCTTCCGCTGCGCACTCATTGCGGAGCCGTCAGAAATGCGGCGTGTGTAACGCGAGGCGGCCTGTTCCGGGTATGCTCTGTGGGTGGGGAGCCCGGGGGGGGGGGGGGGGGGAGGTGGAGTAGTAGGCCCGCCAATTAGGCGCGTGCGTCAACGACGACATTAGGCGGAGGAGGGTGCCATCTCGCAGCCGGCCCTACATCACGCCGCGGCGGCAACAACCGCGCCAGTTTCCCTATGCGGGGCTACGCGCTGGCGCCAGTCTGCTGGCGCCACATCTGGGTGGAGATGTGGGCAGAATTAACTGTTCGCCCGCCTGAAGTTGGTTGCGCATAGCCTGGCGTAAACACATGCCCGTTAACTTGTCGCAGTCGAGTGTTTGATACCGCTCTGCTCGTTGACGAGATGGACTGAGAATGGAATTGTCGTCGAAGAGTTACGTTACAGATTAGCAGCTGCTAGCGGCGTAGTATACGGCGTATGTAATAAGTGATTGCATTCTCTGGATGAGAAACTCTATCCCACACTGAGATAAAGGGGCCTACAGTACCGTCGCCTAACAGAAGCGCTTGACGTCATGTAAACGACTGGATGATTGGAGACGAGCATCTGATCGCTTACAAGCCTTAAGCCAAATTCTGTGTACTCTGACAGACTGGAGGCAGTTTCTAGTTGTAGACACTGGAGATGTTGAAGGCTACGAAAATTGATTCGACCTTTGTGTTGAGCATCCAATGATAAAAAGTCCGCCTTATATACAATAAGACATTCTTCGTATATCTAAAAAAAGGTGTGAAGATGGGACTGCTTGAAATATTACTCACATATCCCAATCACGTCACACAGAATACTCGCATATTTTTAGCACAACACATGACATACTGGGAACTATGGATGAAGGGCAACAGGCAGATTCAATATTTCTATATTTTCGGAAAGCATTTGGCACGGTGCCCCATTGTAGGCTGTTAACGATGGTACGAGCATATGGAATAAGTTCACAGATACGTGAGTGGCTCTAAGACTTCTTAACTAGCAAAAACCAGTACGTTGTCCTCAATGGCGAGTGTTCATCGGAGACAAAGGTTCCGTCAGGAGTCCCCAAGGGAAAACTGATAGGACCGCTGTTGTTCTTTATATACGATTGTTGGAACTTAGTGGCAACTATTTATTCACAACCGATATAAAAGAGTTACAAGTTTGCACCTGTTACTGTCCTTCAAAGTAGTCACCAGCGTAGTGTAGAACCCGTTGCCAGCAATGTAGAAGGCGTCGTATACCGTTAGCAGAGCCGGTTCTGTTGATGGTGCGAATGGATCGGTTTACTGCCTTTCGAATGTCTGGAACAGTTCTGAACCGAATGACGCGAAGTGATTCCTCCATATTCGGAATGAAATCAAAGTCACAATGACTTAAGTCCGGGGAGTATGGTGGATGGTACAGTACTTCCCAGTCCTATCGACCGAACAGAGCAGCCACAGCTTGCGCTGTATGCGCCCGCGCTTTGTAGTGCAAAATGATGGGTGGGTTGCGCAGAAAGTGTCACCGCTTCTTTCGCAAAGCTGGTCGCAGGTAATTCCGTGCATTGACGGTCTGCCGTGGAGGAACGTAAAGCGTTAGGATAACACCATCACAGTCGTACGCGAGAATTACCATAACTTTATACCGCTCCATTCGCACCATCAACAGAACAGGCTCTGCTAACGGTATACTACGCCATCCACATAGCTGGCAACGGGTCATACACAACGCTGGTGACTACTCTGAAGGACAGTAACAGGTGCAAACATGTAACTCTTTTGTATCGGTTAACAATAAATAGTTTCCACTATTTAAGTTCCGACCCTCGTACACAAATGATTTGGGTGACAAAAAAAAATGGCTCTGAGCACTGTGGGACTTAACTTCTGAGGTCATCAGTCCCCTAGAACTTAGAACTACTTAAACCTAACTAAACTAAGGACATGACACATATCCATGCCCGAGGCAGGATTCGAACCTGCGACCGTAGCGGTCACGCGGTTCCAGACTGTAGCGCCTAGAACCGCTCGGCCACTCCGGCCGGCATTCGGCGGACAAGTTAGAGAGCAGTTTGCGGTTGTTTACCGATGATGCTGTGGCGTGCGGTAAGGTGTCGAAGTTGAGTGACTGTAGGAAGATAAAAGACGGCTTAGACAAAATTTTAGTTGGTGTGAAGAATGGCAGCTAGCTCTAAATGTGGAAAATGTAAGTTATGTGGATGAGTAGGAAGAACTAACCTGTAATGTTCTGATACAGGATTACTAGTGTCCTGCTTGACACGGTCGAATCGTTTAAATATCTGGGCGTAACGTTGCAAAGCGATATGAGCTGGAACGAGAATGTGAGCCGACCGCAAAGGCCGAGCAGTTCTAGGCGCTTCAGTCTGGAACAGCGCGACCGCTACTGTTACAGGTTCGAATCCTGCCTCGGGCATGGATGTTTGTGATGTCCTTAGGTTAGTTAGGTTTCAATAGTTCTAAGTTCTCGGGGACTGTTGACCTCAGATGTTAAGTCCCATACTGCTCAGAGCCATTTGAACCACTCAAGAATGTGAGAACTGTGGAAGGGAAGGCGAATGATCGGCTTCGGTTTATTGGAAGAATTTTAGAAAAGATTGGTTCATCTGCAAACGAGACCGCATATACGACGCAGGTGCGACCTACTTTTGAGTACCGCTCGAGTGTTTCTGATTCGTACCAGGTCAAATTGAGGGAAGACATCGAAGTAATTCAGAGGCGAGCTGCTAATTTGTTACCGGTAGGTTCGGACGACATGTAAGTGTTAGGGAGATGCTTCAAGAATTCAACAGCGAATCCCTGGAGGGAAGGCGACGTTCTTTTCGAGAAACGTTGTTGAGGAAATTTAGAGAACCGGCATTTGAAGCTGACTGCCGAGCGATTGTACTGAAGCCAACATACACTGCGTGTAAGGACCACGAAGATAAGATTCGAGAAATTAGGGCTCATACGGAGCCATATAGATAGTCGTTTTTCTCTCGCTCTATTTACTAGTAAACAGGTAAACACTAATAGTGATGCCTGAAGCCCTCCACCACGGACCGTACGGTGGATTCCGGAGTATCTATGTAGATCTAGAAGTAGATGTAGATATAGAAAGCGAAAACTGTAAAACTGACACGGCGAAATTAACAACATTTTAAGAACATAATTTCTTTTCGCGCAAGATGTGTGCTTACGATTATCTTCACACTATTAAGTGTCACAATAGATACTTCTTATACATGAAATGTATTCGCAGTTGCGAATGCAAAAAACCTTCAGCTGTATAAAGGAATGACGACAGTTAAAATTTGTGCCAGATCTGAACTCGAACCCTGATTTCCCACCCTACGCGATCAGTCACCTTAACTGCTTTGAAATCCTGCCTCGGGCATAGATGTGATGTCTTTAGGTTAGTTAGGTTTAACTAGTTCTAAGTTCTAGGGGGCTAATGACCTCAGAAGTTGAGTCCCATAGTGCTCGGAGCCATTTGAACCATTTGAACTGCTTTGAACATCCGTGCACGAGGCACGGCCAGACCCATATGTTCTCGTTCCTCCGTCAAAACCTGTAGTCGTACACACATTATGTAATTCTTGTACAGGGAAAAACGCTTTAACTGAAAACGGAAAATCCTAGTTCGAGTCCTGGTTCGACTGAGATTTTGATTGTAGTCATTGCCTTATATAGCTGATGGTTGTTCGTATTCGCAACTGCGAATACATGTCATGTATTTCATAATGGCTCTAGACGGCGCAGAGCTTGTTCCTTCGGACAAACATGCATGTCCACAGGAACTTTACATCGTTCTTCTTAACAACATATGCGCTGCAATATCGTAAATATCGTATAGGTATCTCCGTCACGCTATGTTTCATCTGCTGTTGTGATAATCAGTCACCACATGATGATGGTATAAGGGGCAGAAAACAGCTATTGAAGAATTAAAATATGTTACAGAGAATAAAGGCAGTGCTTGCTTTTGTAATTATATCTTGCACCAATTATGTTGGGAAAAAATTTGGCAACTAATGTGTAGCATCATTTACATTTCGACCAAGCAAAAACTTATCGTCTGACCGATAATGTAAAAGCAGAGAAACATTTCTCCCTTCAGATCTCCTAGTAGAACTGCACTAACAGAAGTGATACCATAAAGGAAGTTCGTTTATAAGAATTCGTAATTCTTATCTTTCATGCAACTTAATGTTCATTTCAGTGTAAACAGACATTATCCTTCTTAAAAGAAACAGACAACTGATCTCTCCCAGTCGAATATACCCGACTCTATGATTAAACTTGGAAACAGGTTTCAATGGAGTGTAACATCAAACCAAGTTTTTATAGGATTGGTTGACCTGAAAAAGCGTTCGAAAATGTAAAATGATGCACGGCGTTCGAAAATTATAGAAAAAACTAGAAAAGTAGGGGTAAGCTTTAGGGAAAAATGGGTAATACAAATATGTACAAGAACCAAGAGGGAGCACTAAGCCTGGAAGACCAAAAACGAAGTGCACGGCTTAAAAGGGGCGCAAGACAGAGATGTAGACTTTCGCCCCAACCGTTCTACCTATACAAGCAAGAACCCATGAAGGCAATAAAAGAAAGGTTCAAGAGTGGGATTAAAATTCAAGGTGAAAGTATATCAGGGTTAAGATTCGCTGACGACATTGCTATCCTCAGTGAAAGAGAAGAAGAATTACAGGATCACTTGAGTGGAATGAACGGTCTAGTGAGTACAAAGTATGGATTGAGAGTAAATCGGAGAAAGACGAAAGTAATGAGATGTAGCAGAAATGAGAACAGCGAGAAACTTAACATCAGGATTGGTGGTCATGAAGTAGATGAAGTAAAGAAATTCTGCCACCTAGGCAGCAAAACAACCAAAGACGTACGGAGCAAGGAGGACATCAGAAGCAGACTAGCACTGGCAAAAAGGGCATTCCTGGCCAAGAGAAGCCTACTAGTGTCAAATATAGGCCTTAATTTGAGAAAGAATTTTCTGAGAATGTACGTTTCGAACACAACATTGTATAGTAGTGAAACATAGACTCTGAGGAAACTGGAACAGAAGAGAATCGAAGCATCTGAGAGGTGATGCTACAGATGAATGTTGAAAACTAGGTGAAATGATACGGTAAGGAACGAGGAGGTTCTGTGTAGAATTGGGGAGGAAAGGAATATGTGTGAAACACTGACAAGAAGAAGAGGCAGGACGATAGGACTTCTGATAAGACAACGGGGAATAACTTCCATGCTACTAGAGGGAGCTGTAAAGACCAAAGACTGTAGTGGAAGACAGAATTTGGAATATACCCAGAAAAATAGTTGAGGACGTAGGTTGCAATTGTTGCTTGGAGGTGAGAAGGTTGGCATAGGAGAGGAATTCCTGGCGGGCCGTCACGACAAATGTACATCGAGGAAGGGAGCTATACAAGGATAATACAAGGCTGATATAGCTAATAAGGAAACGACGACTGAAGTTCTGCCGGCCTGTGTGGCCGAGCGGTTCTAGGCTCTTCAGTCTGGAACCGCGTGACCACTACGGTCGCAGGTTCGAATCCTGCCTCGGGCATGGATGTGTGTGATGTCCTTAGGTTATTTATATTTAAGTAGTTGTAAGTTCTAGGGGACTGATGACCTCAGATGTTAAGTCCCATAGTGCTCAGAGCCATTTACCATTTTTTAACTGAAGTTCTATAGACGTCTACCGAGCATGGACGCAATACAACTAACGGACCATATTTTTAATTTCTTGGTCAACAGATCTAAAGTCTCTGACAAGCGGTCCACGGAAGGAAGGAAGGACTTCAGGAACATTGAAGTAAATGAGGGGGACATCTCTCACCGACGAAAATACAAACCACTAACGAATAGGCTTCTACGATGAGCAAAAGCAGAACAATGGCTGGACAGAAGAGAGAAGCCAAGTGGCCAGAGAAAGAATACAATGCTTTTGAGCTGTCAAAAAGCCTTCCAGAAATGCCTTGATGTGGTCCCTAATGGCGCTACACGAGAAGATGAAAACTAACTTACAAAATTACAAAATCTGCTAGTTCTACGTTGAAAACACAACAGTGTTAACACTTAATTCATCAATAGCAACTTTGATATTTGTTGGAATAATTAGCAACCAGTTGCACTACAGAAATTTTATTCTTTTAACGGTTTCAGGCACATAGTGTACCACCAATATGCCTTCTGAAGAAGGGCATTAGACGCCTGTAAGGAACCACACACAACACTGGCTAATTTGTAACGTGGAGCTGAGAATGAAGACACCACGGGACGGATTAGGATATTGTCCTTATGGAGTTTAGGGAGGCCACAAAATCAGGCAGCTATAGGATTCATGTTGGTGAGGAAGTAGGCATCAGAGTCTGATACTTTCCCACAGTTTGATAACGCATCTAATTTTATCATTATGGAATTGTTTGGGATCTTTATGTGCGTCTTGGAAGCTGGAGGTGTTTAGGAAATCTGCGACTTTGTTAACATACTCACATTTGTTTATTAAGACAACAGCATTTCCTTTGTCTGATCAGATTGCTATAACATTACTGTCAATCATTTTGTTCTTGAAATTGTTTGATACTTGTTCTTCCTTAGCTGCCGGAGCACTTTACTTCGTGTAGTCACAGCTGTTGCGCTCACCTACTTAACATCACTATTATGTCTTATCTGTTTGTAATTTAGGATCTGTTAAAGACAAGATTGTTTGGTTCATCCACATCTTTGGAATATTTCACCGAAGTTTATTGCTCAGTCATGTTCTTCTATCTACAAGTGTTGTAATTTGGCTATAGTTCATTAGTAAATGTGTCACATGTTTTATCTTAGTTCCATAATCTTACAACTCAATTACAGTAAAATGATTTCGCTTGCTTTATTCCTAATTCTTTCTGGAAACGGGAATACTCTGTTGGATCTTTGATCCAACAATATTTCACTGCACCACATACATATCTTTGTACCTGATGATGGCGTAACAGCCGAAAACCTGTCCGTGAAACAAATAATAAATATTGTAGAATATTGCGACAATGTTGTGTGTGGTTCATTCTTCCAGGAGCGAAGGATGACCTAGTTACGGGTTTACTGCAAACAAACGAAAACGTACTTAAGTAATTTTATTTGTTTGTGTCGCGATGATAACTGAAACCTTATGACTACATGTCGTAGTCTTTCTCCTTCTTGTCGCCGGTTAGAAACAGCAGGGGTCCAGTGTAAACGTGGCGTCACTGGGAGCCACTCTGACAGGCACCAGGTTTCCGCTAGCAGCTGCAGCGCGTGGCTCAGGCTTTTCTTGGGCGCCGCTCGCGGAAGGGGTGCCTGCACGAAAATCGCGTTAGGTTAGGCCTCCCAACCTAATATTCCGACCGCACACGAGCGTTCCAACGCCGCCGTATCCCACTCGCTCCGAAACACGCGCGCTCGATATTCTCCGCATGAGCTCCACTTTCACCTTCGAGGCGGAGAAATTCTTCATCATGAAAAGAAACCGCACACGCTTCGTTGGAACGCGATGAAGGAACCACATTCTCATATAGTGAAGTACCAAAGGAACTGGTTTGGGCGTCCGTATTCCAATACAGAAATATGTAAACAGGCAGGTCGGCAACGCCTGTATAAGACAACAAGCGTCTGGCGCAGTTGTCAGATCGGTTACTGCTGCTACAATGGCATCTTATCAAGGTTTAAGTGAGTTTGAGCGTGGCTTTATAGTTGGCGCACGAGCGATGGGACACAGCACCTACGAGGTGGCGCTGAAGTGGGGATTTTTCCGAACGACCATTTCACGAGTGTACCGGAAATGTCAGGAATCATGTAAAACATCAAATTTCCGACATCTCTGCGGTCGGAAAAAGATACTGCAAGAACGGAAGCAACGGAAACTCAAGAGAATCGTTCTACGTGACACAAGTGCAGTCCTCCCGCAAACTGCTGCAGATTCCACTGCTGGGTCATCAACAAGTGTCATCCTGCGAACCATTCATCGAAACATTATCGATATGGGCTTCCGGAACCGGAGGCCCACTCGTGTACCCTTGGTGACTGCATGAGACAAAGCTTTACGCGTCGCCTGGGCCCGTCAACACTGACATTGGACTGTTGATGACTGGAAACATGTTTCCTGGTCGGACGAGTGTTGTTTCAAACTATATCGAGCGGACGAACGTGTGCGGGTATGGAGGCAACAGCGTGAATCCATGGATCCTGAATGTCGGCAGGGGACTCTTCAAGCTGGTGGGGGCTCTGTAATGGGCCTGTGGAGTTGGAGCCACTGTGCATTCCGACGGACTTAGGCAATTCCAGGCGGACAGTGCGACACCCCACACGTCCTGAATTGCTACAGAGTGGCTCCAGAAACACTCTTCTGTGTTTAAACACTTCCGCTGGCCACCAAATTCCCCAGACATGAACATTATTGAGCATATCCGGGATGCCTTGCAAGTGCTGTTCAGAAGAGATCTCCACCTCCTCGTACTCTTACGGATTTATGGACAGCCCAGCAGGATTCATGATGTCAATTCCCTTCAGGACTACTTCAGACATTAGCCGAGTCCATGCCACGTCGTGTTGCGGAACTTCTGCGTGCTCGCGGGGTTCCCTACACGATATTAGGCAGGTGAACCTGTTTCTATGGCTCTTAAGTGTATATTCGTGTCGGAGATAGGCAAAGTTGATATCCCGAGTGAATTTCTGAGGTTGTTCTGGGATACTTCTGAATTATCTTGGTGCAAGGAATCCTGAACAAACGCCTGAAATCCTGTCGGTTGTGTTGGGACTCACACTGAGCAGGGAGCGGAAGAGCTACTTTTATACACTTCCTGGAGTGATAAAGGAAGGAAAACTAAGTTTTTTTTATGCAGCTCTCCATGCTATAAAGAGGTGCAACCAAGTGAAACAATGACCATACTCCGTCCTCTTGAAGTATGTTGTGTTCACCAATTACTCTTCGTGTCAAACTTAAATATGTAATTGGAAGAGAATCCCTGACACCGGATATATTTGCTGTTCTTGGGTGCCTTGCATGCGCATAGCAACAACACAGCCTCGTTAAAGAGCAAATGTGGTTAGGCAACGTCTGCGGAAAAATGACGATGGCAACAGACATCAGCAATTTACATTACTTAACTACATTATGAAGATGGTGCGCAGTAGTAGTTTAGTGACCACCTGCACTGACCGGTCTTCTACCTCTGGTCTAGCCCGGAATCCACTGATCGATACGTACGATCACTTTTAGTGAGTCCAGGTTGAATTTTCTTGGCGGCGGCTATGGACACGGCCCGGACGCTGTCTTGAGGTACTGCGTGACGCTGCGCTGACACTGTCTGAGTGGACCTGTGTCTCAGCTTCCATCCGCGTCTGATGGCTGCATTTTGTAATGGAACTGGTCAGTGCAGTAATTTCCATCACGTATTGGAGAATGTGATACTCATATTAAATTCATGATACGAACCAGCGGAATTTCGTATTTACGGTATTTCTGACAGCATGACTTGTCTTGTATTTTTCATAGACGTGAAGAAACATGAAATTTAGATTTATTTTTCAGAGTTGTTTTTGCTGTGGTCTTCAGTCCAGAGACTGATCTGATGGAGCTCTCCATGCTACTCGATCCTGTGCAAACCTCTTCATCTCCGAATGACTTCTACAACCCACATCCTTTTGAATCTGCTTAGTGTGTTCATCCTTTGGTCTCCCTCTACGATTTTTACCCTCCACGTTTCCTTCCAATACTAAACTGGTGATCCCTTGATGCCTCATAATCTGTCCTACCAACCGATTCCTTCTAGTCAAGTTGTGCCACAAATTCTTCTTCTCCCCAGTTCTATTCAGTACTCTTCTTTAGTCACCCATCTAATCTTCAGCATTCTTCTGTAGCACCAAATTTCGAAATCTTGTCTGTTTTACCATTATATAATCTATCTGAAACCTTTCAGTGTCTCCAGGGCTCTTCCACGTATACACTTTTCTTTCATGATTCTTAATCCAAGTGTTAGCTATGATTATGTTAGGCTCTGTGCAAAATTCTAACAGGCGGCTTCCTCTTTCATTCCATATCCCCAGTCCATATTCACCTACAACTTTTCCTTCTCTTCCGTTTCCTACTATCGAATTCCAGTCCCCCATGATTTCTTTAATCTCTTCGTCATTTGCGGAGCTAGTTTGCGTATCAACTTGTATTACTGTGGTAGCCGTGCGCTTTGGGTCAATCTCTGCTACAACAATGCGTTCACTATGCTGTTCGTAGTGGTTTACCCGCGTTTCAATTTTTTTTTTCGTTATCAGTCCCCTAGAACTTAGAACTACTTAAACCTAACTAACCTAAGGGCATCACACACATCCATGCCCGAGGCAGGATTCAAACCAGCGACCGTAGCGGTCGTGCGATTCCAGACTAAAGCAACTAGAACCGCTCGGCCACACCGGCCGGTTTTGTATTCATAACCCTGTATTCACCTGACCAGAAGTCTTGTTCCTCCTGCCACCGAAATTCACTAATTCCCAATATATCTAACTTTAACCTATCCATTTCCCTTTTTAAATTTTCTAACATACCTGCCCGATTAAGGGATCTGACATTCCACGCTCCGATCCGTAGAACGTTAGTTTCCTTTGTCCTGATAACGACGTCCTCCTGAGTATTCCCCGACCGGAGATCCGAATGGGGGACTATTTTACCTCCGGAATGGTTTACTCAAGAGAACGCTATCATCACTTAACCGTACAGTAAAGCTGCATGCCCTCGGGAAAAATTATGGCTTTAGTTTCCGCTTGCATTCAGCCGTTCGCAGTACCAGAATAGCCAGGCAGTATTGGTTAATGTTAAAAGGCCAGATGAGTCAATCATCCAGACTGTTGCCCCTGCAACTACTGAAAAGGCTGCTGCCCCTCTTCAGGAACCACACGTTTGTTTAGCCTCTACAAATAAACCTCCGTTGTGGTTGCACCTACTGTACAACTATCTGCATCGCTGAGGCACGCAGGCCTCCCCAACAACGGCAAGGTCCATGATTCATAATTTTCAGAATATTTTATTATTTTTTGATACTTCAGTTTTAATTAGAAACTGTAATCAAATTTTAAATGTATATTAATAGAAGTTCTACCACCCTGCATCTTCTCTACTCAATGTTTGCCACATATTCCAGTTCTCAACGACTCCGCAGTACAATCTCCTCTTTCCTTAAACTTCATTTCCTTTTCAGTGTACTTTTCTAACACCGCATCTAAGTCGCATTACCTTCCTTCCTGGTTTTTTAATATTCTACATTTCACCTACATACAACGCTGTGTTCGAGACGTAAATTGTCATGAATTTATTTCTCAAGTTAAGAGCTGTGTCTGATATTAGAAGACTTCGTTTGTCGAAAAATTCTGGCTTGCCTTTACTAATCTGCTTCTTGTGTCATCCTTGAAACTTTGTGTTTCTTTGCTACCAATGTAGAAGAATTCTTTGGCTTCATCTCCTTCTTGGTCCCCGACTTTGGTATTACGTTTATCGTTATTTTTCTTCTGCTGCTGGTTTGACTGAGTCTGAGTCCTTAGCCTGTGCTCGTTATATTACTCATTCCAGTCAACATTTTGTAATCCTTCCTCATGTTCACCGAGGATAGCCAAGTTATCAGCAAATCATATAAGGCCGGCCGGAGTGGCCGTGCGGTTCTAGGCGCTACAGTCTGGAGCAGAGCCACCGCTACGGTCGCAGAGTCGCATCCTGCTTCGGGCATGGATGTGTGTGATATCCTTAGGTTAGTTAGGTTTAAGTAGTTCTAAGTCTAGGGGACTGATGACCTCATATGTTAAGTCCCATAGTGCTTAGAGCCATTTGGGTTGAACAACAGGGGAGAAAGACTGTGTCCTTTCTTACGCCCTTCTTAGTATAAGCACTTCTCTCTCGGAGTTCCGTTTTTGTTTTCTCCTCTTGATTCTTGTATACATTATATATTACCCGACTCTTTCCTGTAGTTTATAGCTATTTTCTGAGAATTTCAGACATCTAACAACTTTCTACGTTGACGAACGCTTTTTCTAGACCGACTAATTCTTCGAAAGAGTCTTTTCATTACGTTATGCTTCCATCTACATGTGCATAAATGTTCTGCAATTCACAATTATGTGCCTAGCAGTGGGTTTATCGAACCACGTTTAATCTTTTTTCTACTGTTCCACTCTCGAACAGCACGCGGGAAAAACTAACACTTGATCTTCCCCACGAGCTTTGATTTTTCTTGTTTTATTACAATAATAATTTCTCTCTATGTAGATGAGCGCCAGCAAAATATTTTCGCATTAAAAGGAGAAAGTTGATGATTGAAACTTCATGCCGGCCGGTGTGGCCGTGCGGTACTAGGCGCTTCAGTGTGTAACCGCCTGACCACTATGGTCGCAGGTTCGAATCCTGCCTCGGGCATGGATCTGTGTGATGTCCTTAGGTTAGTTAGGTTTAAGTAGTTCTAAGTTCTAGGGGACTGATGACCATAGATGTTAAGTCCCATAGTGCTCAGAGCCATGTGAACCATTTGAAACTTCATGAGCATATCCTGACGCAACGGAAAACGTCTTTGTTTCAATGACTGCCACCCCAATTCGCGTATGATATCCGTGGTACTCTACCCTATTTTGGAATAATACAAAACGAGCTCCTCTTTTTTGAACTTTTTCGATGTCCTCCACCAATCCCATCCGATGCTGATCCACACCGCACAGAAATACTCTAGAAGAAGACGGACAAGCGTAATATGGGCAGTCTCTATAGCAGACACTTCTAAGTGTTCTGCCAATAAATCGCGATCTTTGGTTCACTTTCTCCACAGCATTATCTGTGTGATCGTTCCAATTAAGGCAGTAGTAACTGTAATCCCTAATTATTTAGTTGAATTCACAGCCTTTAGACCTATGTGATTTGCCGTGTAACCGAAATTTACAGGATTGATTTTTATACTCATTCGAATAACACCACACTTCTCAATATTCGAAGTAAATTGTCACTTTTCACACCACATATATATCTCGTCTAAATCATTTCGCAATTGATTTTGATCTCCTGATGGCATTACAAGACGGTAAATGACAGATTCGTCGGCAAACAATCTAAGAGGGCTGCTCATATTGTCTCCTAAATTGTTTATATCAATCAGGAACAGTACTGGGTCCATAACATTTCCTTGGATGACGACAGATATTTTCCAAGGATACTGTGAGAAATTACTTTATGGCTACCTTTACAGAAATCCAACAAGCTATAAACGAACATCTGGTGTCAGCAATCTCCAGGTACGTCTAGTGCGTATTGCAGTCCCATGCCACAATCAATTGTAGCTGTTTATCGCGTTGTAGGCAAGCCGACTCCCAGTAGTACAGGTGGTCAAATGGCTGCAGAAGCGCAATGTGTATGCCCCTCAGAACACTGAATTGAACTAACTATCAAAGCGTTGTGCAAAGTAGTACAGGTATACAACGAGGTGGCATCTCAGGTTTTTGCATCTTCGCTTCTGTGTAAATTTCTAGCCCCTACTGAACAAAAACAAAAAAAGGCAGAAATTGTGATTCTTTCACCTTTACAGTTACATATCAAGATATTAAAAACTATAGTAGCTGGCAGATATATTATCGGATTGAATCCTGCTTCCTATGGAGCAGGAAAACGTTTCTTTTTGAGGTAATGCTCGTGTGTGATTTTTTAATGCTTTTAGACGCAAGACTTGTACAAAAATATGTAATCGTTTTCAAAACGTACTTTGCACACTTGGCTATTTTCGTAGGCTAAAATAACTAATTACGAAGTATTCTCTATTGTAATAAATAGTAAAATGATCGTTCAATAATTACTACTCAAAATAACAATAACAATATTCAATTACACAGTGGAATATAGTAAACCAACGACAACCGTGTATTCTGGTTGTCTCGAACAGCTGTGCACTGCTACATTGACTTGCTGATATTTTCATAGCGATCACCAACAGTTGGCAGTACTTGCGCATTATGAAAAGGTTGAACATTCACAAATGTGAACCTCAGGTTAACATTGGGAAAAAATGCATCTGTTGCTACTAAAACACAGTGAAAGTTAATGTACAGAATTGTAGTCAAGAGGATGTTTTAAGGGTTAATTTAGTAGCCATACGTAACGGAGAAGACGCTTAAAAACGATAACTGTTACGAATTAGTAGTAAATCATCACTATTTTCAGAACACTGATACACTGTTTAGACAAAAAAATTAAATACTAACTGTAAACCAATCGTTGATTGAATGTTAGTCGACAAGGATCTGTGACAAGAATACTAAAGCCATCACCCATACAAGTGAGGGAGCGAGATGCTACATCGAGACAGTCACCCAACGCATATTTTCCCTGCTTCATCCTGATTTCAGTTTTCAATGGTTTCCTAAATAGGCCACTTTAAGTGACGGCCAATTCTATCTGCCACGCTCGTTCAACAGGATTAGCTGTTCCTGAGTGCAGAAGTCTGTGCTCCCGTTTTCTAATCTAATGATCTGCGTCTGAAAATTCCTGCCGACTGGATATTGAACCTGAAGAGTAAAAGGGGGAAAAGAGTTCGGCGAAAGCGGAAGTTACATTTGCGCGTATCAGCGTAGCGTATTGCTGGGCTATTTTAAGCACAATTCACTGTATGATAAACTTCCGGTGTAGCTCTCCAACAATATTAGGTCATTAACGTTCGCATACGTACAGCTCTGTAAAGAATGTTTAGAACATGCAACAAACGAATCAACGAATTTCCAAACACATAAATAAAACTGTGTTCGACATGGATGTCTCTCAGAAACCGTATACGAATTTCAGCTCAGCACTCACATAGCCAATCGGCTGCAAATTACTGTTTGGTACAATGACCTAGGTTTCGACACATCTAAGGCTATCTTCATCAGAATAAAATTTTAAGAAACCCTATAAAATAATACATGGAAAATTAGATTTGACGAAAGTATCAATCAAGGTAACAATCGTCATGGTATACAAAGGTTACTTACGTAAAGTTTTGTTGCGAGAAAGTAGTGGTCAAAGCTTCGAGCAGACATGCTCAAGTCAAAAAAATACAATTAAACACTTTGAAGCCTTTGGCACATATGCCTTGCTAGGAACATGTCAGACTGATCGTCCCAGTGGCTTACAATGCGCCGGCCTGAGTGGACGAGCGGTTCTAGTCGCTACAGTCTGGAACCGCGCGACCACAACGGTCGCAGGTTCGAATCCTGCCTCGGGCATGGATGTGTGTGACGTCCTTGGGTTAGTTAAGTTTAAGTAGTCCTGAGTTCTAGAGGACTCATGACCTCAGCAGTTAAGTCCCATAGTGCTCAGAGCCATTTGAACCTTACATTGCTGGCAAGAAAACTATACAAGCTGCGCTGCCTATCGGGCGCGGAAAAAGTGGCCACATGTCACTGTCCGCGCCCGATAGTCTTCATTTCAAAATGTGTTTAATTTGGTAATTGGCTTTTAGTAATACTTCTGCTTAATCTGATTTCACTTATGGCCTTTGATGTGTACTAGAGCAATAATGTAACATACAGACTATTAGATCTACGTCTACATCTACATTTATACTCCGCAAACCACCCAACGGTGTGTGGCGGAGCGCACTTTACGTGCCACTGTCATTACCTCTCTTTTCTGTTCCAGTCGCGTATGGTTCGCGGGAAGAACGACTGCCGGAGGGCCTCCGTGCGCGCTCGAATCTCTCTAATTTTACATTCGTGATCTCGGGAAGTATAAGTAGGGGGAAGCAATATATTCGATACCTCATCCAGAAACGCACCCTCTCGAAACCTGGACAGCAAGCTACACCGCGATGCAGAGCGCCTCTCTTGCAGAGTCTGCCACTTGAGTTTGCTAAACATCTCCGTAACGCTATAACGCTTACAAAATAACCCTGTGACGAATTGCGCCGCTCTTCTTTGGATCTTCTCTATTTCCTCTGTCAACCCGACCTGGTACGGATCCCACACTGATGAGCAATATTCAAGTATTGGTCGAACGAAAACTGAATATTGCAAGTATAGGTTGAACGAACAGTACCCGTGGTCTAGGGGTGCTGGCATGGTAGCTCAGCGTGTTCGGTCAGAGGGCTACTCGCTCTCTGTAATAAAAAAAAAACTGAGTTAATTGACCAACGACGAACGAACGGGTGTCTTGCGATGTCCGCCACGAGCAGATGCAACGAACGAAAACGAACAAAATGAGATTTAAAAAAAAGAGGGTAGCGTCTTTGATTCATAATCAAAACGTCTTTGGTCCCGGGTTCGATCCCCGCCACTGCCTAAATTTTGATAAATAATGAGCATTGGCGGCCGAAGACTTCCGGCATAAGAAGTCAGCCTCATTCTGCCAACGGGCCTTGTCAAAGAGGGCGGAGGAGCGGATAGAGGTTCAGGGCACTCTCTTGTCCTAGGGGTGGGAAATTGCCCCTAAAGGCGGAAGAATCAGCAATGATCAACGACATGAGGATGCAGAAGGCTATGGAAACCACTGCATTAAAGTCACGTAACGTGTATCCACAGGACATGTGGCCTGTAATTGAAGAAGTGTCATGATGATCTCTCCATTGGCAAAAGATTCCGGAATAGTCCCCCATTCGGATCTCCGGGAGGGGACTGCCAAGGGGGAGGTTACCATGAGAAAAAGATTGAATAATCAACGAAAGGATAACGTTCTACGAGTTGGGGCGTGGAATGTCAGAAGCTTGAACGTGGTAGGGAAACTAGAAAATCTGAAAAGGGAAATGCAAAGGCTCAATATATATATAGTAAGGGTCAGTGAAGTGAAGTGGAAGGAAGACAAGGGTTTCTGGTCAGATGAGTATCGGGTGATATCAACAGCACCAGAAAATGGTATAACAGGTGTAGGATTCGTTATGAATAGGAAGGTAGGGCAGAGAGTGTGTTACTGTGAACAGTTCAGTGACCGGATTTTTCTAATCAGAATCGACAGCAGACCAACACCGACAACGATAGTTCAGGTATACATGCCGACGTCGCAAGCTGAAGATGAACAGATAGAGAAAGTGTATGAGGATATTGAAAGGGTAACGCAGTATGTAAAGGGGGACGAAAATCTAATAGTCATGGGCGACTAGAATGCAGTTGTAGGGGAAGGAGCAGAAGAAAAGGTTACAGGAGAATATGGGCTTGGGACAAGGAATGAAAGAGGAGAAAGACTAATTGAGTTCTGTAACAAGTTTCAGCTAGTAATAGCGAATACCCTGTTCAAGAATCCCAAGAGTAGGAGGTATACTTGGAAAAGGCCGGCAGATACGGGAAGATTTCAATTAGATTACATCATGGTCAGACAGAGATTCCGAAATCAGATACTGGATTGTAAGGCGTACCCAGGAGCAGATATAGACTCAGATCACAATATAGTAGTGATGAAGAGTAGGCTGAAGTTCAAGACATTAGTCAGGAAGAATCAATACGCAAAGAAGTGGGATACGGAAGTACTAAGGAATGACGAGATACGTTTGAAGTTCTCTAACGCTATAGATACAGCAATAAGGAATAGCGCAGTAGGCAGTACAGTTGAAGAGGAATAGACATCTCTAAAAACGGCCATCACAGAAATTGGGAAGGAAAACATAGGTCCAAAGAAGGTAGCTGCGAAGAAACCATGGGTAACAGAAGAAATACTTCAGTTGATCGATGAAAGGAGGAAGTACAAACATGTTCCGGGAAAATCAAGAATACAGAAATACAAGTCGCTGAGGAATGAAATAAATAGGAAGTGCAGGGAAGCTAAGACGAAATGGCTGCAGGAAAAATGTGAAGACATCGAAAAAGATATGATTGTCGGAAGGACAGACTCAGCATACAGGAAAGTCAAAACAACCTTTGGTGACATTAAAAGCAACGGTGGTAACATTAAGAGTGCAACGGGAATTCCACTGTTAAATGTAGAGCAAAGAGCGGATAGGTGGAAAGAATACATTGAAAGCCTCTATGAGGTGAAGATTTGTCTGATGTGATAGAAGAAGAAACAGGAGTCGATTTAAAAGAAATAGGGGATCCAGTATTAGAATCGGAATTTAAAAGAGCTTTGGAGGACTTATGGTCAAATAAGGCAGAAGGGATAGATAACATTCCATCAGAATTTCTAAAATCATTGGGGGAAGTGGCAACAAAACGACTATTCACGTTCGTGTGCAGAATATATGAGTCTGGCGATATACCATCTGACTTTCGGAAAAGCATCATCCACACAATTACGAAAACGGCAAGAGCTGACAAGTGCGAGAATTATCGCACAATCAGCTTAACAGCTCATGCATCGAAGCTGCTTACAAGAATAATATACAGAAGAATGGAAAAGAAAATTGAGAATGCACTAATTGACGATCAGTTTGGCTTTAGGAAAAGTAAAGGGACGAGAGAGGCAATTCTGACGTTACGGCTAATAATGGAAGCAAGGCTAAAGAAAAATCAAGACACGTTCATAGGATTTGTCGACCTAGAAAAAGCGTTCGACAATATAAAATGGTGCAAGCTGTTCGAGATTCTGAAAAAAGTGGGGGTAAGCTATAGGGAGAGACGGGTCATATACAATATGTACAACAACCAAGAGGGAATAATAAGAGTGGACGATCAAGAACGAAGTGCTCGTATTAAGAGGGGTGTAAGACAAGGCTGTAGCCTTTCGCCCCTACTCTTCAATCTGTACATCGAGGAAGCAATGATGGAAATAAAAGAAAGGTTCAGGAGTGGAATTAAAATACAAGGTGAAATGATATCAATGATACGATTCGCTGATGACATTGCTATCCTGAGGGAAAGTGAAGAAGAATTAAATTATCTGCTGAACGGAATGAACAGTCTAATGAGTACACAGTATGGTTTGAGAGTAAATCGGAGAAAGACGAAGGTAATGAGAAGTAGTAGAAATGAGAGCAGCGAGAAACTTAACATCAGGATTGATGGTCACGAAGTCAATGAAGTTAAGGAATTCTGCTACCTAACCAGTAAAATAACCAATGACGGACGGAGCAAGGAGGACATCAAAAGCAGACTCGCTATGGAAAAAGAGGCATTTCTGGCCAAGATAAGTCTACTAATATCAAATACCGGCCTTAATTTGAGGAAGAAATTTCTGAGGATGTACGTCTGGAGTACAGCATTGTATGGTAGTGAAACATGGACTGTGGGAAAACCGGAACAGAAGAGAATCGAAGCATTTGAGATGTGGTGCTATAGACGAATGTTGAAAATTAGGTGGACTGATAAGGTAAGGAATGAGGGGGTTCTACGCAGAATCGGAGAGGAAAGGAATATGTGGAAAACACCGATAAGGAGAAGGGACAGGATGATAGGACATCTGCTAAGACATGAGGGAATGACTTCCATGGTACTAGAGGGAGCTGTAGAGGGCAAAAACTGTAGAGGAAGACAGAGATTGGAATACGTCAAGCAAATAATTGAGGACGTAGGTTGCAAGTGCTACTCTGAGATGAAGAGGTTAGCACAGGAAAGGAATTTGTGGCGGGCCGCATCAAACCAGTCAGTAGACTGATGACGAAAAAAAAAAGGTCGAACGAGTGTTTTGTAAGCCACCTCCTTTGTTGATTGACTACATTTTCTAAGGACTCTCCCAATGAATCTCAACCTGGCACCTTACCAACAATTAATTTTATACGATCATTCCACTTCAAATCGTTCCGCACGCATACTCCCAGATATTTTACAGTGTTAACTGCTACCAGTGTTTGTTCCGCTATCATATAATCATACAATAAAGGATCCTTCTTTCTATGTATTCGCAAACAATAGATGAAGTATTGTTAAGATTATCTCGCTTACAACGCTTTTAAATTTCGATCGAATATTGGTTTCTAGGCTCGTGACAATGTTTTTACTTCGGAACACGTTTCCATATTTGGGAAAACCTTAATTTTCCGGAGCAAGTTTTTTAATTCAATAAAAAGACTGCAGTACATAAAATGTCAATGCCATCATTTAGAAATGGAATAAGAATATATATTAAACATCTAGTACAGGGCTGTCTGTTGGAAAGAGCGAACTCTCGTGTTTTACATGGATCCCGCTAGATAGCAGCAGTGTTGCGCTCGCTTCAGTTCTAGTAGAAATGGTGTCGGGGCAACAGAAAGCGTTTTGGGTTCTACGTTTTGCGCAGTGCGGGTCACTAATAATGGTTCAGCATGACTTTCGTACCAGGCACGGTGTGGCTCCTCGTACAGCACAGAGCATTAGAGGAACCCATGAAGAATTCCGAGAAACAGCTTGTTTGTGTGAAGGCAAATCGCCGAGCCGTCCCCGAGTTTCTGAAACAGTCATCGAACGCATCCGTCATAGTTTCACAAGGAGTCCGCAGAAATCCGTTCGCCGTGCAGTTTGACAGCTTAACGTGCCCCCGATGTCCGCCTGTCGTGTGTTGTGTCGGCGCTTACACATGAAACCATACAACATTCAGCTACTGAAAACTCTTTGTGAAGGTGACGAACAACAACGTGTGTAAATCTGTAAATTTGTTCTTGGCAAGATGGAGGATGACAATTTTCATCCACGCGTATTGTTTAGTGACGAGGCGACATTCCATTCAAGTGGAAAGCTGAACCGTCATAATGTGAGAACATGGGGAAACAAACAACCGCATGAAATTGTAAAATACGAGAGGAACTCTCCAGAATTTAATGTATTTTGTGCACTTTCACGGGAAAGGTGTATGGTCTATTTTTCTTTACCGAGAACACTGTTATAGGAAGCATGTATCTCGATATACTTGAGAGCTTTCTTTTCCCACAAGTGGGGACTGATTCGAACGACTTCATTTAACCAACAGGATCTGGCACCGCCACATTTTTAAATCAAAGGATTACTGAACGATGGATACGTCGCATTGAAGCAAATGATTCAGCCTTACATTGCTGGCCTCCGAGTTCACCGGACCTGGCAATGCCATTATTTCTTGTGGGCGTTTCTAAAAGAGTCTGCATACGTGCCTCCGTTACCAACAACAGTGAATGAATTGAGGCATCGCATAACAGCTGCTGAGGAAGCAATAACTCAAGACATACTCGCTGCAGTGTGGGAACAATTTGAATACATCATTGACGTACGCCGTGCATCTCAAGGGGGGCATACTGAAAACCTATGAAAAGGAACGAAAAAAACCATTTTAGTTTCCTGTTCATCAATAATCAAAATTTATTGTATACGTTTATTTGTTTCAGAAATATAGACTTGCCAAACCGGGTGATTCTTTTTGATACACCTTGTTTGATACACCCTATTTGTGTGATATTCGACTATCTATAGGCATATCTGCAGCAAACCTTACAAATTCAAAAACTGCCTTAAAAGGCCCAGAAACTCTGCGTCTATCGTCGTCGTTAGAGTCCTTCCGATTCTATTATCTAACTCCCTTCCCGTCGTTTGTACCTCCTTGTGCCTGCGAATGTATTCGCACCGATGTCAACTAAGAATGAGCGTCATTCCCAGAGTATGTAACACAAATACCAATCAGAGTTCCCAGGTCCCCATGCTTTTACCTTGGTCGTGTATAGTAGTCTGTCATTAGCTCTTACGCAATAACCTGTGGACTCTACTGAAAGGTGTTGGATAAAATATCTCAGGAAATACTATATTTCCGTTGTTTGTACGTCGTGAGATAGAAATTCTTATAGTCCATAAGAGCATTTTGAGCATGTAGCGTAACTGTATAAACCTAATATTCGAATCGATTTGGTGTTACTTCAACAATTTCCGTAACCATGTTATTGCTTGAAGCAACCTCTTTATTATTTTAATTTATTATGAGACATGTATAAAATAAAATATTTAATTGGATGTAATTGGACAACTCGAAGAGCGATGCAATTTGCAACTGGACAGTCGCAGCAGAATAATAAGTGGCGATCTATATACCAATGATACCGCAGTTTCTCTAGATTAACGAGCCAATTTTCGAATGTCACGCTTTATATGCCAGACTGCCACCTGGTTATTTAATATTACATTGCTAGTCACATTCGTCAATAGAGAATTTTTGTCCTACTTTAGCATACATTCATTAGCAACAAAATGGAAAATTTTCCGCCTTGTGGTGTCTTGGCGTACAGGCCTTTCATCATAAGTCTATCTGAAACACCAATACGTACTGAAAAGTCTGGTAATTTCTGTATTGATAAACCAATGCGTGTAAATTGTGTAAAGATGATACTGTTTCTGTGTTTGTAAGATGACGTAAAATTCGAAAGGGATTCCGTTTTGTAGGCGAAATGACTTTGTATAATTGCGTATACTGTACTTGTATTTTTAAATAAATATGTATGTAGCATAAAAAAGCTCTAATTGCGTCACAGGTTGTGATGAATCCCAAACCACCGAGTTGTTGACTCAGTAACACCAGCTATCTGTCTGAAGCAGCATGTTTTGAACGATACTTTCAATGACGCATTTCGATATTTACATCTTCGCAAAGTAAGAGAGACTATTTATGTTCCAAACAGGCGCCTTATACGAATGAACGCCTTCCTATATTTTACTGCGACAGCTCTGCAGAAATCAGAATGGATTGAAACATATATACTTTGAATGTATCAAGGAATTAATTTTGTATATCTGAAATGTTATGGTACGTGGATTCTCTCTCACGAAAAAGAGGAAATATACTTTATATTAGCTTCACTGCGCCTTTATTAGATACAAACTCAGAACGATCTTTTAAATTCAGTGCAAGAGCCTGGAGTGTTTCCCCATTAGACTTCAGTTGGATGACAAAAAATTTCATTGATACTCCTGCATAGGAATCACTCAGAACGATCTTTTAAATTCAGTGCAAGAGCCTGGAGTGTTTCCCCATTAGACATCAGTTGGATGACAAAAAATTTCATTGATATTCCTGCATAGGAATCATTGTTTTTCCTTTTCGTTTGAGAGTGTTATGAATTTCGCACTTAAACTAAATCGGTAATATTTTCGCTAGCCTACGATTGGCTGTTTATTATGAATGAGGTTTGTATTCAAAAGGAAGAATCACAGAGAGACGTTAGAATATGTCACTGAGCAAGTATCTATATGGTAGCCAAGAGTGACCTCCTCTTTTGAAAATTACACTGCAGTAAAAAAATATATTTTTGGGTGACGGATCGACATTTACTAGATTACAGTTCACCTCGCCGATCACATGCGAGTGAAAATAAATGTTTCATGAAAGATATGCTAATTCTTCAATTCACGTTTCATTTATACGTGAATATCCGAGCGTGTGCATGACCTCTAACGCGGCACAAGCGAAGCATGCTCCTCTGAGGGATACTTTGTTATCATTTATGTAAAAAGGTTTTGAAAGCATTTCACTTTCCCAGATTAATTTTTTATCACACTCATATTTCGGAGTAAGACAAAGTGGTTTCTTAGACTTTTTATGATTTGCTAAGATAATTTAGTGACTTTAAAGTGACTTTTTACTAAGTTCCATTCATTTATGAATATAGTTCGCTGTTTCGTCGTCTCCGCTCATCACATTTACTTGACATGAAAGTTCAGTCATCAGAAACTGAGTAAGAGACGCCTAGCGAGCACTTGCAGCAACCCCTTTCGTCCTGAAGACAGCGACGGTGCGTCGTAGCATGACAAATTGGAACCACAGATGCTGTGACCGCTGCCCTGATGACGTCAATATGGCGTCGTTTCTTCTACTGCACGAGACACCAAGCCGTCGAAGTGCTATCCCTATCTATGACCGCTCTATCTCTGTTCGCGTTTGAGCAAGACTGATCGCATCTGGGTCAAAGCCTTGCAGCAGATCCTAGAGATGAGTCGTAGAAAAGGGGAAGGAGGGCGAGGGGGCGGGAATTACTCAAAGAACTACGTTTCAGAGATGCACACCGCAAACTGTTCTAATGCAATTGGTTTGATTCATTCAGGAGCATTTAACGACACAGTGAACTCGTACTAGGTACGAAACATAAAATTGAAAATTTATTTTTATTACTTTTATGATACGTTTCAAATGGCTCTGATCACTATGGGACTTAATATCTGAGGCTATCAGTCCCCTAGAACTTAGAACTACTTAAACCTAAATAACCTAAGGACATCACACACACCCATGCTCGAGGCAGGATTAGAACCTGCGACCGTAGCGGTCGTGCGGTTCCAGACTGAAGCGCCTAGAACCGCTCGGCCACACCGGCCAGCTATGATACGTTTCTTTTAAAGGTTTAAGTAATATGTAAACAGTAGAATGTATGGTATAAAATAAAATATAGCCGGCCAGGGTGGCCGAGCGGTTCTAGGCGCTTCAGTCTGGAACCGCGCGACCACTACGGTAGCAGGTTCGTTAGGTTTAAGTAGTTCTAAGTTCTAGGGCACTGATGACCTTAGTAGTTAAGTCCCATAGTGCTCAGAGCCATTTGAGCCAATAAAATAGATATGTAAACATTTTTGTTAACGTTTGAAACAGAACTGTACTGAATGGGTCAAAGATATTATTTGTTGTTGAAAGAGTCGAACAGTGCAGTCTGTTGCTGGCAGTGAGTGCCAAGGTGTTCTTGAATATAACCGTGCGAGTTCGTGGTGTCAGGAAGAAAACATGTCGTTTTGTAAATGGGAGGTGGCGGTGTATTACAATGACGAAAGAAGTTATTTACCGCAATGCATTACTAACCGTTAAATCGCCACGTAGACGCTGGGAGAGACTAAAGAATGCTACCAGTCTGCCACCGATGTCATGACACCCATTTCAACATTACATCGACACAGACAAGTAAACCAATAAAGTTTGTAAACTGCAGCTCAGTATTTGTTTTCAACTTTGATTTTCATCGATTTAATGTTGATAAATTACATGTTGTTGTTGTTGTGGTCTTCAGTCCTGAGACTGGTTTGATGCAGCTCTCCATGCTACTCTATCCTGTGCAAGCTTCTTCATCTCCCAGTACCTACTGCAACCTACATCCTTCTGAATCTGCTTAGTGTATTCATATCTTGGTCTCCCTCTACGATTTTTACCCTCCACGCTGCCCTTCAGTACTAAATTGGTGATCCCTTGATGCCTCAGGACATGTCCTACCACCCGATCCCTTCTTCTAGTCAGGTTGTGCCACAAACTTCTCTTCTCCCCAATCCTATTCGATACCTCCTCATTAGTTACGTGATCTACCCACCTAATCTTCAACATTCTTCTGTAGCACCACATTTCGAAAGCTTCTATTCTCTTCTTGTCCAAACTACTTATTGTCCATGTTTCACTTCCATACATGACTACACTCCATACAAATACTTTCAGAAACGACTTCCTGACACTTAAATCCACACTCGATGTTAACAAATATCTCTTCTTCAGAAACGCTTTCCTTGCCATTGCCAGTCTACATTTTATATCCTCTCTACTTCGACCATCATCAGTTATTTTACTCCCTAAATAGCAAAACTCCTTTACTACTTTAAGTGTCTCATTTCCTAATCTAATTCCCTCAGCATCACCCGATTTAATTTGACTACATTCCATTATCCTCGTTTTGCTTTTGTTGATGTTCATCTTATATCCTCCTTTCAAGACACTGTCCATTCCGTTCAACTGCTCTTCCAAGTCCTTTGCTGTCTCTGACAGAATTACAATGTCATCGGCGAACATCAAAGTTTTTATTTCTTCTCCATGGATTTTAATACTTACTCCAAATTTTTCTTTTGTTTCCTTTACTGCTTGCTCAATATACAGATTGAATAACATCGGGGAGAGGCTACAACCCTGTCTTACTCCCTTCCCAACCACTGCTTCCCTTTCATGCCCCTCGACTCTTATAACTGCCATCTGATTTCTGTACAAATTGTAAATAGCCTTTCGCTCCCTGTATTTTACACCTGCCACCTTCAGAATTTGAAAGAGAGTATTCCAGCTAACATTGTCAAAAGCTTTCTCTAAGTCTACAAATGCTAGAAACGGAGGTTTGATTTTTCTTAGTCTTTCTTCTAAGATAAGTCGTAAGGTTAGTATTGCCTCACGTGTTCCAACATTTCTACGGAATCCAAACTGATCTTCCCCGAGGTCCGTTTCTATCAGTTTTTCCATTCGTCTGTAAAGAATTCGCGTTAGTATTTTGCAGCTGTGACTTATTAAACTGATAGTTCGGTAATTTTCACATCTGTCAACACCTGCTTTCTTTGGGGTTGGAATTATTATATTCTTCTTGAAGTCTGAGGATATTTCACCTGTCTCATACATCTTGCTCACCAGATAGTAGAGTATTGTCATGACTGGCTCTCCCAAGGCCGTCAGTAGTTCTAATGGAATGTTGTCTACACCCGGGGCCTTGTTTCGACTCAGGTCTTTCAGTGCTCTGTCAAACTCTTCACGCAGTATCTTATCTCCCATTTCGTCTTCATCTACATCCTCTTCCATTTCCATAATATTGTCCTCAAGTACATCGCCCTTGTATAAACCCTCTATATACTCCTTCCACCTTTCTGCCTTCCCTTCTTTGCTTAGAACTGGGTTTCCATCAAAGCTCTTGATATTCATACAAGTGGTTCTCTTCTCTCCAAAGGTCTCTTTAATTTTCCTGTAGGCAGTATCTATCTTACCCCTAGTGAGACAAGCCTCTACATCCTTACATTTGTCCTCTAGCCATCCCTGCTTAGCCATTTTGCACTTCCTGTCGATCTCATTTTTGAGACGTTTGTATTCCTTTTTGCCTGCTTCATTTACTGCATTTTTATACACTCCTGGAAATTGAAATAAGAACACCGTGAATTCATTGTCCCAGGAAGGGGAAACTTTATTGACACATTCCTGGGGTCAGATACATCACATGATCACACTGACAGAACCACAGGCACATAGACACAGGCAACAGAGCATGCACAATGTCGGCACTAGTACAGTGTATATCCACCTTTCGCAGCAATGCAGGCTGCTATTCTCCCATGGAGACGATCGTAGAGATGCTGGATGTAGTCCTGTAGAACGGCTTGCCATGCCATTTCCACCTGGCGCCTCAGTTGGACCAGCGTTCGTGCTGGACGTGCAGACCGCGTGAGACGACGCTTCATCCAGTCCCAAACATGCTCAATGGGGGACAGATCCGGAGATCTTGCTGGCCAGGGTAGTTGACTTACACCTTCTAGAGCACGTTGGGTGGCACGGGATACATGCGGACGTGCATTGTCCTGTTGGAACAGCAAGTTCCCTTGCCGGTCTAGGAATGGTAGAACGATGGGTTCGATGACGGTTTGGATGTACCGTGCACTATTCAGTGTCCCCTCGACGATCACCAGTGGTGTATGGCCAGTGTAGGAGATCGTTCCCCACACCATGATGCCGGGTGTTGGCCCTGTGTGCCTCGGTCGTATGCAGTCCTGATTGTGGCGCTCACCTGCACGGCGCCAAACACGCATACGACCATCATTGGCACCAAGGCAGAAGCGACTCTCATCGCTGAAGACGACACGTCTCCATTCGTCCCTCCATTCACGCCTGTCGCGACACCACTGGAGGCGGGCTGCACGATGTTGGGGCGTGAGCGGAAGACGGCCTAACGGTGTGCGGGACCGTAGCCCAGCTTCATGGAGATGGTTGCGAATGGTCCTCGCCGATACCCCAGGGGCAACAGTGTCCCTAATTTGCTGGGAAGTGGCGGTGCGGTCCCCTACGGCACTGCGTAGGATCCTACGGTCTTGGCGTGCATCCATGCGTCGCTGCGGTCCGGTCCCAGGTCGACGGGCACGTGCACCTTCCGCCGACCACTGGCGACAACATCGATGTACTGTGGAGACCTCACGCCCCACGTGTTGAGCAATTCGGCGGTACGTCCACCCGGCCTCCCGCATGCCCACTATACGCCCTCGCTCAAAGTCCGTCAACTGCACATACGGTTCACGTCCACCCTGTCGCGGCATGCTACCAGTGTTAAAGACTGCGATGGAGCTCCGTATGCCACGGCAAACTGGCTGACACTGACGGCGGCGGTGCACAAATGCTGCGCAGCTAGCGCCATTCGACGGCCAACACCGCGGTTCCTGGTGTGTCCGCTGTGTCGTGCGTGTGATCATTGCTTGTACAGCCCTCTCGCAGTGTCAGGAGCAAGTATGGTGGGTCTGACACACCGGTGTCAATGTGTTCTTTTTTCCATTTCCAGGAGTGTATTTTCTCCTTTCATGAATTAAATTCAATATTTCTTCTGTTACCCAAGGATTTCTATTAGCCCTCGCCTTTTTACCTACTTGATCCTCTGCTGCCTTCACTACTTCATCCCTCAAAGCTACCCATTCTTCTTCTACTGTATTTCTTTCGCCCATTCTCGTCAATTGTTCCCTTATGCTCTCCCTGAAACTCTGTACAATCTCTGGTTCTTTCAGTTTATCCAGGTCCCATCTCCTTAAATTCCCACCTTTTTGCAATTTCTTCAGTTTTAATCTACAGGTCATAACCAATAGATTGTGGTCAGAGTCCACATCTGTCCCTGGAAATGTCTTACAATTTAAAACCTGGTTCCTAAATCTCTGTCTTACCATTATATAATCTATCTGATACCTACTAGTATCTCCAGGATTCTTCCAGGTATACAACCTTCTTTTATGATTCTTGAACCAAGTGTTAGCTATGATTAAGTTATGCTCTGTGCAAAATTCTACAAGACGGCTTCCTCTTTCATTTCTTCCCCCCAATCCATATTCACCTACTATGTTTCCTTCTCTCCCTTTTCCTACTGACGAATTCCAGTCACCCATGACTATTAAATTTTCGTCTCCCTTCACTACCTGAATAATTTCTTTTATCTCGTCATACATTTCATCTATTTCTTCACCATCTGCAGAGCTAGTTAGCATATAAACTTTTACTACTGTAGTAGGCACGGGCTTTGTGTCTATCTTGGCCACAATAATGCGTTCACTATGCTGTTTGTAGTAGCTAACCCGCACTCCTATTTTTTTATTCATTATTAAACCTACTCCTGCATTACCCCTATTTGATTTTGTATTTATAACCCTGTAATCACCTGACCAAAAGTCTTGTTCCTCCTGCCACCGAACTTCACTAATTCCCACTATATCTAACTTTAACCTATCCATTTCTCTTTTTAAATTTTCTAACCTACCTGCCCGATTAAGGGATCTGACATTCCACGCTCCGTTCCGTAGAACGCCAGTTTTCTTTCTCCTGATAACGACGTCCTCTTGAGTAGTCCCTGCCCGGAGATCCGAATGGGGGACTATTTTACCTCCGGAATATTTTACCCAAGAGGACGCCATCATCATTTAATCATACAGTAAAGCTGTGATGAAAATCGAAAACGTTGATAATTAACCCATCATATTAAATCAGGATCTGAACTGGGGGGGGGGGGGCAGGTCATACTAGTCTCAGGAAACAAGGAATCGAGACAACATACGGCACTTTCTATTAAATAAAACAGTAAACCAGTGAAAAACTGCTTTTAATAAACATTTTAAATACAAGAATGCACTTGTACAATCCGAGAAATCATGCAGCATTTCTTCGATTTAATGTTGAGAAATTACATTAAACTGATGAAAATCGAAAACGTTGATAATTATTTTTTAAACCCATCATATTAAATTAATATTGGTCGGAAACAAGGGCGTACCTAGGATCTGAACTGGGGGCGGGGGGGGTGGGGTGGGGGGCAGGTCGTACTAGTCTCAGGAAACAAGGACTCGCGACTTAAAACAGTAAACTAGTGAAAGACTGCGAATATCTTCTAGGGGGGGCAGTCCCCCCCCCTGCCCCTCGCTAGGTACCCCATGGTCGGAAATGTTAGAAAAGTGACGAAAACGTAATTTTTCTATTGGAATGGAAATATAAATTTCTTTCATAAGGCTATATGGCACTAAAGTTTATTTTATTTCGCTTCAAGAATTCTGCACAACGTGTTACATATTTGTGAGGATCATTACAGTTACGTCACAGAATGTTACTGGTTGCAGTAATTGCATAGTCGTTCGTATGAATGAGTGTACAAATACTTTCTTGCTGACGCGTCAAATAGTTATTACCTAAATGCATCACTGTAGCATACTAAATCATTAACCATTCCTATGTCAACCTTTCAGTTAATGCACGAATGAAATTATTCTTTTTCCCTCTACTTCCGGTTTAAAAAATGTGCACGCAAAAGTGAAACATTACTATTGTTTGAACTTATGCAAGTTCTTGTTGTAACATGGCATTGAGGGAAAGATTTGGCTACGGTCATTATGCCTAATTAGCAAGGGTATTTAAGTAGTAAGTCACACGGGCATGTTAAAAGCGACGTGGTAACGCGCTTAATGGTGTTGGTTACGTGGTGTTACTATAAATACAGGTAGCCTGTAAGCTGCTGTAAGAGAAAAATGGAATACACATGGTCGATCAGTATGTTTCTGTAACATTAACCTGGAAAGACACTTTGACAGACGCATGACAGTCCTCATTTCGTCTCATGAAACCTACCCCCATAGGAGAATCTCTCCATCACTCTCCAGAGTGGTGCACTGTTGGGCTACGGGTTGGCGTCGCTACATTCGACATAGGCCAGTCCTTAACCTGCCAGCAGGGTGAACCAACATCTACCGTCAGTCCAAGCGGCCTTCTTCTAAGCTTCGATCTTCATATGACAATGCCCTGAGCCCATGTTGATCGTTGGACGGGGACACACTTGTTGGACCGCAGCTTCCGAATTCCACATCTAGGAGGTGTGCCCGGTCTCCGTTCTTTTGCTTTCTGCAATACCGTGTTTATCACGTGTAGGGCAACACTAAGGCATGGGATTCAACAGTAGGGGAAATTGGGACACTTTTGCGTGGATCTATTCTCGGAATTTTTAATATTTTTTTGTTTGCGTTATCGCTTTTAAAATATTGTTTGGTCTTATGACATGATTATTAAAGTATAACTTTATACATATATATATACTTCTAATGTAACGTTACATTTAAGAGCGCAAAATAATTTTCTATAGGCTGAAGTACAATGCGTAAACGTGCCCCGGGGCTTAGGTCAACATCACGCACCTATAGGGTATAACCGATCTTTTAATTGAGAACGCCGGCCGGTGTGGCCGAGCGGTTCTAGGCGCTTCTTTCCGGAAACGCGCGACCGCTACGGTCGCAGTTTCTAGTCCTCCCTTGGGCATGGATGTGTGTGATGTACTTAGGTTAGTTAGGTTTAACTAGTTCTAAGTTCTAGGGGACTGATGACCTCAGATATTAAGTACCATAGTGCTCGAAGCCATTTGAACCATTTTTTTAAATTGAGAACAATATTATCAGGCTTATTCTCATATAGGGGACATGTGATCGATAATATCGGAAATAATTAATAGCATTGAAAAAGTTTTAATTAAAATTATCGATATATAATTTCCCGTCAGAATAACGCAGCAAAGTAGTGCTTCAGGGAAATCAAAGAGGATTTAACGCGTCTACTTTTGTTTCTAAATTCTGCTATATGAACCATGCGTGGGTAATGTTAGTTCTCTGCGCTCTGAATAAGCCTACGTAGTTGCGGCGTGCGACATAGCTGGCTTTTCTGTGTGATATGCTACGGGAAGGATCAGGGCACTTTTGTTAAATTGACTATAGTTAATTTATACGGGACAGACTTTTTCCGTACGGTCACGGACTAAGAATACCTGAGGAATTGTGTGCGCTAGAAAAATAGCGCTCGGTATTAAATTCTGTTACACGCCGAATAACCGCTAGTAGAATCTGTGGACTATACGAAGGGACGTTTAATTGAATGTAAGAACGGGAATGGATACTTAGCTTTATCAATGTAAGCCGGCCGCTGTCGTCTCGCGGTTCTAGCCGCTCAGTCCGGAGCTCCGCGACTGCTACGGTCGCAGGTTCGAATCCTGCCTCGGGCATGGATGTGTGTGATGTCCTTGGGTTAGTTAAGTTTAAGTAGTTCTAAGTTCTAGGGGACTGATGACTACTGATGTTAAGTCCCATAGTGCTCAGAGCCATTTGAACCTTTTTTTTTTATCAATGTAAAAACTTACGAAGTTTGAATGACTGCATCGAGGTATAGTAACGGACCATAGTCCTTCTATAACATCTTTGAGTGACTAACTATAAAAATCACGGACATTTTAGTTGCCGTAATTGCTGAGGGTGATTGTAGGATCAACCCTCATTTCTCTACATACAAAAGCAATCATTCATGATCATTTAATTGTTATTAAGCGTTGTTAATAAAAAACTAAAGTGATTTCCATAATAGCGTGTGCATTATTCAACAGTAATCATAGGCAAGGTCAAACTGTATCTGTGGATGATGGAAGGTTCGATTATGAAATATTACTAAGCGTAAATTATGACTTAATGGGTATTTAACATTTCATTCCAATCGGACAGAAATAATACAAAACCACAAAACCAAAAACAAAAAATGGTTCAAATGGCTCTGAGCACTATGGGACTTAGCTTCTGAGGTCATCAGTCCACTAGAACTTAGAACTACTTAGACCTAACTAACCTAAGGACATCACACACATCCATGCCCGAGCCATGATTCGAACCTGCGACCGTAATGGTCGCGCGGTTCCAGACTGTAGCGCCTAGAATTGCTCGGCCACTCCGGCCGGCCCAGAAACGGTACGGATGAGTAGTAACGTCGGAATAGGAAGTTAAAATAATAACTTAATTCCAAAGACGTTATTAACTATCTTGTCTTCGCTAACGCAGCAACGAATGAAGGGCAAAAAGTCAACATTAATTATTATTAAAACCCGAAATTTAGTCGCGGTTACAGTGAAGATGTTTGTGGCTGCTCTATCTGACCTGTAGATATAACGAAAAGTCGGGCACGTACAGGAGATAACAACATCAATATCTTACGTCAGAGAAGTGTATGATAGCAGATTGACGGAGGGCGGCTTCAGGAGCACGTTTACGCACACCAAAGAATACAGTAATGAGTAAACAAAAGACACTACTAAAATTTTCAAACTATGTTTTATTGGTATTAAACGCACAGAAAATGTTTACTGGCTGCAAACAAATTTTCTGGCGAACTTGCACCTGTTAGCATAATACGGCCTACGTAGGCGTGTGAATGTTAATTAAAGGCCTATTCATACCACTGTTCGAGTTACAATTTATGTAATCAAAAAATAATGTTTCCTGTGGCACTACCGTCGTGAGCCCGCCCTTTACATCTAAGGCACTGGACCATTCTTGATAACAAATAACCGCAGAAAATTGCTCAAATTTTGTCGGTATATTCTCTAGGCATTTCCCTAGAAAATTAACACCTTCCCGTTTTCAAAAATCTTGGTTATTTCTATCGTTTCAAGCAGTAAATACAAAGATAGTTATCAACTTCTTCGTCAGACTGCTGCAAGTTACAAGAGAAAGTAAGAAGAAATGGATAGCGCATTCGTGGAGACAGGATTGCTTGATAACAGACGCTTTGGAAGGACTGGTTTGTGAGAGGAGACTGAGAGGACTGGTGAGATAAATGTCGATAGATGACGTAAGATAAGTGGAAATTATGAGGACCTGAAGAGGATGGCAGAAGACGGGACAGCATGAAGCGTTACCATATGAAAGACTGCCTTTGGGCTGAACACTGATGATACCATAAACAGCACAATTTTGCTTGTTCGTGCTTTTAGCAGTGTGAGGCCCTTATCAGTCCTTTCTCTCATTGAATTAATTCCTTCTGATTGGGATTTAGTAAGTTCAAATACTCTCTTTTAGTAGTTCCTGCATTTCATTCTCCTGTGCCTTCATTATTTTTAAAATTGCGTTTCCAGTTGCCTTTGTCCTAAAGTATCCTTACAACCCTTCATGACTGCACGACACAGAACTTTACGCCTCGCCTGGGCCCGTCAACACCGACAGTGGACCCTTGAAGCTTCGATATTTAAGTAGCAAAGCTTACCTTTCACAAAAATATAAATACGTTCTTCGCTCTAAAAAGTGTACTCAACTTGTGCCACGAAGTTTATGAGAGTCTTCAGATGACAATACTAATCTTGTATTGTTGAGACAGCACTACTAATCTTCCATTGTTGGTGAAGCTCTAACAAGAAGGGTTCACGAGGAAAGTGAACCGCGCGTAAACGTGTCCCTAGCTACCCTATCAGGAACCCTCGTGTCCACGACGGAGTGTCTCGGAAAGCCCCGTAGTGTGTACCCATAACACCATCGGGGACTATTCGCAACGGGCGTTCTCCGATAAGTTCAGTACAGATAATGCGACATCTTTCTCGATAGCGACAAGCCCAATGTGATGAGAGGAATTCTGCCCTCGCGAGTACCTTCTTGGGAAGGTAAATAGGCAATAACTGTAGGTTCTATCGTCTGAAGTGCCGGGCCATGGTGGTAACTACTAGTATCCTATTTATCTACTGAGAATGATGTATCCCCATGGCAAATCGTAAAGTGATTACCCGTAAAATAATGTACCCTTTCCCTGATTGCAAAACCAAACGTAAATGGCGCTCCAGGGTGTATGAGTTGCTCGGTAGATGTACCGCGCAAACATCTCCAACTCTGACTGCTCCAAGGTTATGATATGAATTCCCGTCAGGAAGAGCAGTAAGCTTACAGCGTACCAATTCGCGGTCATCCGGTAAATTGGAAACGAGGCTAGGAACTCGCGGTAACTTGGGTGTAACTGGGCTAAGAAATGGTGAGCCTATGAAATCTGTGCTCGACAGAGGACAAACGTGGCCAACTACGTGTTGGAGCCTTTTATGGGCCAAATGTCCGACGTGGTGCTCGCTGTATGGTTACCTCCATCTCCACCTCTACCGATGCAACGGCGCCTTGCTGCGTTACCGATGTGGCACACTAGCTCCACGTGGACACTAGCCGCAAACATAAACTTGTTCCCTCAGAATTTAAGCGTGGTCCGTCTCCTTTTTTAAGGGTAGATTTTCCTCGCACTATTAGCAATTGGCAGTGCATAACGCTGGTGGTAGATACCAGCAAGTGCTAACGTAAATAACTATTTTTTTTTTTTTTTGCGTGGCCATCCTCCGCGGGAATCACAGATACTTGTTTTGTAAAAGACCGCCTTCTCATGCTGCACTGTAGTTTCTTCTCCCAGACGCATTTCGACCTTTTCTCACTTTACGGCATCCTCAATGGGATCTATAATGATTCCGTTATGATACACCTTTGTTTTATGTATTATTCGTAGATTATAAAACAGTTCACTTCTTGCCTTTTACGTAAATAATTGATTACTTACAGTTGCTCGCTGTTTTAATTGGCGTCTGGCTTCCCTGCAAAGAACTGTAAGTAAGCACTTATTTAAGTAAAAAGCGAGAAGTGAACTGTTGTGTTTTATAATCTACGAATAATACAGATCAAAACAAAAGTGTATCATAACTGTATCATCATACACATAAAAGCCAATGAAACTGGTACGCCTGCCTAATATCGTGTAGAGCCCCACGAGTACACAGAGGTGTCGCAACAAGACGTGGCGTAGACTCGACTGGTCTGAAGTAGAGCTGGAGGGAACTGACACCGTGAATCCTGCAGGGCTGTCCATAAATCCGTAAGAGTACAGAGGTGTGGGGTGGGGTGGGGGTGGGGGGGACATCTCTTCTCAACAGCACGTTGCAAGGCTTCCTAGATATGTTCAATAATATTCATGCATGGCGAATTTGGTGGGCAGTGGAAGTTTTTTTAACACAGAAGAGTGTTCCTGGAGACAGTCAGTAGCAATCCTCGACGTTTGGGGTGTCGCATTGTCCGGCTGGAATTTTCCAAGTCCGTCGGAATGCAGAATAGACGTGAATGGATGCAGCTAATCAGACAGGATTCTTATGCACGTGTCATCTGTCAGAGTCGTATCTAGACGTATCGGGGGTCCAATATCACTTCAACCTCACACGCCCCACACCCTTACAGAGCCTCCACGAGCTTCAACGGTCCCCTGCCGACATGCAGGGTCCATGGATTCATGAATTTCTGTCCGTACCCGTACACGTCCACCCGCTCGATACAATTTGAAAAGAGACTCGTCCGACCAGGCAACACGGTTCCAATCATCAACAATCGAATGTCGGTGTTGTCGAGACCAGGCGAGGCGTAAGGTTTTGTGTCGTACAGTCATGGAGGGTACACGAGTGGGCCTTCTTCTCCGAAAGCCCATATCGATGACGTTTCGTTGAATGGTTCGCACGCTGACATTTGTTAATGGCCCAGCATTGAAACCTGCAGCAATTTCCGGAAGGGTGTACTTCTGTCACGTTGAACGATTCCCTTCAGTCGTCGTTGGTCCCGCTCTTTCAGTATCTTTTCCAGCCACAGCAGTGTCGGAGAGCTGATATTTTACCGGATTCCTGATATTCACTGTACACTCGTGATACGGTCGTACGCAAAAATCCCCACTCCATCATTACGTCGGAGATGCTGTGCCCCATCGCTCGTGCTCCTACAATAACACCACGTTCAGACTCACTTAAATCTTGATAACCTCCCACTGTAGCAGTAGTAACCGATCTAACAGCTGCACCAGACACCGGTTGTCTTATGTAGGCGTTGCCGACCGCAGCGCCATATTCTGCTTGTTTACATATCTCTGTATTTGAATACGCATGATTACACCAGTTTCCTTGGCACATCAGTGTGCAAGAGTATAGCAGCAGCCAGAATAGGGAATTATAGTCCCATTCGTGCTGATGAATGTCATCGCACTCATGCTTCCCTATCAAGGCACCATTGCAAACGCAGCCGACTGGGTTGTGCTGCAAACGACAGCCTACGCTTGGGACGTTTTGATGAATGTCGCCGCACTGTGCTCAGATATGAATTGCGGTTCTGCACTACGGTGGATGACCATGTTGACGAGCTTGGCGGTGACCTGTGACGAGTTCCCAGTCTTCCAATGCTTTGGAGAGGCACAGTGGTTTTACATCTAGCCTCGTGTTGTGGGGAGCCATTAGGTATCCTTTCAGATCACGGCCAGTAGTGACCAACGGAACCCTGATAACAGAACAGTACGTTATAGACATCCTACACCCTCATGTGTTAACTCTCAAGTGATAGTGTAAGAGTGCCATTTTTCAGCAGGACAGTGTACGTTCACACGTGGCACGCATCTTAATGAACTTCCTGTGCAATGTTGAGGTATTCCTGTGACAAGCAAGATCTCGTGATCTGTCACGGACAGAACATGTGTGGACCAGGTGGGACGTCAACTTCGTCCTAGTGCCAGCATCCAGGATATTAAGCATCAGTTACAACAGTTGTGTGCCAGATTCCCTCGGGAGAGAACACAATGACTTTATGATAACATTCTCAGCGTATGCTCTGAGCATAGGTCCAGAAAAGAGGGAGGGCAACCTCATACTGGTAAGTGGGTTCGTACTGCAAAGTTATTCGTGAATTTTAGTCCATTTTGTAATCCCTAAAATAATGTCATTATTAAGATTGATGGTGAAACCGTCAGATGTCATTTATTTTTCACAATTCGGTAATAGTTCCGATCAATGACCATTATCAAGCTTAGCCTAAAACGAATATAACACAATCAGGGATTACACAGTTTACAGGGAAATATGAGGTTAAGTAGTATTTGAGTTACTGGCATAAATGGCAGGAAAGTTAAACCATAATTTGAACAAAATTAATTTGCTTTTTAAGCCCACCATAGTACGAAAAAATTTCTGACAGTAATAACTGGTTAAGATAATTTTCGACAAGAAGCAAGTCCATATCGACAGCCAGTAACACACTGACAGATGTAACTAGGCCAATCAGCCAATGATACAGTCAAGGATTATGCCGTGTCAGAGATAAAACTATACATGCTAGCAATAGCAGTATCAGTTTACTAAGAGGTACATACATTGTAATTTTTGGTACCAAGTAAACGCTGTACGTTAGAGAGATAGATATTGCGATTTCATCTAAAATACATCCTAACTGCCAAAAATAAATCAACTTAAACCATAAAAACCATTTAATGACATCAATACACCAGGCAAAGCCATACTGGTGAAATTTCGTATATTAAAACAAATCGCAATTGCCGAAAAATAAGTTACCTAAGACATAATACTGGGCTAGGATGTTGTTATGTTAACAGATAAAAACCAAAGTAACATATACTAGCAAGTAAACAGCATCTCACAAAGTGGTGCGTCGTAAAATTTCATGTACAGTGTGAATAAAAAGAAAGCCAACATCACACACTATCTGTCGTGTCACCGCCAGACACCACACTTGCTAGGTGGTAGCTTTAAATCGGTCGCGGTCCATTAGTACATGTCGGAGCCGCGTGTCGCCACTTTCAGTGATTAGCAGACCGAGCGCCACCACACGGCAGGTCTCGAGAGACATACTAGCACTCGCCCCAGTTGCACGGACGACGTAGCTAGCGATGCACACTGACGAAGCCTCGCTCATTTGCAGAGCAGATAGTTAGAATAGCCTTCAGTTAAGTCAATGGCTACGACCTAGCAAGGCGCCATTAGCAGTATATTGTCTGAAACTATAGAGTCTCACTTGTATCGTCAATAGCGATGTACCAAGCATGGATTCAAGTTAAGTATTCCAGAAGCTACGTACTTTTCTTTATAGCATTCATTACGTATCCTGTTTCAGACCTCACGCCATCCTGCGTGAGCTTATAGCGTGTATTTCGGTCACCTCAAACCACACTGTGTCGGCACTTCTGTCGACACATCACTATCCTATACCGAAATATATAACAGTAACACGTATTCCTCTTGAACGCAGAAATTAAAATTTTAGTACACATTTAATTTAAAATACCCAGCGGAGGATTTGGGGGGGGGGGGAGAGCAGGTTGTGGGGCGTGGGGGAGGGGGGGAGGCGACTTTTTTTGGTCGAAAGTGTCAAGTGTGATAGGTGAAGCAAGTACAATATAAAACGCAGACTACCACAGGGAAAGAAGGAATATATCGTCAGAAAAAGGTTGCTAATATGTAAGATAGGCCTTAATTCGAAATTTCTGAGAAGGTCTTTTGACTCACAGCATTATTATTGCACTGACTGTGCAAAATAAATGATAGCTGAAGTTTTTACCATGAATTTTAACAGGTATTTGGCTGCTGAAATCCCCACCTGCAAACGTACATTAAAATAATATCACACATCCTCTCAACCCATGAAGTATCATTTCGTTCCCACCTCTCGTTCTGAATGCTTAACATTGTTTTAATCAGGTAGTGTATATAAAGCGTTGTTTGTTATCACGATTAGTGAGCTGATATCACTTTCTTTGTATCCTTAACTGACCTACTCCGTACTACACTGTTCGAAAAATGTCCTTACAGTGTTCCGTTGCTTCCATTCGCTAGCTGTTTTAGTAAATGTTGTTACTTATTTATCGTTCTTCAAGAAGACCAATGTCATGAGGAGTAGAAGAAATGAGATTAGCTATAAACTTAACATCAAAAAGTGGGGACCACAAAGTAGACGAAGGAGTACTGCTGTCTTGGAAGCAAAATTGTGATAGGTGAAGCAAGTACAATATAAAGCGCAGACTACCACATAGAAAGAAGGAATAAATCGTCAGAAAAGGGTTGCTGATATCTGACGTAGGCCTTAAGTCGAAATTTCGGAGAAGGTCTTTTGACTTACAGCATTATATGGGCGGGAATCATGAACTATGGGAAAACCGGAAAATAAGAGAATCGAAGCGTTTGAGATATGGTTTTACGGAAGACTGATGAAAATAAAGTAAGAATGAGGGAGCTCTAGCACAATGAGCGGGGGAAGGAATATATGGAAAAGACTGAGAAGAAGAAGGGACAGAGCGATGGGTCGTGAGTGAAGGCGTCAGGGAGCAACTTCAACGACACCATAGGGAGTTGTAGAGGGGAAAAAATTGCAAGAGAAGTGCCACCTGACTTCCATCCAGCATCTTCCGGCCAAGAAATGTTAACAGGTGTTGTATTCCACCATCCTCTTTTGTTCCGTACGACTTTCCCTATCTTAGCAATGTGACAGAGGTCACAATGGTAACATAGAGGAACACATGACTCTACTGTGTCATTATCATCCTTTACAATGGAATTTTCTGTAAATTTCCACAAATTTTGTTCGTTCCTTTACATATTATTCTTGCTTGTTTAATGAAACTGCTTCTGAGGATATTACCTGGTTAAATAAAAAATACAAATCTACACAAACGTTTTGTAAAAGGTGTTCGCTTTAATAGAATGCAGCATCAGAAAAATGTATTCTTCGGTTTGGTGTTCCAAACTGACGTGATGTTTAAAATAAACTACCGGTTTCAGATATGTAGCCCATACTGTCTGGCATTGTTGAATGTCTGGAGTCTCCTAGGGTTAACATACCCGCCCATTAACGTCGTCGTCTGCAAACCACAGCCGTTTCTACGCTTTATCCAGACTCAGTTGAACTCAGTAGGCATTACGCATCGCGCTTGCGTCCTGTTACCAATGAATTGTCATTGGCTGTTCGGAGGACTGGAAGCCAGTGCGTCAAGTGGAAACGTTGTATAGATACCTCGAAATTACAGAGGCAGACAAAACGGTGTTTGTTTTTAACAAAAATGGAAATTCGTTTACACACATTTACTAGAACAGTTTCTAAAAAAAATGAAAGGTTTACCTTTTAATGCCTTTAATAGGTGGTACACGGAAAGGAAATAGCGTCTCATCGAGCAACAGACGCCCAAGCGCGCTCACACACACACACACACACACACACAGTGAGAGTAACGAGGCAGCGAGGCTGGAGGAGGGGTGGTGGAGGAGAGACGATGGTTCCGGAGGATTTAATCTACCCACCCACCGCCCTTGACCCTGGCGGGTAATTGGCGAGCAGGCGATGTCTTAGCAGCCGCTACCCCCTGGGGCAATTCTCCAGATTTCTCGATACCCTGGGGCCCACCATTCTCTCGTTTCCTCATTTTTCCCCCCTCTCTGCTTTGAACATGTCTCGGTACAAAAACCAAAAACACCTTATCTGTCGTTTCCGTAGTATACGCAGCGACTCGCATAACAGTAACTATTGACATGGACGCATTTAAACGTTTCAGCGTGCAAATAAGATGTTATATCATCAAAGTAAAAGTCTCAACTTTAAGATTGCTCCACTGATAAGAGTACCTTTACGTAACAAGCGTCTGGCTTACCCGAAAAGAACACGAACATAGGCTGATCAACAGTGAGTATGATTTCGAAATAATCTCTCATGTTAGTAAAAATTCTGGTAACTGAATACAATCTTGACGTCAATTACAAAATACATAAAACTTAGACACTACAGCACAGTCAACAAGGCAGAGCGTCTTCATGGTCCCGATCTAAAAGAAGGAATGAAAAATAATTAGGAAAATTTTGGGTCCAAGCTATACTGAAGAAGAGAGAGACAGACAAAGTAGATCAGGTAATTTAAAAGTGTGTCAGAATTCATTCGCATATGAAAAATCGCAGCTTAGAAGTCTATAGGATAACGAGATGGGTTGTCGAATTCTACCAATGTTTTAGTAAAGTTTTAACTAATACAATAAAAGGGATTGGTGCAATAAAAGAATATGCGAGAGAAGCAAGAATAACACAACTTCATAGATCAGGTGTAAAAATTATATGCAGAAAATTGACGACTGGGCGTCTGCATAAGCAGAAAAGCCCAAGAGCAGCCGAACAACTTGGTCTGACGAGTGGGTAACGGCCCATACTGGGAGAATGAAAATGACATGGGCACAAAGCACAGCTAAAAAAACTCTGAAAGTGATCTTTGCTGTACCTCGAGTGGTTCAATGTCGCCCAAACCTGAATAGTTTTTGTATGCCCATCCTTTTGGCGGGAGGTCTTTGGGACGACGGCCGTTTACCGTTGTGAAGAAAAAATGGTTCAAATGGCTCTGAGCACTATGGGACTTAACTTCTGTGGTCATCAGTCCCCTAGAACTTAGAACTACTTAAACCTAACTAACCTAAAGACATCACACACATCCATGCCCGAGGCAGGATTCGAACCTGCGACCGTAGCAGTCGCGCGGTTCCGGACTGAGCGCCTTAACCGCGAGTTGTGAAGAAATAAAACGCCTATAGCCGTCCTTATGATTTTATTTACTTTGTTGCAAAAATAAATAAAATCATAAGGACGGCTGGAGGCGTTTTATTTCATCGCAAACCTGAATAACCCATACAGTTATACGACGTATGCAAGTGTGTGTGTGTGTGTGTGTGTGTGTGTGTGTGTGTTCCACACCTCCTCCTGAACCATTAGACGGTTTCAACCAAGCTTGGTATATACATTAAGGGATGTCTGGCAACAGTCGCTGTTAGGGTAAGAACCACATATCTATCACAGTGCAGGAGATGTGACGCCATAAACAATGAGATGTGTGAGAAACTGCTGCCTCATGCATAACGATTAAATTTATTACTTCTCTGCCACTAATTCTATTCGAATCAATTTTGCAGGCAGTATCCACATAAGCAGCTAAATGCACCTACAAAATTATATCATTATACCACAAATAGTTTAAGAGATACGTGAAAAACTTCCGCAGTGTGTATGATGTTTAAATTTATTGCTTCTTTGCTACTAACTATATTCGCAACACATTTTGCAGACATTATCCACATATGCCGCTGAATGTACCTACACGAATATGTCATTGTACGGCACATAGTTCAAGAGATTTGACGTCCTAAAGAATGAGATGTATGAAAAATGCCACACTATGGAAGGTGTTTTAATACATTTATTCCTTACTGCTAAGACATCCCACAGTCAACTTAAGAAACTCCCTGACGCCTGGCTGCCCTTCTGACAGTTTTCAACTGCAATGCGTAAAAGCCTAAAGGCAAAAACAATTGCCAACTTTAGAGCGACGTTTACAAAACTGCGTTGTAGATATGCGGAGCAGCTGTGTTCAGTGTACAGAAACTGTCCAGGGTATCACACTACAAACGAAGTTCATTTTTGGTTTTCTTTCCTAATAGAAAATTGGCATTATAGACATCTGGGTACTGCCACGTTTGTCAGATAGTTATAATAATAAAAACTAATACTTTTCACAATGAGTCCTTCCATCCTGACATCAAAATCTTTGTGCTGACCTGGGACTCGCCTCAAACCTTTCCTTTTGCAGGAAAAAATACTGAAACGGACAGCGGGCTGAAGTAGCGCACAGGTTAGCAGACTGGACTCGTATCCGGAAAGACAACGGTTCAAATCCCCGTCCAGTCATCCGGATTTAGGGTTTTCGTGATTGCCTTAAATCGTTTCAGGCAAATGCAGGGATTGCTCCTGCCTGAAAGGGTACGGACAATTGTCTTCACCCTTTCCTAACCAGAATTTGTGCTCCAACTCTGATGATCTAGCTGTCTATGACCTAGCTGTCGACGGAGCGTTAACACTAATCTTTCTTTTTGCTGCAGGCTAAGATGGTAACTGTGGAGAGAGGGTGGGGAGGGGAGGGGGGGATGGAGAGAGACGCTCGTGAGTCGCGCCTGCATGGCTTAGCCATTTGGAATGTTTGCTTCGAAAGGCAAGTTTTCTCGTTCTTTAATTTCCTTTCGGGCGTAAAGATTTAATGGGTACCCGCCTGGTTAGCCGAGAGCGCTAACGCGCTGCTTCCTGGACTCGGGTAGGCGCGCCGGCCCCGGATCCAACCCGCCCGGCGGATTAACGACGAGGGCCGGTGTGCCGGCCAGCCTGGATGTAGTTTTTAGGCGGTTTCCCACATCCCCCTAGGTGAATACCGGGCTGGTCCCCACGTCCCGCCTCAGTTCCACGGCTCGCAGACACCTTAACACTTTCGCACTATTCCATGGATTACACTAGTCGCAGACGTTTGGGGTACACTAATTCCTTCGTGGGGGGTACGGGGTGGCTGCCGGAAGAGCATCTGACCACCCCTTAAACTAACATTGCCACATCCGATTAACCATGCCGACCCTGCGTATCCGCGGGAAAGCGGCACAAGCAAAAGAATAAAGTTTTAATCGGTGAGGAAATTAAAAAAAAGTTTACTTTATCCGTTACAAACAAGTATCACCGAAATGTCGATGACAGCGGAGACAAAAGAATGTGAAGATGGTTCGATAAACCCTTTGCCAGGCACTTAAAAGTGATTTTCAGAGTATCCCTGTAGATGCAGATATACATTTAATACGAATCACTAAACGTTTTATTCTGCATTATCGCTTAAGTTGTTAGCTGAGAAGTTCAGTTATCTGTCTTCTCCATTAGAGGTGCGCGCACTGTCATACTAAACACAGATAATTATATAAGTAATACGCCGAAAAGTCGTTTAACTCATTTTTGTGATTTTGAACACGGCTGCGCTTCAGGAGACGTGCCTGCAAGAGCTTCAGTTGATCACAAGTAACGGCCGACCAGTTGCAAAATACGGGCTTATTAAAACTTGACCATGGTTTCGACGGCCTTAAAACAGTCTCCTCCAGAAGACAATGCACCTAATAACAAGATTGCGACATTGCGTGTGGAACAAAAATACACTCATGCGTATCCGCGGGAAAGCGGCACAAGCAAAAGAATAAAGTTTTAATCGGTGAGGAAATTAAAAAAAAAGTTTACTTTATCCGTTACAAACAAGTATCACCGAAATGTCGATGACAGCGGAGACAAAAGAATGTGAAGATGGTTCGATAAACCCTTTGCCAGGCACTTAAAAGTGATTTTCAGAGTATCCCTGTAGATGCAGATATACATTTAATACGAATCACTAAACGTTTTATTCTGCATTATCGCTTAAGTTGTTAGCTGAGAAGTTCAGTTATCTGTCTTCTCCATTAGAGGTGCGCGCACTGTCATACTAAACACAGATAATTATATAAGTAATACGCCGAAAAGTCGTTTAACTCATTTTTGTGATTTTGAACACGGCTGCGCTTCAGGAGACGTGCCTGCAAGAGCTTCAGTTGATCACAAGTAACGGCCGACCAGTTGCAAAATACGGGCTTGTTAAAACTTGACCATGGTTTCGACGGCCTTAAAACAGTCTCCTCCAGAAGACAATGCACCTAATAACAAGATTGCGACATTGCGTGTGGAACAAAAATACACTCATGCTCATCAATTAAGGATAATTGCAGAATATGGTGCCACACAACATGGCACTACACAAAACTGGTGCTAATAGTATAGGCACATAGGGACCACACACGACAGAGATCTGTAAGTCCACGGTATTGGTGATAAGTTGAGAAAACTGTCCCGAAACACATGTGCTACAAAACGCCACTGTTTCCTGCGCATGTAACACGAAATCAATATGGGATATGATCACCGTGCACACGTACACAGGCCGCACAACGGGTTGGCATAATCTGGATCAGGTGGTCGAGCAGCTGCTGGGGTATAGCCTCCCATTCTTGCACCAGTGCCTGTCGGAGCTCCTTAAGTGTCGTAGGGATTTGAAGACGTGCAGCGATACGTCGACCGAGAGCATCCCAGAAGTCCCGATGGGGTTTACGTCTGGAGAACAGGCAGGCCACTCTATTCGCCTGATATCTTCTGTTTCAAGGTACTCCTCCACGATGGCATCTCGGTGGGGCCGTGCGTTATCATCCATCAGGAGGAAGGTGGGACCCGCTGCACCCCTGAAAAGGTGGACATACTGGTACAAAACGACGTCCTGATACACCTGTCCTGTTACAGTTCCACTGTCAAAGACATGCAGGGTGTACGTGCACCAATCATAATCCCACCCCACACCATCAAACCACGACCTCCATACAGGTCCCTTTCAAGGACATTAAGGGGTTGGTATCTGGTTCCTGGTTCACGCCAGATGAAAACCCGGCGAGAATCACTGTGCAGACTATACCTGGACCCGTTTGTGAACATATCGTGGAACCAGGTACTGTGTTCTTGACACCAGGCTTTACGGGCTCTCCTGTGACCAGGGGTGAGTGGAATGCACCTTGCACTTCTCTGAGCGAATAAACTATGTATGTTCAGTGGTCTGTAGACTGTGTGTCTGGAGCCAACTGTTCCAATGGCTGCAGTGAGGTCCCGAACAAGGCTACCTGCAGTACTCCGTGGTCGTCTTCGGGCACTGATGGTGAGATATCGGTCTTCTTGTGGTGTGGACGTCCAGTACTGTAGCGCCTGGACACGTTTCCTGTCTGCTGGAATCCTTGCCATAATCTTGAGATCACACTTTGTGGCACACGGAGGGCCCGTGCTATGACCTGCTGTGTTTGACCAGCCTCCAGTCGCCCTAGTATTCTACCCTTCGTAACGTCATCAATATGTGTTCTTTGAGCCATTTTAAACAGACAGTCACTACTAGCACGTCTGGAAACGTCTGTACACTTAGTCACTGCACCGTACTCTGACATGCACCAACACACCTCTGCGTATGTGGACTGCTACCAGCACCCCGGTGCGACGATCGCAGGTCAAATACATCGCATGGTCACACCCTGAGGTGATTTAATCCAGCAAACCGCCCATCAGCGCGTTGTTTCACAATGTATCGGCATTATCCCTAATTTATGAGCATGAGTGTAGTTACATTACAACAAGCAAAATTACAGGAAATGTTTACAATATATTTTTAATGAAGCATATTCACCTAGGATCATATTATCTATGGCGAATGTGGGAGTCGTTCACTGTCTAGTACAAGTACGGTCTGTTAATAATATGTACTAGTGAAATTACACACGCTGCTCATTGCAGCTGCGGGCATATAGGACGCGCCGGAGCGCCACCTACCGGGAGCGACCTAAGGTCAGTGCTTCTACTCTTCAGTCAGTTCGCTCATATCACTAGCTGTGAACGTAACATACGGAGTGTTTACGCTCTATAGGATCCGATGCTACAGATCAAATTTAAATGTCAGTGTTATAGAAACCTTTCAAGTGGAATACTGTATGTTGTTGTATCCAGCGTCAAATATGTGATATTTTAAAAATGTTTTAAGGTAAAATCCTAAGCCGACGGGTAATCTTTTTATACAGGATGTTACAAAAAGATACGGCCAAACGTTCAGGAAACATTCCTCACACACAAATAAAGAAAAGCTGTTATGTGGACATGTGTCCGGAAACGCTTAATTTCCATGTTAGAGCTCATTTTAGTTTCGCCAGTATGTACTGCACTTCCTCGATTCACCGCCAGTTGGCCCTATTGAAGGAAGGTAATGTTGACTTCGGTGCTTATGTTGACATGCGACCCATAGCTCTACAGTACTAGCATCAAGCACATCAGTACGTAGCATCAACAGGTGAGTGTTCATCACGAACGTGGTTTTGCAGTCAGTGCAATGTTTACAAGAGCGGAGTTGGCAGATGCCCATTTGATGTATGGATTAGCACGGGGGAATAGCCGAGGCGCGGTACGTTTGTATGGAGACCGATTTCCAGAACGAAGGTGTCCCGACAGGAAGACGTTCGAAGCAATTGATCGGCGTCTTAGGGAGCACGGAACATTCCAGCCTACGACTAGCGACTGGGGAAAACCTAGAACGACGAGGACACCTGCAATGGACGAGGCAATTCTTCCTGCAATTGATGGTAACCCTAATGTCAGCGTCAGAGAAGTTGTTGCTGTACAAGGTAACATTGACCACGTCACTGTATGGAGAGTGCTACTGGAGAATCAATTGTTTCTGTACCATGTACAGCGTGTGCAGGCACTATCAGCAGCTGATTGGCCTCCTCGGATACACTTCTGCGAATGGTTCATCCAAGAATGTGTCAATCCTCATTCCAGTGCAAATGTTCTCTTTACGGATGGGGCTTCATTCCAACGTGATCAAATTGTAAATTTTCACAATCAACATGTGTGGGCTCACGAGAATCCGCACGCAGTTGTGCAATCACGTCATCAACACAGATTTTCTGTGAACGTTTGGGCAGACATTGTTGGTGATGTCTTGATTTGGCCCCATGTTCTTCCACCTACGCTCAATGGAGCACGTTATCATGATTTCATACGGGATACTCTACCTGTGCTGCTAGAACATGTGCCTTTACAAGTACGACACAACAAGTGGTTCATGCACGATGGAGCTCCTGCACATTTCAGTCGAAGTGTTCGTACGCTTCTCAACAACAGATTTGGTGACCGATGGATTGGTAGAGGCGGACCAGTTCCGTGGCCTCCACGCTCTCCTGACCTCAACCCTCTTGACTTTCATTTATGGGGGCATTTGAAAGCTCTTGTCTACGCAACCACGGTACCAAATGTAGAGACTCTTCGTGCTCGTATTGTGGACGGCTGTGATACAATACGCCATTATCCAGGGCTGCATCAGCGCATCAGGGATTCCATGCGACGGAGGGTGGATGCATGTATCCTCGCTAACGGAGGACATTTTGAACAGTTCCTGTAACAAAGTGTTTGAAGTCACGCTGGTACGTTCTGTTGCTGTGTGTTTCCATTCCATGATTAATGTGATTTGAAGAGAAGTAATATAATGAGCTCTAAGATGGAAAGTAAGCGTTTCCGGACACTATTTTCTTTCTTTGTGTGCGAGGAATGTTTCCTGGAAGTTTGGCCGTATCTTTTTGTAACACCCTGTATAACGTATTTTAAAACGTGATTAAGTGGATGACTTGTATTAAACAGTCAACGACTCCTACATTGGCTGTAGATAATTTGGTTCTACGTGGTTATGCTTCACTTAAAATTTTTTGTAAACATTTCCTATAATTTTGCTTATTGTATGTGCAGTCCTAAAGCATAGACTGCACACCGTCCAGCGCAGCGCCACTAAACGGTATGAAGAAGGCGCTGACGCGCGCGCCAATGGAAAGGGCGGGCAGTGCCACACCTCCAGGAAGACAGAGTTGAGCGCCCTCTGTCAGCACTGACTTGACCAGCCGCCCATTGCTGGTCTGCCCAGTTCGGTCGCACACTTCGAGAGCATAAGTACTGAGTAATATCAGGTCTATACCTAGCGTGTGTCCTGCGAGTAGTAATAGATTGACAAAGTACATGTTTTTAGGAGGCAGAAGCAGCATATAAATGAAGAGAAGTTGAATTAATTTTTTTTTAGAAACAAAGAGTTATATTAATCTTCAAGTACTTCGCACTGATAATTTGGATTCCTGACACCAGCCACCACAACTTCTTTTCTTCCTTCTTTTTGTCCGTGCTGACACCCACAATAGCTGACACAACATTGTAATTTAACCATCTTCGTTCCGCACACTATTTCGTAATGTTGTTAATAGGTACCATAGCTTCTGAAGAAGACAATTTTAAAACCGTCGAAATCATGATCAAAGTTTCAAACGAGTATTTTGCAGCTGGCTGGCTGTTACTTCTAACCCATTGAAGCTCTAACTCATTTTTCATATTTTTGCATAGAATATTTTGATTAACAAAAAACTTCTCCTTAATCATGGATTCCCGACTATTCTCCATCCAAGACTAGCATAATTCATGTTTGAGATGGCGTCCGTAGTACTGGACTTATTATTCTGTAATTTTTTGTGCTCCTCTCAGGTTTGTTACCAGCTGCACAAAACTTATCAGATACATTAATGAACATCAAGAACGTATACTTAGTAAGAAGAAAATTTTAACGCCTTTCATTTTTGGTCATAAAGGTTTCTGTCCTGCTATACCACTGTGATTTTGTTTTATAGAGTTATCCATACGTTTGACTATTTGCATGGCTGTCTGCCTTGGATACAGCAAGTGTAATTTATTTATAAAAATTGTAACCAACACTTCACGCGGGTATCAGTGTCTATGGCCGGACGACCTGTCTTGCGTAGCGGCAACAAGTTATGTACGGAGACCTTCCTCGTCAATCAGCATGTCGATTAGTGAAAACCGAATCCAAATCTCTACAGTAGTTCCTGAGGTCAGCCTCCACATACATAATAAAAAAACATTGCCGGTAACTTTAGTAATATGTATAGGTATCACGTGCATACTTTCGTCACACTGTTATAAATTGTTGTTTACTTATGTTAATAGTGGCTTTACATCTTGGTAATCGAAATCGTTTTCGTGAATGTTCCAATGATTGAGAAGTGGTGCACTACGTCAATGTGTTTAAAAATACACTAAAGTCCGTAAGTAAATACACCTAGAAAACATTGTATCATAGAGACACTGTGCAGACTAAACTGTGGTGGGATAGCACAGAAACACGTGACTACCGAGGTGTGCCAGAATGAGACCAGTTACAGTGCTTGTAAACAAACTGAACGGGCAGGGCTCTCTCGTTCCCTATCTCTGGCTATATGCTATTTACGCTTGGCGTAGTATTTCAGGATGGCAGGGCTTATTATGATAACGTTACTTGGGGCAGAGTAGACTCCGGCCATGGTCAATGAAATGTGACCGAGGAGCAAATGACGCCCATAGGACCGTAATCCACTTTAAACTATCGTTGACAAAGATCTTTGGCAAACATTTTGTCAAATATCTTTGACCAAACTATTTCACTGGAGCAATTACGCTATCGCGAAATTTTTCGTCATAGTTGCTCGACAATGAATGCCTAACAGTTAATACTCTGTATAATAGCATTTACTGTAATGCTGTTGGCGAGTGCATTGCTTGAAAACAAAGAGTATTCGCAGGTAGGAATACGGACCACCTTCGGCCTTATATTGGAATGACGACAACAACAATTTGTGCAGGGCCGTGACTCGAGCTGTCACCTCAACCACTTAGGCCATCCGAGCACTAACTGCAGTCAGAGCAAAACATCCAAACGTCGTTGTCGTCGATGTGTCACAACCTGCCGGCATGTGTACGTTACATATATTCCCGTCCAGTTACAACATGTTTACTGAAAGTTGAAGGCAGGGTACTGGTGAATAGATATGAAGTATCAGTGCCTGTGATTTTAAGAAATACGGTACAATGTTCCTTCGGACATACATCCATGTCCGAAGGAACAGGCACTGCAGCAACTACAGCCGTCAAGAAATGCACGAAACGTATTCGCAGCTGCGAATATGGAGCACTTTCCGCTGTATATTGGAATGACGACAATGAAAATTTGTGCCGTATCGCGACTCGAACCCGGATTTCCCGCTTTACACGAGCGGTCGCCTTAACCGCTTCGGCCATCCGATCACGAATCGTAGCCAGACCCAAAGTTCCATATAAAGAGGACCACGTGTCACAACCTGGAGTCAAGCGTACGTGCATACGTGTCCGAAGGGGCATTGCATCTTATTTCTTAATAACACGGACACGGCTATTTCGTAGGAATGGAAACGACTGTGATTAAAACCATGGATATCGAGAAGAGGTTCAAAGTGTTCCCCAGAATTAATTTCGTGAGCTAGAGTGCGAGGATATACAGAAGTACAAATATTTTTTGAGACTGGGTGAAAAACTATTGCTACTTGTTCTTATGGAAATAGTCTCCCATATTTGCAAACAAGGTACTCGTTTAAAAATCCCATTTCTTAATTTTGTTCAACACATTCGATTTTTTTTGGGAAGCCTGCAGGTGACTCATTCATGATTTAAATAACGAACCTCTGCACTAGTTACGTACTTTTTCATGCTTAACATGGCATGTTTCGAGAAATTTCTCGTTATCAAGAGCAAATATTTACAAAGGTATGTTACGTGATGTTTGCATGTATGCTGCTCTGCCTGTCGTACAATGCAGTTGTTTTTTATGGTTTATTACAATCAGAAAATCGAACAGATATCTTTAATCAGATTTTCCGAAACATCACATAAAATATCCATGTAAAAATATTTGCAGTTCGTAATGGGAATAAACTCTCGAAACGTATCGTGCTGCCCGCGTGGGATTAGCCGAGCGGTCTAGGGCGCTGTAGTCATGGACTGTGCGGCTTGTCCTGGCGGAGGTTCGAGTCCTCCCTCGGGCATGGGTGTGTGTGTTTGTCCTTAGGATAATTTAGATTAAGTAGTGTGTAAGCTTAGGGACTGATGACCTTAGTAGTTAAGTCCCATAAGATTTCACACACATTTGAACATTTTGAACGTGTCGTGCTAAGCATGAAAAAATACACAACTGGTGCAGTATTTCATTATTTAAATCATGAACGCCATTTCTGCTAAAGATGGTCTCAATATTAGGTAAAGATGTTTAGCAACAGGCCGTAGCTATTCCAGCTTCCAATATACTACTCGATTTCCACGGCTTACCATTTCACGTATTAGTCCATAAATACGGAGCCAACGCACAAATTACTTAAGGAGGTTATTTAGCGTACAAATAAACAGAGTTTTTTAATTACGTGCACTTTAATGACAATTCTTGGCTTTACACATCTCTTCATTCTTAATCCTTTTTATTTTGTCCTTTCATCATCGACAGTGGAGCCACTTTGAATCGAGCTGATTGCTGTAGCTATTCCCTTATAAGATTCTCATCGCTTATAGTGGTTATTGTAGTCATGTGTTTTCTGTTATGAATAATTTCGTAGTCTTGATACTTCGCAAAGACCATCGGGGTTAGAGATGGGTCGTTCGCGAACTAACGGGTCCAAAGAACGGTTCATCAAGATGAACGGAACGACCGAGGAACGAATTCTAAAGAGCAGTCTTTCATAGTTTACTTCGGTCGCGGCTTTCACTTATAGTTCCCGGGAACGGGAAACGGTCGGTCTCGTTCCCGTAACGGCACGTCGGCCGGTCTCGTTCCAGCCTCGGTCCCGTTCCCGTCTGTCATGGTCTCGCTCGGGCGGAGTCGTCTTTCATCGCGTGGCCACTCGCTGCTCCATTGCCGACTGCTCATAGTTTATAATTTACTTCAGTATCGAGTTGTTGTTCGTTTGTTCGCTGCGCACGCCCATTCTAGATCTGTTTCAAGCCTTTTTTGAACTCTGAACTTCTGGTTCTTTTCGTATTCTATTCAGCGTCCATGACCGGTAATTAAAATGTTTAAAATGTATTTCATAGTTACGTAAATTACGTGGTATGTAACGCATATATCTTTTCAGGTAACAAAACGGCATATCAGCTTACTTCACTACTTCGATAAATTGCAGCAAAGATACTTGTAAAACGCAAGTGTTTTTTTTTTATATTATTACACATACAAAGGAAGTGGGCACGGCGCACACGAGTGGCCATTTTACGTATTTTTTTGATCCAAGGTAAAAGAGCATGTTCATTGTAATGGAAGGCAGACCGACTTAACAACCGAATGAAGCCCGCTCTCCATAATAGAGTGTCTGGTGTCACATTTTGTAAAGTGAATGCGATAACTTCTACAATATTATTTCAGTGGTACAGGGTGGCGCACGAAAAATCGGCCCCGAGTACTAGACTGCTCATTATCGCCCACAAATCGTCATCTGTTGTTTCGAAGTTGTTGTTTGCATTAGCTTATTTGTTATTTCTTCACTGCCTAGTTATTACGTATTTATCTATTCTGCTCGTAGAGGTCAACAAATGGTGCGTAATTGGCGAGCAGTCTGTACTCGGGGCCGGTTTTTCGTGCGCCACCTTACATTATTTCACTGCGATCAGCCACATAACGCTACAGTTGGCTAAACGAGAAGTTTTACAGAATCATGAAAATTACAAGTGTGTGAGAATTCTGTTGTGAATAAAAACTCTGTACTCCAGGGAGGAGGCAAGTGCTCCCTCTTGGCGCCTTCCATCTTCAGTCACTTATGCTACTATTTTCAATTTTTCATAAGAACCTTATACCAAGCACAAATGGTGAACGAGTAGAAATGAACGGTTCCCAAGAAAGAACGATCACCAGTAAACTAGTTCCCAAGGATGAACGAGTTTACCCATCTTTAATCGTGGTGGTAGCCACCCACTAACCATACTTATTCGTTATTTTATAGGTTAAAGGCACTGCAGCAAGCGAAGTGACGTATATACGATGTAAATTTTGATAAAAGGTAGGACCCATGCCCTAGCAGCGATATGCGCATGCGCAGGTGGTGGTAGTATCGCGTATACATGGTATAAAAGGTCAGTGCATTGCCAGAGCTGTCATTTTCATTCAGATGTTCAATGTGAAAAGATTTCCAACGTGATTATGGCCGCACGACGAGAATTAACAGACGCTGAACTGGGAATGATAGTTGGAGCTACACGCACAGGACATTTCATTTCGAATATCGTTAAGGTATTCAATATTCCGATATCCACAGTCTCAAGAGTGTGCCGAGAGTACCAAATTTCAGGCCTTACCGCTCACCACGGACAATGTAGTGGCCGACGGCCTTCGCTTGAGGCCAGGGAGCAGCGTTTTCTGCGTTGTCAGTGCTAACAGACAAGCAATACTGTTTGAAATAACCGCAGAAGTCAGTGGAGGAAGTACGACGAACGTATCCGTTAGCAGAGTGCGGCGAAATACGACGTTATGAGGCTACGGCAGAAGACGACCGACGCAAGTGGCTTTGCTAACAGCACGACATCGCCTGCAACGCCTGATGACTGGGAAACAGTGCCCTGGTTAGATGAGTCCGGATTTCAGTTGTGAGGAGCAGATGGTAGGGCTAGAGTTTGGCCCAGACCTCACTAAGTTATGAACACAAGTTGTCAACAAGGCAGTGTGCGAGCTGGTGGTGGCTCCATAACGGTGTAGGCTGTGTTTTGTGGAACAGACTAAGTCCTCTGCCCCAACTGAAGCGACCATTGACTGGAAATGTTTATTTACGGCTTGGAGACCATCTGCAGCCATTCATGAACTTCATGTTCCCAAACAAGGATGCGCCATGTCACCGGGATACAGTTGTTTGCGATTGATTTGAAGAACATTCTGGACTATTCGGGTGAATGATTCAGCCACCCAGATCGCCACACATGAATCCCATCGGACATTTATGGAACATAATTGAAAGGTCAGTTCGTGCACAACATCCTGCACCGGCAACACTTTCGCAATTATGAACGGCTGTACGAGGATCATGGCTCAGTATTTCTGCTGGGGACATTCAACGATCTGTTGAGTCCATGACACGCTGAGTTGCTTCACTGCGCCGGACAGAAAGAGGTCCGACACGATATTAGGAGGTATCCCATGACCTTTCTTCACCTCGGTGTTGTGTTCATTATGGATGGCATAAAGGAAATAAACATATATTGCGTTAAAAACTCGCAGGAATAATTTCGCAAGCATACGAGGGTAATCCCAAACGTAAGATCTATTTTTTATAAGTACATAGACCTGTTTATTTCTACAATGGTTTACATCAGTTTACAGCTTGAACATTTAGCTATTTTTCTACCGAATCACCATTTCTCTCGATGTCTTTTTGTAGTTTGTAGACGCTGTGACAGTTTTTGAAGCCCATGTCATACCAGCTCGCCGCCATGCTGTTCAGAAAGTTATGAACCTCTTCTTTCACCTCGTCGTCGGAGCTGAATCGCTTTCCGGCCAAATGTTCTTTTAACCTAGGGAACAGGTGATAATCACTGGGCGCCAAGTCAGGATTGTAGGGTGAGTGGGTGATTATGTTGCACTGAAACTGTTGCAGGAGAGCAACGGTTTGCCGAGCGATGTGTGGGCGAGTGTTGTCCTGGAGAATGTGTATGCCCTTGCTCAACATTCCTCTTCTCCGGTTCTGAATTGCCCGTTTGAGTTTTTTCAGAGTCTCACAGTACCTGTCAGCGTTAATTGTGGTCCCAGTGGGCATAAAGTCGACCAACAGTACCCTTTTCCTATCCCAAAAAACGGTTGCCATGACTTTACCGGCAGACTGTTTGTTTGAATTTTCGCGGGTTTGGCGAAGGAGGATGCCGCCACTGGCGTGATTCTTGCTTGGTCTCAGGCGTATTGTGGTACGCCCAGGTTTCGTCACCCGTGACAATCGAGTCCAGAAAGTTGTCCTGTTCGGCTGCAAGGCGGTGAAGAAATGCGCGGGAAGCATTAACTCGTTGCCGCATGTGGCCCTCAGTCAGCATGCGTGGCACCCATCTTGCGCTCATCTTCCGGTAGTTCAATGTTTCCACTAAAATTCTGTGAGCGGTGCTTTGGGAAACCTCAGGAACCAACGTGCAGAGAACATCCAGGGTGATCCGCCGATCTTCACGCATGCTTTGCTCAACCTTCAACATTGTCTTCTCAGAAATTGACGGTTTCCCGCTCCTTTTTTCGTCGTGAATTTCGGTCCGACCAGCTGCAAACTCTCTACACCACTTACGAACATTTTTGACATCCATGTACGACCCACCATACACCTCCGTCTATTGGCGATGGATTTCAATCAGCGCAGTGCCCTTTACGATCAAAAACCGAATAACTGCGCGCAATTCGCACTTGGCGGTTACATCCAACGGGAGCTCCATTCTCAACGGCTGCCAAGCCGAGACTGAGCGCCTCAGGACCGTTTGGGGTGTGACAGAGCACACTGCAGTCTCCAGAAAGTATTCTCCGTCCGTCTCGGCCTAGAACCATCCCACACAACGTCTCTTTAAGACACACTACTGTATAATGTGCCGCTCCACCGCGCAATTCGAACAATAAGAATGAAAAATATGTACCAAATAACGACGCATCTCTTTCGCTTTTACTTCGATTACAATGTAGTGTGCATGCAGTAAGCAGACGATTAACAAACGACATTGGAAACCTTTAGAACTTCACAGAAAATCTAAATCTGAGCGTCCGAGAAGCTTTGAAAAATATTACTCCTATCTGTAGCTCAATAATTAAAGTCGGTATACCGATGTAAAATTCTTAGCTTCGATCCTGTGAAAAATTCCGAGTGCTCCGTAGTTGAAAAAACTTGTTCAACTGTAGGCCGCACTACTGCGTTGTCATTTAGACGGTTGGAAGAAGGCAACGGCATACCACCTAATTTCATTGCCCAGTTAACCAGATCATTGAGTGAGATTGATCTGATAACACAGGGCGTGATGTTACAGAGAAAAATTGTTTCAAGTATTTTGGTTTTGGGTTTGGTTAAACAGGCAAAGCTGTATTTCTTCTTCTTTCCCTTATTCACTAATGGATGTTCTCGACCACACACTGCATCTTTATTCTAAGAACCGCTAAATGTAGTAGTTGATCTGAACTTGGTAATCCTGTCCACTACTTTGTTAGCTATCCAAAGTATTCTTCTTCGCCCTTTTCATCTTTTCCCCTCTCTCTTCCTTTCTATAATCAACTGTAAAAGCACGTAATTGGTGTTTCGTAAGATCGTAAGATATGCTCTAGGTAGGTAGTTTTCTCCTTTGAAACGTTGTCATATTTCTCGCTGTTTGTGTATTCTTCACAATACTTAGATGTTAGTTACTCTTGCTGTCTACAGTATTTTAAGCATTACGAGGCAAATCGACATGTCAAGGCCCTCAATCTTCCTTGCTGTTGTCATACCTTGTGTCCGTCCTTCAGAACTGTGTAGAAGTACTGACCAGTTGTAGCATCTTACAAATTGAATTGTAAGATTTAGATCTAGGTCTGTGATTGTGAGAATTTTCGTAAGTTTTATGGAGGCGTTACGGGCGTTCTCTACGCGATACATTATTTCCATGTCTGATCTCCCGTCTTCAGAGTTCCAAGGCACTTTGTGTGCAAAAATGTATCTCTACTGTTTGTATTGAGGAGCCATTGAATCGTGGAATCACATTTGTAAAGAAGTTGGGTTCTAGTGTCGTATTCATAAAATTCGTCTTTTTGTTCTTAATATTCAGACCTAGATTATTGCTATAGTTTGCTACTATGTTGACGAGTTGCTGAAGATTATCTAAATTATCAGCAATCAATACTGTGTCATCAGCTTAGCGAGGAGACCATAGCTTTTGTGCCTCTTTGTATATAACCAACAACTACCTGGAAAATAATCCTTGAGTGCAACCTGAGTAACAGGGGTGATAGTGCGCCCTTGGTAATCTACGACTTTGGATCGAAAATTTTGGAAGAGATGTCAAGAGTCAGAGAATATAGCTGGAAACTCACCTGGACACAAAAAATAAAATGTAGGCATGGGCGGTCAATTGAAAGGCACACAGGAATATTTTCATGGCACCCATTGATTGCCTCAGAGATTCCTTTCTATGGAAGTGAAGCAAATTATACCTTCTTATTGCCTCGAGGTAAAGAAAAGACAGCCTATGGACGACTTTACAGTCGAGAAAGTACGGATTGGAGTGACAGCGATACTTGGTAATAATAGAAATAAATTTCCTGAACGAGTCCGCGATCATTTTGATTATTTTGTGAACTAAACTGTTTGGATTGCTTAATGAATATCTTTATTTATAACGCAGTATTGGCTGCTGCCGTCACTAGATATCTCCAGTTAATATTAAAGAAATGTTAAGAGTGACAGTCGTTTGTTATACAACATTAAGCTACAAAATATAAAAAATTAAAATTTACTCACGAAAAACAGATGAATATCCAAAACAGGGTTCACCGTCAGTATTACAAACAACTACCTTGTCGGAGCATCAACTAACAACTTAGCTCAAGAAATTATACAAATATGTAAGCTATAGTTACCTGACATAATCATTGAATGCAGGAGGCAATCTATAATAAAATTCTGTATTGTAGTCTTATTTTGAAAACAAATCCATTTGCCAAGATTGCTATGTGAACACAATTGCTGGATTATTCGCTTCGGCAATATGTATTGTCATCCTCAGATCTATAAAAATAAAAAGTAAAAAGAAAAGTAGCAGTCCATACTCAGTAGCTCAATGACGAAAATTATGTACCCATAAAAATGGGCAGAGCTAGATACACCGTACAATGCTTACAGCACTCAGATACATGAGGACTACACAAAATGCTGTAAAATGAAAACTCTCATAAAATTCTACTCATATGGATGGATACAATCTGAAGTGAACATATAGTAGTGAATACCTCTAACAAGCAAAAATTCTTTTAAATAAAAACCTGTTGCACAAAATCGAAGCATTACAACGGGATGACAGGGTTCTATCATGAAGTACCTACATCTTGAATGCAAGCCTGTAGCCTCGACATATTTTCTTTTTAGAGATCTGAGGATGACAATACATATTGCAGAAACTAGTAATCTAGTAATTGTTTTAACATAGCGATCTTGGCAAATAAATTGCTTTTCAGAAGAAGACTTCAACGCAAAATATTTAAGTTCTGACAGGTGGGGGACGTTGCATCCAAGTTACAAACATTCAAAGTCAAATCATAAAACACGATTTAAATGAGTACAGTTACATACTCGTAAAGTTAACTTTCTAGGTGGTGGCAATTAACCCACGTGGGATTTACCCAAACCTTTTTTTAAGTATGAGCGGGGAAAATAAATAAAAATAGGGCCACCTATCGGCAGGAACGGGCAGATCTGTGTAATTTTTTGAGCCAAGTTGTTAGTTAATGCCCCTATTAGGCAGAGGTTTTTAACACTGCCAATTAACGTTGTTTTACAAATTCTAATGAATGAAATTTTTTGATGATTTGTAGATCGATGTTGTATAAGAAACGTCTGGCACTCTTTATATTACTTTAATCTTAATTTTCAGGTTTCTGAAGGCAGTAACAAAAAAGGAGATCTAAAAAACGTAATTTATTGAGCGATCTAGACGCAAAATTATGAAGCTTGGGTGCAGACGTAATTTCATGGGCGCGCGTCTGTGCACAATGCAGATCATCAGAATCAGGAGTAATTTTCATTTGGCTGTCTAAATGGTGTGATTACTGCAAATTAGTTCTATACGCTGTGCTATTGACATTGTTTCCTTATGTATCAAGGATTGTGCAGCATTTGCGCTAAATAGAAAACCCACAAAAGCTGTGCACGTTATCATTGCTAGTGGGGTGTCAAAGAAAACCCTAAATGTATACCTCACAGCAAAACTTTTATCGCCAATGGTGAGAGCATTAAAGAATTTACTGCTGTGCGCTACTTCTGCTATAATGGAAGACAATCTTAACAAGCTTCGAGGTGAGTGGATGTGTGGACGTGCATCTGTGGATCCACCTCCAACGTCCGAGTGAACATTAGGGAACACCGTGACACACACTGACGACTTCGACAGTTATGTTGAGTAAGTAATAGGATTGTAACCTCTTCCAGTGGGACCATGTCTTGTAAAGCAATGTCGTGTTCAAACAGAGACCTCCTCTGAAGCGGAATGGTGGCTGACCCAGTAGCGTAGAGTGTTAGCTTAGGCCTATAGAGAACTGACCACGCTCTGTAACAGAACAAACTGAAAAGTTTTAATCGCAGGATTTCAAAGGTGCCATACCACAGTCAGAACGAACCACTGACGACATAACGACTAAGAAACAGATGGAAAGAAAGAATACAAATAAAAACATGGCTGGCGTCGCTACCTCCTTTGCAGAAGCAGCCTTGATCGATTCTCAGTAACTTCTCAATTTTTTTATTTTTTATTTTTTTTTGGGTAGGGTGACCCGGTATGGGGACCACTCTGCCATTGTGAAGCAGATCAGCGGCTTCTTGAACAAAGGAGCAGCAGCAGGATTCATCTACCGATAATAGCGTCCGGAGGAATTGGTGACATGCTTATCATATGAAATGAAATGTCAAATGGCTAGGGCCTCCTTTGGGTTATACCAGTCACCTGGTGCACGTCTTCTGAGTTGACGCGACTTTGGCGATGAAGATGATGATGAAGACAACACAACACCCAGGCCCCGAGTGGGGAAAATCCGGATCCTGGCAGGGGATTGAACCAGGGCCACTTGCATGGCAGTCTCCTGCGCTGACCTCTCAGCCATGGAAGCAGGCTGCTAATGGTGTTCGAACCAAAATCGGGGGTTATGACGGTGTTATCGTTCTTACTCACGCTTGTGATGTGTATATTCAGGCTGAAGCAACAACTCAAAATCTGTAACAAGTCCGGGATTTGAACCCGGGTCTCCTGCTCCCTAGACAGATGAGCTGACCATTACGCCACCCTGGCACACAACTGCAGGGACTTCGCCAGAATGCTCTCCTCCTCAGTCCAAATTCATACTTGGAGACCCAAGGCTGGTTTGGACCAATCTTATTTCGTCGCTCAGTCTGCATATACAGGGTGGCCCATTGATAGTGACCAGACCAAATATCTCACGAATAAGCGCCAAACGAAAAAACTACAAAGAACGAAACTCGTCTAGCTTGAAGGGGGAAACCAGATGGCGCTATGGTTGGCCCGGTAGATGGCGCTGCCATAGGTCAAACGGATATCAATTGCGTTTTTTTTTAAATAGGAACCCCCATTTTTTATTACATATTCGTATAGTACATAAAGAAATATGAATGTTTTAGTTGGATCACTTTTTTCGCTTTATGATAGATAGCTCTGTAATAGTCACAAACGTATAAGTACGTGGTATCACGTAACATTCCGCCAGTGCGGACGGTACTTGCTTTGTGATACATTACCCGTGTTGAAATGGACCGTTTACCAATTGCGGAAAAGGTCGATATCGTGTTGATGTATGGCTTTTGTGATCAAAATGCCCAACGGTCGTGTGCTATGTGTGCTGCTCGTAATCCTGGACGACATCATCCAAGTGTCCGGACCGTTCGCCGGATAGTTACGTTATTTAAGGAAACAGGAAGTGTTCAGCCACATTTGCAACGTCAACCACGACCTGCAACAAATGATGATGCCAAGTAGGTGTTGTAGCTGCTGTCGCGGCTAATCCGCACATCGGTAGCAGACAAATTGCGCGGGAATCGGGAATCTCAAAAACGTCGGTGCTAAGAATGCTACATCAACATCGATTGCACCAGTACCATATTTCTCTGCACCAGGAATTGCATGGCAACGACTTTGAACGTCGTATACTGTTCTGCCACTGGGCACAAGAGAAATTACGGGACGATGACTGACTTTTGCAAGCATTCTATTTAGCGACGAAGCGTCATTCACCCACCAACAGTGGTAACGTAAACTGGCATAGTATGCACCATTGGGCAACGGAAAATCCACGATGGTTGCGACAAGTGGAACATCAGCAACCTTGGCTGGTTAATGTATGGTGTGGCATTATGGGAGGAAGGATAATTGGCCCCCACTTTATCGATGGCAATCTAAATGGTGCAATGTATGCTGATTACCTACGTAATGTTCTACCGATGTCACTACAAGATGTTTCATTGCATCACAGAATGGCGATGTACTTCCAACATGATGGATGTCCGGCACATAGCTCGCGTGCGGTTGAAGCGATATTGAATAGCATATTTCATGGCAGGTGGATTGGTCGTCGAGGCAGTATACCATGGCCCGCACGTTTATTGGATCTGACGTCCCCGGATTTCTTTCTGTGGGGAAAGTTGAAGGATATTTGCTATTGTGATCCACCGACAACGCCTGAGAAACATGGTCAACGCATTGTCAATGCATGTGCGAACATTACGGTTCAAAAATGGTTCAAATGGCTCTGAGCACTATGGGACTTAACATCTTAGGTCACCAGTCCCCTAGAACTTAGAACTACTTAAAGCTAACTAACCTAAGGACATCACACACAACCATACCCGAGGCAGGATTCGAACCTGCGACCGTAGCAGTCCCGCGGTTCTGGACTGCAGCGCCTAGAAACGCATGGCCACCACGGCCGGCGAACATTACGGAAGGCGAACTACTCGCTGTTGAGAGGAATGTCGTTACACGTATTGCCATATGCATTGAGGTTGACGGACATCATTTTGAGCATTTATTACATTAATGTGGTATTTACAGGTAATCACGCATGCGTTCTCAGAAATGATAAGTTCACAAAGATACGTGTATCGCACTGGAACAACCGAAATAAAGTGTTCAAACGCACCTACGTTTTGTAATTTAATTTAAAAAACCTGCATGTTACCAACTGTTCGTCTAAAATTGTGAGCCATATGTTTGTGACTATTACAGCGGCATCTATCACAAAGCGAAAAAAGTGATCCAACTAAAACATTCATATTTCTTTACGTACTACACGAATATGTAATAAAAATGGGGGTTCCTATTTAAAAAAAAAAACGCAGTAGATATCCGTTTGATCTATGAAAGCGTCATATAGCGGACCAACCATAGCGCCATCTGGTTTCCCCCTTCAAGCTAGACAAGTTTCGTTCTTTGTAGTTTTTTCGTTTGACGCTTATTTCGTGAGATATTTGGTCCGGTCACGATCAATGTACCACCGTGTGTACATGATAAATGTTGGAACCGTACTTTTATTTGTTCTCACATACGGGTCACTCAATCGTCGTCGCACCTCTCACGACAAACGCAGACCAGGAATTGTAGGGAAGCGGGTGGCGCTGGGAACAGGAAACGGGGCGACGCGCTCGTAGCCACCAGGTGGGAGTGAATCACGACAGCGCAGACAGATCCGGAGGAGTGCGGCCACGCAAAGGGATGGGAAGGCAGAGGCTCGGGGCAGAGCGCGTTATCCGGCCGCCTTTGTACGTCTCGGCTGCGCCTCTTATTCCGCCTTCTTTTCCCTCTCGCCTCCACCCCCCCTACTTATTTCTCCCTTTGCCGGTCGCGTTCCAATAACGCGACACCCGGCGTGGCAGGACGTGCGCCGGCCGGCAGGCGTCGGCATTGTCGGCGCGCCGGCTCCGGGACGGCCTCTCCTCTCCGGGCCAATTCCTGACGCGGCACGCAGCGCCGCAAAGTGCTTTTGTTACGCAAATCCGGCGCGCGCGCCTCCGGAGATGCGTGTGGAGGACGGCGCAGCGAGAGCTCATCCAGCAAGGAGCAGGTGCAAGTGTCCACTGCGCTCAAGCGCTGCGAGTCGGCACCTAACTAGAACACGCATTTGCCACCAGACAGAGCTACTAAAACAACTTACTGTGCACGCATCAACAAAAGTTTTGCATCACCCATTTATTCCGAAATTAATGTTGCACAAAACAAAAAGTGACTCTAAGACAGCAAATAATAACAATAATGAAATACTACTGGCCATTAAAATTGCTACACAAGATGACCTGCTACAGACGCGAAATTTAACCGGAAGAAAGAAGATGCTGTGATTTGCAATTGATTAGCTTTTCAGAGTATTCAGACAAGGTTGGCGCCAGTGGCGACACCAACAGCGCGCTGACATGAGGAAAGTTTCGAACCGATTTCTCATACACAAACAGTAGTTGACTGGCGTTGCCTGGTGAAACGTTGTTGTGATGCCTCGTGTAAGGAGGAGAAATGCGTACCATCACGTTTCTGACATTGATAAAGGTCTGATTGTAGCCTATCGCGATTTCGGTTTATCGTATCGCGACATTGCTGCTCGCGTTGGTCCAGATCCAATGACTGTTAGCAGAATATGGAGTCGGTGGATTCAGGAGGGTAATACGGAACGCCGTGCTGGATTCCAACGGCCTCGTATCACTAGCAGTCGAGATGACAGGCATTTTATCCGCATGGCTGTAACGAATCGTGCAGCCATGTCTCGATCCCTGAGTCAACACATGGGGACGTTTGCAAGACAACAACCATCTGCACGAACAGTTCGACGACGTTTCCAGCAGCATAGACTATCATTTAGGAGACCATGGCTGCGATTACCCTTGACGCTGCATCACAGACAGGACCGCCTGTGATGGTGTACTCAACGACGAACCTGGGTGCACGAATGGCAAAACGTCATTTTTTCGGATGAATCCAGGTTCTGTTTACAGCATCATGATGGTCGCATCCGTGTGTGGCGACATCGCGGTGAACGCACATTGGAAGCGTGTATTCGTCATCGCCGTACTGGCGTATCACCCGGCGTGATGGTATGGGCTGCCATTGGTTACACGTCTCGGTCACCTCTTCTTCGCATTGACGGCACTTTGAACAGTGGACGTTACATTTCAGATGTGTTACGACTCGTGGCTCTACCCTTCATTCGATCCCTGCGAAACCCTACATTTCAGCAGCATAATGCACGACCGCGTGTTGCAGGTCCTGTACGGGCCTTTCTGGATACAGAAAATGTTCGACTGCTGCCCAGGCCAGCATATTCTCCAGATGTCTCACCAACTGAAAACGTCTGGTCAATGGTGGCTGAGCAACTGGCTCGTCACAATAGGCCAGTCACTACTCTTGATGAACTGTGGTATCGTGTTGAAGCTGCATGGGCAGCTGTACCTGTACACGCCATCCAAGCTCTGTTCGACTCAATGCTCAGGCATATCAAGGCGGTTATTATGGCCAGAGGTGGTTCTTCTGGGTACTGATTTCTCAGGATCTATGCATCCGAATTGCGTGAAAATGTAATCACATGTCAGTTCTAGTATAATATATTTGTCCAATGAATACCCGTTTATCATCTGCATTTCTTCTTGGTATAGCAATTTTAGTGGCCAGTAGTGTATAAACATTGTGTAACGACAAAATCGTCTTTCTCCCGTGGAGGGTTTTTCACAGCGCACATGAACACCATCAATGTGTGGTATAGCGTTTCTTGCTCGGATACAGGGTGGAATGCGTCGTGACGTACAATTGGTAAGATCATCGAACAGCGTCCGCCTCAGTAGGTGCAGGATAAGCGAGGCAGATTTCTACCTTAACGGACCCGGGTTCGATTCCCGGTCGTGTCGGAGACTTTCTCCGCTCGGGAACTAGGCGCCATCCTTGTTCTCGTATCGTCACAACCGACACTAAAATTTCTTGCGTGGTGTCACAACACAAGTCTAAGCCTAAGTAACTTCTTTCCAGAGTACGGCTACATCCTAACTCGAGTTCTGAATTTTCACAACAAACTGTCGTATCTTCTTTCCAATGCAGAGATGGCACGCCCTGACATACAATTTCAAAATAAATTAAAAAACTTGTCAAGCGAGCCTTGGTCCGAATTTACCCGCTCTTTGAACGGCGATTCTGCGCACGTCGCGCAGGGTAGAAAACGAGCACACGAGTCATAATCCATCAAGATGATGTTGGCGACATTGTCCCGCTGTTGGCTGCAGCATTTCGTCCCCGCACAGCAGAGGAAATTGCTCTCACAAACCACGAGAGGTGCATGTGGGGTACAGTACTGGACGCGTTCCATATTACCGGTTTATCTTCAAATACTGACCTTACGACTTATCTTAGAAGAAAGATTAAGGAAAGGCAAACCTACGTTTCTAGCATTTGTAGACTTAGAGAAAGCTTTTGACAATGTTGACTGGAATACTCTCTTTCAAATTCTAAAGGTGGCAGGGGTAAAATACAGGGAGCGAAAGGCTATTTACAATTTGTACAGAAACCAGATGGCAGTTACAAGAGTCGAGGGACATGAAAGGGAAGCAGTGGTTGGGAAGGGAGTAAGACAAGGTTGTAGCCTCTCCCCGATGTTGTTCAATCTGTATATTGAGCAAGCAGTAAAGGAAACAAAAGAAAAATTCGGGGTAGGTATTAAAATTCATGGAGAAGAAATAAAAACTTTGAGGTTCGCCGATGACATTGTAATTCTGTCAGAGACAGCAAAGCACTTGGAAGAGCAGTTGAATGGAATGGACAGTGTCTTGAAAGGAGGATATAAGATGAACATCAACAAAAGCAAAACAAGGATAATGGAATGTAGTCTAATTAAGTCGGGTGATGCTGAGGGAATTAGATTAGGAAATGAGGCACTTAAAGTAGTAAAGGAGTTTTGTTATTTGGGGAGCAAAATAACTGATGATGGTCGAAGTAGAGAGGATATAAAATGTAGGCTGGCAATGGCAAGGAAAGCGTTTCTGAAAAAGAGAAATTTGTTAACATCCAGTATTGATTTAAGTGTCAGGAAGTCATTTCTGAAAGTATTCGTATGGAGTGTAGCCATGTATGGAAGCGAAACATGGACGATAAATAGTTTGGGCAAGAAGAGAATAGAAGCTTTCGAAATGTGGTGCTACAGAAGAATGCTGAAGATTAGATGGGTAGATCACATAACTAATGAGGAAGTATTGAATAGGATTGGGGAGAAGAGAAGTTTGTGGCACAACTTGACCAGAAGAAGGGATCGGTTGGTAGGACATGTTCTGAGGCATCAAGGGATCACCAATTTAGTATTGGAGGGCAGCGTGGAGGGTAAAAATCGTAGAGGGAGACCAAGAGATGAATACACTAAGCAGATTCAGAAGGATGTAGGTTGCAGTAGGTACTGGGAGATGAAAAAGCTAGCACAGGATAGAGTAGCATGGAGAGCTGCATCAAACCAGTCTCAGGACTGAAGACCACAACAACAACAACGTTGACTGCAATTGTCAGTATACAAACACATCAGTTTCTTCCGTAAGCAGTACCCCACGACCATCCTGGGGCGTCCATTCTCCAAAATATCTTGCCCATCTGTAACGGAGTCCATGGTGCTGTTGTGTATGACGTGATCCTCGCCTTGGTCGTTGGGAATGGATATGGAATGGATATTCGTCTCAAATAATCGTCTTCTTAATCGTCTTCTAACAGAATGGCGTGACGCGTAACGTCCTGGAGCCTCCTCGAACCTCCCAGTTCAATTCTGGGACACTCAGTTCATATTTTCTTCGACTCAAAAGTCAAAGATATCGATCCTACAACCTATACAACGTGGATGGCTTGTACTGTGTAAGTCTTCAATATTGCCTGTCATTTCTAGCCGATTCCATGTGCGCACCACATCAGTTTGACTCCGGTGGCTGCCGGCCAAAGTGGCCGAGTGGTTCTAGGCGCTACAGTCTGGAACAGCACGACCGCTACGGTCGCAGGTTCGAATCCTGCCTCTGGCATGGATGTGTGTGATGTCCTTAGGTTAGTTAGACTTAAGTAGTTCTAAGTTCTAGGGGACTGATGACCTCAGAAGTTAAATCCCATAGTGCTCAGAGCCATTTGAACCATTTTATTTTTTGCCTCCGGTGCACACGACGAACAACATCCCTGGTTGGCCAGCCTTCTGAACGTAATGTGATGGTGTAGACCTGATCTTCGCGGCATGATGGATGTAAAATCTACTGTTCCACAGACTTCTCTAATTCGTCCCTACCGGTACTTCGCTTTCAACTGAAGCGATCCAGTCTACTGGAGTGTGGTGCTGTACGCCTAGGTAGCGCTTATGGTAGCTGTGTATATGTTCACAAACAACGTCAGGGGTGTTCTTTCAACGGCACAAAACGATTCACAATATCAACATCTTTGAACGAGATATTCGGGTGATGCAACACTTTTGTTTATGTGTGTATTACCACGGGAAAAAACCCGCTGTAGTCCTGTATGTAGTACCAGATAACTCGGCCTCAGTCATCATCCAATTCGGAGCAGGCGCGGAAGACGGTTGCTCCCGCTCAGGATAGCGGTGGCTCCAACAACCTGCATCATAGCCGGACACTACTGAAAGCGAATAGGTATCCGCTTTCACAGTCTCGGCTGACGTAATGTTGCGCCCACGTACAAGGCGTTTGACTATTTTAGGATCAAACGTAAGGGGCAAGTAGAGAACCCATCAAATAATGTTAGTTAACGCAGCTCTAAGACTACGTTTCTTTCGAAGTGAGTCGTAAATTACAAAGTGATGAAGTGGCCTAGTTTGATTGTATAATCATTCTGGATACGTAGTAAATAGTATTTCTACAACAAATGTATAGGTCAGTACCATGGCGTCAAGCTTTAACTGAAGCCAATGTAATTAAATTAAGAAAGGAATATGTAGATGTGTTTGCAGTTGAAACGTATTGGTGTATTGAGACAGTCTTCTAACGTCTTTCAGATGCTGTCTATCCATTAACATCTGTGTGTTATTATATGATGTTAATAAATTTGTTATGAACTGAAACTTGTTTTACAGCTTGATTATCCCAGAAGTAGAAAGTGTTAATTATTTTTCGATAGAAAGCATAACCTGCTGAGATACATGAATTTTACGATGTTAGCAAGAGAATTATTTCAATTTCCGAGGTTATTTGATATTCTGAAATTAATAAATATAAAACAAGTCTCAGCGAACTACTGCAATTTTAGGAGAAGAAGTAAAGGATACATTTCCAATTCAGTCTCTTTCTGATATTAAGAATCTGCTAACGGAAAAAATGAAAGAATTTAACGAATTTATTTTAAGATGTAGTTGCGTCTTATATCCTGATTGAAAGAAATTCGAGCACGGTCCAACTGATTAATTAAAAATTCAAATACTTCAGAATTTGAACTTCGAAACCTGCCCGTAGCACCGCAATTCCTTCACATTAACCATGGACACGTGAAACAGTTGTAGCTTGTTTGTCATCAAGTGCAAATCTGCTGTTTCGACCCTCAGGGACTCTGTTAGAGGGTGCTGATATTTTCATCCGTAGTCCATCGTATCGGAGAAACCATTGATTCCGTTCCTATGATTATTAGGATTATTTGCTTGTAGCATTTTCCTCTAATCGACCCTTTCCTTTGTATGTTTGTATATTTGTTTCTCCACGCCAGGCATAACTTGTGACGGACTTGTTATATTTTAAACTGCTGGCAACTGGCAGTCGGATCCAGCACTTACTTACAGCTATGAGGGTTTTGTTCCAGAAGTGACTCTGCCTAAGACAAATGCACAACAAAAGGGAAGAGAGCACAAGGACACAAGGTTGTACAAACCAGCACAATAAGTAGCAAGACGCATGAAAAATATACATTCTTCAGTAAACAGTGGGGTCGAAAACAGAAAGAGAAATAGTGACAAAATATAGTGCTGTTTGCTGCACAAAACATATACTGCATTCTAACGTCATGGAAATCGTTTAGCAGGAAAATAATCGTTAATGTAAAACACGGTATATCCTTACTGAGGCCAGCAGTCGCCGTTCCTGGTCGTATGCTATCTCTGTCTTGAAGAACGCTTGAATACTGTGCAGTTCTGACTCACATTTCTTTGTTGTCGTAAAGAGCAAGGGTAGGTGTGGAAGAAGATGAGAATTCATATGGAGTCTAAACCAGACTTGAACGTGAGGTCTGGAGTGTAGATGGCAGAGCGACAGTATTTCAAGTTGCGGCGGCTTCGACGGAGATGAACCACTTGTAGAAACGAGATGTGCTTATTAAAATTAATGTTTCGAATATAATGGTTTCGTGCGCAGAAGAATGCATGGCTTCCTCTGCTAACCAACACCTGCTAAACAAGAGCATCTGTTAGTAGGCTTCCACGGCCTGTGTCATTTTGTATAAAATAATTTTGAATATTGGGCCGTGTCATTGTGAACTACTAAATAGGTAAACCACCGACGTTTCGACCGACTTGCTGTGGTCTTCTTCAGGTTAACCGTAGCAAGTAAACTACTAAAAACCTAAAATGCTGACGTTTCGACCAACTTAAACTTGCTGCGGCTCTCTTCAAGGTGAACCGCCCTGAAAACGACCCATAGCAAGTCGGTCGAAACGTCGGCACTTTACTCGTTTTAGTAGTTTACTTGCGACAGCCACCCTGAAGAGGACCACAGCAAGTCGGTCGAAACGTCGGCGGTTTAGTTGTTTCTGTAGTTTACAATGACGCAACCCAATACTCAAAATTATTTTATAAAAAAAAAGCATGTGTCTTGAATCAGAGAAAAGACTGAAATGGACTCCGCTTGATAATTGATACTCTGCTAAATGTTCACTTTCTTTGTCTTAACAAGACGACTAGCCTCCATCAAGATCTAACTCGAATGATGAGCAGGCACAGAGCGTGTTCAAAGTTATAGTAGCTCGTTTTCCAGGAAACAGAGCACTGATCAACATTAAATACGACATACAGACCAATTTGTGTCATGACTATAGAACAACTACGTGAGGATTTACCGTAAGGCTCTTATCAGTAAGATGCTGAAACTTTTACCTAATTTACTTGTTTGTTTAACTGCAAGTAACAAGATTTTCAGCGAACGAAACCGGCCGTAACACAGTAAATGTGTAATAGTACAGCTGACGTAGCTACCATTAGTCATTAACAGTTTGTTACCATCTTCTCCTCCCATTGACGATTGTGTGCCTGTATTAAGAGCTTCACCCACCACGCACCATGTCTATTCCTTGGTTTGGCTCACCAGTAAAAGATTCAGGAGAAGTTCGGTGAGAGTGTGGACCTCTTTAAGTGACTATTGCGTTGTGAATGCTGCCACGAACTTTGTTCAGTATCTCTCACGCGTTCATGGTTTCAAAGCTAATGAGATACATTCCCTTGCATTGTGTAGAACATTAATACCTATGTCAAATCACTACCTGCATACTGCCCACTTTATTACTCAGTAACCATTTTTTCGATTATTTAAGGCTTTGTCAACGTGCATGTGTCTCTGGTATGAGCTTCCACCATCGCCTGTATGTTCGCCCTTGCTCAGCATGCTCTTAGTAACCAATAATTAATATGGGTGCCCACTATTTATTAACTGCAACAGTCCGTGTGTGATTCACGCATTAGTAGTATCCAGTGGTGATTGGTGATATTCATTCCCCATTATGTCTCCTTACTGAGATAATACCATTCTAGTCAGATATTCAGGAACCTTCTATTCTAGTATGATTTAATCCATTTGTCTAGGTGATGAATGTATTATCCTTTGTGCTACGAAATACTGCGTTTAAATTATTGTGTCAGGTTAGTCCTATATCGAGACGAGTCTATTAGTCAGCGAATGTTGCGTGTACGCAAGCTGACTTCCAGTCCCTACAAAAAACATTAGAACTCCTCGTTTAGACTTCGCGCTCAAGGACGTTTCTTTAACAAAATCAAAATGTTCAAATGTGTGTGAAATCTTATGGGACTTAACTGCCAAGGTCATCAGTCCCTAAGCTTACACACTACTTAACCTTAATTACCCTAAGGACAAACACACACACTCATGCCCGAGGGAGGACTCGAACCTCCGCCCCGACCAGCCGCACAGTCCGTGACCTTTTCTTTAACGTGCACGTCATTTATTCAGTAATAAACAATGGAAATAATATTTTCTACACGTCTGTTTCAACGTGTCGGGTCTGTTGTTGGCAGAGGTTATGGACAGGCAGAGGAGTTTGCCTTTACTTGGTTCGTGATTCAGCCGCAAGCTCATCCATGTGGGTAAGCGCTCAGGCGAGCAACTCGAAATTTTCCTAGCAGTGGGACACATAGATCCTCAGTAGGGAATATTTGCGACAGGATTGCCAGTACTGTCATTTGCCATACAACCAAGGGAAACTTATCGGCCGGCCGGAGTGGCCGTGCGGTTCTAGGCGCTACAGTCTGGAGCCGAGCGACCGCTCCGGTCGCAGGTTCGAATCCTGCTTCGGGCATTGATGTGTGTGATATCCTTAGGTTAGTTAGGTTTAATTAGTTCTAAGTTCTAGGCGACTGATGACCTCGGAGCCATTTGAAGCATTTTTTTTTTTTTAACTTATCGAAATCTTTGGTCGGGACCAGAGAACTGGTACTATTCAAAAACTGCGATGACAGCTCCAACGCAGTATCACCAATGTCTACTGTTTCTATGTGTATTTGATCGTGTATATATAACAGAATAAAGTCAGTGACTTGTTCGATATAATTTTGTAAAAGAGCTTTTCCCGAAGTCTTTCATTATTTCCTTAAAATTGTAATCATCATTTGATACTGAAGCTCTACGAGGAACCGAGCGAGTTGGCGCAATGGTTGGCACACTGGACTCGCATTCGGGAGGACGACGGTTCAATCCCGCGTCCGGCCATCCTGATTTAGGTTTTCCGTGATTTCCCTAAATCACTCCTTTGAAAGGGCACGGCCGACTTCCTTCGCCGTCCTTTCCTAATCCGATGAGACCGATGACCTCGCTGTTTGGTCTCTTCCCCCAAACAATCAATCAATCAATCAATCACATCTACGAGGAGCCATGTTTAAGATTAAATTATGAGAATTCACGTCCTCCTATTATGCAAAGCACTATTATTAATTTTTACACCCAAACATGCCACAGTACCTTTGTACCATTGTTAGTGGGTCTTTTTATTACGATCTGTGAGCTATAAATTTGTTGTACGTAAAGCTGTTGTAAAGAAAGCTCTGTCTGTGTTCAATTTATGTATGGGTCTACATTGTCCATTGTCCTATACAAAATTAAAATAGGGTGCTTCAAATTTCACAGATTTTCTGCAAGCCACACGCCATTCAGAGTTCACGTAAGTCAGTCGCACTTGTGGGACACGCAGCAACCCAAAGCCAGGAGGAAATTAATAGTAATTCTGTGGTTTTCACTAGCCGAGTCCTCAATATCAGTCTGACAGAGAAATTTATTGCGTTAGATCCAGAATTACACCTGATCTTGAGAACGCTAGACCAAATGCGATTAAGTTGGATTACATAATTCGCCGTCCGCGCTGACTATCCAAATGCGCTTCAACGTACAAAATATTTGTACCGAGCAGGCTAATAATCGAGATATCCAGTCGCCTTCCTCCAGCTTCTAACGCAAGACAAAGAGAAACGTATCGGATGAAAAAGGGAGTAGAAGGGGGCCCGCATCAAACCAGACCGAAGACTGACACAGAAAAAAATATCTCCCGACTACGGATCCAGTGCCTTACTCTCAGCAGAGCGTCGTTATGTTGTGACGTTCATCTCTGTGGAAGGGGGACTTGGAAGTGCCTATAGAGTGTCGCAGAAGCGTTTTAAGTCATTCGCACAGTATGAAGATCATTACTTCGTTACGGGGTTCCAATATTCTTTCATTATTTGGAATCAACTCTTTATTTCCATTAAGTTCTAACGTCCTTGGAAACACTGTAGCGCTTTTCTTATGCCATTCGACTTTGATTTCTAGTAGCAACGATTTACCTGCAAGTATGACGATTTCTCCACTAATGGGAAGATCCTGAATAGTTTGGAAGATAAATGAGTCAACACCGCTGAAAGTAGGAAAGAATCTTTGGTTGGGATGAAAGAAGAGGTTACTGAATGTCTAGGATACTTGAGTAAAATAGTACGTGTGTAACTGCGACTCACATGCAAAATTTTGTTTGCTCTTTGAGTTTTTACAAGACGCTCGCGACAAATTAGAGATCTCCACTACCAGAATCCCTAATAGCGGAAGAAATTCCTAGGTTCTCTCTGATACTTTCGTGCTCAGAACTGACAGGCAGAAGGATTTACCACCGTCTAGAGCGATGGGGAATATATCAGAAGAAAGTGCGGTGGGATTTCTAGTATTAAATGGTATATGTCTTTTGTGCTAAGAGATATGAATAGAGAAGCAGCAGTAGAGAAGAAAAAGAGCAAATAAAATAATAAAGGGCAGATTTCCCTAGCTTAAATAACAATTAACTTCTTAATGTCCTTTGTCATTTGGGAATATGACTATTTTCTCCAAATTATTCATCTGGAAAATGTGACTGTAAAAGCGTTAAGGATTGTTATAAACGCAATGGCCCTTTGAAATGGTTCTCTTGGAGCGCGAGATTTAAAAGGAACAGCTGTTACATTCATTTGAAGCTCGTTGAAGTTATTCTTGCTTAACATAAATACGAGAAGTTTTTAATGGTCAATTATGAGTACTTTAGGCACTTTATGTGAAATAAGCTGCCTTAATATCTGGGAAGCGTCTACCGGTAATGTATAATTGTCGCCTTAATCCTCCATTACGGGACTAGAAGCGTATCTCTCCTCGAGAACTTGGCCGTATGGTCCGTCCACAAATAGCGAAGGCGACTCTCCAGCAGGGCGCACTGTCGGTGGACGAATGGCTGTAGGAATGATGAGCATGAGCGAATGGTATTAATTGCACAACTAACGCAGCAGCTTGTAAAACATTTCCCAAGGAAAATCGCCACACAGCTGTATGTTTTGAGAAGTTGTTTTGTTTAGACAACCAATTTCGGCACCTAAACAACGCCATCTTCAGCCCATTATGCATTTCATGTGCAGACAGTCAGGTATATAGATACTTGTATACTGGAGCCACTAATATCTGTATTCCGTGAGTGGTTTTTGGAGTGCTTACTTCGACGACTTGACAACTTCGAGTTTTTGTCAAGTCGTCGAAGTATACACTACAAAAACAAATTCACGGAATCTAGATATTGGTGGCTTCAGTACGCAAGTATCGATATATCTGACTGTCTGTACATGTAGTGCATAGGGGCCTGAAGATGGCATAACTGAAATGCCGAAACAGGTTGTCTAAATAAAATAGCTTCTCAAAACTTAAGACTGTTTGGGAATTTTTCTATGTAAATATCTGACAGCTCGCCGCTCCGATTCCACGTCGATTAACAGAGCTTATAACACAGCCTGCTTGGTAAAGGCTCATCCAGTTTCGCAATCCTGTATCTTCTAGATAAAAACTTGCTCTAAATAAACGCATTGAGACTAAAGTTTTATGTTGGCAGTTGACGCTGCCGGTACGGTCTCCCTGGCACAAGTAGTTGGCTTGCTGGCACGTTCGTTCTGAACCCAACGTGGGTCGAGATTCCGATTACAGAGCAAGAAGAGATGTTTTGCATGCTCGGTTTCAACAGGTTCAACTCAGTTATAGCTGTGGAGCGTGATATTTGTCGAGAGCACATCACTGCATCGCCTACAGCCCAATGCATTCGACGATGGAACCAGCAGTTTCAAGAATGGTTGTTCGGGTGAGGGGAAATCCAGGTCACCCCCTTGTGCTCGTTCGCGATGCGGAGCGCATTAGACAGATTTTCACGCAGTTCGCTCAAGTCTAGTCACAGTGCCAAATGAGATTTAGCCGTTCCTCGTTAATGTGTCTGATGTCTTTTAAGACGGCTTTTGTGTTTCGAATTATACAGCATCAATTGCTTCAAAACAATCTTGATGGTGATAAACAGCAATCTGTAATTTTTTGTGAAGTCATTATTAACATGGAAATGAAAAATAACAATTTCCTTTCTCGTTTAGTGTTCATTCATGAGGCTGCCTTCCATGTAGGAGGGCACATAAACCGCCAGAACGTAACTATAGGGAGAATACCGTAGAATGTAACACGCTTTCGTGTACATTCTTCTCGCAAATTCTCTTCGAAAATCGCGTGGTTTCTTCTTCTTTTTTTTTCAGCGAAATGGAGTAAATTTGTTTTCAGCTTCCAAGTGAAAGTTATACGACTTTTAAGTATGTATGAAAAGAGAGAGTAAGCGCTAGCTTTGGTTTTATTTCGCTTTATATGCCGCAAACAATGTCGCCAGTGCACGGAAGAGAGAGATGATTTGTGAGAGACAACTGTATTGCCATCTGTTGGCAAACATGACAACTTGATAGAAAGATCACGGAACGACGACGAGAGAGAGATCTGCCAGTGAATGAACCTAAACAGAACCAGCGTTTTTTTAAAATGAGCGACGAAGTCTTTATTATAATTAATTAAGGATGCTGTCGGCTTTTGCTACGTCACAATCACTGTACAGAATGTTTCTCTCGTTTTGTGCAAAAAAAAGGATGGTCTGGGTCTTTTTTTCTGGGCTGTTAAGAGGAAGACGTTGGTCTACGACCATTGAAATGATCTGAAAAACAGATGGAATGCAGGTAAGTTTGTCTTAAGTAGGTAAGGGAGAAATATATCGTAAATAAGAAGCATTTGTAATTGACAAGGTATTTAAATACAGTGCACGTAACCCGAAACATTTCTATTTCGTTTTATTATTTAGAGAGTGCCCTGCTATTTTTTTAAAAATTCAATTATAACTTTTAGCGGCTGTTGCTGTGGTAGACGAAAACATTAATTTCATTTAGGACCACACTGCACGTAACATGAGGCAGAGTACGACTCTAATTCCCAGAAATCTGCGTCTTAATTCTACATTGTAAGTAAACTCCAGAATCCATTTCATCTTGGGTTGTGTATTTTGGCGCCTGGGTTTCTGGTGAGATTACAGAAGTGAGAGAGTGTACTAGCAGGATGATTTCGCTACACTCTCTATTACATATGTGTAGTAGCCCTGGCCTCCTAGCGTGTAAAGTGGGATATGCAACTACATTTTTTCAAATACTGCGTTACATATTCTATCTGTGAACTGAAGGCTGTCACACTATAAACCGCCACTGCAATTGTGAAAGAAAGATGGGCCTTTCCATTGAAATCTAGGTCTTAACTCCACCGAATATTACATAATTGAACAACAAACTCGCCTTTAATTTCGGATGCAGGTTGTTGGCCCGGTATCCTGCCGGCCGATTTTTAAAAAATATTTATTGTATATAGTACGGTACTTCGTTCGCCGTAGGGACAAAATACAACGAACACTTTTTTATGTGAAATAAGAATAGCAGCAGCGACATTCCATAGTCGAGCCTAAGAGAGACCTCCAAAACTGGAGTTACTTACCCAGATTTGATGAAAATCTGAATTTTTGCGCCACTTCAATGGATGATATGATGGTATTGTTCCGTTTTTCACCTACGTCATGGGTATTGTGTCATCAACTTTTTTGGAGAGGCATGGTTTCAGTTTCTTCGAGTGAGTCATAAGCAGTAACAATACTCCGGAAATCGCCCGTTTCTACAGCACCAAATATTTTAGCATAGATCAACACATTCCATAGAACGTATCGACAGCATATTAAACCCTCTCGCCTCGTGGTCAACAGTGTGAATGATTGCCTCGTTCCAAACTTGGCGCCCCCGAGACCTTATTTTTGCCAAGTCAAGTAACTTTCCTGCTGATCATGGAAGTACTACACAAACATACAACGAAGAGCCAAAGGAACTGGTACACCTGCCTAATATCTTTTAAGGCCCCCGCCGCACGACGTGGCATAGACTCGATTAATGTCTGAAGTGGTGCTGGAGGGAACTGACACCAATAATTCTGCACGACTTTCCATAAATCCGTAAGAGTAGGCGGGGGTGGAGATCTCTTCTGAACAGCACGTTGCAACGCATCCCAGATATGCTCAATAACATGTCTGGAGAGCTTGGTGACCAGCGGAAGTGTTTAAACTCTAAAGAGGCTTCCTTTAGCCACTCTGTAGCAATTCTGCAAGTGCCGGATGTCGTATTGTCCTGCTGGAATTGCACAAGTCCGTCGGAATGCACAATGTGCGTGAATGGTGATCAGACAGAATGCTTACGTACGTGTCAGGTGTCAGAGTGGTATCTAGACGTGTCAGGGGTCCCGTATCACTCTAATTGCACACGCCACACACCATTATAGAGTTTCCATCGGTTTCAACAGTCCCCAGCTTACATGCAGTGTACATGGATTCATGAGGTTGTCTCTATCCCCGTACTCGTCCATCCGCTCGATGCAGTTTGAAATGAGACATGCTTCCAGTCATCAACAGTCCAATGTCGGTGTTGACGGGCCCAAGCGAGGCGTAAAGCTTTGTGTTGTGCAGTCACAAGGGTACATGAGTGGGCCTTCCACTCCGAAAGTCCATATCGATGATGTTTCTTTTAATAGTTCGCACGCTGACACTTGTTGGTGGCCCAGCATTGAAATCTGCAGTAATTTGCGGAAGGGCTGCGCTTCTGTCACGTTGAACGATTCTCTTCAGTCGTCGTTGGTCCCATTCTTGCAGGACCTTTTTCCATCTGCAGCGATAGTGAAGATATGAGTTTTACCAGATTACTGATATTCGCGGTACACATTTGAAATAGTCGTACGAGAAAATCCCCATTTCGTCGCTACCTCGGAGATACTGCGTCGAATCGGTCGTGCACCGACTGTAGCACCTCGTTCGAATTCACTTAAATCTTGATAACATGCCGTTGTAGCAGCAGTAACCGATCTAACAACTGCGTCAGCCAATTGTTGTATTGTACTGTATAGGCGTTGCCGACCGCAGCACTAAATTCTGCCTGTTTAAATATCCCTGTATTTGATTAGGCATACCTGTACCAATGTCTTTGGCCCTTTAGTGTAAAAGAGCACTCCAGAAGGCTGCATTCCGCACAGACACTAAATCTGTGCTGGATGAGAAGTACTTAGGGCAAGCTAGATATGAAACTAAATTAGGAGTGTTTACCGCTGAACGGCGAGGGGGCTGGTATTCGTTAACACTGAAATGACGCTACCATTTAAAGAGGAGATGTGGTAGGAACAAAAGTACTTCAATAAGTAAGTTACGCCTATTGTCCCACGCTCAACAAGAGTGGAGCAATACCAGAGGAGAGTATATGTCCTGGATTTGCAGCATACACATTTCTGCCGTAGTACGGATAACGGATGCATCACGTGTGCGAGGAAAATGACGCTGCAACCAGTAACGTACTCCAGAGCTGAATTTTGCGTGGCAATACTGACAAAACGATTATTGCAGGTAAAATGTGTAGAGTACGAAACTTATCTGAAATTCTGGCAACGTATGGACCGAACGCAGTGTTTCGTCCAGCTGTAGCGGACCGGTCCCAGCAGTTTGACTGAAACCGTACAGACGTATCAGATGCTGATCGGGAAGGAAGGCCGTCGACATCGGCCACAGGCGACAACGTCCAGGCAATCGGGGAACCGTTTCATCCGTAATAGCAGATTTTCCGACAGTGAGACCGTTAACACAGCGGTTGGTTCCGTGACAGAGAAGCTGATTTCTATCGTGGAGGAACTGGACGGTTTGCAGAACCTTCTGACCGTTGTCTGCCGAGATTTCAAATGGTTCAAATGGCTCTGAGCACTATGGGACTTAACATCTGTGGTCATCAGTCCCCTAGAACTTAGAACTACTTAAACCTAACTAACCTAAGGACATCACAAACATCCATGCCCGAGGCAGGATTCGAACCTGCGACCGTAGCAGTCCCGCGGTTCCGGACTGAGCGCCTAGAACCGCTAGACCACCGCGGCCGGCTCTGCCGAGATTTAGTGACTATGTTGAAAAACACTGTCACGTATGGGAAAAGAGGAATGTGTATTGGTGGAAAGAGAATAGAATGTATAAGATTTGCTGATGACATGGTATTAGTGGCAGAAAGTGAATAACATGCTGAAAGATCTGAATGAAGCTTCTGTGGAATATGGGATGCAAATAAACACAGCAAAAACAAAGAGTGTGGTCATCAGTACAAGACGCAGACTGTCCAGTATTAAAGTAGGACAATGTACCATTAGCCAAGTAAGTGCATTTAAATATCTTGGAAGCACAATAACTGAAGACTTGAGATGTCACCAGGAGGTGAAAACTCGAATTGCCATAGCGAAGGAGGCATTCAACAGAAAAAGGAGACTCTTAAGTGGCAATTTAGATAAAGGTCAAAGGAAAAGGCTTGGCAAATATTTCGTCTGGAGCGTGGCACTATATGGGGCAGAAACATGGACGCTGAGACGAGAGGATGAAAAAAGGTTAGAAGCATTTGAGATGTGGATGTGGAGGAGAATGGAGAGAATAAGCTGGATGTACAGAATGAGTAATGAAAGAGTATTGGAAAGGGTTGGTGAGAGAAGATGTCTGCTGAAGGTTGTATGAGGAAGGAAAAAGAACTGGTTGGGACATACATTGAGAAGAGAGTGCTTGCTAGCAGATGCTTTGGAAGGATTGATTTGTGGTAGAAGACTGAGAGGAAGAAAGAGATAGAAGATGATAGATGACATAAAGGGAAGAGGAAATTATGCAGACTTGAAGAGGATGGCAGAAGACCGGACAGCCTGGAAAACTATCATGTGAAAACCTGCATTTTGGCCGAACATTGATGATGATGTATCTGTGTAACTTTGACGTGTAGTACAGCATTCAATAAAAGTTACTTGGCGTGACATAATAACGTGTAACTTATTTTTGAAGTCCCTTCGTACATTCTTTCAATTTGTTATCAACACTAGCTGAAAAAAAACAGCGCTTATGTTGTATGCTTTTAAGTCACTGGCAACACTGTATTGCTTTACCCGTAATCCGTCTTTCCCCGATTGAACAAGAAGCGCTTGATGTTCAAATAGGTGAGCCGAGGTGTCTGCCTTATACAGGGTGGGGCAAATAAAAGTGGTCAGAACGAGTGGGTACGATTTTTGGCAACATTAACGGAGGAGGAAACGACGTACAGTTATATCCGAAAGCATGGCGCAACTGCCCATACAGCCGGCCGAACTTTGGATCACATTTAAACAATCGTCACAGCTGACTGTGTTGTCAGCAGAGGTCAGTCCGGTCGGGGCCTTAGCTGGTCACCCAGGTCACCTGACCTATCACTGTGCGATTACATTACATGAGGAGTCCCCAAGTCTGAGGTGTATCACAGCATCCCTCAAAGTCTTCAAGAACTTCAGCAGAACATTTCGGATGAGATTGCTGCAATTCCAACAGTCCAACTGCGATCCGCCTTCCGTGACTTGCTGACCGGATCCCAGCAGAGCCAAGAGGTGAATGGTAGTCAGTTTCGACATCTACTATAGTCAGATTAGTACTGTATTTCCTTTCCTGTGCTGTGTTTTTTTGCACCTTGGAACTCTGTTCTCTGGGTCACTTTTATCTGCGCTATCCTGTATTTTCCGTCCAAATGTTATTCACACATTTGCAAAGAAAATCTTCAGAAATTCCTATGTTTAGTTTTGATTAAGAGGGATTGAAAACGTAGAGAAAAAGAAAACCTATAAAAAATATTGCATTCTTCTAAACACAACATCTAAATTTGTAATAGTGAATTCTGTGATAAACTGGCTTTGTATTTTCTAGGACGTAAACATATTTCGTTGTCGAGAAACCTATATGAAAGGCCTATAGATGGCCATTATATTTAAACGTACAGTAATATTGTTAGTTATAGCTTGGAGAAAAGGAACAAAAATCTGTAGTGACAGACAGAAAAGCCAATAAATTAATAACAAAAAATATTTATTTTTGTGCATAGCAAGAAAAAGTTATTGTTTCCGGAAAATTAAAATAAATCACACTTTTACTCTTTATTGAAATCCATCATATTCGCCGTTGACGGTAGAAATTGTTTGCCTCACAACAGCGGTTTCGACCTTTGAACTATTTACAAGTAGTTTTGCCAAGGGGTTTGACACAACAGCGGTTTCGACCTTTGAACTATTTACAAGTAGTTTTGCCAAGGGGTTTGACTTAAAAATGTCCCAAAGGCCGAAATTGCATTTGTGGAGCAAATAATTTCTATAGTCAACGTCGAATTGATGTCCTTAAAAAAATTCTACGTTACTGTGGACCCCGACCATAAGAAGTTAATTATTAATCATTGTAAAAAGAGTAGCTAGTAAATTTTCACTCAGAAGAAAATTAGTTGCTCGTCCTCCGCGCTCATAAGACCCCATATCACAACGATAGGTGCTAGATGACGACCTGTCCGGTTTCCTTTTTCAATAAGATACTGATGATTCTGCTGATGACCCGTAAGAGTAGAAACTGGCAAACTGCCAGGAGTACACCGAATGTGATCAAGAGATTTGTGAATAGAAGTTTCTATGATAGATTCCCCTTGGCGATTCATACTTCAGGCAGTTAATCGCATACATTGACCAGCTAAAATATACACAGTTGTAAGATGTAGTATAATTTCATAGTCGACTATCGATTATTAAAGCAAGATTGATAGAGACAATCAACGACATCAGACCCCTTTACCCCAGCCCAAATTGATATTACGTAATTTCTAATTTTTTGTAGACCTACATAAGACGTGTACATAAGAATATAAGTCCATATTTAGAACATTGAAACCAGTTAAGTTCATCACCCGATATTTTGATACCATGAATCGAGAGTCTATAATAACTAAAGATCATTATAAGATAATAGGTTTCATGTGGGGCCTACTCTTTATCTAATTCCAAAACTGTGTCTTATATTAACTAAAAAGTGACCATGCAATACTCTAAGTCTATTAAACGACTGTTTTCAAAACTAACGTTCATTCAGCTGCTGGTACAGAACAAAAGTTCATGTTTAAGACATATAACAGTATCATAGACTATCAGGTGATTAATGCAAACAATTTATTAATTGCAATACAAAATTCTCAATACCTTCGGAAAATCTATAGACTCACAAAATTTAACACAAGTTTGGGGACCAGCACAAAAATTCCTTTAAGATGGAGCATTTTACACGTCATTTCATAGTCGTTTTAAGTTTTCTGAAATTTGCGTATATTTTATTTTGCTAAGATAGCAGAACTAGTTGTGTAAGGATCATTTGACTGAAATGTTGTTGCTACCACATTAATATACATTACGATTAACTTGATATGCAAAGGACAACCTGTTTTATGTGGAAACTAATATCAAGTAAAGTGGTACTAGCAATCAGGCAACTCATTTCTACAGTGAGGTATATATTTATACTTCGTTTTTAAGACCTCGCCCGCTTGAACTGGTGGGCAGAGGCATACTTGCACGTAGATTTTCAAGAGACGTCATAGACAGTTCAGTGCTCATTGATGTTGAGGTTGGTCAGAGTGACCAATGGTACCTGTTTTTTTGTGTGAATACCTGCCAAAATTAAATTGGTACCAGTGCAAAAACATGGTCGACGGTATTTGTTTTTGTGAACAATTTTTGGGTAATAAGCATTGTACTTTGGATAAATGATCCTGGCTTATAAACACAGAGAGTAATTCAGCTGCCTCTACTACTGTCGTTTTATGCAACCCGCAGTGTCATACTGGCCATGAAAATCCATGCACGAGACCTTGATATTCTCTCATCTTGATATTCTCTCACTCGCTAACAGCAAACCATTAGTCGTACAGAAAAAATAAAGAATAATCTTCTTTTGTAGGAAATTTATAAGAGATAAATTTAGTACTGGGATACGTTTTCACTAGACAACATAGTTTCCGAGTTATTCAAGAAAAATGTACAACAATGACTATCAAACACACCCCCATTCCCACACTCATAACCCACCGGTCAGGATTACTAGTATGTTATTATTGGTACTACCTCCTACCATTGTACAAAAATTTGCGACTGCAGGGAATTATTTCCCACATTCCACCATTACAAACACTTAAATCACTATATTTGTCAGGCCCTATGATTACGAAAGCACCATGTTTGTAAAGGGTTGAGATCGGACCTATTTGTGAATGTAATTATCTTTAGCGTAACGTAAGTAATTTTCTTTCATTACCCAACAGACACATTTAAATTATGAAGATAACGAAATATCGAATTGTTCTGGTGGGATAATAGCCGAATCAATAGAAACCAAAACAGGTCGAATATTAGGAATATGTACAGTGGTGTGCGAGGGTGCCACAAACATTGTACTATAAATCCTTACTGGTGAGGGATGAGTTTGGGGCAGGATGTCACTATGTATGTCATTCTTGAATAACTCGAAAGCCGTAGCCTCCTGCGAAAACTTATTCCACTACGAATTTAACAGCATTATATTTCCTACAAAAAAGGTCCAGTTTATTTTCTTCTGTAGGACTAATAGTTTGCACATAGCGAGCGAAGGGGTACTGATATCTCGCACATCGTTGTTGAAGGCCAGATATGACATTGCAGGTTGCATAAGACGACAGCGGTAGGGGCAGCTGAATCACCTTGTATACCTACACAAGTGAAGTCTTTGTGGAAATTCCTGGAATGGTGCAATTCATCGTTGTTTGTTGTTAAAATCCGCACAAAATTGGATTTGTGGCGTAAGAGAATAAGGGCTCAAAGTTTAAATGTTTATTGACCTCGAGCTTAGAAAATGGTAGAAAGTTCAGCAGGACAGAGGAATGATGCAGTAAATAACGTTGCTAGGATGCTGTAGCGCACACTTCAGTGCAGAGTGCAGTTACCGCTGCTCGTCCTCCACTTGTTGCTCAGATGGTTATTTGTTACGCTGTGGGCGTGAACTGTTATTCGAGCGAGTTGCCGCTCCAGCTTAGCGTTGCCTCGAGGCGCACAGGAAAGAAGTGAACACAGAGGTAGAGCGCGAGATGCAGGACGACGCGCTGCGGCGATGCTGTTTAGGCGCTGGCCGCAACGGCAGCTGCGCGCGCTCTTGGGCCGGCTGGCCATCCGCCGCCACTGTGCGCGCGCACGTAGCTCGCAGCTCGCGGCCGGCCCCGCACTGACCTGAGCTGTGCGGCGAGCTGTTGGACGAGCCGTAGCCGTCGTCCAGCACGCGAGGCGCGGTCGTGCCCAGCCCGCTGCCGCTGCCGCTGCCGCCGCCGCTGCCGCCTCCACCGCCCCCGCTGCCGCTGCCACCACCCCCGCAGTCGTCGCGAAGCACCGCCAGCTCCATACTGCCAACACGCAACACATCGCGTTCTCACATTTGGGGACGGTTCCAGAATCATTATGATATACACTGAAGAGCAAAAGAAACTGGTACACCTGCCTAATATTGTGTAGGGAGCCCGCGAGCTTGCGGGAGGACTGGACTAACGTTTAAGTCAGGCTGATCCAGCTCGTCGGCTCAGTTGTGAGCTGCGGAGCGCTCCCTGCTCCGGGGAGCCGTGTAGCTCGCTGTGACCATTCAAGTGGGCCGGCACGTGGCACGGCTGGCTGAGGCAGGCGGCAAGGCAAGCGTTTTGATGTGCCAGCTGCGTCTTACGAGATGGACAACCTCATACTCTTAGCTGCTAAGACGTGGTGACATGCTACGCCAGGAAATACGATGTTCAGGAAATAAATAAGAAACAACTGTTTTACAAGAAATTGCATACTAAATTTATTGGGCCTCTGTAGCTTGACATTTTCTTTTCAAAAATGGTTCAAATGGCTCTGAGCACTATGGGACTTTACATCTATGGTCATCAGTCCCCTAGAACTTAGAACTACTTCAACCTAACTAACCTAAGGACATCACACAACACCCAGTCATCACGAGGCAGAGAAAATTCCTGACCCCGCCGGGAATCGAACCCGGGAACCCGGGCGTGGGAAGCGAGAACGCTACCGCACGACCACGAACTGCGTTTTCTTTTCATTACAAGATCGGAAATATCAGGCGTCAAAGTGCTCGCAGTGTTAATGCGGAGGATGGCCTTCATTGTTGCATCCTGAACAAACGATCGTTCCTTGCTTTTTACTCTTTCCGTTGCTGAGAAAAGCTGCTTACAACAATACGTAGATCCAAACATGCACATGATCTGAGCGGCACTGTTGTGGAGCTTGGGAAATGTTTTTTTCTGTAATGAACGATACCATCATGACAAATCCAACGTGTTGTAATACCTTTCTTTCAACGAAGTTGAATTTTGCAAATCAATAATCTCCAATTGAAGTGACCAAGACAAGTCATCGGGGGAAACTGAAAAAGGAGTGCTGAACACCTTAAGTTCCATTTCCAAACTAGTGAGGTCTCGGAATCGTGTTTCAAACGATGTGATGAGCTGCTTTAACTTTGCTTGATGATCGCCGAAAGTAGTACCTTCAGGTAGTTTTAAAGAAGCAAGATGATTGAAGAACGTTAAATTTCCACTACTCATCTGCCTCTCAAATAAACGTAATCTTCCCATGAACGCTTTGATCTGGTCGTGCATGTCAACGATTAGCTGCTCTTTGCCCTGCAATGACAGATTTAAATTATTCAGATGCATACTTATGTCAGCTAGGAACGCCAGGTCTGATATCCATTTTATATCTTTCAGACAACGCATTTCTTCCCCTTTCATTTCGAGAAAAAGGGATATTTCCTGACGAATGACAAAGAAAACATCAAGAACTTTTCCCCAACTCACCCAACGAACTGTACTGTGGTAAGGTATATCCCCATACTCCGCTTCCATATCTTTCACGAATCCTTTGAATTGGCGATGATTCATACCGTGACGCCGCACAAAATTCACACACTTCACATCTTTCACTACGTCACCTAGCTCTACTGTTTCAACACACAGTGCCTCTTGGTGAATAAAACAATGAAGAGTCAAAATGTGGCTGGCTCTGAGCTCTATGGGACCTAACATCTGAGGTCATCAGTCCCCTAGAACGTAGAACTACTTAAACCTAATTAACCTAAGGACATCACACACAGCCATGCCCGAGGCAGGATTCGAACCTGCGACCGTAGGGGTCGCTCTGTTCCAGACTGAAGCGCCTAGAACCGCACGGCCACACCGGCCGGCCAAAATGTCTTTACCGAATTCGTCCCTGAGTTTATTTTTCAAACGAGAAGCAAAACCTTGGTGGCGCCCGATTGTTTGTGGTGCACCGTCTGTAGCCACAGAATGGAGCTCATCCCACGGCAAATTCATATTGTCCACTGATTCACAAACAGCTTCAAAAGTGTCACGTCCTGTTGCAATGTAATCGAGAGGTATCACATTCAAGAGTTCTTCAGTTACTTGCAGCTCCATGTCGACACCACGCACAAAGACTGCAAGCTGAGCACAGTCCGATACTTCGGTGCTTTCATCAAGCGCTAGCGAAAATGCAACAAAGCTCTCCGCCTTTTTCCTTAGCTGTGTCTCTAAATCCGCGGCCATGTTCAGGATTCGACGAGACATTGTTTGTTCGACAGGCAAACCCCTTCAATTTCCTGCACCTCTCTTGCAAACAAACATTCTGCAACTGCTACCATGCACGATTTTATGAGTGGTCCCACCGAAAACGGTTTGCCACTCGTCGCAAGATGTGAGCGACCCTGTAGCTTGCTCAAATTGCAGATTCAGTAGTGTTTAATACGCTCTCATTCACCTGAAAATCATAAACGCATTACAGAACACGAACTATGTTCCATGTTTTGATACCCTCGGTAATACGAAACCGTTTTCAAACTTACGTCTCCTGGTACGTCGTTCTTAAGCCTCGCTACCAGTTCTCCGCGTGCAACGCCTTCTACCTGATGGTAGTGCGCTGGGTGAAGACGTGTATAATGTCATTGTACACTCCTGGAAATGGAAAAAAGAACACATTGACACCGGTGTGTCAGACCCACCATACTTGCTCCGGACACTGCGAGAGGGCTGTACAAGCAATGATCACACGCACAGCACAGCGGACACACCAGGAACCGCGGTGTTGGCCGTCGAATGGCGCTAGCTGCGCAGCATTTGTGCACCGCCGCCGTCAGTGTCAGCCAGTTTGCCGTGGCATACGGAGCTCCATCGCAGTCTTTAACACTGGTAGCATGCCGCGACAGCGTGGACGTGAACCGTATGTGCAGTTGACGGACTTTGAGCGAGGGCGTATAGTGGGCATGCGGGAGGCCGGGTGGACGTACCGCCGAATTGCTCAACACGTGGGGCGTGAGGTCTCCACAGTACATCGATGTTGTCGCCAGTGGTCGGCGGAAGGTGCACGTGCCCGTCGACGTGGGACCGGACCGCAGCGACGCACGGATGCACGCCAAGACCGTAGGATCCTACGCAGTGCCGTAGGGGACCGCACCGCCACTTCCCAGCAAATTAGGGACACTGTTGCTCCTGGGGTATCGGCGAGGACCATTCGCAACCGTCTCCATGAAGCTGGGCTACGGTCCCGCACACCGTTAGGCCGTCTTCCGCTCACGCCCCAACATCGTGCAGCCCGCCTCCAGTGGTGTCGCGACAGGCGTGAATGGAGGGACGAATGGAGACGTGTCGTCTTCAGCGATGAGAGTCGCTTCTGCCTTGGTGCCAATGATGGTCGTATGCCTGTTTGGCGCCGTGCAGGTGAGCGCCACAATCAGGACTGCATACGACCGAGGCACACAGGGCCAACACCCGGCATCATGGTGTGGGGAGCGATCTGCTACACTGGCCGTACACCACTGGTGATCGTCGAGGGGACACTGAATAGTGCACGGTACATCCAAACCGTCATCGAACCCATCGTTCTACCATTCCTAGACCGGCAAGGGAACTTGCTGTTCCAACAGGACAATGCATGTCCGCATGTATCCCGTGCCACCCAACGTGCTCTAGAAGGTGTAAGTCAACTACCCTGGCCAGCAAGATCTCCGGATCTGTCCCCCATTGAGCATGTTTGGGACTGGATGAAGCGTCGTCTCACGCGGTCTGCACGTCCAGCACGAACACTGGTCCGACTGAGGCGCCAGGTGGAAATGGCATGGCAAGCCGTTCCACAGGACTACATCAAGCATCTCTACGATCGTCTCCATGGGAGAATAGCAGCCTGCATTGCTGCGAAAGGTGGATATACACTGTACTAGTGCCGACATTGTGCATGCTCTGTTGCCTGTGTCTATGTGCCTGTGGTTCTGTCAGTGTGATCATGTGATGTATCTGACCCCAGGAATGTGACAATAAAGTTTCCCCTTCCTGGGACAATGAATTCACGGTGTTCTTATTTCAATTTCCAGGAGTGTATATTGTACCTCTTCGCAGAATTAAATACTTTATGACATACAAGACGCTGCGGACGACCATCCCTCTCAATCAATAGAAAGGTATCCTCCAATAGAGGTACAGGGCTCCCGCGGCTAGTCATAGCTGTCATTGACCACGGATTATTGCGTCAGTTGCGGCTGCATGCGGCCAGTGGGCAGTGAGTTCGCTCTGGAGCGCTCCGGCTACCTGGAGCTCGGTTGGAACAGCCTGATTTAAGTAGTGCTGGAGGGAACTGAAACCACGAATCCTGCGGGGCTGTCCATAAATCCGTAAGAGTACGACGGGGTGCAGATCTCTCCTGTCTCCTGAACAGCACGTTGCAAGGCATCCCAGATATGCTCAATAACGTTCATGTCTGTGGAGTTTGGTAGCCAGCGGAAGAGTTTAAACTCGGAAGAGTGTTCCTCGAGCCACTCTGTAGCAATTCTGGATGAGTGAGGTGTCGTATTGTCCTGCTGGAATTCCCCAAGTCCGTCGGAATGCACAATGGACATGAATGGATGCAGGTGATCAGGCAGAATGCTTACGTATGTGTCACGTGTCAGAGTGGTATCTAGACGTACCAGGGGTCCCATATCACTTCGACTGCACACGCCCCACACCATTACAAAACTTCCACCAGCTTGAACCGTCCCCTGCTGACATGCAAGGTACATGGATTCATGAGGTTATCTCCATACCCGCACACGTCCATCCACTCGATACAGTTTGAAACGAGACATGTTTCCAGTCATCAACAGTCCAATGTCGGAGTTGACGGGACCAGGCGAGGCTCAAATGGCTCTGAGCACTATGGGACTTAACATCTGAGATCATCAGTCCCCTAGAACTATTTAAACCTAACTAACCTAAGGACATCACACACAGCCGGCCGCGGTGGCTTATCGGTTCTAGGCACTTTAGTCCGGAACCACGCGGCTGTTACTGTCGCAGGTTCGAATCCTGCCTCGGGCATAGATGTGTGTGATGTCCTTAGGTTGGTTAGGTTTAAGTAGTTGTAAGTTCTAGGGGACTGATGACCTCAGATGTTGGGTCCCATGGTGCTCAGAGCTATTTGAACATCACACACATCCATGCCCGAGGCAGGATTCGAACCTGCGACCGGAGCGGTCGCGCGGTTCCAGACTGAAGAGCCTAGAACCGCTCGGCCACTGAGGCCGGCCCAGGTGAGGTGTAAAGCTTAGTGTCGTGCATTCATCAAGGATACATGAGTGGGCCTTCCATTCCGAAAACCCGTGTCGATGATGTTTCGTTGAATGGTTCGCACGCTGACACATGTTGACAGCCCAGCATTGAAATTTGCAGCAATTTGCAGAAGGGTTGCACTTTTCTCACATTGAACGATTCTCTTCAGTCGTCGTTTGTCTCTTTCTTGGATCTTTTTCCTGTCGCAGCGATGTCGGTGATCTGATGTTTTACCGGATTCCTGATATTGACGGTGCACTCGTTAAATGGTCGTACGGGAAAATCCCCACTTCATCGCTACCTCGGAGATGCTGTGTCCCATCACTTGTGGTCCGACTATGAGGCCACGTTCAAACTCACTTAATCCTGATCACTTGCTAGTGTAGCAGCAGTAACTGAGCTAACAACTGCGCCAGACACCTGTTGCTTTAGTAGGTGTTGCCGGCCGCAGCGTTGTATTCTCCCGGATTATTCTCTGTATTTGAATACGCAAAGTTCCTTTGGCGCTTGAGTGTAAAACAGTCCACGTGATAGTTTGTGACATTATTGTTCAATGGCTCCGAACCTTTCTCAGATCATTACCTCTCTGTGCAATCATGCAATATCTAGTACTCCTGCCTTCTCCCCCTCCCCCCTCCCGTCTGTTACCACCCCCTTCCCCCCACCTCACCCCACATTATCACCATCTCAAGCACCTAACTAAAATATAGAATGGAAGACTTCTTTTGGAACACTTTCTTTTTTAAATAATGAAAGATGTGGAAGATGAATAATATTTTGTGTGTGTGTGTGTGTGTGTGTGTGTGTGTGTGTGTGTGTGTGTGTGTGTGTGTAAGTGGCTTTTTTTTAGAATGAATGATGAAGCAATTTCAGGTGCATCCCAAGTGCTACCCACAACTCTTTCTCAGATAAGAAAGTTACTATAGAGAGTGATGGCAGACACTTGTTACAAAACATACTTCTCCTTTATTACCCCTCTCCACGGCAACATTTGCTTGACCTGCACACTGCAACCCCATTTAAAATAAAACGAGTTCAGATGGTGAAACTGTACTTAACTGTTTGTGAATCACTTGATTCCTTACTTCTGAAATGGCTAAAACTGGACGACTTCAGGCTTTTAATGCTTTGTGTCTAACCAGTCTAATACACACATCAAAAAAAGTTTTGCATCACCTCGGTTCAGACAGTTCCGGAACCTGGACAGAAAATTGGAATAGTGGTCGACATAGACATCATTTCCGCCCTTTCTGTTGCTCATGAAAACCACAAATTGCATGTTGTACCACCAAACACTGAGATCTCCGGAGGTGGTGATCCAGATTGGTGTACACACCGGTACCTCTAATACCCAGTAGCACGTCCTCTTGCATTGATGCGTACGTGTATTCGTCGTGGCATTCTATTCACAAGTTCATCAAGGCACTCTTGGTGCAGATTGTCCCAATCCTCAACGGCGATTCGGCGTAGATCCCTCAGAGTGGTTGGTGGGTCACGTCGTCCATAAACAGCCCTTTTCAACTTATCCCAGGCATGTTCGATAGGTTTCATGACTCGAGAACATGCTGGCCACTCTAGTCAAGCGATGTCGTTATCCTGAAGGAAGTCATTCACAAGATGTGCACCATGGGGGCTCGAATTGTCGTCCATGAAGACTCCTGAATGCCTCGCCAATATGCTGCCAATATGATTGCACTATCGGTCGGAGGATGCCATTCACGCATCGTACAGCTGTTACGGTCCCCTCCACAACCACCAGCGGCGTACGTCGGCCCCACATAATGCCACTCCAAAACATCAGGGAACCTCCACCCTGCTGCACTCGGCCTTCAGGTTGACCGGATTGTCTCCAAACACGTCAAGGACGATTGTCTGGTAGACGGCATGTGCGACACTCATCGGTGAAGAGAACGTGATGCCATTCGGCATGTTGCTGGGCCCCTCTGTACTGCGCTGCCTCGTGTCGTGGTTGCAAAGATAGACCTCGTCATGGACGTCGGGAGTGAAGATGCGCACCATGCAGCCTATTGCGCACAGTTTGAGTCGCAACACGACGTCCTGTGGCTTCACGAAAAGCATTATTCACCATGTTGGCGCTGCAATCAGGGTTCCTCCGGTTCATTCAGAGACACATGGACACTTCCGTTGTTGAGAGCCCATCCCGGGTCAAAGTAACAATGCGGACGCGATCGAACCGCGGTATTGACCGTCTAGGCATGGTCGAACGAGAGACAAGACGAGCCGTGTACCTCTTTCCTGGTGGAATGACTGGAACTGATCGGCTGTCTGACCCCCTCCATCTAATAGGCGCTGCTCATGCATGGGTGTTTACATCTTTGGTCGGGTTCAGTGACATCTCTGAACAGTCAAAGGGACTGTGTCTGTCATACAATATCCACAGTCGACGTCTATCTTCAGGAGTTCTGGGTACCGGGGTGATGCAAAACATTTTTGGTGTGTGTAATAGTGATAATACTGCGCACAGTCTTAAGTAGCTACTGCTGTGTCGTACTGTCAATTAATTCATATATCTCTTTCGAAACGAGTAATGAAGCAATTTCTTGACGACTGGAGGTACTATCTACAACTTGTAGAAGATATTTTCTTTAGATATTTGGCATTTTTTACATCTGTGACCCACTTTTATCATCAGCAATCTACAGGAGAAAGCACAACATGTGTGTGTTGTGGGTGGACTGTGTAAGGAATCTGTAAACGCCACCAAATCAATGATACTAATTCAGAAAAGTAATTATTGGTAACTTGGTCGTGTCCTGACACAGAATACAGGGAAGTCCGTCGGTTTAAGGTCAGTTTGCGATTTCCGTGAGGTGAGGAGCAAGAGAAGTAAGACATATTCCCAGTGAAGGCAGGTTGATGACTTGGCTCAGCGCCAAACACTTTCGCAAGAAATTGCTCCATGACGTGAAATATTTTAGAATTATAAATCAAGAGAATTATAACTCTAACAAGTTCTCTGATAACGGAGATATACAAAGAAATAAATTAAGCAGTGTCAATCGTGTTCACAGGGCATCTACGAGAGATGCGGATTTTGGGATTCAACAGGATGCTTGCAGGAGGAGGCTCGTGGAGTTCAGGTCTGATTAACATTATTTATCTGCGATGACACTAACTACTACACTGAATGCTACTTCTAAACTTTAGAAAAAGCAAAAGAGGCAATCGGCTGCACAACAGAAATCAGTGTCTGAAGCCAAAGGGCTAGTAGTGCTAACAGAAGTAGCGAAAAGTAGCAACACGTTAAGCACAAACTTGAGAGCAGCACTCCGTGTGAGGAAAACAGACATGTCGGAGCTTACCGAGGCTGGCCACGAGCCACACGGAGTCGGCGATCTGACTGAGAGCTCCCTCTGAATACAAAAGCATGGCGTTTTAAGGGGACCACACTCTGCCTATCTAACCCATGTTAATTTAGGCAAGTATTTGACCCATTTATAAAAAAAACTATTTGATGAAGGACCTTAATATTTTCACTGTATGTTATATGATGCCAAAAGAGCCAACTGTAGTAAAATCTACTTTATCCATTGTATAGTTTTTAAGAAATACTTTTTTTAAATTTATTAACAATAAATATTAATTTTTTCTGCAGAAAATATTATTTTGTGAACTTCCTAATGCGGAAATATTAATGAATGTAGTACCAGAGGTGGCTTTTTATGTTATGGAGAGTCTCTGAAAATTTCATTCATTTACCTATGACAGTTTCTGATATAATGGGGCATATGTACAGAACATTTTAGTTTGCGTGAAATTGACTTTAAAGAAAAAACTTTTGTGATTTGTTACTTACAGTTAATTAAAACTGTCCTGCTGCATATGATGGCCCTTATTTGGCCTCTAGCACGTCTTCCAGCTTTTTTTTCACCTTCCTGGCTGTTTGTCTTGCTTACTTGGACATATTAGATGCAGACCTGTCTGCATCGGCTATCCTCATTTTATCGCAGTGTTGCAGAGTGATCCTATTTTCACCAGGATTAATTCCCAGCTTTTTCAGTACCCAACACTTTCCAGTATTACAACTGAATGTAATAACAGCATCATGAACTCCTAGTTTCATTGTATGCATGCCTACAAATACAGTTTTAAGAAGGCAGTTCCAAATTATGCTGTTGAAAAATTCATTTGTGTTCTGTGTCTGCCCATGCAGACATTTCCTTAGAAGGTCAGGATGAGCTAAGTCTCTGAAAATAGGTTTAATTGCTGTAATAACAGCAGCAGGAAGAGAATGCTGTTGAGAATAAGATTCTCCAGTTGCCTGAGCCCTATTGTATTTGCACCACGAATTTTCTCCTGATGGACACAATCCATGACCTGGCTTATCATCAGTAGAGGACGTATGGAAGAATATGGCCAAAACATCTCTATTTAGTGCCTCCGGATTTTCTTTATTTCTCCTGATAGCCTACCGATAGTATACCTACAAGTTTTCTATTTCAGTTTTAGTTACCCGAGCCTGACGGTCAAGAATTTTCCATCTTCTAATTTTTTTCCTCTCATATCAACAGTTAGTTTTCTCGGCCTTGTTCCCAAACGTTTTTGAACATGGTCTACGCATTCTTTTTGCTAATAATGGAATCTCCATGTGGCTTAGAGTTCACCACATTGTTGTATGCCATACTGTCACCATAGTCCAAATATTTGGTGTGCTGTACGCCTCTTGTTTCTACGGAGTGATTAAATATTTGTTGTACTCCATGAACTTCCATACCACCACTTGTTCCTCTAAAATTAGCCACATAGTTGTGTTCTTCATGTTCACTGACTTTACAACATTTGCAATATTTAGACATTATCTCCACATCTAACACTCCACTCGTGGCAGTCACTACACCACTCAGAGAAGTATGTCCTCTTTTCTGCCAACTTCCATCAAGTGCAACTGCAATATCCGAAGATCCATCATTTTCTTCCACTGCTTCCTCAGCAGCCAGTTTCATGCTTTCCTCCCTGACCTCACATAGAGATTTCTCTAATATTGCAGTCAGTTTTTCAAATTTATTTGGTGGTTGATGTAAGTTCATCACTGAACAAAATGTTCTACCTGCAGCCATGCCCTTGTCAAAGGATCGTAAGGCATAAACTAATCTAGTGTTGATTTCTTAGTGACACTTGCATCTAGTTTTGAAGAACTCGTAAATGAAATCACAGCTGAGCATTTAGTGCAAATTAAATCCAAACAATTGCTAGACCTTTTCTCCCAATGGCACTCTCACAAACGTTCACACTCTGTGACTCACTACACTTTCTACATTGTACAAATTTAGAAATTACATCTGATATTATTCTCAAATTAATAATAATGTTAATGCACCCCTTGTCACTTACAGTAAATTCGTTGTAACTTCTTTGATGATGCACTTGTTGAAGAATTACAATTAGAAACATCGTTGCCAGGCCACATAACTTCTTGTACAGAAAGCTTTCTGAAATTGTTTCCTTTAAATTGTCGTTTCTTGAAAATGCCTTTACGTTTCGTCATCTTCACTAAACACAAGAAAATACACATAAACAAGCTCTGAAAACGTAAGTATAACAACTACTTGAAATCACACTTGAACAAAACTAACCGAATGTTTGAAAGCGTGTTGTTTACAAACAGCAGAAACAAAAGAATACCGAGCGTTGCTTCCAAGGATAGCCAACACACTCGGGAGTAAAAAAAATCCCTAACATGCAATGTAGGGGATATAAAGATCTGAAATATATGCAGAAAAGTGGGTGACAGAAAAGTGGGCGTGGCACATAAATACACGTGGTAAGAAAATGCTCTTTAAATGTTGGAAAATTTTTTTTAGCAAAATCCTTTTCAGAGTACTTAAATAAAATCTTAATCTATCGAAATATGATGAAAACCGAAAATCGATTTTTTCGACCTGAATCACGGTGTGGTCCCCTTAAAGAATCGTGACGGCGCACCGTTTTTTCTTTCCTGTAGTCGACCCAACTGGCACTTAACAAACTTCGGTCCATTTGGCGAGTCCTTCTGCACCTCCAGGACGCCTCTGGCCAACCACATTTAGATTCCTCCCCTACTCTTGCTCGGTAGGTAGGGATGCTTCTGGATTTTACATTAACAAATTCCTAGTTTGTTATCTACAGCGTTCAGCTCAAAGCTAAACGTCACTGCCACTGCTATTACGGTGAGCAGCAACAGTGTTTTACGTCACCTGGCCCCGCCCTCCGCTCTTCTGTGGATGGGGACTGCTGTAGTTGCACTCTAAATCCTGTAAAACCACTGACGTTGCAGTCCTCAGGAGCAAGTATCAAGCTTACTGCCTTTGCGAAGACGTGCCTCTTCGTGGCCATCTTCTGCAGTGACGCCTTACGACAACGTCTAGGCGGTGGATGGAGTTACCAGTCATTTCTCTGAAGTGAAACTTCTCCCTGGGACAGCTGCCCAGCGCGTCTGCAGTTTGCACGGCACTATTGTTTACTATTAATCTCCGGTAACCTGAACGCTACTACTTTTACCTGCTCTCTGCATTACGTCTCTGAATGCCTACCTTGGAGTGCGCTTGATGGCTCCAAATTGTCTTAAACATAACAACGTACAAGGCTCTATGTCGTCAATATATGACAACGTGTACAACCAGTATTAGAGTCTTACAAAATTGTGATAATAGTAATGATCTTTTGAAAATAATTTAGTTTCATGACTGAAACAAAATCAGATCGTTTAGTTTTCACCCCTCAGAAAATTAATTACCCCCAAATTGGGAACCACTGCTACAGATGAAGAGTCTTAAGGAAATGTATCTCATTCAGGAAGGAGTGGCTCATGAGGCACTTGTCCGACTGATTCTTGAGTTGTTCGTCGATATGGGATCCTTACCAAGTGGGGCTGGTTGAGGAGATAGAGAAGATCCAACGTACAGCGACGCGTTCCGTAACGGCAGTCGTCACAAGAGAGACGTTCTGCACCACAGAGGTGTTTGCCACCGACAGTTCGAGAGAGCTTTGAAAGTTGCTTTCCGTTAGAACGTTTAAAACAGGTTACTAGCACAAACAGGCAGCCTGGGTGGCTGACTAGAGGGATAAGAATATCTTGTAGAACAAAGTGGCAATTATATCAAAATGTTAGAAACAGTCAGAATCTAAATGCAGTAGCCCATTACAAACAGTATTGTAAGGTACTTAAAATGTTATTAGGGAGGCAAAAAGTATGTGGTATGCAGATAGAATAGCTAAGTCTCAGGATAAAATTAAAACCGTATGGTCAGTCGTAAAGGAAGTGGCTGGTCTGCAGAGACAGGACGAGGATATAGAATCAGTGCGTAGTGGGAATGTCCGTGTTACTGATAAATCGCATATATGTACAGTATTTAATAATCACTTTCTGAATATAGCAGGTGAACTAAATAGAAACCTAGTCCCAACAGGGAATCATATAGCGCTCTTAGAAAAAAGCTCCTCCGTGATACTGTGAAGAGGGAGATTGAGTTAATAATTAAATCACTAAAGACCAAGAACTCTCATGGATATGACGGGGTATCTAGCAGAATACTGAAGTATTGTTCAATGTATGTTAGCCCAGTACTTAGCCATATCTGTAACTTTTCCTTTAGGTGTGGTCGGTTTCCTGACCGATTAAAGTACTCGGTAGTGAAGCCACTTTATAAAAAGGGAGACAGGGATAGTGTTGACAATTTTAGACCTATTTCTATGCCATCGGTGTTTGCTAAGGTTATCGAGAAAGTTGTATGTACAAGGTTACTGGAGCATTTAAATTCACATAATTTGCTGTCAAATGTACAGTTCGGTTGTAGAAATGGTTTAACAACTGAAAATGCAATATTCTCTTTTCTCTGTGAGGTTTTGGACGGATTAAATCAAAGGTTGCGAACGCTAGGTGTTTTTTTTTTATTTAACGAAGGCTTTTGACTGTGTTGACCACAAAATATTACTGCAGAAGTTGGACCATTATGGAGTAAGGGAAGTAGCTTACAACTGGTTCGCCTCTTACTTTAAGAACAGAAAGCAGATGGTAATTCTCCGCAGTATTGAGAGTGGTAGTGATGTTCAGTCCCAATGGGGCACTGTCAAGTGAGGCGTTTCCCAAGGGTCGGTGCTGGGGCCACTGCTGTTTCTTATTTATATAAATGATATGCCTTCTAGTATTACAGGTGATTCAAAAATATTTCTGTTTGCTGATGACACCAGCTTGGTAGTGAAGGATCTTGTGTGTAACATTGAAACAGTATCAAATAATGTAGTTCATGAAATAAGTTCGTGGCCTGTGGAAAATAATTTGATGCTAAATCACAGCAAGACTCAATTTTTACAGTTTCTAACTCACAATTCAACAAGAACCGAAATTTTAATCAGACAGAATGGGCATATTATAAGCGAGACGGAACAGTTCAAGCTCCTAGGCGTTCGGATAGATAATAAGCTGTTGTGTAAAGCCCATGTTCAGGATCTTGTTCAGAAACTAAATGCTGCTTTATTTACCATTAGAACAGTATCTGAAATAAGTGACAGTTCAACACGAAAAGTAGTCTACTTCGCATATTTTCATACGTTTATGTCGTATGGTATTATTTTTCGGGGTAATTCTTCTGATTCAAAAAGGGTATTTTTGGCTCAAAAACTAGCTGTTCGAGCTACATGTGGTGTATGTTCGAGAACCTCTTGTCGACCCCTACTCAATAGTCTGGGAATTCTGACATTGCCCTCACAGCATATATTTTCTTTAATGTCGTTTGTTGTTAGCAATGTTAGCTTATTCCCAAGAGTTGGCAGCTTTCACTCAGTTAATACTAGGCAGAAATCAAATCTGGATGTGGAATGCACTTCCTTGACTCTTGTGCAGAAAGGAGTGCAATATTCTGCTACATCCATTTTCAATAAGCTACCACAAAACTCAAAAATCTTAGCAGTTGCCCAAACACTTTTAAGTCTAAACTGAAGAGTTTTCTCATGGCTCACTCCTTCTATTCTGTCGAGGAGCTCCTGGAAGAGCTGAAAAATTAAGCAAATTCCAGTGTTACATTGTTGATTTTCTTTATTTAAACTTACGACCTGTCGCCTGAATATGTTTCTTATATTTCATTTTATCTGTTTCTACTATCGTGTTATAATTTCATTTATTGACTCGTTCCATGACCATGGAGACTTCTCCTTAATTTGGTCCCACGGAACAATAAATAAATAGCACTTTCCGAGTGGAGTCGGACAACATATTACTTCCTTTCACATACGTACATCTCCCGTCATGACCACGACGAGAAAATTCGAGGTATCAGAGACAATACAGAGTCTTACCGGAAGGCACTCCCCCACGTGCCATTCACGCCAGCTAAGTTGGATCAGTCAGTGGTAACAGAAGTACCCTCCGCCACACTCCATTTGTTGGCTTGCGGAGTATGATTTAGGTGTAGAAGGCACCTCCCTGACTTTCTGAATAGGCAAAAACCAATCTGTCCATCTTAGTGACCGAGGCCGGTTAGGGAAAATTTTTTGCACGCAACAAAGTTATCATTTGGTGACTTCCCCCGTCAACCTCCTACCCTTGCCCTGGTACGCTATGACCCGTGTGAGGTTTCGCTAGTAGTTCTGATACGCTCTGCATACAAATCATCCACCTGGACACTTCTGGCGTCCCGTTTAGCATGGTGCCCCAGGCTGTGATTAGTGTCGCATATAATAAATAGACCGGCACCGCTAGCGACAACTGAAACGGACAGATGTTTTGACTACCTGCTTTGAAACCAGACAAAGAAGGAACTGTGCAATACCAACACTGCATTTGCATGAAGGGCCAGTGACTCTATTTATTCGTTATTTATATAACTTTCCGTCATACTTGTTCACTATTAATGATGACAACAATGCTTTAATGAAGACTACAATGGCGTGTAAAACTTAATGATGAAAGTAGCTTTTGCATGATGTGTCACTGACAAATAATATCGCTCGAAGGAAATTAGACTACACATACACTGAAACGCCAAAGAAACTGGTATAGGCATGCGTATTCAAATACAGAGATATGTGAACAATCAGAACACGGCGCTTCGGTTGGCAACGCCTATAGAAGACAGCAAGTGTCTAGCGCAGTTGTTAGATCGGTTACTGCTGCTACAATGGCAAGTTATCAAGATGTGAGTGAGTTTGAAAGCGGTGTTATAGTCGGCCCACGAGCGATGGGACACGGCATCTCCGACGCAGCCATGAAGTGGGGATTTTCCTGTACGACGATTTCAGGAGTGTGCTGTGAATATCAGGAATCCTGTAAAACATCAAATCACCGACATCGCTGCAGCCGGAAAAGACTCTGCGAGGACGGTAAAAACGAGGAGTGAAGAGAATCGTTCAACGTGAAAGAAGTGCAACCCTTCCGGGAATTGCTGCAGATTTCATTGCTTGGCCATCAACAAGTGTCAGCGTGCGAACCATTCAACGAAACATCATCGATATGGGCTTTCGGAGCCGAAGGCCCACTCGTGTACACTTGATGACTGCATAATACGAAGCTTTACTCCTCGCCTGGGTCCGTCAACACCGACATTGGACTGTTGGTGACTCAAAACATGTCGCCCGGTCGGACGCGTCTCGTTTCAAATTGCATCGAGCGGATGGACCTGTACGGGTATGGAGATAATCTCATGAATCCATGGACCCTGCATGTCAGTCGGGGCTGTTCAAGCTGGTGCAGGCTCTACAATGGTGTGGGGTGTGTGCAGTTGGTGAGATACGGGAGCCCTGATACGTTACATGCGACTCTGACAGGTGACACGTACGTAAGCATCCTGTCCGATCACCTGAATCCATTCATGTCCGCTGTGTATACCGACGGACTTGGACAATTCCAGCAGAAAAATGGGGCACCCCACACATCCAGAATTTCTACAGAGTATCTCCAGGAACACTCTCCTGAGTTTAAACACTTTCGCTAGGCACCAAACTCCCCAAACATAAATATTGTTGAGCATATCTTGGATGCCTTGCAACGTGCTGTTCAGAAGAGATCTACCCCCCCCCCCCCCCCCCCTCGTACTCTTACCGATTTATGAACAGCCCTGCGGGACTCAGTTCCCTCCAGCACTACTTCAGACATTAGTCGAGTCAATGCCACGTCGTGTTGAGGCACTTTTGCGTGCTCGCGAGGGTCCTACACGATATTGGGCACGTGTACCAGATTCTTTCGCTGTTGAGTGTAGAAAGAACTACAACAGTACAGCAGAGAAGGTAAATAAAAGAAATACGCAAAGAGACGGACAGAATGTGCACTTTTACGGGAATACTGTTGTTAGACTTAAGTGACTGCAATTTATGATGGCTGCTTGGACATTACAAAGGCGGGACATGCTTCTTAGTGGGGTATGTAATCACCACGGACGTCAATGCCTCCAGTGCAACGTGCCCCCATGCTGGCCACAAGAGTTCTTGCGGTGGAGCGGTGATTCCTCCACCAGAGTGGCTGACAACTGCGGGATCGTCGTTGGTGCGCGTGGGTGTGCTGGAACGTCTCCCCAAGGCATACCACACATGCTGGACGGCTTTAAGTCGGGGGAAAGGGCAGGTACGTCCATTCACCAAATGTCCTCCCATTTCAAAAACTCCTCCGCCTACGATGTTCCATACTGTCGTGCATTGTGATCGACAAAAATTAACCCAGGGTCAAATTCACCCCTGAAAATATGCACATGGCAAAGTAGTACAGTGCTACAATAGCGGTGATCCATGAATGTACACGTTCAAAGACCTGAACGTCAGAAAGCCAGTGCAATATTATGCCTCCCTACACCAAGAGCACCTAAACCGTAATGTTGAACCATGTTGCTGTGTGCATTATGTCTTGTCACCTCTCACGATGAGAGCATTCCGACTGCACGAGGGCAAACGACAGAGGCAACAATGGAATCATCCCACATTTCCCCTTCCAGAGAAATCCAAAACTGTTCACACAAGTTCCGGTAACGTCATAATGACCTTCTTCGATTGCATGTGTCCTCTGCTCGTCGAGTTCAAAATGGTTCAAATGGCTCTGAGCACTATGGGACTTAACATCTGAGGTCATTAGTCCTCTAGAACTTAGAACTACTTAAACCTAAGGACATCGCACACATCCATGCCCGAGGCAGGATTCGAACCTGCCACCGTAGCGGTCACGCGGTTCCAGACTGAAGCGCCTAGAACCGCTCGGCCACATCGGCCGGCTCGCCGAGTTCCTCAAACGTGAAATCACAGTCAATGTACAGCGCTATGAAGACACTTTGCAGATTCTGCGACGCGCAATAAAGTCAAAACGCCCAGGAAATCTGCCAGGCGAAATCATCCTGATGACAATGACGCTCTCCCCAACACTATCAATCAGAGGAAGCTTAGGGCCGGCCGGTGTGGCCGTGCGGTTCTAAGCGCGTCAGTTTGGAACCGCGTGACCGCTACGATCGCAGGTTCGAATCCTGCCTCGGACATGGATGTGTGTGATGTCCTTAGGTTAGTTAGGTTAAAGTAGTTCTAAGTTCTAGGGGACTGATGACCTCAGTAGTTAAGTCCCATAGTGCTCAGAGCCATTTGAACCATTTGAAGCTTACGCTTCAGCGCTTTGGTTGGGAAACAGAACCTGGATCGATCACCGTGTGATTTTTATACCTTTGGTGATCTGAAGAAAGACATGCGCGGACGTCGATTTCAGTCGGACGAGGAAGTGCATGATTCAAAATAGCTCAAACGGCTCTAAGCACTGTGGGACTTAACATCTAAGGTCATCAGTCCCCTAGACTTAGAACTACTTAAACCTAATTAATCTAAGGATATCACACACATCCATGCCCGATGCAGGATTCGAACCTGCGACCGTAGCAGCATCGCGGTTCCGGACTGAAGCGCCTAGAACCGCTCGGCCACATCGGTCGGCGAAGTGCAAGAGTAGGTGCGGTTGTGGATACGTCAGCGGCCGACCGCATCCTACAAAACAGGAGTTGAACGTCACGTGTCCCACTGGGATAAATGTCTTGATGCGTATGGCGATTACTTTTGAATGGAATCAATCCATGGTCCCGTTATCATGGATGATTGGTTTCGAGTGCCCCTTGTATTACAACAAATCGTATCTAGAACGACGTATTTTTTAGAGATTGTAGTCATACCAAATACTTTATAACAAAAAGAGACCAAAATACCAAATACGATCTCCATACAATATGGCGTTCCATAAGGTCTGCTTTTAACCCAAAACCGGTGCCGCATCTTATTGGCTACGCTTTTCTTCACTACGCAAAAATATGTCATGCCCGAGTCTTCATTTCAGCCTTCGCAATCTAGCGGAACGTGGAATTTCGCGCTGCGGCGTGTACAGGATTTGGTAGGAGTACAAGCTCTTTCAAAACCAATCATCCATCATAATGGGGCCATGGATTGATTCCATTCAAAAGTAATCACCATACGTATTAAGACATTTATTCCAGTGGGACAAGTGACGATCAACCTCTGTTTCGTAGGACGCGGTCGGCTGCTGACGTATCCACAACCGCACCTACTCTTGCACTTCCGCATTACTTTTCCTCAATAGAAGTAGTCGATACTAGACCTAATTTTGGACGGGTCAGTATTATCTCAACTGTTTATCTGAAAAATTACATATAATTTTATACACAATGTGTTATATTTCAAGCTAAAAACTATGAAATTGAATTAATTTATTTTCGTTGTTACAATCTATATGTACTATATCTGTATGTTCAGTTAAAATTATTTTTTTAGAAACATTTGAAATTACGAAATATTTGGCATTCTTAAAATTTCTATTATAAATTACGCAATCTGGTATTGTTTATTATGTTTATTTCTGAATTCATTTACAAAGTAATAGAAATTCATTTGTCAAGAAAATTTGTAAACCCTTTGGAATATTATTATTAGTGCAGAGTGAGGAAGTAGTAGCCGGCATTCCTCTGATGTGATCGGACTTGTTTTTGTAATTTTGGAAGAACAATATAATTTCGGCATTGTTAATGTGAAAATTCAAAAGACAGTGTGATATAGTCACATGTGACGCAAATAAACCTAAAAAAAATCTGCACACGCATTCGTCATATTTATTTAAGTCAATTGGAACATGAGAACCTAAAATGTGAAAATTTCAGCTTCAAGAATCAGACCCCTAGACGTGAAGAACTGGAGCCAACTACGAGAAAAAGATAAATAAAAAGTTTATTGTGAATCTCACTCCTTTCGAATTTTCTGAAATGACTGTACCATCGACTACATAATGACAACAAAGGAGGGAGGAGTATATTACACATGTCACCAACTCTTTGTCCACGTACGTCTTCACGTCCCGTACGAGCATGGCTTTACGGACGAGTGTGTAGTGACTGTGGCAGCACGTCGCGAGCTGGCCGACTTTGACCATAAGCTTTCTATAAAATATTTGCATCTGTGAATATCGAATATTTTGTTTTCCAAAACTTTCTCCTTGTGTATCGTGTACGTCAGATGTCGTGTTAAACATCTGAGCAATTCTGGCTCTTGGTCGGTCCTGTGATGCGCATGCGAATAGTGAGAGAATGAAAATTAATTAAATTAAATTGAGTGCACAACGATAACTATACAGGGTGTTTTCGTAAGAGCGTACAAAAATGTAACAGGACATAGAGAATGATCCACTGAACAATTTGAGATAGGGAACCTGGGGTCGGAGACCGATTTGTCTAGCATTACTATTTTCCAGCTTATTTACAACTAACATGCGTACAGGTTTACACGTACTGTGCTGTTTATTTGCGTGTACATTATTTCCTGCAAGGAAATAAGGAAGACGAGCCTGATTACCAGGAAGTGCAGGTTTTCTTCACTTTGCTTGTCCACAAGGTGGCTCCGTTGTATCGTACTTACATTGTCGCATGACAGAACTTGCTATGAATCAACGATAGATCCATCCATTACTCAGTGCTATTCAGAGACGTCTAGTCAATACGATGGGTCAGTACCGGTACAGTATTTCGTGCTCGCTGAACTGGAAGGGGAAAGTCCTGTTCCGTGGCCTGCGAGGTAACCTGACCTGAATTCCCTTGAATATTTCTTATGGGGATATCTAAAGTCACTTGTGTATGAGACCCCAGTGGATGTTGTTGTTGTTGTAGTCTTCAGTCCTGAGACTGGTTTGATGCAGCTCTCCATGCTACTCTATCCTGTGCAAGCTTTTTCATCTCCCAGTACCTACTGCAACCTACATCCTTCTGAATCTGCTTAGTGTATTCATCTCTTGGTCTCCCTCTACGATTTTTTACCCTCCACGCTGCCCTCCAATACTAAATTGGTGATCCCTTGATGCCTCAGAACATGTCCTAACAACCGATCCCTTCTTCTGGTCAAGTTGTGCCACAAACTTCTCTTCTCCCCAATCCTATTCAATACTTCCTCATTAGTTATGTGATCTACCCATCTAATCTTCTGCATTCTTCTGTAGCACCACATTTCGAAAGCTTCTATTCTCTTCTTGTCCAAACTATTTATCGTCCATGTTTCACTTCCATACATGGCTACACTCCATACGAATATTTTCAGAAATGACTTCCTGACACTTAAATCAATACTGGATGTTAACAAATTTCTCTTCTTCAGAAACGCTTTCCTTGCCATTGCCAGCCTACATTTTATATCCTCTCTACTTCGACCATCATCAGTTATTTTGCTCCCCAAATAGCAAAACTCCTTTACTACTTTAAGTGCCTCATTTCCTAATCTAATTCCCTCAGCATCACCCGACTTAATTAGACTACATTCCATTATCCTTGTTTTGCTTTTGTTGATGTTCATCTTATATCCTCCTTTGAAGACACTGTCCATTCCATTCAACTGCTCTTCCAAGTCCTTTGCTGTCTCTGACAGAATTACAATGTCATCGGCGAACCTCAAAGTTTTTATTTCTTCTCCATGAATTTTAATACCTACTCCGAATTTTTCTTTTGTTTCCTTTACTGCTTGCTCAATAAACAGATTGAACAACATCGGGGAGAGGCTACTACCCTGTCTTACCCCCTTCCCAACCACTGCTTCCCTTTCATGTCCCTCGACTCTTATAACTGCTATCTGGTTTCTGTACAAATTGTAAATAGCCTTTCGCTCCCTGTATTTTACCCCTGCCACCTTTAGAATTTGAAAGAGAGTATTCCAGTCAACATTGTCAAAAGCTTTCTCTAAGTCTACGAATGCTAGAAACGTAGGTTTGCCTTTTCTTAATCTTTCTTCTAAGATAAGTCGTAAGGTCAGTATTGCCTCACGTGTTCCAGTGTTTCTACGGAATCCAAACTGATCTTCCCCGAGGTTGGCTTCTACTAGTTTTTCCATTCGTCTGTAAAGAATTCGTGTTAGTATTTTGCAGCTGTGACTTATTAAGCTGATAGTTCGGTAATTTTCACATCTGTCAACACCTGCTTTCTTTGGGATTGGAATTATTATATTCTTCTGGAAGTCTGAGGGTATTTCGCCTGTTTCATACATCTTGCTCACCAGATGGTAGAGTTTTGTCAGGACTGGCTCTCCCACGGCCGTCAGTAGTTCCAATGGAATATTGTCTACTCCGGGGGCCTTGTTTCGACTCAGGTCTTTCAGTGCTCTGTCAAACTCTTCACGCAGTATCGTATCTCCCATTTCATCTTCATGTACATCCTCTTCCATTTCCATAATATTGTCCTCAAGTACATCGCCCTTGTATAGACCCTTTCTGCTTTCCTTTCTTTGCTTAGAACTGGGTTTCCATCTGAGCTCTTGATATTCATACAAGTCGTTCTCTTATCTCCAAAGGTCTCTTTAATTTTCCTGTAGGCGGTATCTATCTTATCCCTAGTGATATAGGCCTCTACATCCTTACATTTGTCCTCTAGCCATCCATGCTTAGCCATTTTGCACTTCCTGTCGATCTCATTTTTGAGACGTTTGTATTCCTTTTTGCCTGTTTCACTTACTGCATTTTTATATTTTCTCCTTTCATCAATTAAATTCAATATTTCTTCTGTTACCCAAGGATTTCTACTAGCCCTCGTCTTTTTACCTACTTGATCCTCTGCTGCCTTCACTACTTCATCCCTCAAAGCTACCCATTCTTCTTCTACTGTATTTATTTCCCCCATTCCAGTCAATTGCTCCCTTATGCTCTCCCTGAATCTGTGTACAACCTCTGGTTCTTTTAGTTTATCCAGGTCCCATCTCCTTAAATTCCCACCTTTTTGCAGTTTCTTCAGTTTTAATCTACAGGTCATAACCAATAGATTGTGGTCAGAGTCCACATCTGCCCCTGGAAATGTCTTACAATTTAAAACCTGGTTCCTGAATCTCTGTCTTACCATTATATAATCTATCTGATACCTTTTAGTATCTCCAGGGTTCTTCCATGTATACAACCTTCTTTCATGATTCTTAAACCAAGTGTTAGTTATGATTATGTTGTGCTCTGTGCAAAATTCTACCAGGCGGCTTCCTCTTTCATTTCTGTCCCCCAATCCATATTCACCTACTATGTTTCCTTCTCTCCCTTTTCCTACACTCGAATTCCAGTCACCCATGACTATTAAATTTTCGTCTCCTTTCACAATCTGAATAATTTCTTTTATTTCATCATACATTTCTTCAATTTCTTCGTCATCTGCAGAGCTAGTTGGCATATAAACTTGTACTACTGTAGTAGGTGTGGGCTTCGTATCTATCTTGGCCACAATAATGCGTTCACTATGCTGTTTGTAGTAGCTTACCCGCATTCCTATTTTCCTATTCATTATTAAACCTACTCCTGCATTACCCCTATTTGATTTTGTGTTTATAACCCTGTAGTCACCTGACCAGAAGTCTTGTTCCTCCTGCCACCGAACTTCACTAATTCCCACTATATCTAACTTCAACCTATCCATTTCCCTTTTTAAATTTTCTAACCTACCTGCCCGATTAAGGGATCTGACATTCCACGCTCCGATCCGTAGAACGCCAGTTTTCTTTCTCCTGATAACGACATCCTCTTGAGTAGTCCCCGCCCGGAGATCCGAATGGGGGACTATTTTACCTCCGGAATATTTTACCCAAGAGGACGCCATCATCATGTAATCATACAGTAAAGCTGCATGCCCTCGGGAAAAATTACGGCTGTAGTTTCCCCTTGCTTTCAGCCGTTCGCAGTACCAGCACAGCAAGGCCGTTTTGGTTATTGTTACAAGGCCAGATCAGTCAATCATCCAGACTGTTGCCCTTGCAACTACTGAAAAGGCTGCTGCCCCTCTTCAGGAACCACACGTTTGTCTGGCCTCTCAACAGATACCCCTCCGTTGTGGTTGCACCTACGGTACGGCTATCTGTATCGCTGAGGCACGCAAGCCTCCCCACCAACGGCAAGGTCCATGGTTCACGTGGGGGGGGGGGGGGGGGGGGAGATATGGAGATGGAAGTAGTTGCCAGAATTGTAGCTGCCTGTGATATGAGTCGAAACACACCAGTGATGTTCGTGACGGTGCGTAAGAATATTGTTCGTCGATGTCATTCTTGCAATGAGGTTTATGGCAGTCAGTTTCAGCAAGTTTAGAGAGATACAGTTCAAATGGTACTTCATTCTGTCAATGATAGTATTTGCAGTTAATTAATGTAAATAAAAAAGTACACGGTGATGTGATTTTGTCCCTATTACATCCTTAAGCTGGCTTCTCCGACCCCAGGTGCCCTACCTCATATTATTCAGTGGAGCATCCTCTATGTCCTGTTAAAATTTTACACTCTCTTACAGAAACACCCTGTATAACTGAAACTCAATACAGAAGTACATTATGCATGATGCGTGATATGAAGTGCAATGTTGTACTCAGAATATAACAACTATGAAATTACCAACACTGTTCACTGAATATTAATATGCTTGCTGATAATTTTGACTATTTACTTTTTTTTCAGAAACAATCTGTTCCTGCGTGTGGAGTAATGGATTAATGGAGCAATGGCGTAAGGTGCAATGCACACACGAGAAAATACTCGAAACTTTACTAACAATGATGGAGGTGGGTTTTAAATGAAAGAAATACATTCTTGAACAATTAATCACTGATTATTGATTAAGAGGACTCTACGACGTAAGATTCTAATAACTGTGAAGTTCTCTCATTACAAAAAGTACAGACATCTCCATCAATTGCATAATTTGTGATATAATGGAAAGCAAGAGATCAGATTAACACTAATCATAAATATCATTAGTTATCTGGAGGACAAGGATTTTCTTCAATTAACAATACTGATAAATGAACATTTTATTCTTGCGCATGCATCGCTTACCTTTAAAAACTGCCCCAAAAATCTTCTCCATTCATACAAAAAATGAAATATCTTTATAAACAACCTTGGATATTAATAACCACTTCAGCTGTAGTTAGTCCTTTATTATTGGATCACTACCGGTTTTGTGGCACTGAAAGTTACATATGCAGATGACAATATGACTGAAACATTAAAGCGGAAAAGCTTGGAACCTTTTCACCCAACGTTCGTTGCCAGAACAGAACACGCACAACGAATGTTGGGTGGAAAGCTTTCAAGCTTTTCCGCTCTAATGTCTCAATCCTACAGGGTGATGATTATTGAACTATATGAAATAAAATCGTCATAACTTCTGAATTTTTTGCATTAGGACGTTCAAACTGCACGGTTGGCCGCAAGGCATGATGGGAATTAGTATGCGCATGCATACATACCTTGTTGTTGTCGGGCATTTGCATTTGGATGGGTTAGTCAATAAGAGAAACTAGTACATTTGGAGGACAGAGAGTCAACATTTCGCGATCAAGAAGTCTCTTCACACTCAACGGGTAACTGTGTTGTGTGCAATGTCCAGTCACGGAATAATCGTTGCGATATCCCTTGATGGCGCGGTTACTACCGAACAGTCCTGAAGGTTTTGGAAAATGATTTTATCCCCATTATCCAAAGTGACACTGATTTCAACAAGATGTCTTTCATGCAAGACGGAACTCGAGCGCATCGAAGCAGGAGTGTGTTTGACGTCCGGGAGAGCCACTTTGGGGACTGTATTCTGGTTCTGGTGTACCCAGATTCCACTGCCATGTGCCTCGAGTGGCTACCATATTCTCGGCACTGTGACTCCTTTTTAGGGGGCTATATAAAAGACAAGGTGAACGGCAATAACCCCAAAACCAGTTCTGAGCTGAAAACAGCCATTCAGGAGGTCATCGATGTTCCGACACTTCAGGGGGTCATGCAAAATTTCGCTATTCGCTGATGACTTTTTCTCGGGTTATCAGGCGAGTGGTGGCGTTTTCTTGTCGCAACATTTCAGTGAGTTTCGTACCCATCATTTTCTGGCGAAGTGTCGGGATGCTGTGTTCGGCAAATTTATGTAGCTGCTTGGCCGTCGTCCGTTATCGTAGGCCGGCCAATCACGTTTCTCGGGAAGGGTGTACCACGTCGGTAATGGTGGGGGGGGGGGGGGGGGGGGGGGGGTGGCCCGACGTCGAGACCCGGTGGCTGTCCAATCTGTCTGCGGATGCCGCTGCATTCAGATCGGAGCGTTCCTGACGTATTTTGTCAATTGTGGGATTCCACGCTTCACTCAGCTGAGAACCGCTATCCCTGTTTACTAAATTGTTGTGCAGACGTATCTCCACTGCCTCTTTGAAGATCGAGTCCCAGAAACCGGTGGCGCTGCACAGCTTCTCGGCTGATAACCCGAGAAGAATTCATCAGTGGAATACGCCGAGAACGACTGCAATTGCATATTTCGCTATTCGTTTACGCCACATCATCGCCAAAGATGGCGGGCATATCGAACATATCATAACCTAAATCCGAATATCTGTAGTCACGTTTACATGTTGAATAAAGTGTGTGCACGCCGTAGTTTGTAAGTTTTTTCATATAGTTCAATAATTCTTAACCTATACGTTCCCCTGAAGATGTGGTTTTTAGTCCACAAAACCGGTAGTGATTCAATAATAAGGGACTAAATACAGCTGAAGCGGTTATTAATACCCGAGATAACTAGTCATGGCTGTGGTTGCCTTACCTACAAGGTTGTCTGCTTTATAAACAAATTTTCATACGCATAATAAAGTATTCCAGATAGGTTTTCCCAGATTCCAAAATAAAGGATCTCATTTTCTGAAAGACTTAACTGCTCGCTAATTTGCCTGAAATAAGAATGCTCCACCGCTGCACAACTGACTGAGTAGCGAGTGAACCACAGATAGAACGACACACAAAATCAAGAATCTTACTCTCAATCCGCTTTGTCCCACTACAGTAAAGATGAATTACTTACAATAGCATAAAACATATGAAAACCTTACAGATGATAATCGTTGCAAAACGCATACCGTGTCGAAAATTAAACAGTAACTCGTCCTTCCGAGATCAGCATTGCCTAGGGAGGAACATCAATGTTGCAGAGACAACGTATACATTCGCTTAAACCGTCGCGCAGTGGACAACGCGTGTTTGTCGGAGAGACGTGACGTAGTCACTGCAGAGCCGTGTGGGATGATGGACGGTTTGTGGTAAGTCTGATCATTGTCGATTTGAACATGAGCCGATTTCTACAAGGGATATAAGGAGGCAAACGTAGAGTGAAAATGTCAAACGTTGTAACAAGAGGACCATACGAACGTCCGTTCACCGATTTAATTCATATTGACAAAGTGAGCAGGGTAGTCTAGGACTTCTGGATATGCAAACAGGATGACGCATCTCCCAGCCGTTTTCGAGAAAATGGAGTTTGCTTACATACTTCGTATGATCGCTGTATCGACGAGCCCGCAGCTGGCGGAGTAAGCGCTTTGTTTCATAAGCGCAAGATTTATGAATCGAATGCCACTGCCGGTACTTCTCTTTTTTCATTTCCACTTAATTCTAACAACTGATTTATTATGACTGTGCAAATTTTCTGCATTAAATGATTCGTTTATTATTTTCAAAATCTTCATCCTGGAAAGCGCGATACCACACTGGACTCACATTCGGGAGGACGACGGTTCAAACCCGCGTCCAGCCATACCGATTTAGATTTTCCGTGATTCCCCTACATCACTTCAGGCAAATGCAGAGATAGTTCCTTTGAAAGGGCACGGCCGATGTCCTTCCCAATATCCTTCCCTAATCCGATGGGACCTCACTATTTGGTCCCCTCTCCCAAATCAACCAAGCAAAGCGGGATACACAAGAACTTTCAGTCAAATCAGTATATCCATTTCATTTATATTATTGTATCTACATTTGTGAAAACTATAGTGTGTAACGCATGGAGCATCACACGAATCAGGTTGATGCTGATCATAGAAACACGGGAAACAATACTTACTCCTATATAAAGCACGTGTAATGACAGATGAGTGTTTGCCTGTGTATGGTTTTCTCAATTTGTGTGCTGCAAATCAAACTTGGGTTAAGTTCCTAAGTGGTTCTCCGTCATCAAGCAGTTTCGTTGCGTGCGTCGCATATATGTTGTTACAATTCCGGAGACAGAAAAAAAAATAATTCCGGAAGCAGGTTAGATCCAGAGGCTTCGCTACTACGAAACCAAGAACTTACTCCTTCGCTGCGAACTCCATGAATGCTAGCTACCTCATAAAGTATACAAGCGAGTTTAAAAAATCAGATTTCCTCGAAAACGGTTGAGAGTTGCGGCTCCCTACTAGCAATGTTGCTGCTCTACACACTTTATCAAAGTGAATCAAATTGTGGAAGTCGGGAGAATTTTAAAAAAGAGTCTCTTTTTGTACAGAACTTAGTTGTAGCCAAAAAACTAAGTAGGTACTCTGATACCACAGAATTATGCTGCTGATCTCGCCACTGCAAAAAATTAGACAAATTAGAAAATAAATAATTCCTTAACCGTACCAGGGAACTGACAGGTTCTCAGAGCCAATAAGAAAGATTTTGTTACAGGTGTCGCTAATACTGAGGCACCACATTTTGTTTGTGATAATCGGAGTACATAAACACAACAGTAATGTTTTAACTAGAATAACAGTAGCAAAGAAAACCGTTTCTCATACCTTTTAAATTTTTTACAAGACAATAATTAAACTAAATTTAAAAAGTCTCTCAGTATTAACTTCTGTTTCTTACACAACTCAATTCTTCGGATCAGATGTTGCAAAATTTACTGCAGATCTCCTTGTCTATTGAAGGAGAAATGGCAACATCTTCAAGTAGTCTTCTTTTTTTTTTCAATTAATAAACATGACTGGCCTGGCAGATGAAGTACGTCACGGTGCGGAACACCCATAATCTTTCCTCTTCTTAATATACTGACTTTTTCCATTCTTCTATTTCAGAGCAACAACTCTAATAGCTATTTGAAGTGCGTGAGAATGACGCACTTCGATCATCTGTATTTGCAGATCTAACACGCCTGCAGCATCTATAAAATTAAAGAAGTTGGTTGTATGCATTGGTAATACGTGCAGTTGGTTCATAGCCTTACTTGACCTAATAATCTACATCTGCGTCTATGCTGTGCGACCCACTGTGTGTTGGTTACGAGGACTTTTTCCCGTTCCATTTACGTATGGAACGGTGTAAGTATGTTTAAATGCCTCCGTGCGTGCTGTGATTAATCTAATAGTGTCCTCACTATCCCTACGGGAGGGATATGTGGGGGTTGTAGTATAATCTTAGGGTCGTCTATCTTCAAGATTATCCCATTTCAGTTCTATCATCATCGATGTGACATTCTCCCGGGGCTCAAACAAACCTGTGACCATTCGTGCTGTCCTTCGCTGTATGCGTTCGATATCATCTGCTAATCCTATTTGGTACGGATCCCACACGTTTCAGCAATATTTTAGGATGCGCTGCACGAGTGATTTGTAAGGAATCTCATTTGTAGACTAGTTGCTTTTCCCTAGTATTCTACCATTAAACCGAAGTAGTTTGCTGTTGGCTTTAGCCACGACTGAGCCTGTGTGATCATTTCATTTCGTGTTCCTAGTCAGTGTTACATGCAGGTACTTGTACAAGTTTAGAGATTTTATGACTCACTGGTATTATATTGGTGAGACACTATAGTTTTTTCGTTTTGTGAAGAGCAAGGTGCCAATCTGTGCACTACTTTGAAATCTTATCAAAGTCTGACTAATTGTTTATACAGTTTCGTTCAGGCTTTAGTTCCTTGTAGATAAGCCGGCTGCTGTGGCCGAGTGGTTCTAGGCACTTCAGTCCGGAATCACGAGGCTGCTACGGTCGCAGGTTCGAGTCCTGCCTCGGGCATGGATGTGTATGACGTCCTTAGGTTGGTTAGGTTTAGGTAGTTCTAAGTCTAGGGGACTGATGACCCCAGATGTTAAGTCCCATAGGGCTTAGAGCCATTTGATACATTTTTTCCTTGTAGATAACTGCATAGTCTGTGAAAGGTCTGAAGTTACCATTAATATTGCACGCGTCGGACCCAACGCACTTTCCTAGGGAACACTCGAAGTAATTTCTACGTCTGGTGATGATTCCCCATCCAAGATAACATTCTGTGTCCGCTCCGCTAAGAAATTCTTAGTCTAGTCGCAAATTTCCTCTTACATGCCACACGATCGTACTTTTCTTAAGAAACCGCCAGGGCAGCTGAGAGCGCTAATGCTTCCTGGACTCGGGTAGGGGCGCCGGCCCCAGATCGAATCCGCCCGGAAGGTTAACGACACGGGCCGGTATGCCGGCCAGTATGGATGTGGTTTTCAGGCCGTTTTCCACATCCCGCTAGGTGAATACTGAGCTGGTTCCCACGTTCCGCCTCAGTTCCACGATTTACAGACATTTGAAAACGTTCGCACTCTTCCATGGCTCACACTAGATGCAGACAGCTAGGGTATACCAATTCCGTCCTGGGGGGGTTTCTGGGTGGCGCCAGGAAGGTCATCCAGCCATCCTCTGCAACTAACACTGCCAAATCAATAGTAATACGGCCGACCCCTCGTTGAAGCGGGGCAAGGGCCCCAAGAACGAAATAAAATCGTACTTTTCATAAGTGCAGGTGTGCTATTGAATCAAACGCTTTTCGGAAATCGAGAAACGTTGCTTCTACCTGACTCCCTTGATCTATGGTTTTCAGACCGAGCAAAGTGGCGCAGTGGTTAGTACACTGGACTCACTTTCGGGTGGACGACGGTTCAAACCCGCGTCCTTCCATCCAGATTTAGGTTTTCCGTGATGCCCCTAAATCGCACGCGGCAAATCCTGGGATCGTTCTTTTGAAAAGTCGCGGCCTCATCCATGGGATAATTCGAGCTTGTTCTCTGACTGTAATGCCCTTGATGTCAACTTAACGTTAAACCCAATCTTTCTTTCTTTCTTCCTGAAAATATGCACCACATAGGCTTCAGCAGCCGATGACAGAGTCGTCTGCCTGTGTGTTCCTATGATATCTGGCCACTCTAATTTAGGTTAAGCATGAACCTCATGACAGCGTGATGCGTACGTGACTGAAATGACATCTGTATCTACAGTAACTGTAGATTACCTCGGACGCAATGTGCGATCATCAAGCAGTGCACGAGCTGTGTCATGGCTGCTGAACATTCCCCGGTTCACCATTCGAAAAGTGCTGGGAACAACTGTGAAATGGCATGTCTAGTGTGGTTCCAGGTTGTCGTGGATGTAGACAGTCATCACACCGAGCAACATTTGTAACCGTAACGCATACATGATATGCAGTTAACGAATGTGGAAATTAAAGTGTGTTTCTTTCAATGGTTTACTCGTTATTTCTCTTACAAATGTTTCCACAATGTTTCACGGTCCTACAATTACTCGTTTTTCATGGGTACCACCGAAGTAGCGAAAGTTTGTTTTTAATCACGCTGTACTCTAACAACGCATCAGGATGTGACCCACAGTACCACCGGCAAGTGCAGTGTAGTTACGTTCAGTCTCTTCTACTGAGCTAATGGACGTTGCCGCCGTAAACACTATCATCGCTGTGGCAGGCTAAGGATAGGGAGAAAATAAAAATTACTTTTGTTGCTACCATCTGCGACGATCACTGCATTACTGACACGCTGTCTAATGGGGCCAGGGGTTAAGTGCAATCCGATATTTTTCACCGTCTTCTTTGTATAACGTGTTTGGAAAACGAAAAAGTAGAATTGAAATTAATGTATTAAAAGAAATGGGTAAATGTGACTACCACATCGATACTTCCAGTGGAGCAACCCTGTCAGAATTAGGTTTTTGTCTGTCCATCCTTCTGACTGAAGGTTTGTGGGACTTCGACCATTCACTTACATAATAAAATTGAAACATCTGCAGCCGTCGTTTCGGTGTTATTTATTGCATAGAAACCAGTTTCGGCGACTCAATACACCATCTTCAGGGCTTAACTGACGCTGAGGGGGGTTATCTCCAATCGTATACACGATCCCAACAGTATGTACGACTGGAGGTCCCCTCTCAGCGTCAGTTGAGACCTGAATATGGTGTATTAAGTCATCGAAACTGATTGCTATGTAATAAATAACATCGAAAGTACGGATGCATGGCCGCGCGTAGTGGCCGTGTGGTTTGAGACGCCTTGTCACGGATTGCGCGGCCACTCCCGCTAGAGGTCCGAGTCTTCCCTCAGGTATGGGTCTGTGTGTTGTTCTGAGCATAAGTTAGTTTAAGTAGTGTGTAAGTCTAGGGATAGATGACCTCAGCAGTTTGGTCCCTTAGGAATTCACACACATTTGAACATTTGGTGGGTGCAGTAGTTTCATTTTATTAGATACCGTCTGAATCATTTCTTCATTCTCAGATGAGATCCGTTTTTGTTCTCCGTTATCGGTGTAAATTCGTCTGGTAGCCGACTCCATTAAGTTTGCTTTCGCTTACAAGCCTTGAATTTGTCGTATGTAGCCTCGCTGTCTGAGCCTAGGGACCGATGACCTCAACAGTTTCGTCCCATAGGAACTTACCACAAATTTCCAAAATTTTTCGTCGTATACAGAGTCAAAACACAAGTAGTGTGAGCACTATAGGTACAAATGAAAGGAGCGAGTGCAAGAAACAAGTAAATAATCCTAACAGACCCAGGTCTGGAAACCAGTGGTTTTCCTGGTAAGTATCACGACTGCGTACGTGAACACATTGTAACAGAGTCCCCGAGGATCCAAATTGCAGATATGTGCATCGGGCCAGACACATTACAGCTAGAATTCCACACGTCCACCGCTGTTGTGAAGGCAGGCTTCAGCGAGTCTCCTCATCGATGCCAGTATACGTTAAAAAATTCCAGACTTTTCCAAAATCTTTGACAAGCATCCACAATGCGTTCCCGGCGTTCACCTACGCTATCAACAGGCTGGAATAAACCAATTGTAAACTGGATTGTAAGGAGAGCAATCAAAGACCAAGTTACATGTATAATTACACATGTGGTGCACGTTCTTTTGGATATGTCCAGCTATTTCAGTGTGAATGCATTCCATTGCTCGTTCCCTTCTAGGAACACAGTTAGGCTGCTCTCAGTGGGGTAAAAAATGTTCAGATGTGTGTGAAATCTTATGGGACTTAACTGCTAAGGCCATCGGACCCTAAGCTTACACACTAAGTAATCTAAATTATCCTAAGGACAAACACACACACACACACACACACACACACACACACACACACACACACACCCAAGCCCGAGGGAGGACTCGAACCTCCGCCGGGACCAGCCGCACAGTCCATGACTGCAGCGCCTAGACCGCTAGGCTAATACTGCGCGGCATCAGTGGGGTAAACGAACGGGGTCACAACATCACTGGTGACCAGCACTTGGGAATTTGGGTCGGAGGGGAAGGCGGTTTGGGTGGCTGAGGCGGTTAAGGCAACCGCTGTACAGAAGCGGAGCATCCAGTTTCGAGCCTCGGTCCGTCACAGGTTTCCAAGTGCAGCTGCTGACTTGTCTCAATGCCCAAATCAGCTATGTCACACCAATGTCCGTTTAGTTAAAGACCGCGTCGATGCACAGCGCCGTGTTGGTCTACCCGATGGGAGGAGTGCGAGGGTGAAATGGAGGTTTCAACACCGAACGGCGGAGAGGGGGAGCATCTTCTTCGCCGTGTCTTGCGCTACAGCTCTTGTTTGGTGCGGCTCCTTGTGGGAACAGGGCATTGCAGTGAATCGTTTGTACCGGTAGCTACTAGGGGTGTGCTGCACCATGATGAACCGTTTAACTGAGCATTGTCGTCTGGCAGTTTGTTGTGTCTCTTGCATAGATTTCTGCCAGGTAAGGTTTAAATTGGCTGCAGTTTAGTGAGGCATATTCCCTGATGATCTACGTCCACCTCATCTGCTCATCAGGGTTTATTGGATCTGGTGAGGAGTCATTAGTTAATTTTAGCCAGGGCGTCTCGTTTTTTGGGTTTACTGCAGAATCATTCAGCATATTCTCAGTTCGAATATAATAAAATTTCTTGAAACTGAGAATCAGCATATCCACCAGTCAGCAAGGTTTTAGAAAGCAATAGGCAGATTCCATACTTCTCAATTTCCAGAAAACATTTGATGCAGTGCCCCATTGCAGGCTGTTAACGAAGGTACAAGCATATGGAATAAGTACACAGATATGTGAGTGGCTCGAAGACTTCTTAATTAATAGAACCCAGTACGTTGTCCTCGACGGCGAGTGTTCATTAGAGACGAAGGTATCATCAGGAGTGCCCCAGTGAAATGTGATAGGACCACTGTCGTTCTTTGTATACGTAAATGATTTGGCGGACATGGTCGGAAGCAATCTGCTGTTGTTTGCTGATGATTGTAGGAGGATTCAAGATAACTCAAACAAAATTTATAGTTGGTGTGATGAATGGATGAATGGCAGCTAGTTTTAAATTTGAAAAAAAAAAATGTGGGTTAATGTGGATGAGTAGGCAGAACAAACCTGTAATGTTCGGATACAGTATTATTAGTCTCCTACTTGATAGTGAAGTCGTTTAAATATCTGGGCGTAACATTACAAATAGACATAAAATGGAACGAGCATTTGAGAACTGTGGTAGGGAAGGCGAATGGTCGATTTCGGTTTATTGGTAGAATTTTAGGAAAGAGCGGTTCACCTGTAAAGGAGACCGCATATGGGACCCAGGTGCGACCTGTTCTTGAGTGCTGCTCGTGTGTTCGGGATCCGTACAATATCGGATTGAAGGAAGACATCGAAAGAATTCAAAGGAAAGCTGCTAGATTTGTTACCGGTGGGTACGAAAAAAACGTAAGTGTTACGAAGATGCCTCAGGAACTCAAATGGGAATCCGTGGAGGGAAAGCGACGTTATTTTAGAGAAATTACCGGCATTTGAAGCTGCAGAACAATTCTGTTGCAGCTAACATACTTTGCGCGTAAGGACAACGAAGATAAGACACGAGAAATTAAGCGCTTTCGAGGCATACAGACAGTTAGTCGTTTTTCCCCCGCTCCATTTGCGAGTGCCACAGGAAAGGAAAATACTGGTAGCGGCACAGGGTACCGTCCGATACGTAACGTACGGTGGTTTTCGGCGTACCTAGTATGTAGATGTAAATGTAGATGTTGATGTAGACATGCACGTGGTTGCGCTTTGGCGATGTTAGAAGTATTTCCGTTGAACATTGTTTTAAATGGCTTTCGTGTGGTGAAATCAGTCTGTATTCTGGTTAGTCTCCAGAAGTCCATTAACTCTGTGTAAAAGCCAATCAGGTATTGATGTTTCATAAACTGACGTATATGTGGCAGCGGATTATCAAGTTCATACTACAGTTTGACCTGTAATTATTATTGGCAAGCATTTCATGTGTTAAATTTCCTAGTGGTTACACTTCTTATGTATTTAATCCTCACGGTATCAAGAGCGACGGAGGGGGCGCTTACTTTATACCCACCTCCTGAAAACATCGTTGCCTAGATGTGTACACTATATTTTAAAATTTAAAAAAAATACTTGTTGTTTTTATTGATTTCTTGTGCTAGATTCCGTAACCCTTCTAAATTTTTGGGTTAAGTTTTACTGAAACATTTAATCCTAGAAGCGAAAGTGACTTTTCACAAGAAATATCATAGTCATATTTTCAGGTTCAGTACCCTTCTTACACATCTACGTGTCTTTAAAAAGTATGTTTCAAATAAAATTCAACAATAATTAACGAAATTTGTATCTTTTTTATTATTTATTTTTGTCGTGGTCATATTCGGACACTGTTTTCCCCAAAAACTTACCAAGGTTAGAAAAAAGTCTACAAAGAAGCCATGGATTACTCAAGGAATAGGGGTACCTAGTGAAACAAAAAGAAAACTGTATCTGTCAATCCGAAACAATTCCGATGTTGATGCTATAGCACATTACAAGAAATACTGCAAAATATTGAAGACTGTAATACGGACATCAAAGCAAATATATTACAAGGAAAAGATAGGCATATCAGATAACAAAATAAAGACAATATGGGATATAGTGAAGGAGGACACCAGTAGAACCAGACATGAAGACGAACAAATAGCATTAAGAGTAAATGATACATTGGTGACAGATGTGTATAGTGTTGTAGAACTTTTTAACAAACATTTTATAACTGTTACTGAAATGATGGGGTTGTCAGGTTCTGTAGATGCTGCTGTGGAATACCTCAGACCAGATATTTCAAGTAACTACCATTATATGAATTTGACCCTCACTACCCCAGCAGAAATAATGTCCATCATAAAATCTTTAAAACCAAAAACTTCTAGTGGGTATGATGAAATATCAACAAAGCTAATTAAAGAATGTGATTCTGAGTTAAGTAACACATAAAGCTATCTGTGTAACCAGTCGTTTATCAGTGGAATATAATGAATGGTTAAAATATGCTGAAGTTAAGCCACTGTTTAAGAAGGGAGATAAAGAAATAGCATCAAATTTCTGTCCAATTTCACTTTTGCCAGCATTCTCAAAAATTTTAGAAAAACTAATGTACAATCGGCTTTATAACCATCTTATCTCAAATAACATACTGTCAAAGCCACAGTTCGGATTTCTAAAGAGTTCTGATATTGAGCAGGCTATCTACACTTACAGTGAAAATGTGCTTAACTCATTAGGTAAAAAATTGCAGGCAACTGGTATATTTTGTGAACTGTCAAAGGCATTTGACTGTCTAAATCACAATATCCTTTTAAGCAAATTAGAATATTATAGTGTAACAGGAAATGCTGCAAAATGGTTCAAATCTTATATCTCTGGCAGGAAACGAAGGGTGTTATTAGGAAAGAGACATGTATCAAGCTATCAGGCATCATCCAACTGGGAACTAAATACATGTGGGGTCCCACAAGGTTCCATTTTAGGGCCCTTACCTTTTCTTGTGTATATCAATGACCTTTCATCAGTAACATTACCAGATGCCAAGTTCGTTTTGTTTGCTGATGATACAAATATTGCAATAAATAGCAAATCAAGTGTAGTCTCAGAAAGATCAGTTAATAAAATATTTGTAGACATTAATCACTGATTCCTACCCAATACTTTCTCACTAAACTCTGAAAAAACACACTATGTGGAGTTCAGAACTTGTAAGGGGTGTCCCACGAGTATATGCCCAACATATGATGACAAGCATATAGATGAAGTGGACAGTGTTAAATTCTTGGGATTACACCTTGATAATAAATTCAACTGGGAAAAGCACACCACAGAACTGCTGAAGCGTCTTAACAAATCTCTATTTGCAATGTGAGTTGTGTAAGACATAGGGGATATAAAAATGAAAAGCTGGCATACTCTGCTTACTTTCATTCCATAATGTCATATGGGATTATTTTTTGGGGTAATTCATCAAGCCAAGCTAAAGTTTTCCAGGCACAAAAACGTGCAGTAAGAGTTATATGTGGTGTGAACTCAAGAACATCATGCAGAAGCCTGTTTAGGGAACTAGGGATACTGACTACTGCTTCCCAATATATTTACTGTTTAATGAAATTTGTCATTAAAAATATATCACTTTTTCAAACCAACAGCTCAATTCATGCAATCAACACTAGAAAAAAGAATAATCTTCATAAGGATTTAAAGCCACTTAGTCTTGTACAAAAAGGTGTGCATTATTCAGGAACACACATTTTCGATAACTTGCCAGCAGCCACAAAAAGCTTAACAACCAATAATATTCAGTTTAAGAGAAGCCTAAAGGATTTATTGGTGGCCAACTCCTTCTACTCCATTGATGAATTTCTCAGTAGAACCAACTGATTATATATATAAAGTACAATATAATTTCTGCGCACTTTCAGTGCAGCAATGTGTTCATTGTAAACAAGTGTGTGTGTGTGTGTGTGTGTGTGTGTGTGTGTGTGTGTGTGTGTGCAAGTGCAATCTAACTTCTGCACCATTTCAGTGCAGTAATGTGTTCATTGCAAATAAGTAATATAGTAGCTGTATTACACGTTTATTACCCTATAAATAAATTAAAAAACCTTTTTATTTTAAATTCAGTGCATTAGTATTTGTAAAATGATCCTTTCATATAGTGTTCATTAAAAATGATTATCATTCCACTTGGGACCTGTGGAATGGTACATTAGCTTATTTTTTTTGAGTTGTAAATATTTGTCATGTATTGTTGTTTTTCTGACATGTTCTACGTCCTGGAGGACCTCCTCACTACGGATCAATTGGAATGAAAGTAATTCTAATCTAATCTAAAGTATCCCCCCTAACACTATACACATGCTGGAAAACAAGTTAATATTGTTAAGATTCTGCTAAAAGATATTCTCAGGTTCTCCCATTACTGGTACTCCAGTACATATTTACAAAGTATGTTGTTAGTAAAAGTTAACGACAGTTAACTAAAATTTGCGGTGGGCATAACGTCCCAGCACTGTTCCGATGGTAGTACACGTTATGGAGATATGGTTCACAGTCTTCTGTTTGAAATTGTAATTAATTAACTGAAACACGTCTTTTAAATGGTTGTTTCAAATTTGTTTTGCGGAGACTTCTGGAAAATAAAAGCAATTATTGTATTTAAACTTACTCTACTGAATCATAGTACCTACTGCTCTACTGTTCCACGTAGTTGCTACCATGGTAAAAGTCCTTCACCTTATCAGAATAACTATCCCAGGCGAACATTAAATGCAAATATATTTGTAAAAGTCATGTAGTATGTATCTGCCTCTCTGCGACACAATTCTTCCACAGAAGCCTGGATTTTCCCTAAATGCATCAGGGCTGCTTCCTAACGTATTCTCCTCCATCCGAGGTAGCGCTTCTTCACTAATGGCCTCCATCTCGCCGCGACATTAAACTCGAAACTTCTTGCTGTCTCCTGCAGAATATTAATGTCTTCATTGCTAAACTTTTTGAAATACTGAACTCCAAAGCGCTGTATTTCGTGTACTGCAGAAGGCCTCACATGGACCTTTGTAACTACTTCATCATGTAAAACCATGAAAATCGTTAAAATATTAATTTAAATTTATAGTTTACGTAATATGCAATTACAATCGTTAATAATAGATTACGAGGAAGGAAATGCAGTCTAAAATATGAAACTGACATAAAGTACAGAAAGGCCAAGCAGGAATGTCTAGAGGGGTTATGCAAAGTTATAGAAGCATACACGGTTATAGAAAGGATTTACCGCTACCAATAGGAAAAATAAAGAAAGCTTTGGAGAAAAATGGAGAAGCAGCTGTGAGAACACCAGCAGCACAAATTCCAAGCCAGTACTGAGCAAATGAAGGATGGTGGGGAGATGCAAGGAATGTGTAGAAGGACAGGGCAAATGAAAGGAACTAGAAAACAATATTGTGGGAAGTGAATATGAGATCGGAAATATATTAAGACCGTGTACTGATGATGATACGTCTTTGAGCTGAAGTGTGAGCCTTACGTCAACATCGCAAAAGATTTCCTCTTGCTTTCTTCAGCATCTTCATCTGCAAACTATTTTCTTTGCAAGTATCACAACCTTAGAAACGAAAAGAGTCACGTGATCGGAACGCCGATTATAAGAAGTTGTCTTCGGAAGGACTTAAGCAGTTGCCATATTCCAGGAGCAGCACAGGGTTAGAGGCACTGCCTCTTAGCAACGGAGACCCCGACATTGGCGGTACCCACATGCTGCATTTAAAGATGGTTGCAGTGTTCGTATAGCCTCGTTGTAGACATCGGCGCTTCTTCTATTGGTAGATCTCTATAAATCTACATGAGATACAAATATTACAAATACATCTACGCGAACATAAATATCCCAATGTATGTTTCTGTATCTTTCCTGCAAGAGAGCCTATTTGACTAACGAAACCTACGCTCGAGAGATAGAAATCGATCATGGCAGACGATACTTGTTGACGTGTAAATCAGACTGAAAGTCCGTTATAGAGGCAAGCAACCATTATGAATGCAACTATTAGAAATAATTTAAAAAGGCTGCGCGGTGCGCGGTTGCTTAAAAGCAGTCACTGGTTGTCCATGAATTACTTTGTTAACCGTCAGACGTATTTCGGGTTTAATCCATCACCTGATAACCAACATAAAGAGACAAAAGTAAAAGATTTTATCTTACAAATTTTATAAGAAATTTTCGTTTCTGTAAAACTTATAACACAACATCTCTTACTTTTGTCTCTTTATAATAAATGTTTCAAATGGCTCTGCGAACTATGCGACTTAACTTCTGAGGTCATCAGTCGCCTAGAACTTAGAAATAATTAAACCTAACTAACCTAAGGACATCACACACATCCATGCCCGAGGCAGGATTCGAACCTGCGACCGTAGCGATCGCTCGTCTCCAGACTGTAGCGCCTAGAACCTCACGGCCACTCCGGCCGGCTTTTTATAATAGGCTATCAAATGATGGGTTATACATGTAATTCGTCTTTACAGTTAACAAAGAGATTCAGATAAAACCATCGACTTTTTAAAGTAACCACACAGCCTCTTTAAATTATTTCCAAGAATTATATGTGTTGGCATAACAGGAAGGCTTTTGGGTTGGCTTTAGTGTCTGAGCATACGGTTATAACAGCTAACTAAATTAATGTGAGAACACTATCGGTGTGAACTGCAGAAAGACAATGATTACTATTGTATGAAGAGTGCTTTTATTCCTGGGTGAACTAAGCTTTTTCACGTGTGTAGAGGACGCAAATCTATCGGTCGGTGGTATAACTTCTGTACAACCTAATATGTCCCAAAACGCCGGTCATAAAAATGGGATTTATCTGGGGCTCATAATTCGAGTTCTGTTGGTGATATAAAGGTAGGATCAAATATTTTGGATAACCCTAGGGCTATTGATCATTTTTATACCCAAAAGAAGCATGATCTTGGTGTCACTATCCCACAGCACAGGGTCAAAGTATGAGTACTACACACTTCCTCGTGATTAGGCAAATATTGCTTTTTGTATTTGATGTGCCCTACGGTTGCCTTAAGTCACTTACAGATGCGCCAGTAGTTCATGGACGATTCCTTCGAAAACTCCCAAAAAATATTTTTTTACAATTTTTCTTACCAAATAAAGAGTTGCAGATTCCAAGAGGGCTATGCACAGCAATGGCTGAAATTTTTACAGTATAATCCCGATCTCAAACAAACTTGAAAAATTGTTGATTTCTTTTTCCTGTCCGAGATAAGGAGTTTCAAAGTTACTCAACTTCTACACGTAAAATACGCACGTAAAACCCAGTGAGGGACAAAATCTAAATTCTAAGTAAGCGCACACAATTACTCAGATTCAAACGAAACCTTATCTAGGCATTTATCTAGAAGTTCCACCTCCTAGTTTTCAAAAAGCTTTATCCTTTATCGAGAAACAATCCAAAATCTTGGCTTTTGGGTGCCAAAACCGGGCCGCAGATACCGTAACCGCTATGCTCAGCAAATGTGTGTGAGTTTTACGGTGTACTGCTAATATCCCGATCTCGAACAGTTTTAAAAGTTTTCTTGACAGCTTTATGTATTTCCGAGATATAGAGGTTCAAAGTTACCCTACTTGTACTTATCTACGTAGAATACGCTCTGGGATGTAAAATTAGTTTTGTGTTATTTCAATTTCACGTAAATAAACTATTAAACTTTGACTGACAGATAAACATCTTTTCATACAAGCGATATGTCCTGCTGTGGCAGGGTAAAAAAGGGAACTAGCGAAAAAATTCTCTTATTGGAGCGCAAAAAGGGTAACATGTTTCTGTATAATTAAAAGAGTCAGACTGAAAAGTATAGTATTAGTTGCTACCTTCCTCAGCAGCTTTAAAAATTTTCCCAAAAAAATTAGTATGCGAACATATTTGCGCTCCTTTACGCTGAGAGAAAGGAAGACACAGTTACAGTGGGAAAGACACGGAAAAGTAATAAATACTGGACGATAGTAGACATCGTTTGTGTTACAGAAAGAGCGAAGGAGACAATGGCAGGGTGAGAGAAAGATAGAGACAGAGTGGCAGTGGAACACAGTTGACAGTGACAGAGCAGTGCAAGGAAAAGAGTGAAGGAGACAATGCCAAACGAAGAGGAAGCACAGTATCTAGATTTACACGTGGCTGTTCAAACTGAAATTTCAAATTGCTGAATCATGTTGTTCTCAGCAACATGGAAAGAAAATGGGGACCTCTGCAACCTGTAGCACACAATCGTGTTGGCGTATGATCAGTAGCAACGTTGTGTTCTGGATATCCTAAGATTATCCATATTATGATTTCTACGTCTCCAAGCCCTATTGGGAGACGTACATTTCTTCAACAGCTGCATAGGTAGGAAACTTACAAAACGTAGCCACAAACCGTAATACCCGTAATCGGCAGTTCTAACCATCACTTGTGCAAGTAGTTGTCATATTTTTCCATCCGTGTTTGGCAGGTCATGATAACAATGTTAAATAGGAAACACTTCCAAATGTTCTGCAAAATTACTTATGTATTTATTCGGTCATCAACCGGCTTCGGCTTCTTAGGGCATCTTCCGGTGACAATTGAGTGAAAAAAATACTACTTTCCTATGTAAACTCTATGGAGTTTTAATAAAGGGAGTTGCCATGATGTCGTAAACTTGAGCTGATTTCCTTCATGTCAGCTGCCCCAAACATCAGCTTCCGATTGAAGTGTTTAGATGAAAAATGCCACCTTGCGTCATTTACACATGTACTAATCGTTCCGATTATGGTCTAACAATTTATTCGTAAACGGACTCGTTCAAGCGATATTTTGTTTTATAGACATCGTTTCTGGTTGCGCTGATTAATGTTACTGTAGGCATATAGATTTTATTTTTGTCGTTTGACTTTAAAGTTCCTATCAGCCCAACTAGAAGGGCTCTCTGGGGCAACGCTAGGAGAAGAAAAGACTGGAAACCGACCAAACATTGCAAAATACGTTTCAGCGTTTTGAGGAAGAGGACATAGACCGAACGTCAGTTTATGGATCTTTATTGAAGAAAATGGTGGATTACGAAAGCATTGTCCTCACATCACATACTTTTCTTCTCGGTTATTCGAAAATTACAACAAAAGCATTAGATTAACGAGCCCAAATGTGCATTTAAGATATCCTCTGAAATTGCCTTCTTGACGCTGTGTTATTCACGAAAGAAGTGTAACACTTAGTGTTTGAAATGACTGTTACGTGCACACGACAGAAATTAAGGGGAAAAAAAGCAAATAAACCCGGTCTGCTAATGTTTTGGGGCATCAAACATGGCGGCGCTGGCTTCAAAGAGATTTACAGCGAAAGTCTATAGTGGCATCTCCCCTTCTAACTCTCTACGTTACATCAATTTTCTGTCTTAGTATCTTCTGTATAAATAATATTTATGTAAGTCGCAAGTTCAAATGGCTCCAAGCACTATGGAACTGAACATCTGAAGTCGTCAGTCCCCTAGACTTAGAACTACTTAAACCTAACTAACCTAAGGACATCTCACACATCCATGCCCGAGACAGGATTCAACCTGCGACCGTAGCAGCAGCGCGGTTCCGGACTGAAGCGCCTAGAGCCGCTCGGCCACAGCGGCCGGCTAAGTCGCAAGCCATTTCATCGGTGTTTAACGACTTTCAGTTGTCACCTGAAAGTGGCCTAAGAAGACGAAAGCTGTTTCGTGACCAAATAAATATAATTTCGTGGAACGTCAGAAACTGTTTTTGTTCAGTATTAGTAGCTGACCCGAAATCTTAGATTTCTTAAGCAAATGAATAGTTTTCTCTTTACGTCGGATATTTTATACCGTTTATAAACTGGGGCTGGTCACTGTGGCCGAACGGTTCTAGGCGCTTCAGTCCGGAACCGCGCGCCTTTTACGGTCACAGGTTCGAATCCTGCCTCGGGTATGGATGGGTGTGATGTCCTTAGGTTAGTTAGGTGTAAGTAGTGCTAAGTCTAGGGGACTGATGACCTCAGATGTTAAGCCCGTAGTGCTTGGAGCCATTTGAATTTTATAAACTGGGAAAGGGGGGGGGGGGGAGTGTGGGCGTCAAATAACACTGGTATGGTTGTCCCATTTGAAGATGTGCTGTATGTGACACCTGTATGTTGCGGCTTGAGGTGGTAATTGGAGCGGGTGTCGATACGGCTGGTAAGTCTGGTACAGTCAGGTTGGTAGTGATCACAGCAGAATGTCGCAGCTGTAACGAACTTTGATCTTAGGATGATAATCGGTGCTAGACACCTATCGGAGATTACACAAGAATTCAGTTTTCAGGGGTCAGCAGCGCCTAGGTTGGATCTCCAGTATCGCAGAGAGAATGTTTTCACACGTGTAAATAGCCACATAGGACGCTCACAAGCGTTTCACGAAGGGAAATTACCCGCGTTTGCAGAGCCATCCGGGGGGATCGGCGATTTTCTGTGGGTATTATCACCTTCGATTTGAATGTGGGGCGTCAGAAACCGATTTTATCAGGATTCTACGGAGTCTAATACATGACATAGGTTTCAAATGGCAACGAGAGACACATGTCCAAGTGCCTCGCTGTGACTTTCGGACACTTAGTTCGAATGCAGTTTGACGTGTGTAACTGCTGCGCTAAGAATTCAAGTAATAAACATATAGTGCTTAGTCAAAACATTACAACTACCAGATTAAAAGCTCGTTTAAACCATCTTTGTGAACAATTCAGCAACGATTTTGCATGACATGGATTCGACAAGTGTTTCCAGATATATATGGCTCCAGATATCTGCGCAGAGGGGAAGCCATTCCCATTCATCACGGGCCGTTGATTTGTGGTCACACACTTGGCACCCGTTAACATCCCAGATTTCTTCCATCAGGCTCATGCCAGTTCGGTGGCCAGGCCATGAATCTGAGCTCAACAAACATCTGTAGCACTATTGTGGCCTTTTGACATTAAAAGTTATCCTGCTGAAGGATGCCATCGGCGTTAATGAAGACATCAAGCATGAACGGATGCTGGTGGTCCGCTGTAACGTACACCTAATCCAAAACTGTCATGGTTACTTCTGTTAGTACCACGGTTGCCTAAAAAATTCTAGGAGAATGTGCTCCACTGGACAATACTGCGCCACCAGCCTGCGTCCGTGCAGTGGTGCGTGTTTCCAGTGGCCGTTCTCCTGGATGCTGGCGTATCCGGACAGAAGACTCCACCTGGTGTAACAAGAAACGTAATTCATCTGATTAAGCCTTCCCGCAGTGGTAACACCGGTTCACGTAGATCGCCAAAGTTGAGCGTTGTCGGGCTGGGCTAGCACTTGGATGGGTGACCATCCGGTCTGGCTAGCGCTGTTGGCAAGCGGAGTGCACTCAGCCCCTGTGAGGCAAACTGAGGAGCTACTTGATTGAGAAGTAGGGGCTCCTGTCTCGCAAACTGGCGTACGGCCGGGAGAACGGTGTGCTGACCACATGCTCCTCCATGTCCGTTCGGTGACGCCTGTGGACTGAGGATGACACGGCGGCTGGTCGGTACCGTTTGGCCTTCATGGTCTGTTCCGACGGAGTTTAGTTTTAAGTTTCCAGTGTCCTTGGCCCTCTCTCGATGATGCTGCAACCACGGCAGTCGCAAGTGATGATGCCGCTGGACCAGTGTGGTAACATGAAAGGCTCTGCTGCTGCAGAACGCTACATTCACCAACGTGCGCTGGACGATGTGCTTAGAAACATTGTGCCTGCTCCAACATTGTATTCTGTGGACAGCTTCTGCCACAGATCGCCTCCTATCCTGTTTTAGCGAGCAGTCATTTCTCCACCTACCCGTTATGTTATGAGGCGTGGAAGTCCAACACCTTGTCACCGACTGGCGATTTCAGCGTCCTACTAACACTTTCTATAGATTCTCAGGAGCGCAGCATGGGAGCAGTCGACCGGTATCACTCTTTCCGAGAAGCTCGTTTCTAGGTTCCGGGTCATTAATAATATGGCATTTGTCAGAGTGGTCTACGTGAATGGATTTTTCCATTCGCGGCCCGAATCGACACTAGAATGGTTCCCCATTCGTGTCTGCTCCCCTTATGTATTTCCCTTACCGCGTCACTTGCTCACAACGCAAGCAGGCGCCATTACTGTCGCGATGGGCAGTGATCATATCATTTGTTTATTACCATAACATGGCTGGTGCAGGTGGTTCCTAGGTTTTTCACCTGCCATAGGGGCCCAAAAATATCTGAGGATAGCTTTAACATCAGTCGAAACCGGTTATAACAAACATATGTTATTGCGATCTCGACTTTTGTTTAACCAAAGTATAGCACAGATGACAGCGCTACACGGACAGTGTTGTCTAAATTTCTGAGCAATCACAATGTTTCCATTTCTCAGTGTATACACTACTGGCCATTAAAATTACTACACCAAGAAGAAATGCAGATAATCAACGGGAATTCATTGGACAAATATATTATACTAGAACTGACATGTGATTACATTTTCACGCAATTTGGGTGCATAGATACTGAGAAATCATTACCCAGAACAACCACCTCTGGCAGTAATAACGGTCTTGATACGCCTGGGCATTCAGTCAAACAGAGCTTGGATGGCGTGTACAGGTACAACACGATACCACAGTTCATCAGGAGTAGTGACTGGCGTATTGTGAAAAGCCAGTTGCTCGACCACCATTGACCAGACGTTTTCAATTGGTGAGAGATACCGAGAATGTGCTGGCCAGGGCAGCAGTCGAACATTTTCTGTATCCAGAAAGGCCCGTACCGGACCTGCAACATGCCGTCGTGCATTATCCTGCTGAAATGTAGGGTTTCGCACGGATCGAATGAAGGGTAGAGCCACGTGTCGTAACACATTTAAAATGTAACGTCCACTGTTCAAAGTGCCGTCAATACGAACAAGAGGTGACCGAGACGTATAACCAATGGCACCCCATAACTTTAGGCCGCGTGATACACCAGTATCACGAATACACGCTTCCAACATGCGTTCACCGCGATATCGCCAAACGCGGATGAGACCATCATGATGCTGTAAACAGAACTTGGATTCATCCGAGAAATGACGTTTTGCCAGTATTGCCCCAGGTTCGTCGTCGAGTACACCATCGCAGGCGCTCCTGTCTGTGATGCGGCGTCAAGGGTAACCGCAGCCATAGTCTCCGAGCTGATAGTCCATGCTGCTGCAAACGTCGTCGAACTGTTCATGCAGGTGGTTGTTGTCTTGCAAACGTCCCTATCTGTTGACTCAGGGATCGAGACGTGGCTGCACGATCCGTTACAGCCATGCTGATAAGATGCCTGTCATGTCGACTGCTAGTGATACGAGGCCGTTGGGTTCCAGCACGGCGTTCCGTATTACCCTCCTGAACCCACCGACTCCATATTCTGCTAACAGTCATTGGATCTCGACCAACGCGAGCAGCAATGTCGCTATACGATAAACCACAATCGCGATAGGCTACAATCCGACCTTTATCAAAGTCGGAAACGTGATGGTACGCATTTCTCCTCCTTACTCGAGGCATCACAACAACGTTTCACCAGGCAACGCCGGTCAACTGCTGTTTGTGTATGAGAAATCAGTTGGGACTTTCCTCATGTCAGCACGTTGTAGGTGTCGCCACCGGCGCCAACCTTGTGTGAATGCTCTGAAAAGCTAATCATTTGCATAACACAGCATCTTCTTCCTGTCAATTAAATTTCGCGTCTCTAGCACGTCATCTTCGTGGTGTAGCAATTTTAATGGCCAGTAGTGTATTTATTTGGGGTACTAGCATTCCTACCCTCCATTTTGCAGCTGCTTCTAAAGCTCCAACCTCCATCCTTACCCACGTTCCAGTCCCCACTTACAGAGTAGCGTAGCACCTGTTTACCACTCGCGTGTCCCTGCTGGTGGTCGGAGGGCCACGCAGAAGCAGTAGCCACGTGCGCGCTGTGTTTTCTTTCCACGTGTTGCGCGCTGCTCCGTGTTTGTTTTGGTTCGCGGTGACGGCCAAATGAGTCCAGCCTCCCCGCGGGCTGCCTGCATTTGGGCCAGCCGTCAAGGAAGGCGCCGCATCGCGGTTTCATTAACACTGTTTACCGCCGTCCGCGACACGATTTGTTCTCGTTTGTTTCCAGCGGGGGCCAGCGGTCACCGCATCCCCGTACTGACCCTCTGCCCTCGACTCACTCCACGAAGCGGCCTCTCACCAGGGACTCCGTCAGAAAATGTATTACAGTACAGTTTTTGTAGCTCCATCATACGGACGTGGATGCTGGTCTCCGGCTGATATGTAAATCGTAGGAAAAGGATGGCATCAGCAATAATTTCTTGAATTTTTTTTATTATTTAAGCAAGCCGTTTCGACGCTTCATTAGCGCCCACTTCAGGCCCCTACGTGAAAAACAAGTGGAGGTTTCAAAACATTGACGCACATACAGGGGATAGGCAAAATGAAGTGAACAACGGTAGTAATGGGATGGTTGTGTTTGACGGTCAACAACACAGGTAGGGCACGTGTCGCGCTGGACTGTGCGTGTTTAGTACGGACTAGACATCAGTGTAGGTTGTTTACGAGTAGTGCACACTTCGTATTTGCATTCAAAGGCCGAGGTCGACGTGCAATGAAAGACCTAACAGAGATGCAAAGAGGGCAGATTGTTGGGGCTCGTTAACTGGAGCATCAGTAACCAAGAAGAGCCAACTTACTGAATGTATGAAGAGCAACTGTTTCAACGTCATGACAGCCTACACAAAACATGAAAAGATATCATCGTGTAAACAGAATAGTGGGCGCGAATCAAAATTAAATGAGAGAGATCGTCGTATGCTAACAAGAATTGTGTCAAAACAACAGAAAACTACGGCAGCTAAAGTGACTGCAGAGCTCAATAGCCATCTTCGAGACCCTGTATCTATCGACACTGTCCACCGAGAACTGGACGAGCTGCCATACCGAAACCATTAGCGACGACAACCAACGCAAAGAAGCATAAAACATGGTGTCAGGAGCATAAATCCTGGACGGCTGGCCCAACGAGTCATCAACGTTTTCATTATTTCCAACATCCGGCCGGGTTTACGGCTGGAGAACGCCAAAAGAAGCCTTCAGTCCTATTTGCTTGATTCCAACGATTAAGCACGGAAGTGGAAGGATAATGGTGTGGGCACTCATACACTATGTGATCAACAGTATCCGGACACGTGGCTGAAAAGACTTACAAGTTCGTGGCGTCCTCCATCGGTAATGCTGGAATTCAATATGGTATTGGCCTACCCTTAGCCTTGATGACAGCTTCCACTCTCGCAGGCATAGGTTCAAGCAGGTGCTGGAAGGTTTCTTGGGGAGTGGCAGCCCATTCTTCACGGACTGCCGCACTGGGCAGAGGTATCGATGTCGGTCGGTGAGGCTTGGCACGAAGTCGGTGTTCCAAAACATCCCAAAAGTGTTCAGTATGATTCAGGTCAGGACTCTGTGCAGGCCAGTCTATTACAGGGATGTTACTGTCGTGTAACCACTCCGCCACAGACCGTGCATTATAAACGGGTGCTCGATCGTGTTGGAAGATGCAATCGCCCTCCACGAATTGCTCTTGGAAGCAAGAAGGTGCTTAAAACATCTATTTATTTATTCCATGTGATCTGATGGTACACAGTGCGTTGCAGATGTCGGAAAATATCAGTTAACATTGTTAAAATATATTAACATATGGTATCCTAATGTATTACATTTCAAATATTGGTTATGTTTACTACACTCCAAATGCTCAATGTCTTCAATTTAACATAAATAGTAAGATTACTGTTCTAAGTATTCATTTATAGATTAAAAACAGTGACACAACAAATATGACTTTACGGCTTTGCTTCGATGGACTTAACACTAGTGGGAAGATTGCTGAACAGTTGGAGTACCATGTGCAAAGCTCCCTTTTTACACTGTTGAGTGTTTGTACGTAAAACATGCACATGTGAGTTTTTCCTGGTGTTGTGTTTATGTATTTCATTATTTTTTACAACTCTGGAGTCAGTTGACACTATGTGGTTTCTGATAATTTTAGAGTCTCGAGGATGTATAGATAATGCAGTGTAAGGATTTCCAACTTTCTGAAGATAGGTTTGCAGGAGTCTCTGGGTTTGCTCCTAGAAATAATCCTCATTGCTCTCTTCTGGATTTTGAATGTGCTCAGGGCAGTTGGAGAATTTCCCCAGAATATCACACCATATTTTAGATGGGCTTGTATGTAAACGTAGTATGCACTGGTTAATGTTTACAGGCTAGCACATGGTTTCAGTACACTCAGTGCATAGCAGCCAGTACTAATTCTGGCATTTATCTTTCCTGTATGTGTATTCCATTTCAGGTTATCTTGAACCAACGGACCCAGGAATTTGAAAACAGTCTCAGTATCTATTGGCTGGTTATTTACAGTGACAAGTGGCTGAGAGGAATTTGCATTTTGTGTTGTGTGAAAGTTCGTTGAAGCTGTCTTTTAGGTGTTAATAGTTAATCTGTTGATTTTAGCCCAGTTGCCGAGTTGTTCAGTGGCCAAGTTCACAGCTTTTTGCACAGCCTCTGTATTCTCCCCTTTGAGGAGTACAGTTGTGTCATCAGCAAATAATATTGTTTTGTGTGCCTCTACATTCAGGCTCAAGTCATTAATATACAGGAGGAAAAGTAGAGGTTCCAATACAGAGCCCTGTGGTACACCTTATTTTATTACTCGGTAGGATTTCGGTTATTGAGTTGGTTTGTCTATTAATGTATTTCAATGCTGACTCTCTGCATCCGATTGGTTAGGAATGAAGCAATCCAATTGTTTGCAATTCCTCTGATACCATAGTGTTCTACTTTTTCCAGCAATATTTTGTGGTCAAGAGTGTCAAAAGCCTTTGACAGATCCAGAAATATGCCTGTTACGTTTTTTTTTTATCCAACAGATCTAATAGCGTATTTATGCAATCATATACTGCAGTTTCAGTTGATCTGTTGCTTCTGAACCCATGCTGAGCTAAACTTTTTTTTTTCAATGAAGTCCATTAGTTTTTTATAAATTTTTTTCCAAAATGTTTAGAAAAGCAGCATGAGATTGAGATAGGTCTGTAGTTATTCATATCTTTATTATCACCTTTTTTGAAGTCAGGAACTACTTTAGAGAGTTTCAGAGCTTCAGGGCTGGCTGGCTCTGAGCACTATGGGACTTAACATCTGAGGTCATCAGTCCCCTAGAACTTAGAACTACTTAAACCTAACTAATCTAAGGACATCACACACATCCATGCCCGAGGTAGGATTCGAACCTGCGACCGTAGCAGTCTCGCGGTTCCGGACTGAAGCGCCTAGAACCGCACAGCCACCGCGACCGGCTGAGCTTCAGGGAAAGTACCTGCCTGGAAAGAACAGTCACAGAGATGAGTTTATGGTTCAGCAATTGTGTGTACACAATTTTTATTACAGCTGCTGGGATACCATCAATTCCAGCTGAATATGAATTTTTTAACTCTGTGAGGGCTTTTGAAACATCATTTTCAGTGACTTTGGTAATGAAAATTGATTCTGCACATGCGTGATATATTTGGTTTCCTGGTTGGTAGTTTGTGTTGGGATTATTTTTGGCCAATTTTTCAGCTATGCTCATAAAGAATTTGTTGAGAGAGTTTACCACAACTTCGGGATTGTAGATTCACTGTTGAGTCTGATTTCTATGTTCGTGTATGTAGCTTTCATTCCCCTCTTTCCCTTTTTATGATATTCCACATTGCTTTTACTTTACTGCTGGATTTGTCAATGTACTATTCATTTTGCTTCCTTCACATCAATGTAGGTCTGTGCTGTGATAGTGCCACGCAGAACAACAAGGAAAATACGGCCGCACCATAACACCACCGCCGGCCGATGTGGCCGAGCGGTTCTGGGCGCTACAGTCTGGAACCTCGCGACCGCTACGGTCGCAGGTTCGAATCATTCCTCGGGCATGGATGTGTGGGGTGTCCTTAGGTTAGATAGGCTTAAGTAGTTCTAAGTTGTAGGGGACTGATGACCTCAGAAATTAAGTCCCATAGTGCTCAGAGCAATTTGAACAATGACAACACCGCCTCTGAATTCTACTGCTGACACTACACACGATGGCAGATAACGTTCACCGAGCATTCGCCAACACCGCATCCTGCCATCGGATCGCCACATTGTGTACCGTGATTCGTCATTCCACATAACGTTTTGCCATTGTTCAATCGTCCATTGTTTACGCTCCGTAAACCAAGCGAGGCGTCGTGTTGTGTAGCTTACGTGCAGCTGCTCGACCATGAAATCCAAGTTTTCTCACGTCCCGCCTAACTGTTATAGTACTTCCAGTGGATCCGGATGCAGTTTGACATTCCTGTGTGATGGTCTGGATAGATGTCTGCCTATTACACATTACGACCCTCTTCAACTGTCGGCAGTCTCTGTCAGTCAGCAGACGAGGTCGGCCCGTACGCTTTTGTGTTGCACTTGTCCCTTCACGTTTCCACTTCACTATCGCATCGGAAACTGTGGACCTAGGGATGTTTAGGAGTGTGGAAAACTCGCGTATAGACGTATGAAACAAGTGACAGCCTATCACTTGACCACGTTTTGAAGTCCGTGAGTTGTGGGGAGCACCATTTCTGCTCTCTCACGATGTCTAATGACTACTAAGGTCGCTGGTATGGAGTAGGTGGCAGCACATTGCACCTAATATGAAAAACGTATGTTTTTGGTGGTGCCTGGATACTTCTGATCATTGTATTTTGCTGGTCCCATCATTACTCTCAAAGGCCGTGTTACAGCTAACGATCATGTGACATTTTTGGTGATAAGGTGCACCCCATGATTCAAATTTTCTTCACCAACAATAATGCCATATTTCAGGACGATAATGCACCCATTCACACAGCCAGTACAATGTTGGTATGAGGAGCATGCAACTGAATTGCAGCGTCTTCCCTGGCCAGTACATTCCCCGGGCTTGAACATTGGAGTGCAGACCCCGGAGTTGATTTCTTCCTCCCTCGTCACTACGGGACTTAGAAGAGGATCTGATCGAAGAGTGGCATAACACTCCACAAGGTAGTATTTTGCAATGTTAACTTTGTACTTGAAATCATGGTTTGTTATTTTAAAGTATTTCATATTACTGATTGTAATTTCTGTTTGTTGTAGTTCTCATGGCCCTTCCTTGGGCGACTTGTTGGATTTAGCCTGTAACTGAGATTGTGTGCGCTTACCCTACAGCTACTTACGTGTCGGACATGTGTGTGTGCGTGTTTGTATTTGCGCAATCTCGTACTACGTGTTGAGGAGGTTATAGGGTACAGTTTAACGGTCCATCTGTCATTTGGTGCATATCCCAATTACAGTGTCTATTAGCCCCTACGAGATATACCCCGATTTTTTTAAAATCTTGTTCGAAATATTATTTAGTTATTCTCTTAAATGTCCTTGTACATTGGCTTTTTGTTAATGTTGGGATGGTTAACTTGCAATGTATGAGCGGGCCACTCCCATACTGAAGTTTCAGTAGTTGAATCTTTAATTGCCCCTTTAAATATTACTGCGTATGTTAATTTTTATCAAACTTGTTTTGCTGTTTGTTGTTTGGTATATGTTGACAGCCTTGTATCTGCAAAAAAATGGTTCAAATGGCTCTGAGCAGTATGGGACTTAATTTCTAAGGTCATCAGTCCCCTAGAACTTGGAACTACTTAAACCTAACTAACCTAAGGACATCACACACATCCATGCCCGAGGCAGGATTCGAACCTGCGACCGTAGCGGTCGCATGGTTCCAGACTGTAGCGCCTAGAACCGCTCGGCCATCCCGGCCGGTTTGCATTTACAGCGGTTGACGCGTTGGTGCTCTACTGGTCCGGGCAAGGGACGCGTTTTCCTTCTGCTTCGGCGACCTTCCTGTCATCGAACGAGGCGTAAATGAAGGCAGGCCGCATGCGGTTCTGCGGATCTTCCGTTCCATCCTCAAGTTGGGTGGTTCGTTTTTATTCTTTCGGCGGTGGTGGTAAGTTCCTATGGGACCAAACTGCTGAGGTAATCGTCCCTAGTCTTACACACTACTTTAATCTAACTTAAACTAACTCACGCTAAGGCTAAGGACAACACACACAGCCATTGCCGAGGGACAACTCGAACACACATCCGACCGGGGGGGGGGGGGGGGGGGGGGGGCGGTGCGTGAACCGTGGCAAGGCGCCAAGGACCGAGCGTCGCGCGGCGTTGTTCTTTTAGTCTTATAACACGGCGGGGATGTCACCGGATTAGGATGTAATTGACTCAATATTTCTGTTATTGTAAGGCCCTTGCGGGCGTGTGATGCAAGTCTTTGGGCAAACTGAGAAGGGGGTTTCTCGATTCTTTCAAAAATTAAAAGCATAATTATTATTACTTTTTAGTTATGTTTTAAGGGCGTGGCAGTTTATTAAAGTATTTAGCGTGATTTACGTGGAACAGGCTTATGGCCAATCAGGGAAGTACTATTGTCGCTTCGGTTTCATATGTGGGTAACCTTTCGGCAGCTTGTTCGTATCTTGTCCATATGAGAGCAAAATAACCAGAGGAGGTGTATGCATTTTAACGTTTCTTATTTAACGTTTTTTGAATTTATATTAAAGTCCTGTTATGGCATTAGCCGACAGTTGCGGTGACAGAGGACCGCAGGGTGTTTATTTAATTAATTAACTGTTCGTAGTCAGGCCACCATTGTGTTCCGCAGTTGATATTTTGAAGTACTGTTTGTAATTTTATGTATAATGAAAATGTTCCACACATTATGAATTTAAATTAAAAGTCTTAACTATTTGTACGTATTTCGCATGGATCTTGGTAACTGTCAGTTGCCTCATGACTGAATTGTTATTAAATAAAAATAATTGTTCGGGAATTATAAATGACGCATCGAGTTGTGCCATCCTTCCACGTGTTTTCCTTAAATTAATACCAATCCTTGTTCTTGGTCTCAAGGCGCCGTACATTGTACTGGATATCGCGAACTTTATTAATTCTACGCGTAGGTGCCAAACGTTCCACAACAGCGAAAGCAATTTCCGCTTTCAATAACGCGACTGTTATGTCTACACTTAATACAGATCATTAGCATCAAGGAACTTCCTGTACCATTAAAGCTGTTTGCCGCACCAAGACTCGCAACTGTAATCTTGCCTTCTACAAGCACAACACTTTTCGACTGAGTTATCCGTATAACACTCTCTCTCTTTCTCTCTCTCTCTCTCTCTCTCTCTCTCTCTCTCTCTCTCTCTCTCTCTTCATACCGTACCTGTCCCCTACTTTCCAAACGTCACAGAAGTGCTGCTGCACTTCTTCTCCTGCATGCAGAATTTCCGTCACAACTGGAAAGTAGGAGTGAGATAAAAGCAAAAACGAAGTTGTCAGGACGGTTTCTGCCTTGATATCTCAGGAGCTTTGTTGCCAGATTTGAATTTGATTCCTAAAGTTAAACGATATGCCTTTGCCTGGCACTTAGGGCATTTGACATTTTTTTCTCGCTAAACTCAAGGGTAATTGCACCTTTGGTCTAGCGGTAGTGTCTTTGATTATGCATCCACGGTCCCAGGTTCGAAATCTGCTGCCGTTTAAATTTTGATTAATAATCAACATTGGCGGTCGAAGACTTTCCGCATAAGAAGTTACTCTCATTCTGCCAACGGCTTTGTCAAAGAGGGCGGAGGAGTCGACAGAGGTTCAGGGCACTCTCTTGTCTTTGGGGTAGCAAACTGTTCCTAAACACGGAAGAATCAGCAATGATCAACGGCATGAGGATGCAGAAGGCAATGACAACCACTGCATTAAAGACACATAACGTATATGCATAGAGCATGTGGCCTGCAATTGAAAAAGCGTCGCGATGATCTCCCTATTGGCAAAAGATTCCGGAATAGTCCCCCATTCGGATCTCCGGAAGGGGACTGCCAAGCAGGAGGTGACCATGAGGTGTTGAATAAGCAACGAAAGGATAACGCTCTATGACTCGGGGCATGGAATGTCAGAAGCTTTAACGTGGTAGGGAAGCTAGAAAATCTGAAAATAGAAATGCCAAGGCTCTATCTTGATATAGTAGGGGTCATTGAAGTGAAATGGAAAGAAGACAAGGATTTACGTTCAGAATAGTGTAGAATAATATCAACAGCAGCAGAAAATGGTATAACGGGAGCAAGATTCATTATGAATAGGAAGTTAGGGAAGAGAGTATGTTACTGTGAAGAGTTTAGTGATGGGGTCGATGTTATCAGAATCGACAGGAAACCAACAACGACAACGATAGTTTAGGTATACATGCCTACGTCGCAAGCTGAAGATAAAGAGATAGAGAAAGTATGCGAGGATATTTAAAAGGTAATACAGTACGTAAAGGGAGATGAAAATGCAATAGCGATGTGGGACTGAAACGCAGTTGTAGGGGGAAGGAGTTGAAGAAACGGTTACAGGAGAACATGGGATAGGGACTAGGAAAGAGGGAGGAGAAAGTTTGAGCTCTGCAATAAATTTCAGCTAGTTACTGCGAATACTCTGTTCAACAATCACAAGAGTAAGAGGTATACTTGGAAAAGGCCGGGTGATACGGGAAGATTTCAGTTAGATTACATCATAGTCAGACAGAGATGCCGAAATCAGGCACTGGACTGTAAAGCGCATTGAGGGGCAGATGTGGACACACTTCACAATTTAGCAGTGATGAAGAGTAGGCTGAAGCTTAAGAGGTTAGTCAGGAGGAATCAATATGTAAAGAAGTGGGACACCGAAGTACTAACGAATGACGAGACACGCTTGAAGTTCTCTGAGGCTATAGACACAGCAATAGAGAATAGCTCAGTAGGTAGTACAATTGAAGAGGAATTGACATCTTTAAAAAGGGTAGTCACAGAAGCTGGGAAGAAAAACGTTGGTACAAAAAAGGTAACTGCGAAGAAACCATAGGTAACGGAAAAAAATACTTCAGCTGATCGATGAAAAAAGGAAGTTCAGGGAAAGTGTGAAAAGAGTATGTGCTCAGGGAAATTCAGGAACATAGAAATAAAAGTCGCTGAAGAATGAAATAAATAGGAAGGGAAGCTAAGACGAAATGGCTGCAGGAAAAATCTGAAGAAATCGAAAAAGAAATGGTAATTGGAAGGAATGGCTCATTATATAGGAAAGTCAAGAAACCTTCGATGGAATTAAAAGCGTAGGTGGTAACATTAAGAGTGCAACGGGGATTCCACTGTTAAATGCAGAGGAGAGAGCGGATAGCTTAAAAGAGTACGTTGAAGGCCTCTATGAGGCTAAGATTTGTCTGATGTGATACAACAAGAAACAGTATTTGGTTTAGATGAGATAGCGGATCCAATATTAGAATCAGAATTTAAGAGAGCTTTGGAGGACTTCAAATAAGGCTGGAGGGATAGATAACATCAAAATTCCTAAAATCTTTGGAGGAAGTGGCAACAAAACGACTATTCACTTTGGTTTGTAGACTGTAACAGTCTGGCGACATATCATCTGACTTTCTGAGAAATGTCACCAGCGCAATTCCGAAGAGTGCAAGAGCTGACTAGTGCGAGAAGTATCGCACAATCAGCTTAACAGCTCATGCATCCAAATTTCTGACAAAAATAATACACAGAAGACTGGAAAAGAAAATTCCAGATATGTTAGACGACGGTCAGTTTGGTTTTAGGAAAGGTAACGGAACCAGAAAAGCAATTGTCACGTTGCTGCTGATGGTGGATCCAAGACGACAGAAAAATCAAGACACGTTCATAAGATCTGTCGACTACGAAAAAACGTTCGACAATGTCAAATCGTCCAAGATGCTCGGCATTCTGAAAGAAATAGGGTAAGCTATAGGGAAAGGTGGGTAATATACAGTATGCTCAAGAACCAAGAAGGATCAAGAGGGTGGGGGGGGGGGGGCACTTGGCCCTCATATTTCTATTAAATCTGAGGGTGACGAGGAGGCTGTCTCTCATGCCATTCAGTACACAGCACCTTTTACGATGTATATAATCTCTACATATAAAAGGCAACGTCCTGACTGACTGACTGACTGCCTCTTCAAAATCCTTAAGCCCAAACCGCTAAGGATAGAAACTTGAAATTTGAGGACGGTATGTATCTTATACTGTAGGCGTCGTTTAAGGAGTTATTTTAAATTCCAACCCTAAGGACGTTGAAACGCCCCTTAGAAAAATTTATGAATTACTGTGCTGATAAACCCCTTACGTTATTTGATTTTCAAACAGCTGAGCAGAACTGAACGTACTCAGACATTTCTCTCTTTACTTATTTTGATCAACACTAAAATGACACACAATATTTTTAGCGCAACGCAATCTCACTTTCAATAACCCCTACAAAAGAATGGCCCTGACTGACAATAACCTATACCTTTCATGAATCACTTACCTTACAAAAACCTTCGTTACTCGAACTACTGCAATACAACGAGCGCCAATACTGCCAGCTAAATAAAAGATTCTAACTACTGAAGGCACTAACAACTGATAGGCATAGTTAGCAAATGAAAGATTTTGATAGAGAACAAACAATAGTGTTCAAAAGTCACTTCTGAACACTATTAAGGTAAATCCGCCATCTCACTCCCCACATCCACCACTGCTGGCGGCTCACCTCCAACTGCGCAACGCTACGCGCTGTTCACATCGAACTGCCCAACACTACAATAGTTAATATTATAACAATGCCAACCAGCCACAGATTTCACAGAGCACAGTCAGTGATTTTCATATAGAGCGCTACGTGGCGTTACCAACATTCAGCATTTTTGGAAATTTAACCCTGTGGCTGTGAAATAGTGGCTGATGGCTCTGAGCACTATGGGACTTAACACCTATGGTCATCAGTCCCCTAGAACTTAGAACTACTTAAACCTAACTAGCCTAAGGACATCACACAACACCCAGTCATCACGAGGCAGAGAAAATCCCTGACCCCGCTGGGAATCGAACCCGGGAACACGGGCGCGGGAAGCGAGAACCCTACCGCACGACCACGAGCTGCAGACTGTATAATAGTAGGTGAAAGCTTTTTTTTTTTTAATATATTGTAAGGCGTCAAGATTTTGGACACCTTACAGGTCGGGTGCCTCAGTTTTACGTGTCGTTTATAGTGTTGCAAGACACTGGTTTTGCAACATGGGACGGGTTTTTGTGTGTATATTTCACTTGTTTGAGATTTAACACACGTGGCATCAAGAGTGATGAGAATAACTCCCTTTCGTAAATTTGCATGTTTATGTTAGGTAGAGACAGAGTGGAAGCATCAGTGGAGGGGGAGCCAGTTTTAGTCAGCCACGCTGTGACACAATGGCCTGCAGAGCCGCAGTCTAGTCAAGATCAAGTGTAGGTGGTGGGCACGACAGGGAACTGGGGAAAGAACAGTGTATCATGTGAGCGGCGTTTGAGGATGATGGAGTGTTAATCAGGGGGAGCTAGGCAGGGGGGTGGGGTGGAGTCCTGGCTGTTCACTTCAAAGCCAGCCATTTATATTACACTCTACTTATTAAGCCAGTTACTGGCTGCGCGGCCATGGCTACTAGAAATGTAAGAGCGACTGCCATTGGCTGTTTCATCCAGTGTCCAACCCCACTGTAAAGGGAAGGGAAGCTAGGCTGAGGAGACGCACAATTACCCAGTGCGACAGGCACTTTGTCTTGGGACATCGCCGAGTGCGGTCGGAGGGCACCCTCTCTGACGTGGCGACATGCAAAGCAGATATATTGGTGTGAACACTTTGTTCACCCGGCTCTAAAATTCAGTCAAGAGCTGGCTGAATTCTTTTCATAAATCTCCTGAGTGGTGAACAAAGAGAGCCAATACAGTTAAAATCTTGCGAGAACTGCGAGGGCAGAGTAGCACACAGCGCGCCAGCCTTGCCCATGTGCTCAGCCATTAAAAGCCTTTCGATTCACAAAAACGTAGGGCAAGTTTGCTGATGTAGAATCATCCAGGCTCAGTATACGATTCTGATAGATTTACAGATCCGACGACACACGGCAGCAGCCAAGCTGACGACGCTGTGCGACACAAGGTAAAGAATGCAGCACGCCATTAAATGTGAACGTCGTGTCACAGGCCAGTTCTTACTCCAGTGATACGAAGCTCAAAGTAGGAAAACCTGTCCTCCTTGTCGTATTTCCCGAAATTAACGTATTTCCTTCGTGCGCTCGATAGCCATGTTTAGTTAACATTTGTGGGGAAAGAATAAAATTTTTTAGAGCCGATAACATTGTTCAGTTCGACATTAGGATAGTTTTCCACCAGAGAGTCTTTCTCTCAAAATAATTTACTATACTTAATTTTGTGATATTATTCATCATTTATATTTTATGTTATTTGAGAAATTTAATACTGGGATCGGGCGATACCTGAGATTGCTCTTGTGCATTCTAATGGCCCAACATGTCCAAAAGTGATTCCAATAAATACAATTACAGGGAATAGTTGTTGTCTATTCTAAGATAGAGGTCCCTGTCCTACCTCACTGGAATATTTTAGGAACGCTGATGGCAGCTATTCTTCTGAAGTCTAAACCCTTGGTGAGTAAAAGCACATTTCCTTACAGGACGGGTTCAAACTGCCTTATGCGCGCTAAGTGGAATAGTGCACACAATGCAAACATAGCATTCACTTACTACCAACTATAGGCGTGTTTAGAATATGATAATTAAAGAAGTACTAAGGTATTTTAAAAGCTACATCTATGAAAACTGGGATTTGGCTCATAGGCTGTAAATAAAAGAATACATGTTTCACTGGTTTTGGAAATTCACCCCCCCCCCCCCCAAAGGAGCGAAATGGGTTCACACTGATTCACTGACTCATCATCGCCCATCCAAAACAGCTAAGGATAGAAACTTGAAGTTTGGAGAGGGTATGGATGTTATATTCAGGCATCGTTTAAGAATGTAGTGTCCAAAATTCCACGCCTAAGGGGGAGAAATGAGGATGCAAGACCTTCGGAAAGTATGTCGCAATTAAGGGAATTTTGAAGCTAGAACTACGAAAACTAAAAAAAAATACATGTTTCAGTATTTTTCGAAATTCAGCTACTAAGGGGGAGCGGGGGGGGGGGGGGGTAAAATATTGGAAGAAAGTTTCTTTGAAAATTTATCATTACTAAAGAACTACTGAAGGATTTTAAGGCTGTATCTATGACTATGGGTATTTGACTTTTCAGTTGGAAATAAAAACTATGTTTTTCAGTGCTTCTGTAAATTCAACTCCTAACGGAATGCAATATGAGATGAAATTTTTCAAGAAAGTATTTCGTTACATTAAAATATTTTTAAAGCTAAATCTATGCAAACTGATACGTCACCTCTTGGTTACACATAGAGAAATATTTGTCAGAGGATGAAAGTTGCTATCGACATTTCTCCACAAGAACGCAAAACGCGTGATTGACAAAAACTTTGGACTCCAGCTACCAGAATTGCTTTTTGGTGAGAACTGCTTTCGGAAAACACCATGCTTACGTGGCCTTAACTACCATGGAAAGCTTACAAGGTCTTGCAGTTTGTGAACAACATAAAAATTCGATTAAATAAAATCTAAAAAAAAAGCTCTTCTGCCCATACAGTCTACGTTAGCGGAGCAGCGGGCACTAAGCCAGTGAATTATAAGCGGTGTGGTACTAGTAGTATGGTATTCTGCCTTACGGCAGGTCTTGTCATGGGTTAAGCCTCTTCCACTTTTTCCGTCCATAGCCAGTCTTTTCATTTCTGAATATTTGTCTCCTTTGATATTGTCCAGCATTTGATATCTTCTTTTTCCTCTTCCCCTTTTTCGCTCCACCATTCTATCTATTCCCTCCTTCAATAAACAGTCCCTCCCCAAACAATATCTAATCCAGTTCCGTTTTCTCTTTCTGATGACTTTCAGCATGTTTATTTCTTCTCCAACTCTTCTTAATACTTCTTCATTCCTAACTCGGGCTTCCCATTTCACTTTTTCCATTCTTCTCCACATCCACATCTCTAGTGCCTCCAATCTTCTTTCATCTTCCATCCTCAATGTCCAGGTCTCCGCACCACATAGTGCAACGCACCAGATGTGACATTTGGCAAGTCTTTTCCTCAGATCTTTGTTTAGTGGTCCACAAAGTGATTTCTGTTTCCTCTTAAATCCTTCTTTTGCCATTGCTATTCTTTTCCTAATTTCTGTTGAGAAATACATATAACCCATTATTACAATTCCCAAGTAATTGAAGTTATTCACTTGCTCTGTTTTTTCTCCCCCTTTTTCATACGGCATTTTCTCCCCTTTCCTTCAATTACCATGCTTTTCGTTTTTTTCTTGTTAATCTTCATTCCATATTCTTCTAATTTTGTGTTTAGACCATCTAACATGGTCAATATCGTGTAGCACTCCCCCCCCCCCCCTCCCCAGAGCAAACAGAACTTTCGCAACACGACGTGGCATGGACTCGACTAATGTCTGACGTAGAGCTCGAGGGTACTGATAACATGAATCCTGTAGGATTGTCCATAAATCCGTAAGAATACGAGGGGGTGGAGATCTCTTCTGTACAGCACGCTGTAAGCATCCCAGATATGCTCAATAATGTTCATGTCTAAGGAGTTTGGTAGCCTGCAGAAGTAATTAAACTCAGCGAGTGTTCCTGGAGCCACTCTCTAGCCACTCTCTAGCAGTTCTGGACATGTGGGGTGTCGCATTGCCTGCTGGAATTGCCCGAGTCCGTCCGAATGCGCAATGGACACGAACGGAAGCAGGTGATCAGACATGATGCTTACGTACGTGTATCCTGTCAGAGTCGTATCTAGACGTATCAGGGGTTCCATATCACTCCAACTGCGCACGCCCCACACCATTGTAGAGCCTCCACCAGCTTGGACACTATTCTGGTGACATGCAGGGTCCATGGAATCAAGAAGTTGTCTCCATACCCGTACAAGTCCATCGGCTCGACGCAGTTCGAAACGAGACTCGTCCGACCAGGCAACATGTTTCCATCGTCAACAGTGCAATGCAGGTGCTGACGGGTCCAGGTGAGGCGTAAAGCTTTGTGTCGTGTAGTGGTCAAGGGTGCATGAGTGGGCCTTCGGCTCCAAAAGCCCTAATCGATTATGTTTCGTTGAATGGTTTCAACGCTGACACTTGTTGATGGCCCAGAACTGAAATCTGCAGCAATATGCGGAAGGGTTGCACTTCTTTTACGCTGAACAATTCTCTTCAGTCGTTGTTGGTCCCGTTCTTACAGGATCTGCTTCCGGCCGCAGCGATGTCAGAGATTTGATATTTTACGGGATTCCTGACTTTCACGGTACAGTCGTGAAGTGGCTGTACAGGAAAATCCCCACTTAATCGGCACCTCGGAGATGCTGTGTCCCATGCCTGGTGCGCCGACCATAAAACCACGTTCAAAGTCACTAAAATCTTGATAATCTGCCATTGAAGCAGAAGTAACCGATCTAACAATTGCGCCAGACACCTATCGTCTTATTTAGGCGTTGCCGACCGCAGCGCCTTATTCTGCCTGTTTACGTATCTCTGTATTTGAATATGCATGTCTATACATTTTCTTTGGAGCTTCAGTGTGTAACATCCGGTGTGACTTTATCTGGTGACTGTCCTCGTTATATTTCACCTGTAATTGTAAAATATCGATTTCACGTCGATTTTGAGCTTTTTTTATACATTTTGCAGTAATATTTTGATACAATATTGTGAAGATTTCTTACAATTTTTTTCAGTACACACCTTAGATGTTTTATGTTTATACATATAAATATATTTATAAAAATCTATGGTGTTAGCTGTCAAAAAATTACAGAAAATATTTAGAATATTGTATCAAAAAATTATGCAAAACTGTATAAAACAGCACAGAACCGACGCGAAATCGATATTTTAGAATTTCACGCGAAATATAACGAGAACAGTCATCAGATACAATCACACCTTATGTTATATATACGTCCTGACAATGCGGACGTACTTGAAAATGGAATTCTTCCGAAACAGCTCTCGTAATAATGAATCGATGTTTTAAGCAGTGATACTGGATTCTTACTTACAATTCCAGATCTCCTCAACAACAAGGGCTTACATTAAAGAGCAATAAGTATCAAGTGTCACAACTATTGTGCTGCTCACTAATATTTCTTAACGTCCCTACCGTTATATCTCGCTTTCTCGCAACAATTCACGCAAAGTTGTGGTACACCACAGACCTGATTTCCATTCTGATTTCCTTCTACGCCCCAATATAATTAATAAAAACTTCTTTTCCGCATTCCGTCGGATCCACTTTAATAAATCACGCTCCACAGGAAAAGGAAACAAGGCGCCCTGCGGTTATTAATACTTGTGCCGGGCGGCAAATCTCGTTAAAACTCCAATCCAAGGCGGCGGCGGCGGCCGCTGTGACCGATATCGGGAAGCCCATTACGAGCTCTCATTAAAACCAGGCCGGGGGCGGGGCAGGAGGCGGTGGGGGCGGTGGCGGGGGCGGGCACGGGGGCCTGCCTCCGCTGCCGTTTAAAACACCACTCCACTAAGACGCAAGACAAGAAGGGGAATGTCAACGCGAGACGGAATACGGGCCGATTGGCAACGGAGCTCACTTTTGGACGCCTTGTGTTTGCGAGTAACGCTTAATTTGAGATCGTTTGCCTTTTTACGGTAAACTGAAGCCAGGAAAGGCTTTCGGCATCAGAAAATGTCACAGGAGAAAATTTTAATCGGCGAAAGAGAAAAAGGCAGCTTTTACAGAAACTTCTTGGGCCGGATAAAAGACATAGGCTCTTTTACGTTAAAGCGATTTAATTATAAGAAATCTTCTCCAATGGCTCTCTGTTTGTCTTTTTTTCCAACACCGAAGTGTTTTATTTCTTTTCAAGAGAGAGCTTCAGAAGGTATGTCGCGGAGCGTCCTTTTAAGTGGCAGCTCTTTGAATTAGAGCGTTCTTCTTTTTACGAGCATTTGCAACAGAATGGAATGATTCTCTTATTCGTATCTATTGATTTAATTTATGTGATTTACTCCAAGGCAAGCATCAACGACACAGCAACGCCGGAAAAGATATCAATTAACGAAATACATACCGCGTAGTAGAAACAGTACATACATAATCAGTTTTGTCGACGGTGATATACGAAGTGATCCACATCCGCAGTTGAGTGGTCACAGAAGATTACTGCCATGTGGAGGACTCAGGCTCGATTTCCGGCACTGTCAGGGAATTGTTTCTTGGTGGAAGGACTGGAACGGTAGTGCCCACCCTCGTGAGGCCAACTGACAAGCTACTTAATTGAGAGGCAGCGGCTCAAGGTCACGAAAGCTCAGAACAGCAGGCAGTGCGGTATACTGATCCCGTGAGCCTCCATACCACATCCAAATGACACCATTGGCAGAGAATGATACGACGGTCGGTGGTTATCGATGGGCCCACGAAGTCTTGTGCACAGAGTTTCGTAATACAAAATACGAAAGGCAAGGTGTAACCGGTATAAGACAGATATTTCTCTAGCTGACACCTTGATATGCACACACACACTAGTGTGCAGGCTGTTTTTTCTCTGCATCAAGCAGTCTTCGCACAGACATGTCACAAACTTCACGACCTGATATTTTCTACATGGTTGTAGCTTCACCACTAAGTGGACTACGCCTGTTGGTATAGACTAGCCATTTTGCGTCCACGCATCCACAATTAAACACGTGAGCTGCTCCGCTCTTGCCACATACACTTGGAGGTACTAACCAACCTAAAAATATACGACTTGTAATAGCTATAACGAGTAGTCTGCAGTAGCGTTCTCGCTTCCCTCGCCCGGGTTCCCGGGTTCGATTCCCGGCGGGGTCAGGGATTTTCTCTGCCTCGTGATGGCTGGGTGCTGTGTGATGTCCTTAGGTTAGTTAGGTTTAAGTAGTTCTAAGTTATAGGGGACTGATGACCATAGATGTTAAGTCCCATAGCGCTCAGAGCCACTTGAACCGTTTTTTTGAGTAGTCTGCAAATGACATAAATACTGATGTAATGTTGTTCGATACAACGTCCTCCATCATTAGTAGAAATACACTCTAAGAAAGAAGAAAACAAGAGAAAAACTGCAGCACGAAAGAATTTTCCGAATGGGAAAATGACCTCGTTGGTTCTGATCTACATCTATAGCCAAACAGAAGATTATAGCTTCAGTAAATTTGGATGATTTATTCAGGAGAAAGCGTTTCACAAATTGAGCAAGTCAATAACTTGTTTGGTATCCTCTGGTCCATATGCCAGGAGGTATACGGCTTGACTTTGATAGAGAGAGTTGTCGGATGACTTCCTGAGGGATTCCGCCCAGATGGCACGTTAGCCTGTCAAAATACCGAGCTGGTTGGAGGGCCCTGCCAAATAATGCTCCGAACGATCAGTCAAATGTGTGTGAATTCCTAAGGGACCAAACTACTGAGGTCATCGGTCCCTACTCTTACATTAAAATCAACCCATCCAGCGTGATCCGTCTTCAGTCATTTTAATCCACCATTTCCTCCAGTTCAACTCAAGGGCCTTTGACATATTGACGACTAACTGAGAGTGAGTTTCATACCTTTCTGTATCTTTTCTTTATGTGACTCTCTCTCGCTGGCCGGCCGCTGTGGCCGAGCGGTTCTAGGCGCTTCAGTCCGAAACCGCACTGCTGCTACGGTCGCAGGTTCGAGTCCTGCCTCAGGCATGGATGTGTGTGATGTCCTTAAGTTAGTTAGGTTTAAGTAGCTCTAAGTCTAGGGGACTGAAGATCTCAGATGTTAAGTCCCATAGCGCTTAGAGCCATTTGAACCAGTTTTTCTCTCTCGCTGTCTGAAATACTGGATCCTATAACCGAAAATGATTTGCGAGAAAGCTGTCTAGGACCTCACCAACTGGATGGTCATGCGGATGGTTGTTATGCTGCATTTTCTTATTGGTGCCCGTGAAGTCTAACTCGTGAAAGTGGGGTATTGTTGATCGCACGTAGACACGAATCTATGTTAACTGTAATTATGGGCTAGTGTTTGGCGCAAGGCTTTACGACTAGTCAGAACCGCCACTGAAATTAATAAAGTATGGCAAGGAATAATTCCGCTGCGATGGTGTGGGGACTGACGTCATAACTATATTAACAGGCGTATATCTACTGCAACTACAAATAAAGGCTGCTAACTACTGGCCGAAGAAAAAAAAAACAATATGAGAAAGTACGAAATTATTCGGGAAGTGGCAACCAATTCGTTTACAGTAAAGAATTATTATTTGCAGAATCAAAGCTTCGATGGAATACCTCACACACAGGAAGGAGAGCGTTTCAGTTTCTTCTGACGAAAATCAAAGTCTTCAGAGAGAACATTTTGAGTCAAGTAGTGGACTTGTGTAGTACTTTTTGGCCATGGGCCATACCCCACATAATTTAATAGAACTGTTGAAATGGCAACGACCAATAGTGGCTGTGCCGAAAAAGACACACCAGATCATGACTTATGGGACTCTCCCCTGGAAGAAGATATAGTAACTATTGATAGATTGACTTCAAGAGGTAAAACTGTGTATGACATAGTTAGAGTAAGAGAGGACTTCGATACTTTAAATCTTCTAGCTGACGCTGTCTCATAAAAAGCAATGCGTAACTGTTGCCAACAGACACCACTGCAGAAGCGAACAAGGCATGTATACGATTCAAGGGAAAGAAAACGAAGTTCAGCAGCAATACTAAAAACCAGAAGAATCACTGAAATATAAATGATGCTATCTTATCTGTGCCAAGCTGTCTGGATGCAGCAAAATATTGCTGGGCACTACGGGGTGGCCAGTCTGGCATGGAGCGTAAAGACAAACTAAATGTATTGCGTAGGTATTCAGATATCTTACGGGAATGCGTCAGGTTGACGTCGTCGACAAACCACGATATTGAGAGGAGCAGATCCTGTTATTTCTAAGGCAGTTGCAAAACTGCAGCAAGTAAGCACTATACAAGCGGATTTCACAAAAACTCCTAAAGATAATACATACACGCACACACACGCACACACACACACACACACACACACACACACACATATTGTAAAAATTAACGCTTTCACAAACCAAAGATGACCGACGTCAGAAGTTATCGATAGTGAAATTAATAATCAAAGGATGAGGTAGCAATAACCCTGTCCCTCTGATTTTTATCTAGTCAGAGAGCAGAATTCCATGCAGAATTTAAACAAGAACCGTTGTCTCAGTCTACAGGGTTACTTGCTAATTTAATTTCAACAGCTTTTTTAATAATAGTATCCCAATATCTGAAACTGCATGGAAAAAGCTCCGTGTTGTTGTATTCCATAGGACGACCGGTGCCAGGACATTGTTCTGCTGTTGCGGATTTGCTTAGCTGTTGTAAGCGTATGTGCCGCTTATGCTCTAAGTACAACGGTCCTCCACCGTCCTGATAGTCTGACAAATATCGCAACTGCAATGAATACGGTAGACACTTGCCTTACGCAAACGAAGATCATTCTTTACGGAACCCAAAAGGACCACGATCTTAGTTAGTGGTTGAAAACCACCATTCACATTGTATTTCCGCAAAAAAAAAAAAAAAAAAAAAAAAAAAAAAAAAAAAAAAAAAAAAAAAAACGATCCTGTTTGAAATGTTCCCCGGGTAAGGCGAATCGGCCGTAGACTTTGGTTCAAAATGGTTCAAATGGCTCTGAGCACTATGGGACTTAACTTCTGAGGTCATCAGTCCCCTAGAACTTAGAAATACTTAAAGCTAACTAACCTAAGGACATCACACACATCCATGCCTGAGGCAGGATTCGAACCTGCGACCGTAGCGGTCGCGCGGTTCCAGACTGTAGCGCCTAGAACCACTCGGCCACCCCGGCCGACTAGACTTTGGTGCCACCTCGTTATAATCATCAACCATCCGGTGCCAGTTTCTCGATAGCGCAACGCACATCTGTCCTATCTTTCACTACAACGATTCTGACGAAAGGTGACTCCGAGATGGGTTAACTTAACTGACAAACTCTCAGGGACTGAAATGACTTGTACCATGCGAACCAAGGTAAAAACACCCCTTTGCGGTGAGCCGGATGGTGACATCTGTCAGCCAGCAGATACAAGTCAGTGTGAGAAGGCTTGCTGTAAAAGGCATGTCCCACCGTAATATCCATCTTTATCCTGACCAACACATCAAGGAAGGCAAAACAGGAACCCTTTTCCACCTCCACTGTGAGATGAATACTAGGGTGTATTATATTCAGGTGTTCTAAAAAGTGGTTCAAATTGTCACTGCCATGAGACCAAACAACATAAGTATCGTCTACATATTTGAAGACAAAAAAACATGCAGGTTTCAAAGCCTCCGATTCCAAGGCACGTTCCTCGAAATCTTCCACAAATTGGCAATAATAGGTGACAACGGGCTTCCCATAGCAACTCCATCTGTCTGCTCGTAATACGGGTCACTGAACGAAAAATGAGTGGAAGTTAACACATGTAGAAGCATGTTCGTTGACTCAGCACTAAACCTAACCTAAATGAACCGCAACGGATCAGACGAACACGAATGAAAGGGACCACATCAAAACTTATCAGAATATAAGAGTCATTCAAACGCATTCCCTCTAATCGATGTATGAAATCCACCGAGTTCTGAATGTGGTGCTCACACCTACCAACTGCAGGGCTCAACAGAATAACAAGGTTTGTTGCTACACGATATGTTGCAGACCAATGTTGCTCACAATTGGACGAAGAGGATCCCCTTCCATGTGGATCTTAGAGAGGGCGTGTAATCTTGAGGGAAGGGCACAATAAGAACTGAGACTCTTGATGGTCTCCTGAGATAAGGTACTTTTCTTCAGGAAGCTGTAAGTCTTTCTCTCAACAGGTTTGTGGGGTCAGTACCGAACCTACGATATGTTTAATAACAGAGTAAAGACTGCGTCTTTTGAATGTAATCCCGCTTGTCCAAAACAACGCCTTTGTCGGCGGGTAAGACAATAACATCTGGATCAAACTACGGAGACGTAAAACCAGTCACCTCAACTGCTGTTATATTACTCTTGGGTGGAGGTCCCTCCTAGCCTCCTCTGCAACATCAAGAGGTAGTCTAAAAACAGCCCGTTTAACAGAACTAATAGAATTAACCCCTGGCCTAGCACGGATAAAGCTCCGTCGTCAAAAGCTTTCTCCGTGGGATTTACCACAGAACGTCGAGAAATAGTATTAGACTCCAAGCCAAAGGAACTTTCAAACTTCGCCAGATGCTGGGCAGCTACAGAATGAAATTCCCATTCAGACTGAGACCGCGAAGCACCGTCCAGCTCATTCCGAGAACAAGCCGGAATTTCTGAATCCATCATTAAAAGAAGCTGAAACAAGTCCTTGGAAACGAAATCCAACTACCGACGAGTATAATGGATCCAACACAAAGCAGTATGTTATTTAACTGTTCTCCGATGGTCTGCTACCACTATCATTTGTAATCGTAACAGAAATATAAACGTTAGTATAAGGATTAGTAAGATAATTTTAGGTAGTAGTAGCAGTAGTAGTATTTGCTGGTGAAAAATCACGGCGACAGTAGTAGTAAAAGGGACTTTTTATAGCTGTAATAATTATTTGTTACTGTAGTAGCGGTATATACGGTTGCAACAGTTTTATTAGCAGTAGGTATGAATATTAGGTTGGTGCATAAGATCGTAGCGTTTGTATATTGCGTGTTGGTATTCCGGTTGCTATGGATTTATTTATCGATTGTCATTTTTTATTTGTAGTTCACTTTTGCCATTTGAGTTTACGTATTGTCATTTTGTCATTTGGCGATAAAGCATGGAGCTGCGGAGGGTATAAAGTGGAGCGCCAAGGCGAGAAACCGGAATATTTTCGACGTATTCTTCTGTTTGAGTTCAGTAGAGGGGTGACAACAGCGGAGGCAGCCAGAAACATTTGCGCCGTGCATTGGGTAATGCTATTGCACAGAACTCGGCAAGGAAATAGTATTCTCTTTTTAGGGAGAATCCCTTTGAGATTAGCGACTCTCCATCTTGAGGAATATCTTTCAGATTTGGCGAAGATCGTTTAAACACGTTAATCCACAATGATCCACGCCAGTGTACCCGAAAACTGGCAAATGTGATGAACTGTGATCATTCCACCATCGTGTGACATTTGCATGCAATGAGGAAGGTTCAAAAAGCGGGTGTGTGGGTACCGCATGCTCTAGGCCAAAATCACAAAATCAGCGGGTGTCCATATGTGCGTCTCTGCTTGCTCGTCTGCAATTGGCTTGTGAACAACACCGACCATTCCTATCTTGTACGCTACTGGTGACGGGAAATCGTGTCTTTATGTTAATATAAGAAAAAAGACTGGATGGTTGAGCCCAAACAAAACAGCAATTTACTGTACAAAGACCAGCGGGCATCCACAAAAGATAATGTTACGCATCTGATGGGACAGCGGCGATGTGGTGTACTACGAATTGCTTCCCCGAGGTGTAACCATCACTGCGGACATTTATTGTCGACAACTGAGACATCTCGCAGACACAGTCCAAGGAGAACGACCAGGAAGACTGCGTGGAGTGACGCATATCCACGATAGCGCCCGGTCGCAGTCTGATAGACCAACGAAAAGCACTAAACAAGAGTTGGATTGGGAAGTCATTCCACGCCACCTTATGCATACGATCTTGCGCCATCAGAGTTTCACCTTTCCCCGCTCTATATCGACCAACTTTCAAAAAACTCCGCTCCGAATATGGCTCGACGAGTTCTTCGCCTCAAAATCAGGTGATATCTATAATAGTCAAGATAATCTGAAATACTGACCCTACGACTTATCTTAGAAGAAAGATTAACGAAAGACAAACCTACATTTGTAGACTTAGAGAAAGCTTTTGACAATATTGATTGGAATACTTTCTTTCAAATTCTAAAGGTGGCAGGGGTCAAATACAGGGAGCGAAAGGCTATTTACAATTTGTACAGAAAGCAGATGGCAGTTGTAAGAGTCGAGGGACATGAAAGGGAAGTAGTGGTTGGGAAGGGAGTGAGACAGGGTTGTAGCATCTCCCCGATGCTATTCAATCTGTATATTGAGCAAGCAGTAAAGGAAACAAAAGAAAAGTTGGAAGTAGGTATTAAAATCCATGGAGAAAAAATAAAAACTTTGAGGTTCGCCGATGACATTGTAATTCTGTCAGAGACAACAAAGGACTTGGAAGAGCAGTTGAACAGAATGGACAGTGTCTTGAAAGGAGGGTATAAGTTGAACATCAACAAAAGCAAAACAAGGATAATTGAATGTAGTCGAATTAAGTCGGGTGATGTTGAGGGAATTAGATTAGGAAATGAGACACTTAAAGTAGTAAAGGAGTTTTGCTATTTGGGGAGCAAAATAACTGATGATGGTCGAAGTATGTTGTTGTTGTTGTGGTCTTCAGTCCTGAGACTGGTTTGATGCAGCTCTCCATGCTACTCTATCCTGTGCAAGCTTTTCATCTCCCAGTACCTACTGCAACCTACATCCTTCTGAATCTGCTTAGTGTATTCATCTCTTGGTCTCCCTCCACGATTTTTACCCTCCACGCTGCCCTCCAATACTAAATTGGTGATCCCTTGATGCCTCAGAACATGTCCTACCAACCGATCCCTTCTTCTGGTCAAGTTGTGCCACAAACTTCTCTTCTCCCCAACCCTATTCAATACTTCCTCATTAGTTATGTGATCCACCCATCTAATCTTCAGCATTCTTCTGTAGCACCACATTTCGAAAGCTTCTATTCTCTTCTTGTCCAAACTATTTATCGTCCATGTTTCACTTCCATACATGGCTACACTCCATACGAATACTTTCAGAAATGACTTCCTGACACTTAAATCAATACTGGATGTTAACAAATTTCTCTTCTTCAGAAACGCTTTCCTTGCCATTGCCAGCCTACATTTTATATCCTCTCTACTTCGACCATCATCAGTTATTTTGCTCCCCAAATAGCAAAACTCCTTTACTACTTTAAGTGCCTCATTTCCTAATCTAATTCCCTCAGCATCACCCGACTTAATTAGACTACATTCCATTATCCTTGTTTTGCTTTTGTTAATGTTCATCTTATATCCTCCTTTCAAGACACTGTCCATTCCATTCAACTGCTCTTCCAAGTCCTTTGCTGTCTCTGACAGAATTACAATGTCATCGGCGAACCTCAAAGTTTTTATTTCTTCTCCATGAATTTTAATACCTACTCCGAATTTTTCTTTTGTTTCCTTTACTGCTTGCTCAATATACAGATTGAACAACATCGGGGAGAGGCTACATCCCTGTCTTACTCGAAGTCGAGAGGATATAAAATGTAGACCGGCAATGGCAAGGAAAGCGTTTCTGAAGAAGAGAAATTTGTTAACATCGAGTATAGATTTAAGTGTAAGGAAGTCGTTTCTCAAAGTATTTGTATGGAGTGTAGCCATGTATGGAAGTTAAACATGGATGATAACTAGTTTGGACAAGAAGAGAATAGAAGCTTTCGAAATGTGGTGCTACAGAAGAATACTGAAGATTAGACGGGTAGATCACATAACTAATGAGAAGTTATTGAACAGAATTGGGGAGAAGTGGAGTTTGTGGCACAACTTGACTAGAAGAAGGGATCGGTTGGTAGCACAAGTTCTGAGGCATCAAGGGATCACCAATTTAGTATTGGAGGCCAGCATGGAGGGTAAAAATCGTAGAGGGAGACCAAGAGATGAATACACTAAACAGATTCAGAAGGATGTAGGTTGCAGTAGGTACTCGGAGATGAAGAAGCTTGCACAGGATAGAGTAGCATGGAGAGCTGCATCAAACCAGTCTCAGGACTGAAGACCACAACAACAACAACAATCTGATATTGGGAAACCTATGACTCTTTTGCTGTCACAGTAAAGGAAGACACTATGAAGGTTGGAAACAGATGCCATAGGTAAACTACATGTAGAGTAGCGTGTATGTTGTCATCCATATTTCTGTACCCCGCCTGGAAGGCGGCGCGTGGGTCTCCTCCTGAAAACTGAAAGGTTGGCCGAATGACGAAAGCGAGGAGGAGCAGGAGAGGTAAAACACGTCGGTACTGCGTGTAAAATTATAGATGTTTACTATGGGCAAAAACCAAATTAATAAATGGTTACATAACTTTGTAATGATGGGCACGTAGGTGCGAAGTCTTAGACTCGTCGTAAGCAGTGCAAAGTCTCTATATGAAGCGAAGTGTTCCAGCCGTTTGCTCTTGATCAAAATGGGCTGAATCTGGAGCGGAGCTCGTAGATCTCCACAGCGCCGGCTAGAAGGCGCTGTCGTCAGTGTCTGTCGTAGTGCCAACTTAAGAACTTTCACCTACGCCGTGGCATCGTAGCTATCGATACCACATATATGTTAGAGCGATAATAGTTGAAAGAAGTAAAGAATAAAGATAAGGAAAAATAGCATTGATAGACACTGTGAACTTATTTCAGTGTTCAGGACAGAAAAGAAATTTAAAGATAAAATAAACAATGAAGAATATTCACTTCCACGTAATTCCGTATGTAATGGTCCATTTCAATGGAGTCAATATTCGTGGTTCTCGGAATGTACCCGACAGACATCAGCGTTAGTTACAATCAGCAACCCGCGAAACAGATTATTGAAATAGCCGAACTCTCTTGTGTAAGACAGTTTCGAATGTCTGATTAATTTACAAATGAGTAAATGACTGAAATATTTGACGTTAAGCATGTAAAACCTTTGTTTCTGAATACGCAAAATTCTAATTATGATGCTAATAGAGTTAGAAAAGAAGTTTTAAATTAAAACGTCCTGCCTGTTTTACTGAGTGGGAAGCATAAAACATTGAAAACAATAAACTCTTTTCATTTCAATATTTCGTGGGGTGTGTCGGCCAGAAAATGTTTCGAAAAGGTTTGAAATTACATGTTTGTTGTAAACCGCTAAGTGGTCTTATTCTCAGACACTGGATGAATGTAGTGTAGGTATTTTGCGCGTCTGGAGTTACGCTATCTGAGGACATATATAAAGTTTCAATTTAGAGTACTTGATTAATGTGTTAAACCTTTAACGTACGATTACATCTCTTAATTATCAGATTAGGACAGCGTTTTAAATTTGAAAATTCGCTCGGTAATTATATGAAATATGAAAACTCAAATTTTTGGAATAAATTTTTTTACTTCCGTCTACGATCACAAACTTGTTAGATCCTCAGACTATCAGTTCCGGTCAGCAATGACCATCTTCAGATCTGTTTTAAAAACATGTCCTCATATCATGGAGCCGTAATGGCATCGTCAAAAACATAAACACAAAATCAGCTTAACATTTGGTGTTTATCTTTTGACGGTGCTGTCATGGCTGCCTTATATTAGGACGTGCTTTTAAAACAGATCTGAAGATGGCCATTGCTGGCCGAAATCGGTAGTCTGAAGATACAACAAGTTTCTGAGCATAGAGAGAAATAAAAAAAATTATTCTACACTTCTGCGTCACTGTTCTGTTTTTGAGCATGTCGCAGCTTGTGAATCAGAGTCTTATCTCCCCTAGAATCCGTTAAGTAGGTAACCTGCAACTGGAACTGCATGAGTGGGTGACCGGTATATTCATTTACTAATATACACTGCGCATCACAATTGACACTAAGCAGATTCAGAAGGATGTAGGTTGCAGTAGGTACTGGGAGATCAAAAAGCTTGCACAGGATAGAGGAGCATGAAGAGCTGCATCAAACCAGTCTCAGGACTGAAGACCACAACAACAACATCACAATTGAGCCGTGCACAGCTCGTGTTCATCCCATTAATTGTTTGTCATCTTCTATTACGGTGGTGCCGCCTCGTTTTCTTATTCCATTTACTGGCGTCACTAACTTGCTGCCTTACTTGCTTGTGAGTGACAGGAGCAGCGCTTATCGATAAACGCACTGTCGTACCATCTCTGGAGCCACCGATAGTATAACAGGTAGTCGTGTGTCGGAAGTCAGGGAGTGGGAGACGCACCAGCAGTGCAGTCCGACGGAGCAGCAGTCAGGGACGGATCAGCAGTCCAGTCGGTCGGTTGGTGTGGAGCAGCAAGGAAGCCACCGTCGCGAGGAGTCGGGCTGGAGCCGCTGGCAGCATGCACGTGCAGCTGGAGTGTGAGGTGCTACTTGCGAGTGCTACGAAGTTCGTCGCCCACCGATCTTGGACATGAAAGTTGAGTCCTCACTTAACTTACTATCGAGCCTCAACTGTTAACATTTCTTCGTTTGATCTGGTTGTCGCTTTTGGGACATTCCCGCCAGCAACAACGTGTGTGTATTTAAGTGGGCTAAGATTCCAGCCGCCTTCCTGTGAAAATGAACTTAATTTATTACCTGTTATGGAAGTTCACCAGCGGTATTCTCTTATTTGTAGCCGTTGTTGTTTCTGTTACCTACCCTGGTCGTAACGTAATTTTAGACAGTGTATTTCCCTCGTCATGTTGTTGCTGTCCAGTGTGACGTATAGTTCGACAGCAGAGGTGTTGTTGTTCGTTGTGGCCGCCAATATTCTGTGTGTCGTGTGTTGAAATCTTGTGGCAGTTTTGCTGGTTGCGTGGAGCAGAACTTATTTGGTTGATTGGTCGGTCGGCTGTACATCGGTTGGGTTGCCTCCAGATTAAGAAGTCTTTGGACAGGCTGCCTGTCTCGCCAGAACAGGCTTTAGTGTTGCAGTTGCAGGCTGACCCTAGGAAACTTTTGAATGCCATTCCGTGTTTGTTACATAGTAACTTCCCTGTTGAGTTTAAATTATTGTGTTGACGTGTGACCTTCGGCCGAGTCTTAATACCTCTTAAATTAAAGCTCCTGTCTTGCCCTTCAGGCATAAGATTGTCATGCTTTTATATGGGGCCTTTAGTCGAATGTTGTATCAAATGTTTTAAGATAAGGCCTTCTGCCTTTTAAATTTCAATTCAACTTTCTAGGCCTAAGCCGTTAACTTATTGATTAATAGCCGGCCTTCAGCCAAGTTCCATTAAAATTAAATTGCTAAAGCCTTTAGCTTGCTTAGATTGAAGATTTAAAAAGGTTTTTGGGCTTAAAAGGTGAAAGCTCCAGAAGAACCTTGTATTTTAATTTCTTGCTTTGGCCTTGCTCCTTGGATTTTGAATGTGGCCTTCAGCCGAGCTAAAGTTAAAGGAGATCGATTAAAACTTTGAGTGTTTTGCAACCTTGTGTAATACTGTGTGTGGACAAATGAAGTATTTGAGTGCAACTGACAGGAATTCATTTTGGCCCCTTTCCACAACCTAATCCGCTCTGGCCTGCTAGCCCAGGCACTTCACAATTACAGAATCAGTTTTTCGAAATCCAGTAACTGCCTTCCGTTGCGACACACGAGTTTGAAATTTGGCTCAAAGATGCCTACAATATTCCTCTGTAATGGTAAAAATAGCATATTTCACCCATTCTCACGACGCCTATGCGATGGCGCTCAGAACCACAACACTCAGCGTTGAAAATACGCTGTTTTCGTATTCGTGGCCGCGAAAAAAGTTTGAGGCCCGCCGTTCAGAATCGGCCCGAAAAGCCCTGAGGGAGTGCCATGAAGGCCGTCAATATAACCACCCCTTCGCTTGGGGCGTAGATATCTACATATTTCAGCTTCTTCACAATTTTTGACTCTATCAACACCCTCCGGACGATTCAACCCTTCTACAAGGACTTAGTGAACCAAAATACCCGTTCTACGTAATCGTATCCTTCTGGAGCAGAGCGCGACCACAATATTTGTTCTGCTGTACAATGTATAACCAGTAAGGACCGTTCAGAACCATTCGATTAAACTTGAAAGTGAAGCAGAAGAGGGTGGTTATGTTTTTTCATTTATTCAGCAAGTGTCAATGTACAACATCACAACTCTGTGGATCATCATATATTTTCTACGTGTTTTACGAATTTCGTTGTATTAGGGGTAATGCAGGAGTAGGTTTAATAATGAATAGGAAAACAGGAATGCGGGTAAGCTACTACAAACAGAATAGTGAACGCATTATTGTGGCCAAGATAGATACGAAGTCCACACCTACTACAGTAGTACAAGTTTATATGCCAACTAGCTATGCAGATGACGAAGAAATTGAAGAAATGTATGATGAAATAAAAGAAATTATTCAGATAGTGAAGGGTGACGAAAATTTAATAGTCATGGGTGACTGGAATTCGGTAGTAGGAAAAGGGAGAGAAGGAAACGTAGTAGGTGAATAAGGATTGGGGCTAAGAAATGAAAGAGGAAGCCGCCTGGTAGAATTTTGCACAGAGCACAACTTAATCATAGCTAACACTTGGCTCAAGATCATAAAAGAAGTCTGTATACATGGAAGAAGCCTGGAGATACTGACAGGTTTCAGATAGATTATATAATGGTAAGACAGAGATTTAGGAACCAGATTTTAAATTGTAAGACATTTCCAGGGGCAGATGTGGACTCTGACCACAATCTATTGAACTGTAGATTAAAACTGAAGAAACTGCAAAAAGGTGGGAATTTAAGGAGATAGGACCTGGATAAACTGAAAGAACCAGAGGGTTTACAGAGTTTCAGGGAGAGCATAAGGGAACAATTGACGAGAATGGGGGAAAGAAATACAGTAGAAGAAGAATGGGTAGCTTTGAGGGATGTAGTAGTGAAGGTAGCAGAGGATCAAGTAGGTAAAAAGACGAGGGCTAGTAGAATTCCTTGGGTAACAGAAGAAATATTGAATTTAATTGATGAAAGGAGAAAATATAAAAATGCAGTAAATGAAGCAGGCAAAAAGGAATACAAACGTCTCAAACATGAGATCGACAGGAAGTGCAAAATGGGTCAGCAGAGATGGCTAGAGGACAAATGTACGGATGTAGAGGCTTATCTCACTACGGGTAAGATAGATACTGCCTACAGAAAAATTAAAGAGACCTTTGAAGATAAGAGAATGACTTGTATGAACATCAAGGGCTCAGATGGAAATCCAGTTCTAAGCAAAGAGGGGAAAGCAGAAAGGTGGAAGGAGTATATAGAGGGTCTGTACAAGGGCGATGTACTTGGCGACAATATTATGGAAATGGAAGAGGATGTAGATGAAATGGGAGATACGATACTGCGTGAAGAGTTTGACAGAGCACTGAAAGACCTGAGTCGAAACAAGGCCCCCGGAGTAGACAAAATTCCATTAGAATTAGTGACGGCCTTGGGAGAGCCAGTCCTGACAAAACTCTACCATCTGGTGAGCAAGATGTATGAAACAGGCGCAATACCCTCAGAGTTCAAGAAGAATATAATAATTCCAATCCCAAAGAAAAGAGGTGTTAACAGATGTGAAAATTACCGAACTATAAGTTTAATAAGTCACAGCTGCAAAACACTAACGCGAATTCTTTACAGACGAATGGAAAACCTAGTAGAAGCCGACCTAGGGGAAGATCAGTTTGGATTCCGTAGAAATGTTGGAACACGTGAGGCAATACTGACCCTACGACTTATCTTAGAAGCTAGATTAAGGAAGGGCAAACCTACGTTTCTAGCATTTGTAGACTTAGAGAAAGCTTTTGACAATGTTGACTGGAATACACTCTTTCAAATTCTGAAGGTGGCAGGGGTAAAATACAGGGAGCGAAAGGCTATTTACAATTTCTACAAAAAGCAGATGCCAGTTATAAGAGTCGAGGGGCATGAAAGGGAAGCAGTGGCTGGGAAGGGAGTGAGACAGGGTTGTAGTCTCTCCCCGATGTTGTTCAATCTGTATATTGAGCAAGCAGTGAAGGAAACAAAAGAAAAATTCGGAGTAGGTGTTAAAATCCATGGAGAAGAAATTAAATTTTTGAGGTTCGACGATGACATTGTAATTCTGTCAGAGACAGCAAAGGACTTGGAAGAGCAGTTGAACGGAATGGATAGGGTCTTGAAAGGAGGGTATAAGATGAACATCAACAAAAGCAAAACGAGGATAATGGAATGTAGTCGAATTAAGTCGGGTGATGCTGAGGGAATTAGATTAGGAAATGAGACATTTAAAGTAGTAAAGGAATTTTGCTGTTTGGGGAGCAAAATAACTGATGATGGTCGAAGTAGAGAAGATATAAAATGTAGACTGGCAATGGCAAGGAAAGCGTTTCTGAAGAAGAGAAATTTGCTAACATCGAGTATAGATTTAAGTGTCAGGAAGTCATTTCTGAAAGTATTTGTATGGAGTGTAGCCATGTATCGAAGTGAAACATGGACGATAAATAATTTAGACAAGAAGAGAATAGAAACTTTTGAAATGTGGTGCTACAGAAGAATGCTGAAGATTAGATGAGTAGATCACATAACTAATGAGGAAGTATTGAATAGGATTGGGGAGAAGAGAAGTTTGTGGCACAACTTGACCAGAAGAAGAGATCGGTTGGCAGGACATGTTCTGAGGCATCAAGGGATCACCAATTTAGTATTGGAGGGCAGCGTGGAGGGTAAAAATCGTAGAGAGAGACCAAGAGATGAATACACTAAACAGATTCAGAAGGATGTAGGTTGCAGTAGGTACTGGGAGATGAAGAAGCTTACACAGGATAGAGTAGCATGGAGAGCTGCGTCAACCAGTCTCAGGACTAAAGACCACAACAACAGTTGTGCTGAATGTCTTGTAACTATGTTGTCAAGTTACAAATGCTATTTGTATTTAAGAAAGAGAATACTCATGGAATGTTAACATTTTGTAAGTAGACACGCTGGTCTAGTCAGGGAAAAGCTATTGTCAAAGAGTATAATAAATTGTAAAAGCATTACCGCTGGGCGTGCGAGCGCGCCAAAAAAGTAGCAGCTCGAAGTCGTGAGGAGACGATTGGTGTCGTTGGTTGTGTGTATTCGCCGGTGTGGCTATGCAAAAGTGCGGAGATAAAAGGTCTGTTTCCGAAAAGTGGAGCAGTGAAAACTGAAATGGTTGGTCTGGCGTGTGTTTAATATGAGCAAGCTATGCCTTTTATTGGGCACAGTACAAATGAAGGAAGAGTAATTCACGTATCATCAAAAGTACTGAGGGCCCTTGTTATTGACTATGGTATGGCAATAAGATCAACCTGTGCCCTATTTACCGCTAAATGAAGCCCCTCGACAAACCAACGGCATCACAAAGTGAATAATTGGCAACCAATACTGTACAGTCGCAATGAAGTCTTCGGACATCACAAACTTCAACTCCTTCCTAATCAGCCAGGTGTGCAGCCTTGACAACTCAAAGAAAGGCTGCACGCCTGGTTGGTTAGGAACGAGTTGAAGTTTGTGATGTCTGAAGATGGGAGTAATCCCGAAACGCCTAACATGTTCTAATAAGAGTCAATTGAACATCTCATGACTTTATTGCGATTGTACAGCATTGGTTGCCAATTATTAACATAAAACAGATCGCAGGCCTCAGACGGGATTTTATATCCAGTATATCGCCATAAAGTCAAGTAAGATCTAGACTTTTTATAACTAGAAGTGTAACAGCCAGACCAGCGTAGTTGGAATTTTGTTGCTTAAATAATATTGTTTCCGTGCATATTCTCACGCAAATAATTTTCCTAAATCATCATCCAAGTAGAACCCATCCATCGCTTTGTATGAACCGAGATAATTAAAAAAGTGAACTGAAAAATGAAGTGAACATTAATTTATTAGATAGTCAAAACATAAATTTTACAACTTTTGGACTGTGAGATAATAATGAAATCTTTTTCTGAAGTATGAATAATGTCAGATATATGATTCCAAGTCATTATTAATTCATCTGATAAAAATGGAGTAACTTCCATTATAAAAAATTGGTAGTAAAACTTTACGGAACTTGGACACTGGATTTCACTGTCAAAGCACAGTTTCTAATTTATAGGAAATTTGTGGTAAAGTCTTATGGGACCAAACTACTGAAGTAATCGGTCCCTAAGCTCACACACTACTTAGTCTTACTTAACCTAACTTACGCTAAGGACGACACGAACACCCATGCCCGAGGGAGGACTCGAACCTCTGACGGGGAGAGCCGCGCGAACCGTGACAAGGCGCCTCTGACCGGACGGGTACCCCGTGCGGCCTAATTTATAGTTTGTGCCATAATTTATAACTTTTATTACAAAGAAATATGAGAGTAAGTGCTAGGTTAATGACAGTCCTTACCAAAGAGTAAATTCAAAAAATCTTCCTGCTTGCTACAATTACGACAATCAGTATAACTGTAACGTAACAAAAAGTTTGTCCACAGCCAGTAAACAATCTTACTTTAACTGATCTATGAAAATCTGCTATTTGATTATTATCTGACCACTGTGACAGATGTGGTGTGAAGTACTTGAAACTGTGCATTAGGTATTGTTCCTACGTCATGACGCCGATGACAGTTCTTACCTAAGATTGCATACGAATATAAAGGTCAGTTTAAATCTAATTATTCTTGTTCCGGCGAGGGACTAGCGACCGTTTGTTATTTCCATTAACGACATACTAGAAAAAAGCCCTTTTTCCAAATTTTCCAGTAACTACCCTTAATTAAAAATTAGTGTACGTAAAAATATTATATAAATTTAACCGAACTTTGTTTCTAATCGTCACTGCTAAAGTAGTGAGCAAAGGCGGTTCGGTTATAGTTTCATCCACTTCTCTCGATTTTGCACTATTCTTCGGAATAGATACCTTCTCCCCACAGATTAGGGACTTCAGGTACACGCTCATATACTCGTATAAAACGCTAGTTAGCCAGAGGGATAGGAGGGTTAGAAATGGCTCAACGCTCCTCCCCCCTCCCGAAGATCCCGCCATAGGATGGCGTGGCGCGAAGCAGGAGGGATCAAAAAGCATAAGCGCCTTTTGCTGTATCGGATAACGCTCAAATTTCATCGAATGGTTTTGAACGCCTGGTGTTCCCATCCTGTAAACCAGACCAAAACTAGCGTTCACGCTGCACTCCAACGGGATGTGATCTCGTTCAAAGGAGGGGGGGGGGGGGGCGGGGGGGGAGGGCGTTACAGGCTCAGTGCTTAAGGGTGATGAGAACGTCGTCCTATTGTTCACTGCACTGCGAATTGTTGTTTTCGGTGACGAAATGTGGGTCCACACGCCAAGGAAAGAGGTGGTGACTTCATTGGCGCTCTTCTCACCACCCGCTAGACCGTTTCGTGTCGATTCTGGGCGGCGGTGAGCCTGAAATGTTTTCCTCAGCCACTAGTAAGAAAACCACGTATTTTCAACGCTCGGTGTTGCAGTTCTGACGTCCATCGCAGAGTGGTCAAGAGAAGGGGTGAAATGTGGGTGAGAGTGGGCCTGGCGACCGTCTCATCCCGTGATACGCTCAGGGCTGGCAGAATTTTAGTCAAATTTGATGACAGCGAGACGTCACTAAGCCACCTTACACCTCACATTAACTTCTGACCTGTAACCTCTTTTTCGCATGTGTCGAAACCACGCTGTTTGGAGTGTCCTAGAGCCCGACGGTCACTTCGCAGAGCGCCACGTTTTTTGTACCATTATAGAGGAAGGTTTTATGCACCTTTGAGCCAAATTTCAAACATGTGTCGTAACGGGAGACAATTACGGGGTTTCTACGCAACTAAAGTTGAGATCCCTTGACGTCTCAGAATGTGTCCTGTCAACCGAACCCTTATTTTAGCCACGTCGTGCAACAAATTTCTTTTCTCCCCAATTCTAGAAAGTAACTCCTCATTAGTTATGTGATCTACCCAACTAATCTTCAGCATACTTCTGTAGCACAACATTTCAAAAGCTTCTATTCTCTTCTTGTCTAAAATCCATCATTCACTTCCGTACATGGTTACACTTCAGACAAATACTTTCACAAAAGACTTCCTGTCATTTAAGTCTATATTTGACATTAACGCATTTCTCTTCTTCAGAAACGCTTTTCTTCCCATTGCCACACTACATCTATATCCTCTCTACCTTTCATCTACATCTTCATCTAAATAGAAACTCCGCAAGCCACTCCACTGTGCGTGGCGGTGACTACCTTGTACCACTACTAGTCATTTAGTATCCTGTTCCACCCACAAATAGAGCGAGGAATGAACGCCTATTTCTATGCCTCCTCATAAACCGTAATTTCTCGTAACTTATCTTATTTCTCCTTACGCGCAATGTATGTTGGCGGGAGTAGAATCATTTGTCATTCAGTCGTTTGGCATTCAGTTTCAAATGCCGGTTCTCCAAATTTTCTCAGTGATGTTTCTCGCAAAGAACGCCGCCTTCCCTCGAGGGATTCCCATTTGTGTTCCCGAAGCATCTCCGCAACACTTACGTGTTTTTAAAACCTACCGATAACAAATCAAACAGCCCGCTTTTGAATTGCTTCAGTACGATCTGGTACGGATCACAAACACTCCAGTAGTACTCAAGAACAGACCGCACCAGTTTCCTACATGCGGTCTCCTTTACAGGTGAACCACACTTTCCTAAAATTCTCCCAATAAACCGAAGTAGACGACCATTCGCTTTCTCTGTCACAGTCCTCACATGCTCGCTCCATTTCATATCGCTTTGCAAAGTTACTCACAGCTATTTCATTGACTTGACTGTCTCAAACAGGGCACTAGTAATACCGTGTACGAATACTACAGGTTTGTTCTTCCTACTCATCCGCATTAACTTACATTTTTCCACATTTTGGGCTAGCTGGCACTCATCACACCAATTGAAAATTTTGTCTAAGTCGTCTTGTATCTTCCTGCGGTCACTCAACTTCGACACCTTACCGTACACCACGGCACCGTCAGCAAAAAACAGAAAATTGCTGCTTACGCTGTCCACCAAACCATTCATGTATACAGAGAACAACAGCGGTCCTATCACACTTCCCTGGGGCACTCCTGACTATACACTTGTCCCCGAAACATTCGCGTTCTATTACTTAAGAAATATCCGGGCCATTCACATATCTGTGAACTTATTCCACATGCTCCTGCCTCCTTTAACAGCCTCCAACGGGGCACCGTGTCAAATGCTATCCGGAAATCAAGGTATATGGAATGTGCCTGTTGCCCTTCGTCCATAGTTTGTAGCATATCATGTAAGAAAAGGGCAAGCTGGGTTTCGCACGACTGACGCTTTCTAAAGCCATGTTGATTCGTGGAGATAAACTTCTCAGTCTCAAGAAAGTTCATCTTGTTCGAACTGAGAATATGTTCAAGGCCGCGGAAAAGAGAACTTAGGGATATTGGTCTGTAATTTTGCGGGTCCATTCTTTTACCTTCCACTGTATTGGAGTCAACCGGCATTTCTTTCTAGTTGCTTGAGACTGTGTACTGGGCAACAGATTCATGATAAATGCAAGCTAGGTGAAGGGCCAATGCCGTGCAGTAAGCTTTGTAAAATTGAACTGGGATTCCATCCAGACCTGGTGATTTATTTGCTTTCAAATCTTTCAATTGTTTCTCTGCTCCAGAGATGTTTATTATTATTATGTCATCCGTACGGTAGTCTGTCAGATGGTCAAATGACTTTATGTTTATATGCTTCTCCTGCGTGAGCAGTTCATTGAAAGTGAACTTTAACTTCGGCTTTCGTTTTGCTATCTTCAGCTGTCGCACCAGACTGGTCAACAAGTGACTGAATGGAAACCGTCGTAATTTATTTTGCTGCCCAAATAGCAAAACGCATCTGCTACTTTGTCTCATTTCCTAATCCGATTTTCTCATCGTCACTTGATTTAATTCGACTACATTCCATTATTCTTGTTTTTCTTTTATCGATGTTCATCTTATATCATTCTTCCAAGACACTGTCTATTCCGTTCAACTGCTCTACCAAGTCCTTTGTGTCTCTGTTAAAAACACAATGTCATCGGCAAACATCAAAGTTTTCATTTCTCTTCCTAGCACAAAAGTTTCTACTCCAAATTATTCTTTGGTTTCCTCTACTGCTCGCTCGATGTACAGACAGGCTACGACTCTGTCTCACTCTCTTCTCGACTACTGCTTTCCTTTCATACACCTCGACTCTTATAACTGAAGTCTGGTTTCCGTACAAGTTGTAAATAGCCTCTCGATCATTGTATTTTATCCCTACCGTCAGTATCAAAGATGGTATTCCAGTCAACACTGTCAAAAACTTTCTCTAAGTTACAAATGCTAGAAACGTATGTTTGCCTGTCTTAAACTATCTTATAAGTCGCAGGATCCTACATTTCTCCGAAATCCAAACCGATCTTCCCCGAGATCGGCTTCTATGGATTTTTCCACTCTTCTGTAAAGATTTCGTGTTAGCATTTTGCAAACATGGCTTGTTAAACTGGTAGTTCGGAAATTTTCACTCCTGTCAGCAACTAATTTTTTTTTTTGAATGGGAATTATTATATTCTGCTTGAAGTCTGAGGGTATTCCGGCCGTGTCATACATTTGCACACTAGATGGAAGTGTTTTGTCATGGCTGTCTCTCCAAGGGCTATCAGTAGCAGTACTCCCGGGGCCTTGTTTCAACTTAGGTCTTTCAGTGCTCTGTCAAATTCTTCCTGCAGTGTCGTATTTCCCATCTCAACTTCACCTACGTCCTCCTCCGCGTCTATAACATTGCGTTCATGTCCCTTGTATAGACCCTCTATGAACTCCTTCCACCTTTCAGCTTTCTCTTCTTTGCTTAGGACTGATTTTCCATCTGAACTCTTAATGTTCCTACACCTGCGTACAAACTCACATGGATGCACTGCAATGAAAGAAACTTATAAAGACAGGACAAATTCAGGCACTACAGTTGTACTACCAGTAGCACTCTGCGCATCGAAGATGATCACAATCGGAGCATCAGTCATCACAGAGACAAAAAAAAATGGAACATAATCTCCTCAAAAAAATGTTGGACCAATACATACACATGGTACTAGGATGAAGGGATTAACTAAAGAATTATAAGAACACACGGAATGACTTACAACCATGATCAGAAAACGTCTACTATCGTTCTAGGGACACACATGTAGAGTGAACAACAATAGACTCGCAAAGAGGATTTCTTATGTAATAAATATCTAAGCAAGAAAACCAATTGGCTTCAAGAAGTAAAAGCTGACCTGAAACAAGCAGGAATGAGTTGGGAAATGGTAAATGAAAGAGACAAACTCAGAAAGAAAATAATGAATACGAAATTTTAAGCAAAAGAAAGGAAGAAAACAGTGAAAACATGGACAGGCGAAGAGGAAACACGAACGAAGTCAAAGGGTGAAGAAATGTTGAGAACATCAAAAGGCAAACAAGATAAAATTGAATAATCCTGTGATGTCAAGTTCAAACGTTGTTTTAAGGGGAAAAATGGGTAATAATAAATAAATAAATAAATAATCGTGGCAAATGATTTGATTTCAGTGGCCCCGCAACAATTATCAGAGATTAATGAAGGTACGTTATTAGACTGGAGTATAGTTTTCAGCAACTATACGTGCTAAACTCCCTCCAGGGAACATTTCAGGAATGAAAACCACAGCGAGATTGTTTTTCGACAGAGCAGAATTTCGATGACACGATAATTCTGACATTCGTTCTCTTTTACACGCTGAAAGTGAGTGGGTAAATTGAGAAATATAGTGGCTAAGCAAAGACATAGATATATAAAATGAAAGAGAAACGAGTTCTTGATGACGATGTCAAGAGAATGTCTGACAGAAAATAAAGGAAATAATGAAGAGATGGGACGTTAAGAAGTGGAAAATTAAAGTCGAGGTCATACAGGCATAGCAGTATGTATGGAGACTGTGAGCGAAGTGACAGTGGCGTGTTTATAATTGACCGGATAGAAGTGTCTCCATTTCATAAAACTTGACCACGGCTAGCAAAGCGGTGTGCTGACCCCCGTGCGTTCATATCCGCTTCTGATGAAGCCAGTCCTCTCAGGATGAGACGGCGGTCGGTCGGTACCGTTCAGTCTTGAGAGGTCTGTTAGACGGAGTTTACAGGAGTAACCATCTGTAACGACGTAGCCCCTATGGAGTTAGTCTGTGTGATACGTATTTTATATGAAATTTCGTTATTACTTTATATATACAGTTTGAAAAGTTTGTTCTTATCATTTTTTATGACAGTAATCAAGGAAGTATTATTTGTGGTGAGAAACTAAAGTACAATAGTAAGACTCGATTGTAAAAGGTTATAGGGCTGAAAGATTTCTTGTAACATACGGTAAGCTGCATTGCGTGTGCTAACTTAGCGTGGAAAGTGATATGCGCCACGCCGTGGTCGTAAATGGAGTGAATAAATGGAAACAGATGCACAAGAAAACTGGACTGTGTATTTACCTCAGTCCTACTGAACGAAACAGCTTCATTTGCATCTTTGCCGCGATACCATCCATGCTGAGCCCTGCTACCATATCGATTTACACCTGCCACCTTGTGGCGTAAAACCTGAGTGTCTACAGCAGGAGTATAAAAGCTCGAAATTTTGCTGAAATCTATGGATAAATAATACATAGGGTGGTTAGAAACAATCTGAAGATTTGTAATGGCGTTGCAGGGTAGATTGGGCTGAGAAATGATTGTTAAGAAATGAATTCGATACGTTGCGCCGTTTCCAATTTAATTAGGGTTGAAGTGAGCCAATCGGGCCTTTGCGCGCTCAAATTCAAAGGCACTGCCAGAGAAAGTAAATGTCAGTTCTTCCCATAGCATAGATTATACCGCACGAGACAGCTCAACCTTTGGCTTGGGTTCGATCATTACCACAGCTCCACGTCCAATTTCTGTGTCTCTCTCGTTCGGTTTTAGGAAACCAAAAGAAGAACAAGTTTGGCGATACCTTCTCTGGCGGGCCGCTTGAATTTGAGTACGAAACGGCCTGATTGACTAACTTGAATGCTAATTAACTCGGAGTGACGTAGCGAATTTTTTTCTTAACAACACCCTTGAACTTTCAAGTGCACCGTCCCTCCATAGACCTTGAACGATTTTGATGAAATACAAAATGTACGGGATACACATATCTAGTGTATTACAGTTTTCCACAAATTTATTACGTCGCGTATTCTTTGTAGGATGTCACAAAAAGGGAGGTAAACAAAGATTTCAAAAACTAAGGAAAACTAACCATCCAAGACTCGGAGCCTGGAGTGTTGGAAATCTGAATGTGACAAGGAAAACTCGAAAATCTTTAAAGGGAACTACAAAGGTCAGACGAATATAGAGTCAAAACTGGAGAAGGATTCATCATTAATAGGAAGGTAGAACAAAGAGTTATTACGTACAGTTCAACATGTTGTCTACTTTAAATTTATTTATAATAAGCAGTACTTTTGGAGAGCCTGCAGCTACGTCATTCATGATTTAAATAATGAAATATTCCACCAGTTACGTATGAAAGCATGGAAGATTAGTAAGTGGTGCAACATTTCATTATTTATATTACGGGCTGATCAAAAATTTTCCATTTGCTGGCGTTTCTGCGTGCGTGTAGTATCAATGAGCGTGCTGTCCGTGTGTAGAATGGGGAAGGAGCGCGATCTATCAGAGTTTGGCCGAGGGCGGATTGTGATGGCCCTGATTCTCGGCACGAACATTTCAGAAACTGCACGACTCATAGGGTGTTCGAGGAGTGCTGTGTTGAGGGTCTTCAGCATGTGGCGAATCCAAGGTGAAATCACGTGCAGACGTCGTGGGACTGGATGGCCACCTCTCATTTCTGATGTCGCATGTCGTAGTCTCGGCAGACTGCTAAAACAGAACGGGCTGCAAACTGTGGTGGAACTAACATCAGACTTTAATGCTGGGCAGAGTACACGCAGTGCACCGAACACTCCTAACAATGGGTGTCCGCAGCCGACGACCGATGCATGTGCGAAAGTTATCACCACGACATCAGCAACTACGAGTGAAATGGGCACGTGACCACCGGCACTGGACGTTTGCGCAGTGGCTGAGCGTTGCACGGTCTGATGATCCGGATACCTTCTTCATCGTGCCGATGGGAGGGCGCGAATCCTTTGTCTTCCAGGGGAACAACTCCTTGACATCAGTATGGCGGGACGGAGGCGGCTCCATTATGCTCTGAGGAACATTCGTGTGAGCTTGCAATGGTCCAGTGGAGCTCGTGCAAGGCACCATGAGTATCGTGCACTGGTTGCAGACCACGTACACCCCTTCATGACGATCATGTTTCCGACGATAGCGTCATTTTTCCACAAGATAATGTCACAACGCCACATCACAACGCCAAGAGTGTGATGGAGTCGTTCGAGGAACACAGCGGCGATATCCAATTGAAGTGCTGTCCCCGCCTCCCCCCCCCCCCCCCCCAATCACACCGATCCAGATCTGAACCCGAATGAACACATCTACATCTAAATCCATACTCCGCAAGTCACCTGACGGTGTGTGGCGGAGGGTACCTTGAGTACCTCTATCGGTTCTCCCTCTATTCCAGTCTCGTATTGTTCGTGGAAAAAAAGATTATCGGTATGCTTCTGTGTGGGCTCTAATCTCTCTGATTTTATCCTCATGGTCTCCTCGCGAGATATACGTAGGAGGAAGCAGGATACTGCTTGACTCCTCAGTGAAGGTACGTTCTCGAAATTTCAACAAAAGCCCGTACCGAGCTACTGAGCGTCTCTCTTGCAGTGTCTTCCACTGGATTTTATCTATCATCTCCGTAACGCTTTCGCGATTACTTAATGATCCTGCAACAAAGCGCGCTCCTCTCCATTGGATCTTCTCTCTCTCTTCTACCAACCCTATCTGGAAAGGATGCCACACCGGTGAGCAGTATTCAAGCAGTGGGCGAACAAGTGTACTGTAACCTACTTCCTTTGTTTTCAGACTGCATTTCCTTAGGATTCTTCCAATGAATCTCAGTCTGGCATCTGCTTTACTGACGATAAATTTTATATGGTCATTCCATTTTAAATCACTCCTAATGCCTACTCCCAGATAATTTATGGAATTAACTGCTTCCAGTTGCTGACCTGCTATATTGTTGCTAAATGATAAAGAATCTTTCTTTCATGTATTCGCAGCACATTAGACTTGTCTACATTGAGATCCAATTGCTATTCCCTGCACCATGAGTCAATTCGTTGCATATCCTCCTGCATTTCAGTACAATTTTCCGTTGTTACAGCATCACCCGCAAAAAGCCCCAGTGAACTTCCAATATGCTCCACAAGGTCATTTATATATATTGTGAATAGCAACGGTCCTACGATACTCCCCTGCGGCACACCTGAAATCGCTCTTACTTCGGAAGACTTCTCTCCATTGAGAATGACGTGCTGAGTTCTGTTATCTAGGAACTCTTCAATCCAATCACACAATTGATCTGATAGCCCATATGCTCTTACTTTGTTCATTAAACGACTGTGGGGAACTGTATCGAACGCATTGCGGAAGTCAAGAAACACGGCATCTACCTGGGAACCCGTGTCTATGGCCCTCTGAGTCTCGTGGACGAATAGCGAGAGCTGGGTTTCACAAGATCGTCTTTTTCGAAACCCGTGCTGATTCCTACACAGTAGATTTCCAGTCTCCACATTTGGGATGTGACTGAACGTGGCGTCAGAGCTCATCGCTCCTCTCCCGGAATTTACGGAAATTAGGTGACTTGTGTGTGCAGATCTTGTGCCATGTCCCTCCAGAGACCTACGAAACACTCATTTCTTATATGCCATGAAGGGTCGCCGCTGTTATCCGTGCCAGAGATGAACGTACGGCCTATTGGACAGGTGATCATACTGTTCTGGCTAATAAGTTTGGGCAACGTAGCTGGACTCCGATGCAGATAACCACCGTCATGTAGGCAAAGGATTAATATGGCATTCGCGTCTTTCTGATGTCAATGCTGTAAATGCGGATGCGTGAACTGTGGTGACGTTATTACGAAATGCTGTTATTCTTTTCTTGGCTGCCGATGGACAAACAGCGATAGACATTCATCGGGAATGAAGAATGTGTGTGGAGCTGCACGTTTGTCGATAATCACTCCCTCTCCGTCCACCACCTCGTTCTAAGCATCCCCTCCTCCCTCCCTCTCTCTCTAGCAATCTCTTCCTTCCAGTCTCTCAGACCACACCTCCTGTCCATTTCGTACTGCCCCCACTCTAAATGTCCATCTCCTCTTGCCCGCTTTCTGTCTGTCCTTCTTCTCCCCTCTCTCTGTTATCCTCTTTCCTCTATCTGCCAATCTCCTCCACACCTCTACCTCTGTATACACCTCTCCTTCTCTCTGTGTCCATCAATTCCTTCCCTACATCTGTGTAACTATCTCCTTTTTCCCCTTTCTCAGTTCACTTCATCCTTCCCCTCTTCATGGCAACGAAACTTGATAGATATGCTAATTCGTTAATGCGGAACCCATTTATGCTGCAAAAAGTTAGTTTCAAATTTGACCACCAGATGCAAATCTGGCGCTACATCTCTCTGATGTGTCCGGTGCTTTTCTGCCCATGTCTCGTTCCGAATCCATTACATACGTAAACATTTCTATACGCCATGCTTGCGTTCACAGCGCGAGGTTCACACTTGGTCAGTACTGGAACTAACTTTTTCCAGCGCAGATCAGTTCCTATTTAACGCACTGGAATACCTACCAAGTCTCACCCCCAAAGTCTGTGAACAGTACATTGAAATAAATGTAAATTTTTTCGTTGTCAAAAGCAAACCACAGCGCTTGTTTAACGAACAATATGATTTCTGATTAAATATACTTTGACTCCTCCCGAACTTAATAGTGTTGCAGTGTAGAGATTGAGGCAGTCTGGGTCCCTTTGATTCTTGGCCTTCGTCCACTGCCGGTCGGAGTCGCCGTACGGTTCTAGGCGCTACAGTCTGTAACCGAGTGACCGCTACGGTCGCAGGTTCGAATCCTGCCTCGGGCATGGATGTGTGTGATGTCCTTAGGTTAGTTAGGTTTAATTAGTTCTAAGTTCTAGGCGACTGATGACCTCAGAAGTTAAGTCGCATAGTGCTCAGAGCCATTTGAACCATTTGAACCTTCGTCCACTATGTGTGCGCCGGCCGTGGCAGACACGATCACGTTTGCAGCGTCAACACCACAAGTAAACACAACAGCTGCGAGATGGCAACGGTACCAAAGTCTACGATGCTTTTTATGTTGATATGTTAACGCCTAAGCTATGGTCGTCAATAATAAAGTCATATTTTATGTTTTCATTTTTAGATTTTTAGAATCCAGCCTTACATACTTTACAGTACAGGGAAAAGTTATGTTAAACTGAGTGTTGTATCATTTTAAACCATACGTTAAACTGCTTTTATCAACAAAATTCTTCTTTTTATAGTTGTTATAGATTCACTTATGAAATGAGTGTATGTTTAATCTTCTGCTTCTTCTTTTACTGTTCAACCCTGAGATTGGTTTACGGCAGAGCGCCATTCCTCTCTTCTGTCTGCCTTATGGCCGGTGCTTGGGATAACCGTAGTTCTTTAATGTGGTGCTTTTCCGTTGCCTTCCACATCCTATGCCGTTGACCATCAGCTGTTTCTTCCGCCTTTGGAAATGATTTCTCATTTCCAGGGAAAGCGAGTGCCCTGCTCAGCAAATGCTGGGGTGATGAATTATCCTGGTCATACCTCGGTCCCTGTCTACGATAGCCATTACATGAAGTGACGTTGCCCACTCTTTGCCACCTACAGTTGTAGATCAAGAGTTTCCTTTCATCGGGTCTAGGACCTTAACGGCATTTCCTAGTACCCTCCAGTACTATATTGATATGTAGTGTTAATTTGAATGTTCGCATGACATGTCCAATTCAGTACATTTAAAGAGTAGTTTTCGTGAAATGACTGTGTGTTTAAGTTGTAGATGGTAATTGGAATGTTAACATCACAAGTCCAATTGCATTTAATGCCAGCTAAAGGTCAGAGATTGTTATTTCAAGTAAGCTTCCTCACTAAAGAACGCAACTGTACATGTGATCTGACGAGAAACACTGATTATGAATGTGGTATGTTCCTTTTTAATTTACAGATATGTTGTAATTTTTGTAGAAATATTAATTCTCATAATTCTCATATACATGATGGCTGTGGCCGAAACACGTTAAGGCGGATATTTTCAAAAGATGAAAATATAAATAGTGATCAAGATGGACAAATTCACTGACTAGTGATAATGACCGCTAGCTCATTATGCTATTTTGAAGACAAGAACGAGGGTGGCTCCTTATGTCAGAAGTCTTCGGCACTTACCGCTGACGACTTCTGTTCAACATTTAAGCACTGGCTGGTATCTAAATGGAGGCACAGGGTTCATAGATTTGCTAGTTAAACACGCAGTCCCCAGGCTACAATGCTACATGATTTATGCAAAGTCTACTGTTCGGTAAAGGTGGATCACAGCTAAGATTTCCGAATTCTTGTGGTAGTTTATTGGAAATGTATGCCGCAGCATACTGCATGTCTTTCTGCACAAGAGTCAAGAAAGTGTGGTCCAAAAGCGGATTGGAGTTCTGCTTAGTGTTAACTGAGTGAAAGCTGCTAATTCTTGGGAATGTGCTGATATTTTTAACAAGAAGCGACAGTAAAGAATATATATACCGAGAGACCAATGTCGGAATAACCAGACTAACGAACAGTTTTAAACAAGGGGTTTCGCGTACTTACACTACTTATTGCCGGAACCACCCGTTTCTGAGGCTAGAATAACCTGAAATATAATACCATTCGTCATAAGCGAATGAGAATAAGCAAAGTGGACTACTCTTCCTGTCGAGCTATCACTTACTTCAGATACTGTTCTGATAGTGAACATGGCAGCATCAAGTCTTCGAACAAGATCCTGAACATTGGCTTTCCACAACAATTTGCTCTCTATCTGAACACCTAAAAATCTGAATTCAGTCTCACTAATCTTATGCTCATTCTGTATAATGAGAACGTCAGATTTGTTGAACTACATCTTAGAAACTGTAAAAATTGAGTCTTACTATAATTTAGCATTAGCTTATTTTCTACAAGCCATGAACTTGTCTTGAACTGCACTATTTAAAACAGTGCCACCGTCGCATACAACATCCTTTATTACCAAGCTAGTGTCATCAGCAAACATAAATATTTTAGAATCGCCTATAATACTAGAAGGCATCTCATTTATATATAAAAGGAACGAGTGGCCCCAGAACTGATCCCTGGGGGACCCCCCCTCCCCCCCCCCCCCCCCCCACTGAACCGTGCCCCACTCGGACCTCACATCATAGCCATTCTCAGTAGTGTGGAGAATGACCTTCTGTCGTCCGTTCTTAAAGTAAGAGGCTACTCCCTGTATTCTATGATGGTCCAACTTCTGGAGCAATATTTTCTGATCAACACACCAAACACCTTAGTTAAATAAAAGATGCCTAGCGTTCGGAACCATTTGTTTAATCCATCCAGTACATCACAGAGAAAAGAGAATATATCATTTTCAGTTGTTAAACCACTTCTAAAACAAAAATGTACATTTAACAACAGATTATGTGAAGTTAAATGATGAATTATCCTTACATACACAGTCCCTTCAATAACTTTAGCAAACACTCATGACACAGAAATAGGTCTAAAATTGTGCACATTATCCTTTTTCCCTTTTTGTAATGCGGCCTTACTATTGAGTACTTTAATAATTCAGGAAACTAACTATTGCTAAAGGTAAAATTACAAATATGGCTTACTACAGGGCTAACACGTGCAGCACAGTACTTTGGTACTCTGCGAGGCACTCCGTCATATCTATGACAGTTATTAGTCTTCAGTGATTTAATTATTGACTCAATCTCCCCCGTGTCAGTATCACAGTGGAGTATTTCAGGTATCAGTATCGGAAAGGCATTTCCCGAGAGATTTATATGATTCCATGTGGAATCTAGATTCTTATTTAATTCACCATCTATGTTCAGAAAGCGACTGTTAAATGCTAAAAAAATGGTTCAAATGGCTCTGAGCACTATGGGACTTAACATCTGTGGTCATCAGTCCCCTAGAACTTAGAACTACTTAAACCTAACTAACCTAAGGACATCACACACATCCATGCCCGAGGCAGGATTCGAACCTGCGACCGGAGCAGTCGCGCGGTTCCGGACTGAGCGCCTTGAACCGCTAGACCACCGCGACCGGCTGTTAAATACTGTACATACATCTGACTTATCAGTAACGCAAACATTTTTACTGCGTATTAACAGCGAGAGTAAAACACAAGGAGTAATGAATACTCCAGCAGCTACCACACGTCTCTGGCTCTCGCTGACTGCTACCGTCAAGCATGCAGCGCTGCTCAGCTACTGCTGGAGTACTTGTTATTCGACGTGTTTTACTGTCGCTGTTAATAAACTCCGATCAACCGAATGTCCCACTAGACTAACTTAGGACCACTATGTTGAATGAGCACATGAAATTCCGCTTTAAAAGTCATTTTCTTTGTAACCGAAAACAAACCGACGCTTTCTGTTGACACTGGGAGTCGCATGGAAGACGTGACAAGCAGCAAGTGTTTGGGGTGTCCCCATCTACACATTGCTAAAACGAAATTACATATACTTGCGGAGAACCAGAGAAAATTCACCTGATCACTTTTAGTAGAGAGACCCGGTAGAGCGCCTGTGGCACCTTTAATCCACTAGCAAGATGTAAACAGGTAAATAGCTTCCTTCAAATACTTTTTTCTGGAAATATATTGCATTTATAACTATCTACGTTTATGATTTGGAAACTGCATAGACCGCTATTTTTCTTTCGCTCCCACAAGGGCGTAATTTCAGTCACCAATCTCAGCTTGTTTCGTTGGGGCATAACCTTTCTTTTACGATACCCTCGGGTAAACAGGAGGTTTTCGTACACACACACACACACACACACACACAGTGTCAACTTTAGGGTCAGACGCAGACTCATAAGCATCCCAGCTGAAGGCTTGGAGCAAGTCTGCCGGTGGCCAACGAGAAGCGATGCCGCTCTCTCTCAAAGAGAAATCTCTCGACGTATGAAACTCATATAGCCACAGCTAACGAACTTGGCTACACGAAATGAAAGCAGGTTCAAGATGGTGTCATCTCACTACAAATATCAGCGTTAGAAATTTGACTGCAGACATTAATATCCTTCACGTTTAAACTTTGCTCGCGAACAGCTTCATATATTCGGTATGAGTAAAGAGGGATCTCTTTCAGTGTTATGAGTTTTACAGATGAGAAAAGTAGCTCAGAGTTTTTCAGGTACGACAAACTAATTCAGATTCTTCGACAAACTGATATTGGCCACAATGTTGTAAACATAATCGCTATACTAGAATGAGATTCCAAATGCAAAAATTGTTCGAACAACATTGGGAACGACCTCAATCACGCAAAGTATTCGTTACACTCTCGCACCATCTCCTCTTTCGCTCAACATTTAGTCCAACAAGAACCCCTTTAGGGCGACGTCGCAAGTTCAATCTTAGGTAAGACTCATGTGAAAGTTTTGTGTTAACAAATGATAGGAAAAATACTAGCTGCTAATGACTCACCACGTGCCTCAGGAGGGTGACAGAAAATGAATGTCCCGGATGTGCAGAGATCAAGTTTCTATCGAATGTGTTTATTAGGCTTTGCAAAATATACATCGTCGACAGTCAAGAAATGTTCAAAACATATCATTAACTTACACCATGAACACCGAATGAAAAATGGCGCACCACAGTTATCACAAAAATTCGCACCATCAGGATCAAAGGAGTTACAAACCGTGCAGGACATTCAGTTATATATCCACTCTTAAAGAGTACATGTAGAATAATATTAGTGTGACTGAGTGATCAGTACTGATTGAATATGATGTCCTGCAACAGAATGCGAAACCGTCTGTTGTGGAACTTACCGTGAAACTGGCTGTCCTTTAAGGCGTAGTTGTAGACAGTGCGATAATATGTTTAATAGGCACGGAAAAAACAAACATCCAGAGGCTATATTTGTCCAGTGGTTCCAGGTGGTATGAATTGCAATGTCACACACATTAAGGGAGGGATAATATACTCTAAAGGATTATGCTTTTTATACGCAGACCAGGAATCAGGCAAAGACAAGTTACTTTGACGAGCTATTATCAAAAAAGCAGTGCTTATACTGCAGCTATAGTTCTCTTACGCCCGTTTTCCCACTCTTGCTTGCTGTGACGTAAATATTCCCTACCACCCTTGCAAGATCACACATACAAGAAAGAATCGTAGGGGACAGAGCACCTCCTTCTTCTAGTAGCACGGTAAATAATTTTCCAGCCAATTTACAGAGTACATTGAAGGCCTAAATGAGGAGAGGACTCGTCTGACGACGTGATAGGCAAAGACACTGAAGTTGATATGGAAGAGACAGGTGACCAGCTTTAACCTTAGAATTTAAAAGAGCTGTGGAAGACTTGAGTTTAAACAAGGCGGAAGGGACAGATAACATTCCATCGGAATTTCTAAAATCACCGGGAGAAGTGACAGCCAAACTTCTGTTCAAATTTATGTGTGGAATCTATGAGACAGGCGACATGCAATTAGACCTTCGGACAAATATGGAGATACCTAGAACACGTAAGTGAGGGATTATCGCAGTCAGCTTAACAGCTCATGCCTCCAAGTTGCTGATGAGAATAATACACAAGAAGAGTGGAAAAGGAAACTGAAGATCTGTTAGATGACGGTGAGTTTGGCTTTAGGAAAGGTAAAGGCACCAGCCCTGCCGTTTCGCTTGATAAAGAAAGCAGGACTGAAGAAAAACCAGAACACGTTCATAGGATTTGTCGACCAGGCAAAAGCGTTCGACAATACAAAATGGTGCAAGATGTTAGAAATTCTGAGAGACAATAAAGCTGTCGGAAACGACGTTTAAAATACAATTTTTGCAAGAGCTAAGAGGGATAAGTAAGAGTGGAAGACAGAGAACGAAGTGCTCTGTTTGAAAATTTTGTGAGGCAGGGGTGTCTATTACCTTGTTATTGTTCAATGTATAGATCGAAAAAGCAACGACGGAAATAAAAGTAAGGTTCAAGAATGTAATTGAAATTCAAGGTGGAAGTATGTCAGTGATAAGGTCGCAAATGACATTGCTATCCTCACTGAGAATTAAGAAAATTACAGAAACTTCCTGACACATAAAACTGTGTGCCGCACCGAGACTCGAACTCTGGACCTTCACCTTCCGCGGGCAAGTGCTCTACCACCTTTCAAAAAAAAAAAAAAAAAGAGATAGACGTTTAGTCTGCTTTATAACAACTACTGCTATTCTTCTACCTCTTGCATACGGAAACGGAACAATAAATTAAAAGCAAATCCTTCGCCCGGAGATTACACCGGGCTGCCAACAAGGTTTTTTTAGCGCTTTCAGCGGCAGGTTGGAGGGGCAAGGCGATAATTTGAACTAAGAAGGGCCATCTTGCCCGCTGGGATCACCTTATCGAAGCGGGCGGCCAGTAACAGGCGGTCGTCACTGCAATGGACATCACCAGTCGGAGCGTCCGGGGCCGCTGCACACAGTCAGAGACTGTTTCTGTTACCGTAGGGGAATCGTGGAAACATCATAAGTCAAATTCTTCTCACACCCGGCACACCCAAGCTGGACGGTGGGTCTGTGAATGACGATCCCAAATAGCTGGCAAAAAGGTTCCGGTATTCCTTTCTGTTCGTTAAGACCAGGAACTCTTCGATCATGTATTGCCACAAATCGAGGACTTCCTTTTCGCCGTCACGGTACATGTAGTGTATCGCTATTCCTCGTACCCAATTGACCGTATTCATCCGGGCCATCGGAAAATAGACAGCGTCGGGGTGAAAGAGGTCCAGGGCCACAATCGAAACATAGGGGCGGCGTAGCAGGAAAGCCAGTATCTGGCGGATCAGTTTCCAGCACTCGCCACAGGGGCCACAGTTCAGTCTGTGTTCGTCCGTGTCTACCGTCGCAACAGAGTCACATAGGGTCGTCAGTTAGGTGAATGGCATATAGCCTTCGTCTGGTCGGAAATTTCTCGTTAGTGACCACATACCTCGTCGACCGCACTAGAGTTGACAGCTAGGTCGCGTGGACGGTTCGCCAAACCCGCGTCCAGTCGACCGTGGGGTGGCGTCGTACAATGTCGTTAGCCGGATTCCAGCGTTGGAGAACACTATAGTAAGTCTTTGCTGTCGGATTCCGTGTCTCCGGTATAACCCCCAACATATATCTGTGCCCCACGAAAAACTTTCTACTACGTGACAGCGAGGGCGATAAATGTGGAACAGGTACAGGTGGGCACAGCGTATGTGCCTCTGCTATGAGGAGGCCAGAAAGACTGTCTGTTGGTGAAAGCCAGGGTCGCCGCATCGAGCGAAGGTTCAGTGCCAACGCTCTGTGCTTGACGTGAGTGAGTCCAACACCTCCTTTGTGGAAAGGTAAAGTAAGAGCAAGAAAACGGATCTTAAAAACGGCACCATCGTTCACCACGTGTCCGAACACTATCTGTATCCTGAAAGCTATCGTGTCTGTCATCGGTAATACGTGGGCGTAATGATCAAGGTGAGAAGCCATGTACACATTGACGTATTGAGCGCTTTGCAAAATGTCCAACGATCTGAATTTATTGAGGCGAGTTGTCGTAAGACCTGGCGATGCGTAAAGGCCGCCGTGAGTTTTATTTGTCGATGGAGCGATATCCCTAAACATTTGAGCATTGGGACCTTTGTCAGGGATATATCCAGTTCTGCAGGCATGTCTCGTGTCACCTCCATGTAGCGAGATTTCTGGAGGTTTATGACACTGCCTGCCACCGCCCCATGCTGTTAGAGCCAGGAAAGCGCCGTTTGTATTTCGTCACCTGTCCGTGCTAAGAATATCACATCATCGGCGTATGCACCACATCGAAAGGTCACGGAGCGGAGGCTAAGTCCTTCCAAGCGTCTCCGCAGTCCATGAAGAGCTGGTAGAGCTGGTTCGAGGGCAATGGCGAATAACATGGCAGAAAGAAGACAACCCTGTTCGACGGACCTGTTGACATGGACACGGACAGGGGCGGACCGATAGCCGTATACCATAATCCTCGTGACCGCCCCATGGATCAAACGAAGCACAACAGATGTCGTCATGCGCCGGATACCAATGTGTTCCATAACTGCACGCAGGAATCCATGTCCAATGCGATCGAAAGCATGGTCAAAATATAGCAACAAGAGCGCCGTAGAAGCGGCATGTTTGCAAGAGCGCCACCACGTCTCTATAGGTGATTAAAGTAGGAAATCCATTAGTGTCACCTCCGAGGTAGGTTTGGTCAGTGTGAATGGCCAATTACCGAGGATTTGAGCCTCTCACGGAGGATGTGTGTTAACATCTTGTAGTCGGTGTTTATCATTGTCAGTGGGCGAAAATCAAGTGGGCGGCAGCCTCCTCTGGATTTGGTCACAGGAATCAAGAGACACTCAGTGGATTCAGATGGTACCTGAAAATCGGGGTTCAGAAGTTCTCTGTACATCCTGACCCACATTGGGCCCATGAGATCAAAAAACTTTCTGTAAAATTCAAGAGGAAGTCCGTCAGGGCCTGGCATTTTGTTGGGAGCACCGCGCAACATAGCCTCTCGTAGTTCTTCCAAAGTCACCTCCGACAAGAGCGTAGCATCAGCTTGTGGGTTCCGAGAGATGGGAAGGCCAGATAGGACTTCCCCGACTCCTACACCCATGTTGTACTCTCGCTCCTAGAGAAGTGTGTATGACTGTGTGAACGCTAGGACGGTGCCCATTTACGTGTCAACTCGTCGTCCATCCTCCGTCTCGACCTTCGTAATGAGCTGCCTCTTGCGTCTTCCCCTATCTCGAATGATAGGGTGGAGGGAAGGTCGTTCTCCGCTAACATCATCACTTGTCGGCGATCGCACCCGCACACCGGCGGGACGTACGGCGATGATACGTAGCAACTGTGCCTTGACGTAGTATACGTCGTTCCGGCGACGACGGTTGCACAGCCAGTTCGCGGAGCGCAGTGTAGTAGAAATCAGTGGCCGCAGTATAGCAGCGCGCTATATCTCGTCCATAACTGGCTAATGTGAGGCACAAGGCGGGTTGACACACCGTAACCACCATAGTAGTACGGAACTACAGATGGGTAATCGCCGGTGGCATTTGCTCCATGTGGACTCAACCTCGCGTCTGCAATTTACCTCATCAAGAAGGGCCACATTGAGGCGCCACGGACCTCTACTTCATCGGACGCGTTGGCGGTGGAGGGTGAGAGTACAAACATACGCTAGGTGATCCGTGAACGCTGCCGACCACATCTCAGCGTCGACAACTGCCGATCGCAGGTCGCGTATGACGTAGACTCGACCCAGACGGCTCGCGAAATGACTAGTAAAGTAGGTGTATGCTTTTCGGTCGCCGTGTTGTATGACCCAAGTGTCTAACAAAACCAAGTCCCTTACAAGTGCCTGAAGTGCTGGGCAGGTGGTATAGTGCGGCATCTGGTCGGATGGTCTGAGCACACAATTGAAATCTCCGCCTACTACCAGGTGGTCGGCATTGTCCTGGAAGAGCAGAGCTATGTATCCGGAAAAAATGGTGTGGCGTTCTCTCCTTCTGTGGGTGCCGGAAGGAGCATACAGGTTCACCAGACGAACTGTACCAATCGTGAGTGTGACCCCCCGGGCCGACGGTAAATAGGAGACTTCAGTTGCCATAATCCCTTCCCTCAGCAGAATTGCCGTACCTCCGCCGCCCACATCTCAAGGCATAGCGTAGGCCTTGAAATGCCCTGCTACACCCGCAGGATAAGACACATAGTTTAAATTGTGGAAAGGGGCCCAAATGAGTGGTTGTCAGTTGCACTCGAACATACTACGTTATTCATTTGACAAACATTACAAGAGTAAAGAAAACATTAAAAAAAGAGCAAGCCAAACATTAATTTTAGAACTTAATTCCCGGCTAAATGCGCCATTCAATCTCACGCATTAAGGGCAAAACAACTTTAATTTAAAATCGGCTGAAGACCAATGACTTAAGACTCAAAAACAGGAATTTGAATTTCAAAAGCAGAAGGCCTTATCCTAAAATTTATTTAAATCAGTCTGAAGGCCCAAACAATCTCACGCCTTAAGGGCAAAACAACTTTAATTTAAAATCGGCTAGAAGTCACACATAAACAAGCAACAAGGATAAATAAGGAAAGGTAGCACATCAAACGGCGCTCAGAAGTTTCCAAGGGTCGGTCTGGAATTCTCACACTAACGCTCGCTTAGGTGAGACAGGCAGTCGGCCCCACAAATTCTCAATCCGACGGAGGCCCAACCGACAGACAGTCAACGGACCAAGCGACAGGATAACGTCCGCTCCACCCGACCAGCACACAACAGGGAGTTCAATGGAACAACGCAGAAGGTATCGGCGCCCACAACGAATTACGCATTCAACCTACACCCCGTGCTGGGCAGCCACAACACGACGAGGAAACTACACTGCCAGAATTTACGTCAACGGCCAGGGCAGGAAACCGGACCGTTAACTGCCACAAGGCAGAAGATTCCGGTGGTGCACTTCAATTCAAAATTAATCAATTAAATTAAACTCCACAGGAGGCCGGCTAGAATTCCGCCAACTTGGAAACACACGTCGTTGCTCGTGGGAATGTCCCAACAGCCCACAACGAAATTCAAATGACACAATGTGAACAGTTAGGGCTGGCTGGCAGATTAAGTAAAGTCTCAACTTTCGTGTCCGGGATCGATGAGCCACGGACGTCGTAGCAATGGAAACAGCTCCTCACACTCTGACCGCGCGTGGCCGCCGGAAGCCGGCCCGGCCAAACTACGCGCCACGGAGACTTCCTCGCTGCTCCACGCCAACCGACCAACTGCCCAGGCCCGAAAACGGTGAAAGGACCAAATATATATCGGCCGATGAGACTACCAACCGAACGACCAACCAACGGTCGTCCCGCTCGAATCTCCCTCCGTCGGACAGTTCGTGTGTGTCGCCAGCTGTCGGCGAGCACTGCCTGTCGGCGCCTCACCGGCACTCCATCCCCGACCTCACTGCTGCTGCGTCCCGACTGCACTGCTGGTCCGTCCCGAACTGACCGCCAGACACACGGCGACCCGGAAATACTATCGGTCGCTCCAGAGAGGGTTCGACAGTGCAGTTATCGATACGCGTTGCTGCTACCGCTCACGGGCAAATAAGGCAGGAAGTTAGTGACGCCAGTAAATGGAATAAGAAAACGAGGCGGCAGTACCGTAATAGAAGATGACTAACAATAAATGGGATAAACGCGAGCCCTGCATGGCTCAGGCGCCATATGGCTAGGTATCGATACAGAGTCCTGATCAGACTTCTTGAACGAAAACAACATCCAGATCCGCAGCTCGTAACGTATCTTGCAGCATACGGGTTTTGACAGCAGAAGTAACGCCGTTGTCATTGATCGTTTCTAGGCGGTATGCCTGTTCCATCAAGTCGCGGGAGGTGTCCTTGGTATTACAGGTGGGCAACAGTCGTGTTGTGGAGCGTCGTTACGGCGTAGACTGAGGAAGCGACGGGTGTGGGTCATGCCGGCCTAGGCGTCTGTCGCCGGCAACGCAGACGCTGCCAACAGCATCCGTGTACTGTCAGGGTCCTGAAACGCATCCTGCAACTCCATCTCCATCTCCTGCCCCCAGTCTCCCAGGGACGGCGATATAATTGGATCTCGAGAGTCAGACGTAGTCGTGGGTGCATTCTCGGTGTCGGGGCTCCGGTGATCTCCCGCATCCCCACAGTGCGCAGACCCAACGGTAGCGGGAGAAGACGTCGAGCCGTGTGGTACGTCAGTATCGCCCGTGTCGGATCGGTTTATCGGCTGACGCACCTCATCATCCACCGTTGCCGTCTCGGGCTATTCTACTACGCCGGTTGTTATTTGTCGTATCTTATGGCTCTTTGGCGATTTCTGTTTACGCTGTCTCGCCTCTGTTTCCGGCGTAGGGCAGGGGATGAACGCTGCATCCTGTTCTGCACCTTCCACCGCACCATCGGCTTGTCGTTGTAGCGGTGGGGCCTGGGCTCGACAAGAGGGCAACAGAGGCATCGGCGCTGGCAGACGCTGGGGGCTCTTGAGGAACTATTGCAGGGGCCTCCAAGGCTTACACCAATACAGAAGGGTCGTCATAGACAGCTGGCGTCTCCCGTCTCGCCGCCGCAACATATGTAATCGGCATAGAGGTCACTATCGACAGTTGAATATGATCGGCTGAGGGCGTTGCAGCCATTCGGTAAGAATATGTCCTATCTCTCCACATCCGGAGCAGGTCCTCGGCTGACCGTCGTAAATAATTATCGCCCTGCAACCAGCGATCGTGAGATACGAAGGTAAATGGCTGTGCAATTCAATACGGACCTGTCGCACCCCGTTGCGGACAGGGTAAGTTTCGAAAGTCATTCATTTTTCGGCCGTATGGCCGAGGACTATGCCATAGGGTCGAAGAGCAAGGGTGACCAAATCCGCTGGAACGTCAAATGGTAGCTCAAACACGCGCACATTTTGTATTCCCAATCCAGCACGTTCAAGCGTCACCACACCCACGTTTCCGTCAGAGTGGCAGAACTGATAACCTACCATCGAGCGTCTGAGAAGTTTGTCACAGGCCTCATTGTCAGTGAACTTAAGATATACAACGCTGGAGACAATAGATAAGTGGATACCTAGCAGCCCGTTCTGGTCAACATGTATCACGTCGCATAAAAAGCTCTCTACTTCGTGGGCCTTGGGTCTACAGGATAAAAAGTGTTTAAAACAATAAAGTCTGGGAGGTTGTAGGGGACATCAAAACAAATATTTTTCCCTGATGTCATTTTTTCCTATGAGGGGTATTTAAACCGGTAGAGGAAGGAAGATTTCTCTGGCGGCGAATTAATTAAACCAGCAAACACTTTTCCATTTTTTTTATGACCAAGAGACAACACATTAACACAACCCAATTTCAATTACAGTAGATTTTCAAAAATGCCTCCATTGACACGTAAACAAAGGTTACACCGTTGGATCATGTTCTGTCTGACACGGGTAAAAACCCCAGGAGTATCCTGAATTGTTCCTGCTGCTGCTACTATCCGGGCAACCAGATCCTCTTCTGATGCAACAGGAGTTGTGTAAACGAGGTTGCGCATCTCTCCCCACACAAAAAAGTCCAGAGGGGACATATCTGGGGATCGAGCAGGCCATGATACAGGACCACCTCTGCCAATCCACGCTTCTGGGAACCGTCGGTCCAGGAATCGACGCACACGACGACTGAAATGTGCCGGCGCCCCGCCATGTTTGAACCACATGTGTTGTCTTGTAGGAGAAAGAGACGTGTTCCAGCAATTCTGGGAATGCTCTGGTGAGAAAATTGTAATAGTGCCTGCCATTTAATGGCCTAGGTAGCAGATACGGTCCAATTAGTCCCCAACAACACGGACCCACCCATTAACGAAGAACCGCACTTGATGAGCGCTAGTAACTGTGGTATGTGGGTTATCCCCACTGCAAGCATGCGAATTGTGCATGTTGAAGACTCCATCACGCCAGAACGTTGCTTCATCGGTGAACAACACAGAGAATGAAAATGTAGGATGCATTTCACACTAATCCAGGTACCACTGCGAACACTGTGCTCTGGGTGGATAATCATCTGGTTCCAGGTTGTGGACACGCTGTAAGTGAAATGGACGCAACAATTTCTCTCGAAGGACTGTTCTTACATTCGTCTGATTCGTCCCCATGTTACGTGCAATTGCACGAGTGCTGATTGAAGGATCCCGCTCCACATGCTGCAAGACAGCTTCCTCAAATTGCAACGTTCTTACCGTGTGACGGCGTCCCTGTCCAGGTAATCTGCTAAATAACTCGGTCTCACGCAGACGTTGGTACACAGCAGCAAAGGTCGTATGATAGGGGATACGGCGATTAGGATATTGTTGTTGATAAACCCGCTGCGCAGCTCGTCCGTTGTGGTGCGCTACGTAGTACGCACCAACCACATCAGTGTACTCGCTCCAGGTGTATCGCTCCATTAGTAAACAGAGACAATGCACTACTACACTGGTGGACAGCAGTTTCCTACAACTGAAGAGCGTAATACGCCCTCTAACAACTGAAGATCGTAATACGGCCTCTAACAACTGAAGAGCATAATACGGCCTCCACCGGTTTAAATACTCCTCATAGGAAAAAATGACATTAGGGAAAAATATTTGTTTTGATGTCCCCTACAAACTCCCAGAGTTTGTCGGTTTAAATACTTTTCACCCTGTAGAGTACGTAGTGTCGAACTGCAGCTTGATCGTGGCTTTCCGATACGAAAGAGCCATCGGTTGTCAGGAACGTAACTACAACACATAACACTAGCCCGCTGGCGGGTTAAACAACAACACATCCGGAAATGCGACACGGAGCGGCCGGGACGTACCGTACCGCTCCACAGCCTGAGTCTGACTGTACCATCTGAGCTACCCAAGCACGACTTAACGACCCCTCCTCACTGCTTTACTTCCGCCAGTACCTCGTCTCCTTTCATTCTGGAAACATCCCCCATGCTGTGGCTTAGCCACGTCTCCGCAATATTCTTTCTTCCAGAAGTACTAGTTTTGCAAGGTTCGCAGGAGAGCTTCTGTGAAGTTTGGCAGGTAGGAGACGAGGTACTGCAGGAAGTAGAGCTATGAAGACGGGTTGTGAATCGTGCATGGGTAGCTCAGTTGGTAGAGCACTTGCCCGCGGAAGGCAAATGGCTTGAGTTTGAGTCTAGGTCCAGCACGGAGTTTTAATTTTCTAGGAAGTTTCATATCAGCGCAGACTTCGCTGCAGAGTGAAAATTTCATTCAAGAATGACAGACTTTGTTGAATGGAATGAACAGTCTAATGATTGCATGATCTGACTTGACAGTAAACCGAAGAAAGGCACAGGTAATGAGAAGTAGTAGAAATGAGAACAGCGAGAAGATTAACATCAGAACTGGTGATGACGAAGTAAACAAAGTTAAGGAATTACCTTGGAAGCAAACTAACCCATAACGAACGGAGCAAGGACATAAAAAGCAGTATAGCGTAGGTAAAGGGGAAGTTTCTGGCCAAAAGAAGTCTATTAGTATTGAACATGGGCCGTAATTTGAAGAAGAAATTTATTAGAATTTCCGTATGGAGCACATCATAGTATGGTAGTGAAACATGGGCTGTGTGAAAACCGGAACACAGGAGAACCGATGCACTAGAGATGTGGTGCTGGAGATGAATGTTGAAAATTAGGTGGACTGATAAGGAAAGGAGTGAGCAGGTTCTCCTCAGAATCGGTGAAGAAAGGAATATATGGAAAAAACTGATAAGAAGAAGTGACAAGGTCATAGTTCATGTGTTAAGACATATGGGAATAACCTCCACGGTATTAGAGATTGGTATACATCGAATAAATAATTAAGGGCGTAGGGTGTAAGTTTTACCCCGAGATATAACAACTTTTTTTTAAAAAAAAGTGAAGGATGGTTTGAACACACACTAATCTTAGCAGTTGAACGCTAGTTCTGCTGGTCACAATATGTCTGGACTTTCGTACGCTAGATCAGGAGACGTTGATCTCTGCCTTTACAGTAACTTACAATCCTAAAGTTTGTTTGCAGCTACCGTGAAAGTTGCTTCGAAGCACTAGCATGGAGGTATTTCGTAATACGCGCTAGTTACAAATGAAAAATTAATACCTCTAACAAAGAGACAGCAAAAGACTTGGAAGAGCAGTTGAACGGAATGGACAGTGACTTGAAAGGAGAGTATAAGATGAACATCAACAAAAGCAAAACGAGGATAATGGAATGTAGTCGAATTATGTCGGGTGATGCCGAGGGAATTAGATTAGGAAATGAGAACTTAAAGTAGTAAAGGAGTTTTGCTATTTGGGGAGCAAAATAACTGATGCTGGTCGAAGTAGAGAAGATATAAAATGTAGACTGGCAATGACAAGGAAAGCCTTTCTGAAGAAGAGAAATTTGTTAACATCGAGTATTGGTTTAAGTGTCAGGAAGTAGTTTCTTAAAGTATTTGTATGGAGTGTAGCCATGTATGGAAGTGAAACATGGACGATAAATAGTTTAGACAAGAAGAGAATAGAAGCTTTCGAAATGTGGTGCTACAGAAGAATGCTGAAGATCAGATGGGTAGATCACATAACTAATGAGGAGGTATTGGATAGAATTGGGGAGAAGCGGAGCTTGTGGCAAAACTTGATTATAAGAAGGGATCGGTTGGTAGGACATGTTTTGAGGCATCAAGGGATCACCAATTTAGTACTGGAGGGCAGCATGGAGGGTAAAAATCGTAGAGGGAGACCAAGAGATGAATACACTAAGCAGATTCAGAAGGATGTAGGCTGCAGGAGGTACTGGGAGATGAAGAGGCTTGCACAGGATAGAGTAGCATGGAGAGCTGCATCAAACCAGTCTCAGGACTGAAGACCACAACAACAACAACAACAACAACAAAGAACCGATGGAGGTGGCGTGGTGGTTTCACTGGACTCGCATTCTGGAGGACGACGGTTCGAAACCCACGTCCGACCATCCGGATTTAGATTTTCCGTGATTTCTTTAAATCGCTCCAGGAAATTCCGGGATGGTTTCTCCGAAAGAGCACGGCGGATTTCGTTCCCCATCCTTGACACCGTCCGAGCTCGTGCTCCATGTCGACGGGACGTTAAACCCAATCTTCCTTAGTGTACGTGACGGGGGCAGCTGACGTTATTGCACATACAATAGCTTACTTACTAACCAACACTATTCAGAACAGAACTACTAATATGCAAGCACAGCTGTAAAAATAAATTATTGCGCTTTTCTGTTCGATATTACATGTTAGCAAGAGACGCTGACTATCCTCGCTCCATTTCAAGCAGCTGTCATTAAAAAAGACGTTCCGAGACATTTCGAAAAGGAACTATCCACCAGTATTTGCCAAGTGACGCAAATGTTCGAGTTAATTCATGTTAACAAAAGGAATGTTGTAAATGTGCAACAGGCAATGACATTGGAGAACTGTTCACGATAAAAGCAAGACAGTGGTATTTACAGCGATGGACCACAGTTACCGACTTTGATGTCATTCACCGTCGGATTCAAATTAACTCGACACGGAATTGCGAACTCTCATAAAAGTTATATTTGGGCAGGCAGATATCGTACATAATAAGTGTTTGCAAATAGCTGATGATTATTCAGTGTGAACACAGCGGCGGGAATAATTTCGCTTCACATTGTACCGTATTTGATGCCAACCACACTAACGAAACCAGTCTAGCTCAGTTTTCTTAGAGAAATACGTCCTACACTTTTGGAAGAGGTACCACATTGGTTTCGTCAGGTAATGTGGCTGCAAAACGACATAGCTATAGCTCACTTTGATGCCAATGGGAACCACCTGGACGTCACACCTCCAAGTCGATGGCCTGGTACAGGAAAACCCGTTACACAGCTACCACGATTGTCAGACCTCACACCTCTTGACTGTTATCTCTGGTCTAAATTGAAGACTGTGGTATATGCTATACTTCTACAATCAGAGGAGGACCTTTCAGTAGGACTCCTCGCTGAAACTGAACTATTGTGTGCACGGCTCCATTTATTTCACCATATGCCACAGTCTCTACACTGCCAGCATACACTCTGTAGTCCAGATGGAGGTCTAAATTTTTAACCTCATTTGCAAAATACTTCACGGTGTGACGTTCATGCTCTGTTATTGAACGAAATGTGGAACTCATTCCCTTTAATATATGCAAAGCGTTCTTAAACTCTGACGACACAACAGTTCCCGAAGCATGAACTTTCTAAAGCGAATTATTTCTTGAGAAATTGGCAACGTACCGTCTCGCTCAACGTTCTAAGCGTTGCTCTGAAGGAACTTTGACGTTACCAGTCTCAATCATCGACATCACATGGGGTGTAAATTATTTATTTGTTGGACAGGCGCTGTCTCTTTAAAAAAAATGACCAGTTTTTCATCTCATCTCTAGCTAAAATCCACTGTTGAATGTAAACAGTTTGGTTTGGATTACTTCGCGCTCAAACCACGGGATGCGGATGAAATGGCGCAATGTCACTTTCGTATAGTCTTAGTTCATAACTTACTTCGTAGGTTACATGTAGGGTGCTCTTTTCATTGTTGACAATCCCATTTATTCCAGTTCGACTATCAAATTATTACTACCATTTTTTCTGTTGAGGATTCATGCTGAAATTGAACTCTTGTTTCTGACCACTATAATTATTTTCTGTCGAGAGATTCGTTTTAGTCAAAGGGCTTGGAATGTTTCACAGAAAACGATCCATATTCTTTTTCTGGATTAGTATTTACCGAAGTGATAATTAATATCATAAATCGTTTGGCGAGGCCAATCTTCGGTTACATTTCTCTGTTTCGCAAGTCTGTTTAGTTGCGTAACAGCTCGCGGTTCAGTGATGGTATGCCAGCGTTTTGTGTAAATATGAATCAGCAATATTAACTGCGTATCAAAGCAAATATCTTTCATAAATTCCATTCAATATATTGTATAAAACTGCGATTATAATGCATAAAATCGTTGTGAGCTATTTTTTTATTCTGGAAATGCCATTGCCGTTAAAATAGGATTAAATACTTATCTGTTGCATGTTTACACAAAATGCGTATCCTGTCAACTCGGAGAGCGCTAACAATCTCACAAAAAGATATTCACGTCATACACAGAAAAGACACTGATTTTGACGGGGCGTCAGGGCATGAAGATATAGCGAAAGAATTCCTCAGATAGGGCCAGCAGCTCTGTAAGGTAATTCCCTTGTGATGCTGTTGTCTACAGAAAAATATCATGATCGAACCACCGCAAGGAAAAGTGTACGTGCTTGGAAAAAACGTCCGCTTACCGCAATGAATGGTGGTGGTATTTAAATGTGGAGAAATGTAAGATATTGCCTACAGGAAAGAGAAAACTCAACTATATATGGTTCGATTACAAGATTAGTGGTGCTCATCTAGACCACGTCATATCACATCAGTTTAAGGCTGAATGCGTAAAGCCTCTCTGGAACGGGGCTCTTAGAGATTGGAGATTAGATATGGAGATAAAATGTTGCATACAGAACATCTGTAATGCTTTCATAAAATTCTCGGAAGTACTGACATCTGGTGTGTACTCCTATACGGGTCTCACGTAGGAACAGTAAATATGCCAACAACAAAGAAGACTGAGATCTTTGAAATGATTAAAATACCGTGGACAGCATGAATACCTAATACCGAACTATTGGAACAAATTCACAAGCAGCGAGGAAAGTTAACAATGTTTACAAGAAAAAGGACTGCAAACCTAGGACATAAACACACATCAAAAAACATTTGCATCACCCCGGTTCCCAGAACTTCTGACGATAGGCGTTGACTGTGGATATTGTATCACAGAGACAGTCCCTTTGACTGTTCAGAGATGGCACTAAACCCGCCCAAGATGTAAACAACTACCCATGAGCAGAGCCTATTACACGGAGGGGTCCGACAGCCGATCAGTTCCAGCCATTCTACCAGGAAGGAGGTACACGGCTCGTGTTGTCTATAGTTCAAACATGCCTAGACGGTCAATAACGCAGATCGATAGCGTCAGAATTGTTACCTTTGTGCCAGAAAGCGCTCTCAACAAGAGAGTGTCCAGGCGTCTGGGAATGAACCAAAGCGATGTTGTTCGGACATGGAGGAGATACAGATAGACAGGAACTGTCGATGACATGCTTCGCTCAGGCCGCCCAAGGGCTATTAGTGCAGTGGATGACCGCTACCTACGGATTATGGCTCGGAGGAACCCTGACAGCAACGCCACCAGGTTGAATAATGCTTTCCCTGAAGCCACAGGACCGTCTTCTTACGACTCAAACTGTGCGGAGTAGGCTGCATGATGTGGAACTTCACTCCCGAGTCCAAGGCGAGGTCCATCTTTGCAACCAAGGCACCATGCAGTGCGGTACAGACGTGGCCAACAACATGCCGAATTGACCGCTCAGGGCTGGCATCACGTTCTCTTCACCGATGAGTGTCGCATGCGCCCAGATAATCGTCGGACATGTGTTTGCAGACACCCTGGTCAGGCTGAACGCCTTAGACACTCTGACCAGCGAGTGCAGCAAGGTGGAAGTTCCCTGCTGTTTTGGGGTGGCATTATATGGGCCGACGTACGCTGCTGGTGGTCATGGAAGGCGCCGTAACGGCTGTGCCGTACGTGAATGCCATCCTCCGACCGATAGTGCAACCATGTCGGCAGCATATTGGCCAGACATTCCTCTTCATGGATGACAATTAGCGCCCCCATCGTGCACATCTTGGAATGACTTCCTTCAGGATAACGACATCGCTTGAGTGAGTGGCCAGCATGTTCTCCAGACATGAACCCTACAGAACATGCCTGGGATAGATCGAAAAGGGCTGTTTATGGACGACGTGAGCCACCTACCACTCTGAGGGCTCTACGCCGAATCGCCAATGAGGAGTGGGACAATCTGGACCAACAGCGTCTTGATGAACTTGTGGATACGTAGTACGCCACGATGAATACAGGCATGCATAAATTCAAGAGGACGTGCTACTGGGTATTAGAAGTACCAGTGTGTACAGCAATCTGTACCACCACCTCTGAAGCTCTCGCTGTATGGTGATACAACATGCAATATGTGGCTTCCGTGAGCAATAAAAAAAGGCGGAAATGATGTTCATGTTGATCTTTATTCAAATTTTCTGTGCAGGTTCCGGAACTCTCGGAACCAAGGTGACGCAAAACTTTTTTTGATATGTGTTTAAAGCTTCTATTCTGTTCTTATTTTGGTGACTAATACCAATGGTAGCTTTTGTACCTTGTTTTCTAATTATATGTTTCTCAAATGTACAAGGGCTTCATGAGAAGTAATGCCTCCAAATTACTTACGTGAGAACTCTCAATGTTTTTTAAATAGACTAAATGTTATTAACATTCTACAGCTTTATTATTTATGCCTACCTGCTTATTCCTCACCATTGTCACCCTGTCGAAGAACACAAATCTCTCAAAGAGAGACCAGTTTGTTGATACCGTCACTGTACAATGTTTGACTTTGTTGATGGAGCCACAACCTCACCTCTGCTTGTAGCGCTTCACCACTATGAAGTGTGAAGTCTACGAAGGTATTCTTTAATTTTTGGATGAAAATCAGATGGGACTAACTCGGTACTGTGTGGAGGATGATTGATGACAGTGAATCCAAGGCACCTGATTGTTGCAGATATCGCTGCGCTCGTGTGTGGTGTGGCACTGTTATGCTGAAGTAGAGGGTGCTCCACGTGTGGACGAATCTTCGCATTCGAAAGTCAGTCACAGACCGCTGTTTCATAGGCAACGACATAGTTACGTTATACATCTCCTTATTACAAGGTAGAAAGTGAAGCACACTAGCGACAGAGGCTTGCAAACACGTAAAAATGAAGAACCAAGATTTTTCTACATCTACATTTATACTCCGCAAGCCACCCAACGGTGTGTGGCGGAGGGCAGTTTACATGCCACTGTCATTACCTCCCTTTTCTGTTCCAGTCGCATATGGTTCGCGGGAAGAACGACTGTCCGCGCTCGAATCTCTCTAATTTTACATTCGTGATCTCCTCGGGAGGTATAAGTAGGGGGAAGCAACATATTCGATACCTCATCAAGAAACGCACTCTCTCGAAACCTGGACATCAAGCTACACCGCGATGCAGAGCGCCTCTCTTGCAGAGTCTGCCACCTGAGTTTGCTAAAGATCTCCGTAACGCTATCACGCTTACCAAATAACCCTGTGACGAAACGCGCCGCTCTTCTTTGGATCTTCTCTATCTCCTCCGTCAACCCGATCTGGTACGGATCCCACACTGATGAGCAATACTCAAGTATAGGTCGAACGAGTGTTTTGTAAGCCACCTCCTTTGTTGATGGACTACATTTTCTAAGGACTCTCCCAATGAATCTCAACCTGGTATCCGCCTTACCAACAATTAATTTTATATTATCATTCCACTTCAAATCGTTCCGCACGCATACTCCCAGACATTTTACAGAAGTAACTGCTACCAGTGTTTGTTCCGCTATCATATAATCATACAATAAAGGATCCTTCTTTCTATGTATTCGCAATATATTACATTTGTAGATGTTAAGGGTCAGTTGCCACCCCCTGCACCAAGTGCCTATCCGCTGCAGATCTTCCTGCATTTCGCTACAATTTTCTAATGCTGCAACTTCTCTGTATACTACAGCATCATCAGCGAAAAGCGGCATGGAACTTCCGACACTATCTACTAGGTCATTTATATATATTGTGAAAAGCAATGGCCCCATAACACTCCCCTGTGGCACGCCAGAGGTTACTTTAACGTCTGTAGACGTCTCTCCATTGGTAACATCATGGTGTTCTGTTTGCTAAAAACTCTTCAATTCCAGCCACACAGCTGGTCTGGTATTCCGTAGGCTCTTACTTTGTTTATCAGGCGACAGTGCGGAACTGTATCGAACGCGTTCCGGAAGTCTTGGGAAATAACATCTACCTGGGAGCCTATAGCTAATATTTTCTGGGTCTCATGAACAAATAAAGCGAGTTGGGTCTTACACCATCGCTGTTTCCGGAATCCATGTTGATTCCTACAGAGTAGATTCTGGGTTTCCAAAAACGACATGATACGCGAGCAAAAAACATGTTCTAAAATTCTACAACAGATCGACGTCAGAGATATAGGTCTATAGCTTTGCGCATCTCCTCGACGACCCTTCTTGAAGAATGGGACTACTTGTGCTCTTTTCCAATCATTTGGAACCTTCCTTTCCTCTAGAGACTTGCGGTGCACGGCTGTTAGAAGGGGGGCAAGTTATTTCGCGTACTCTGTGTAGAATCGAAAGGTATCCCGTCAGGTCCAGTGGACTTTCCTCTGTTGAGTGATTCCAGTTGCTTTTCTATTCCTTGGACACTTATTTCGATGTCAGCCATTTTTTCGTTTGTGCGATGATTTAGAGAAGGAACTGCAGTGCCGTCTTCCTCTGTGAAACAGCTTTGGAAAAAGGTGTTTAGTATTTCAGCTTTACGCGTGTCATCATCTGTTTCAATGCCATCATCATCCCGGAGTGTCTGGATATGCTGTTTCGAGCCACTTACTGATTTAAAGTAAGACCAGAACTTCCTAGGATTTCCTGTCAAGTCGGTACATAGAATTTTACTTTCGAATTCACTGAACGCTTCACGCATAGCCCTCCTTACGCTAACTTTGACATCATTTAGCTTCTGTTTGTCTGAGAGGTTTTGGCTGCGTTTACACTTGGAGTGAAGCTCTCTTTGCTTTCGCAGTAGTTTCCTAACTATGTTGTTGAGCCACAGTGGGTTTTTCCTGTCCCTCACAGTTTTACTCGGCACGTACCTGTCTAAAACGCATTTTACGATTGCCTTGAACTTTTTCCATAAACACTCAACATTGTCAGGGTCGGAAAAGAAATTTTCGTTTTGATCTGTTAAGTAGTCTGAAATCTGCCTTCTATTACTCTTGCTAAACAGATAAACCTTCCTCCCTTTTTTTTATATTCCTATTAACTTCCATATTCAGGGATGCTGCAACGGCCTTATGATCACTGATTCCCTGTTCTGCACTTACAGAGTCGAAAAGTTGGGGGTCTGTTTGTTACAGTAGGTCCAAGATGTTATCTCCACTAGTCGGTTCTCTGTGTAATTGCTCGAGGTAATTTTCGGATAGTGCTCTCAGTATAATGTCACTCGATGCTCTGTCCCTACCACCCGTCCTAAACATCTGAGTGTCCCAGTCTATATCTGGTAAATTGAAATCTCCACCTAAGACTATAACAAGCTGAGAAAATTTATGTGAAATGTATTCCAAATTTTCTCTCAGTTGTTCTGCCACTATTGCTGCTGAGTCGGGAGGTCGGTAAAAGGAGCCAATTATTAACCTAGTTCGGTTGTTGAGTGTAACCTCCACCCATAATAATTCACAGGAACTATCCACTTCTACTTCACTACAGGATAAACTACTACTAACAGCGACAAACACGCCACCACCGGTTGCATGCAATCTATCCTTTCTAAACACCGTCTGTGCCTTTGTAAAAATTTCGGCAGAATTTATCTCTGGCTTAAGCCAGCTTTCTGTACCTATAACGATTTCAGCTTCAGTGCTTTCTATCAGCGCTTGAAGTTCCGGTACTTTACCAATGCAGCTTCGACAGTTTACAATTACAATACCGATTGCTGCTTGGCCCCCGCATGTCCTGACTTTGCCCCACACCCTTTGAGGCTGCTGCCCTTTCTGTACTTGCCCGAGGCCATCTAACCTAAAAAACAGCCCAGTCCACGAAACACAACCCTTGCTACCCGTGTAGCCGCTTGCTGCGTGTAGTGGGCTCCTGACCTATCCAGCGGAACCCGAAACCCCACCACCCTATGGCGCAAGTCGAGGAATCTACAGCCCACACGGTAGCAGAACCGTCTCAGCCTCTGATTCAGACCCTCCATTCGGCTCTCAACCAAAGGTCCGCAGTCAGTCCTGTCGACGATGCTGCAGATGGTGAGCTCTGCTTTCATCCTGCTAGCGAGACTGGCAGTCTTCACCAAATCAGATAGCCGCCGGAAGCCAGAGAGGATTTCCTCCGATCCATAGCGACACACATCATTGGTGCCGACATGAGCGACCACCTGCAGATGGGTGCACCCTGTACCCTTCATGGCATCCGGAAGGACCCTTTACACATCTGGAATGACTCCTCCCGGTATGCACACGGAGTGCACATTGGTTTTCTTCCCCTCTCATGCTGCCATATCCCTAAGGGGCCCCATTACGCGCCTGACGTTGGAGCTCCCAACTACCAGTAAGACCACCCTCAGCGGCCGCCCGGATCTTGCAGACTGAGGGGCAACCTCTGGAACGGGACAAGCAGCCATGTCCGGCCGAAGATCAGTATCAGCCTGAGACAGAGCCTGGAACCGGTTCGTCAGACAAACTGGAGAGGCCTTCTGTTCAGCCCTCCGGAATGTCTTTCGCCCCCTGCCACACCTCGAGACGACCTCCCACTCTACCACAGGTGAGGGATCAGCTTCAATGTGGGCAGTATCCCGGGCAGCCACAGTCGTAGTCCGATCGGGGGATGCGTGGGGCGAGCTGGCCGTCCCTGACAAACCCCCATCCGGACCCCCACAGTGATGCCCACTGGCAACAGCCTCAAGCTGTGTGACTGAAGCCAGCACTGCCTGAAGCTGGGAGCGAGGGGATGCCGACTGAGACTGCATCCGAACACAGCAGTTGCAGTCCCTATCCATGCTAAAAACTGTTGTGCAAAGAACGTCTGAACTAATCTACAGAGAGCACAAACAATTCGAAACAAAATTTAAACGGATATTAAAATACAAGAGTGCCTAGTAAATGCAGTAATGCTGCTACTTGCGCACTGCTGACACACTGCTCGGCGGCTGAAGGAGACTACGCGATTTTACACTATTCAGGTACTAAAACGCGATGCTACAACTCTCAAATACTATAATACGCCCGAAATTTATGAATTGAACAATGCAAATACCAAAAACACGCAAAGAAATTAAGAATTAAACTATGCAATAAATAAGTGAGCTAAGAGTATACGACTTGTTGCTGCAGCTGCTTATCCAACGGCGGCAGGGAGCCGTTTTTGTTTTATTTGAAAAGCCTTAAGAATTTTCGCATAAAAAAATTGAGAGGCATTACTTTTCAGCACGTCGTAGTATGCACTTTCTTGAAGATTGCTATGTAGCCAAAACGTTGTAGTATACAAAATAAAACTAAAATAGATATAGAAAGCAGCTAGTGGAGGAAAGCAGTTTCTTTCAAGAAGTTTACCATGGCACACTCATGTTCAGAAGAAACCGAGTACCTTGAACAACTACAGAAAGGACTTTCATATTCACAGGACATGTATGTTAGTATGTCTGGAGAAATGAGTAGCATTTCAGTCACCTCGGTTCAGCATGTGTTCTGTTGCCTAGCAGGCACAGGGTCCGCCATGGGCCCTAATAACCTGTTCCACGTGTGATGGTATCGACACGCATGAGGTGCGAATGTCGTGCTGTGGTATAACCGTCCACGCTGTATTCACTTGATACCAAACTTCGTCTGTCGTAGGTGGCATTGGGTCACAGCACTGTGCCCTTCGTTTCACAATATCCCACACATGTTCGATTTTCGACAAGTCTGGTGGGTCAGGGGAGAAAGCTGATATACTGTGACACCAAAAAGGCACGTGTTCGTGCAGAAACATGTGATCGTGTATTGTCTTTCGGCAAAATGGCGTCTGCTGGTGTTGTGTATAAAGAGTGTGGCTGGTTTGACTCAGTGTTCTTCAGCTGCTTTAATTGTTGAAGAAAAGAGTCGACTGTTGAATTTCGGTCAGAATTTGAATGCTGTAAATAATTATATTATCTTGTTTAACGATGTCCATTACATCTTCATAGTTTCGGCACAGCCGCTACAGGTAGCTTATTCGTGTGTGCTGCAAACGGATGTTGGATTCATTCTATCCGATGTGTTAATTTGTACGGAAAGTTGGAAATGTTTGTATTGATTATTCAACAGTTTTATCTTCAAATTAAAAACGACGTAGTTCATGAAAAACATCCACAACAATAAGGCATCACAGGAACTCTCAGTAGAACACAAAATCATTGACCTCACTCACACACTTCCTGCCAACTTTCAACTATACCAGAAAGGACAACTATAAAAGATATGCCAAAGAGAGTTCCTACATAACAAATGAATTACTTATCGGTAATCGTTTTAGGAGATCGTTTGTGAGCTTTTAACTAACACTTTCTATGCCAATAACGTCTAGTTGTCTATATCAGAAAACAATTTTTTCTGTGAAATAAATCCAATATATGAAAAATAATTCAGTTTTTTTAAAATTAATATTATCTATATACATTTAAATTTTGTATCCTGCATATAAATACACGTAACTATTTTGTTTATGTCCTTCAAACAATAAGAAATGTGGAATTACCCGTTTAGTTTTATTTAATCTTACTCCGAATTGATGGCACGTCCCGGGTTATACTTGGAATGAAGAACGTTAGTTTGTTTCGTTACTGTTTCAAACAGAAACTGCTTTCTCTAAGTCCTGTACATCATCTTTCAAATCTGACGAAAAATGAGATACTTGGTCTCATATTGTTTCAAATCGTCAATATTTTTTACATATACTAATTACTGTAAAAGTAAACGCCATTCATAACGTTATTTCTTACATGTTCACTAAATTTAGAGTAAAAATTCGGTAAAATTAGCACTATATTCCGAACTCGACAGTTTGTCTGCCGTGTAACTCACGAACCTCAATGAATTATGGTTCATTTTGAAGGTGAATGTATTGCTGATGGAGCCATGTAACCGTATTAATAGAACTTTTGCAAATATTTTATTCGTGTTTTTAACATATACAGCATTTTCATGGCGATTAAACTTACATAAACTTGAACATATTTTTATTACACAATGATCCCTGGTTTAAATTTTGTGGACCCCCTCGTACGAAATGTGGAAAAATTAATTAAATAATAGATAAATAAACTCTGGGTGCACTTAGGTTAGGATGGGCCGCTGTGAAGCGTAAACAACAGGCAGGCAATCGAAAATGGTCTCGTCACGGTTCATTTGGCGCAGCGCAGCCAGTAGGTGTTGGCGCTATTTCTATTTACTTTTCATTCTTTTCTACAGCTTCCCATTGAACATACCACAAAATGTTTACTAATATTACGTTAAACCGAATGCTGAACAATATTACGTAGTTTTAATTCCATTTAAAATAGTGTCTTTCAGTAAAAACACGAAACTTAATGAATATGACATAAATATTTATGTTCTAAATGTACCTCATAAATACCACCTCAATCAAATGGTTCAAATGGCTCTGAGCACTATGGGACTCAACATCTGTGGTCATAAGTCCCCTAGAACTTAGAACTACTTAAACCTAGCGACATCACACACATCCATGCCCGAGGCAGGATTCGAACCTGCGACCGTAGCGGTCACGCGGTTCCAGACTGAAGCGCCTTTAACCGCACGGCCACACCGGCCGGCCCACCTCAATCCATACAACATTATCATCATATTGAATTTTATTTGAGAATTTAATTTAAATAGTTTCTGAGCTACGGTAACTCTGACCATTCAAGAAAACATAGAAGCATTTGTTTTCAAAACATATTAACTTAACCTCTACTTCATATGACCGTAAATTGGACACGCACAAAATAATGCAAGGTTTACTGCTCTCCGAAATTAAATGGAATAACCCATATAAGTTAACTTCATTAAATTATGAGTGAAATACAATCCAGGACACAAGCGTTGCATACAAGTTACATTTTCACTTGTATGAACTCCCCATACACAGGTTGTAACAGAAAGGCGTGCCACACTTTCAGAAAATATGTCTCACGCGTAGAGGAATAAAATATGTTACATGGACATAGGTCAGGAAACGTTTTACGTCCATGTCAGAGCTCAATTTCTACAACCCTCCAACACATTATTCATCTACTCTGAAACGTCATCCGCAAACAGCACATTCCCACTTAAGTGACGGTTGACATACTGCTGAATGAACCATCCGCAGAAGTGTACCCTTGCAGGAAAATCAACTGCTGATGGTCGCGCCGATGAACATAGCAGTTTGGTCCCACAGGAACTTAACACCACAAAAATCAACTGCTGATAGTATCTGCATGCGCTGTAAATGCTATAGACACAACAGGTTCTCGTGCAGCACTTACCAGACAGTAATCTGGTCAACAGAACTGTTGCAGCTAATTGTCTTACGCTACCCTAGGGTCGTCGCCAGCTGCATGAAGTGGCTGCTGAGGTGTCCGAGTCCCTCTAGGCCTCCCCCAGTCGTGAGTAACAGGCTCAGATGTCCCGTGGTCCTTAAGAAGACGATCAATTGTTCCAAACGTTCTCCTGTTGGGACACCGTAATTCTTGAAATCCCTCCCGATACAAACGATAAGCGGCAGAGCCATTACCATCTGCTGATTCGTACAGAAAATGGACATCTACCATCTGCGCATTCCAGTACACTTCCATTGTACTGTACCGGAAACCAAGTTCACGATGACCACTTAACAGGTGGTGCTACGCTCTTGATGCTAGTAGAGAAATGAAAATAATCGCGTGTCAACACAAGCAATGAAGTGAGTTACATGTCGACATTCGACTGCAACAACAAACTCTGGCTGTGAACCTAAGAATTACAACTTACTGTACATTCTAACCAGACATATGCGAGGCGGCACTTCGAACATTTTGCAACGTTTCATGAAATGCTGGTACCTGTTTCTGTGTATTTCCATGATTAATGTGATTATGAAAGGAAGTAGAAACTGAGCTCTAACATGGATCTAAGACGTCTCCGACCCCTTATGCATATAACACACTTTATTCCTCTACGTGTGAGGAAGGTTTCTTTAAAGTTCGGATGTACATCCCGTATGTCGTCATAACGTCGACATTCGTTAGTGACTTATACGATACCCCTTGTCTCGATAGCCGTCGGTACATGCTTAATTATACAATAAATGCAAGATCCAGATGAAGTTGCCTGTGTCGGGGCACCACTCTGATGCGGCACTCAGCGTTAGCGAGGTTTACGAGCCACTTCAAATATTTGCCGCTGTTGCCACGATGAAGAAATTAAAGTAAAATGAAAATTTTACTAATAGTAAATACACATAATTTTCGCAATGTGAAAATTGTGGGTAAAAGTTACGACGAAGTCAAGTTTCCTTCATGTAGCAGTAGTCAGTTCGCAAAAAATGTTAGATTTTAACAGCCCTTAGACGTCGAGATCCTATTACTGCACTGAGATGTTTTAAGGAATCCGGTGGGACCATAAGTAAATATGATCCAGTGGGGATTTTAACCATAATACATTATCCCAAAATAGTTACCTCGCTCTGGGCCGGTTCACAACGGGCTAGGCATGTAGTAAAGTGGTGAATGATTTAGTGATACTACTTACAAGGGGAGGCCGCCAATTGTGAAATTCAGATTCGATTCATACTGCGCGTAATAGAAGCTCATGGCCAGAGGTGTAATGTGGCAAAGCACCAAGATGCACTTCTCAGCCGTTGTCGAGAAAATCGACAGTTAAAAGAAACCGTTGCGGTGAAATACTCTCGACGATTAGTAACTTTGTACAGCGTCGTGGCGCAGCGGTAAGCGCTCGGGTTCGTAATCCGAAGGTCGCCGGATCGAATCTCGCGCCATGCAATTTTTTTATTATTAGTTTTTTGTAATTCAAATAATATATAAGTATTAATGAATTGCTTATGCATGTTGGTGAAGGCGGATCGCTCTCCAATTGTGCCGCCTCTATTTTTCCGTTTCTTTTAACAGGGTGTACCAAAGCTCTCCCGTCCGCACTGATTTTCGACAATGTTGTAAGTTGCGCTAGGGACCGCATCTACCTTCTTTCGAAGTTAGCAGGCAACTACGCTGTTATGCGGCGGCTCGTTTCGGCCCATTCAACATCTGTCATTCAAGTGTAACGAGCGAGTAACGGAGTTTTTATTTCATACCTGCCACAGCAAATTTGTGTTCGTGGTGTCTCTATTCTAATTCGAACGTTTGACTTACGCTATACGTATTCGTTTCGAAATATCGTTTCTACGTCTTCCGTTAACTATGCGTGGTTAACATTATGAAGACAATAACATTTGTGAAATACAACTTTGTTTGCGGAAAACATAATGATGTTCGAAGTCGCCAGTTTTTCCACGACAAACGACTTTCAACATCTTATTATATGCATAATTGTTGCAACTGATTGCCGGGAATTATATATATATATATATATATATATATATATATATATATATATATATATATGTATGTATATTTTTGAATTATAAAAAACAAATACTAAAAAGAAAGTTGCATAGCGCGAGATTCGATCCGGCGACCTTCGGATTACGAACCAGAGCGCTTACCGCTGCGCCACGACGCTGTAGAAAATTAGTAATCGTAGAGAGTATTTCACTGCAACGGTTTCTTTTAACTGTCGATTTTCTCGACAACGGCTGAGAAGTGCATCTTGGTGCTTTGCCACATTACACCTCTGGCCATGAGCTTTTATTATGCGCAGTATGAATCGAATCTGAATTTCGCAATTGGCGGCCTCCCCTTGTTAGTCAAGAAGTTTAGCAGAACGACTTAGTAAACTCGATCCAGTAAAGAAGGTAGTAGACGGCGAACTGACTTCCCCCATTCCAGATCAATTACCTGTAATGCGACACTGGACATGTCTGAGTTTCATCCGGCAGTAGCCTACATTATTAGAGCACCCTTACTCCATTCTTAACACTCCATTTTTCGTGCGTCAGCATTTATTTGTGCCATGTCAAACACTCGCTAAAAAAAGGTGACTGCTCTAGACTATGAAAAGTGTCACCGACGCAAGCTGTATCCAGTCATGAGATATACTCGTATAATATTCCCCCTCCCAGGTTAGATTTTTTTTCAGATACTTACTTTTCCCGACGAAGTGCTGCTGTGGCTCAGTTAGTTAACTGAAAACGAAAATAAAATGGAAAGCACACGTTTTTAACATGTATGGGAATTACGTCCTATTCTTTTTCTCCCCTCCCGTGTCTCTGTCCACATCCTACTCCCTCCCTTTTTGTCCATCTCGTCCTTCCCCCCTCTCTTTCACCATCACATCCTCCCCACTTTCTGTATCTTCTCCTACCCTTCTCTCTCCATCTCTTTCTGCCCTCTTTCCCTGATTATCGCCTTCTGTCCGCTTTCTATCTCCATTTCTTCCCATCCATCTGTGCATCTCCTCTTCCTGACCTTGAGCCTTGTTTATTCTTATTGGATATTCAGATTCTGCAGTAGTATTGTCGTCAGAAGCCGATTACCCATAAATATAACTTCCTGTTTGATCGGAGTATTGAAGCAACTTAAATCATTTAATAAAAGCAACTCTTACGTCCAGTCTGTATACCAGTTATAGTCCTTACAGAGTATGTTGATACAATAGCTCCATGCTTAACATAATCATATACAACCGTTCGTTCGGCGAAAGGTCCGTGCCCAAAGACTGGAAAGTTGCACAGGCCACACCAATATTCAAGAAAGGTAGTAGGACTAATCCACTAAATTACAGGCACACATCATTAACGTCGATATGCAGCAGGATTTAGGAACATACAATGTGTTCGAACATTATGAATTACCCCGAAGAGAATGATCTACTGACACAAAATCAACACGGATTTAGAAAACATAATTCTTGTGAAACACAAGTATCTCTGTACGCACACGAATTGTTGAGTGCTATTCACAAGGGATATCAAATTGATTCCGTATTTCTGGATTTCCAGAAGACTTTTGACACTGTACCACACAAGCGGCTTGTAGTGAAATTGCGTGCTTATGGAATGTCGTCTCAGTTATGTGACTGGATTCGTGATTTCCTGTCAGAGAGGACACACCTCGTAGTAACTGACGGAAAGTCATCGAGTAAAACAGATGTGATTTCTGGCGTTCCCCAACGTAGGGTTTAAGCCCTTTGCTGTACCGTATATACACTGAAGAGCCAAAGAAACTGGTACAACTGCCTAATATCGTGTAGAGTCCCCGCGAGCACGCAGAAGTGTCGCAACACGACGTGGCATAGACTCGACTAATGTCTGAAGTAATTCTGGAGGGAACTGACACCATTAATCCTCCAGGGCCGTCCACAAATCGGTAAGAGTACGAGGGGATAGAGACTTCGTCTCAGCAGCACGTTGCAAGATATGTTCAATAATGCTCATGTCTGAGGAGCTTGGTGGCCAGCGAAAGTCTTTAAACTCAAAAGAGTGTTCCTGGAGCCACTCTGTAGCAATTAGGGACTTGTGGGGTGTCGCATTGTCCTATTGAAATTGCCCAAGACCTTCGGATTGCACAATGGACATGAATGGATACAGGTGACCAGACAGGATGCTTACCTACGTGTCACCTGTTAGAGCCGTATCTAAAAGTATCAGGGGTCCCATATGACTCCAACTGCATACGCCCACACCATTAAAGGGCCTATAACAGGTTGAACAGTGCCCTTCTGACATGCAGGATCCACAGATTCATGAGTTTATCTTCATGCCCGTACACGTCCATCTGCTCGAAACAAATTTAAACGAGACTCGTCCGACCAAGCAACACGTTTCCAGTCATCAGCAATCCAATTTCGGTGCTGGCGGGCCCAGGCGAGGCGTAAAGCTCTGTGTCGTGCAGTCATCAAGGGTATACGAGTGGGCCTTCGGCTACTTAAGCCCAAATCAATGTTTTGTTGAATGGTTCGCGTGTTGATACTTGCCAACATTGCAATCTGCAGCAATTTGCGGAATGGTTGCACTTATGTCACGTTGAAGGATTCTCTTCAGTCGTCGTTGGTCCCCTTCTTGCAGGATCTTCCTCTGTCCGCAGCGATGTAGGACAGTTGATGTTTTACCATATTCCTGATATTCACGGTACACTCATGATATGGTCGTAAGGGAGAATTCCCACTTCATCTCTACCTCGGAGATGCTGTGTCCCATTGCTCATGCGCCGACTATAACACTCAAACTCACTCAAATCTTGATATCCCGCCTTTGTAGCAGCAGTAACCGATCTAACAACTGCGCCAGACACTTGTTGTCTTATATACGCGTTGCCGACAGAAGCGACGTATTCTCTGTTTACATATGTCTGTATCTGAATACACAAGCCTATACCAGTTTCTTTGGCGCTTCAGTGTATGTGAACGATGTAGGAGACAATCTGAGCAGCCTTCTTAGGGTGTTTGCAGATGATGCTGTCGTTTATCGGCTAGTAAAGTCATCAGAAGCGCAAAATAAACTGCTAAACGATTTAGAAAAGATATATGTATGGTGCTAAAACTGGCAATTGACCCTAAATAACGAAAGTGTGAGGTCATCCACATGAATACTAAAAGGAATCATTTAAACTTGGGATACACGATAAATCAATCAAATCTAACGATCTTAAATTCAATAAATACCCAGGAATTACAGTTACGAACAACTTAAATTGCAAAGAACACATAGAAAATGTTGTAGGGAAGGCTAACCAATGACTGCGTTTTATTGCCAGGACACTGAAAAATGTAACAGATGTATTAAACAGACTGCCTACTGAACGACTGTCCGTCCTCTTTTAGAATACTGCTGCGCGATTTGGGATTCTTACCAGGTAGGATTGACGAAGTACGTCGAGAAAGTTCAAAGAAGGGCAGCACGTTTTGTACTATCGCGAAATACAGAGCGTGTCACTGAAATGATACAGGATCTGCGGTGCACATAATTAAAACAAAGGCGTTTTTCGTTGCGGCAGAATCTTCTCACGAAATTTCAATCACCAATTTTCTCCTGCGAATGCGAAAGTATTTTGTTGACTCCTACCTACATAGGTAGAAACGATCATCACAATAAAATAAGAGAAATCAGTGTTCGAACGGAAAGATATAGGTGCTCGTTTTTTCCGCGTGACGTACGAGATTGGAATAACAGAATTATTGTGATGGTGGTTCGATGAACCCCCTGCCAGGCACTTGCAGATATTCACTGACTGCTTTTAAACTTTGCTATAATCAGTTGCCTGAGACTGCAGTCATGTGTGTGTGAGTTCCGTTTGCGTGAGTGATTGCGTGCGTGCGTGCGTGCATACGCGCGCACGTGTGTGTGTATGTATGTATGTATGTGTGTGTGTGTGTGTGTGTGTGTGTGTGTGTGTGTGTGTGTGTGTCTTTGCCGTGTACTTTTGACGAAGACCTTACAGACCGAAAGCTTTATTTGTGACAGTGCTTTTGTTGTACCTATCTGCGTCTCAGCATCTCCCCTGTATGGTGAGTGGCAACTTTCTTTTTCAGTATTGTATACGAACAATTAAGTTTGTATTTATATAGATGAATGCTTTTGGATGACTTTTGTTATTTCTGTAATAGGAAGTGATAGCAACTTTCAAACGAGCCAGCCTACCAATGCAATCTTTCAAATCTCCACTTACTAATTTCCTAAGAAGCGCAATGAAGTCCTCATAAAAATCTCTTCTAACCTTTCTTGTCCCAATATTTTTATAACTTTATTAACCTATTCTTCCATGACATAGGATAAGAATCGATGAATGATTTATTATTTGGTTTGCTCTCACTTTGCGGATCAGGTGTATGTATACACTCCCACGTGTCGACATATGACCGACTAAATCATGCATGGTAGGCTTTCACGGCCAGTGGTCACAGTCTTGGTGACTTTTGATTTATCTGCTTTAGGCTGTGGCCCAAGACAAATTTCTCTACCTAACGTTTCGTCTTCCAATGCTGGAAAAATTATCAGAATCTACAGAAGCTCGGGCAGCAGTTTAAACTTAAACAATATCAACAAGCCCAACTGTTTATACGTGTCCACGCAACGGCCATCTCGTGACGTCGACAGACTGCTATATAATGGCACCAATTCACAGCCCAGCAGGTCGGGCAACCTGCTCCCCAACCATGGCTGCGAGCCGTCCGTCTTGCGTTGACACATACGACAGCTTGGCGCTTGGCGAATGGGCCAGTGGACCAGTCAGCCTTTTTATGGGGGCCTTAGGATTGCGGAGTCGCGCCTTGGTGTGTTACAAGGGGGAAGAGTTGGCGCTGTCTGCTTTACTGAACACTACATACAAGGGGCGATCAAAGAGGTTCTGTTGTACGGAATCGGTACGCCAAAAAGGCAAACTCGCAGTGAGTATAGGTAATCATCCCATCGACGCACCCGGTTGTTTGGTAAAACATCGTGTCCTGCTTCAAGAAGTAGTCTCCAACTTTCTGCTCCACTTCCTCGTCAGACATGAATCGCCGACGCTTGAAGAGCTCTTTAAGATACCGAAGTCAGGATAACCCCATGATGAGAGATCAGGATTATGTGGTGGGTGCTCGAATGTCTCCACTTGAGTTGGCGTAATTTCTGCGTTACGACATTTGAGATACGGGGATGTGCGTTATCACCATCCAGCAGCACATCTTACCCCAGTTTTCCCGGATGTTTCGCCTTAACTGCTTGCTGTAATTTCTCCAGCGTTGCACAGTACCGTTCCCCAGTGATGGAGACAACAGGTTCCCTGAAATCAATATGCAGTGAGCCCCAGCAATCAAAGATGATGATGAGCACTACCTTTCCAGGAGATGGGTGGTTCTTCAACTTCTTACGACGCTTACCACTCCAGTTCCCAGTGTTAGCACCAGCCTTCACCACCTCAGCAAGGTGCTCAAGGAATGTGTTGCCTTTAACATTAAAACGCATCAGGTGGTTCAGGCATCTGATGTGCTTATTGTTCAGCATTTGATGCCCAGCGGAACCCATTGGCTCCAGGCCTACTGGTAGCCAAACTTCAGCTGGATATTGTGTTTTGCACGACACCAAAGCTGATGTCTACATCCTGTGCTAGCGCACGAATTTTTATGCACCGATCATACCTAATCATATCATCAACCAGCACTGTCCATAACCGGTGAGGCTGTCCGCCTGCTTAGCTGGGTGGTAACATGCTCGAGGCGGTAACATGCTCGCCTCCCATGCAAGCGGGCCCTGGTTCGATTCCCGGTCGGGTTGGAGAATTTCTCCGCTTGTGGACTGGGTGTTGTGTTGTCCTCATCATCATTTCATCCTAATCACCGGCGCGCAAGTCGCCCAATGTGGCGTCGAATGAAATAAGACTTGCACTTGAAAAGTACTGGGAAATTAAAACTGTGAGCCGGACCGAGACTCGAACTCGGGACCTTTGCCTTTCGCGGCCAAGTGCTCTACCAACTCAGCTACCCAAGCACGACTCACGCCCCGTCCTCACAGCTTTACTTCTGCCAGTACCTCTTCTCCTACCTTCCAGGAGAGCTTCTGTAAAAGTTTGGAAGGTAGGAGACGAGATACTAGCAGAAGTGAGTCGTGCTTGGGTAGCTCAGTTGGTAGAGCACTTGCCCGCGAAAGGCAAAGGTCCCGAGTTCGAGTCTCGGTCCGGCACACAGTTTTAATCTGCCAGGAAGTTTCATATCAGCGCACAGTCTGCTGCAGAGTGAAAATCTCATTCAAGACTTGCACTTGGCGGCCGAACTTACCCGAATAGGAAACTCCTGGCCAACGATGTCACACGCTCATTTCCATTCTTCCACCGATGAGGCTGGCGTCTCAGATCGACCGCATCTTGTGTCGAACCGCAACCTGCATGGAACTTGGTGCACCATTCCATAAGCATGGGTTTCGATAGACAATGTACCCATATACTTTCTTGGATGGATGTCTACAAGTGTTAACCCTTTGGTTCCCAACAAAAGAATAACAGCACGTTCGTCCTGTTTTGACCTATTTGGTAATAACGTGACTATAGTCCACGTCTTCTTCTTTACTGCACGAATGCCACACTAACCCGTTGCCAGATGTCGGTGCTTATATACGCGCATTTAAGTCGCGCTGGGTTGCGTACCACCTGAAGCAACGCCCGAAAACGGGAACTTTTTAATCGCTCCTTGCATAAACAGACCGGTTTGCTGATTTTGTTTAAGTTTAAACTGCTATCTGATCGTAGCCTCTGATGATATGACCTGCGCTGGAAAGCGAAACCTGAGGCAGAAAATATGGCTTGCACCACAGCCTAAAGCCCATCAAACAAAAATGACCAAGAACGCAACTAATCTATGTTTTAATGCTTGCTCATAATTCGCCGTTTTTACGAGTACATTTAAGACAGATTAAATCTCTCTCCCCTGGACTAAATATCTGCCCCCGTATGAACAGGGCATTTGTAATCAGCTCAGACTTGAAGAGTACAAAATACAGTTAAAATAGAGCTCAGGATTTTTTGTAATACTAATCTTTAATGGTGGATAACTCATCAGGGATTGTGCGATGGAGGATAAGAGTTAAATATCGTCCATATCATGGTGATGAGACACAGAAAACCGGACTTTATTACATAAGACTTTTCTATGAAATCGGCCATGGCCTATTATCGGCACCCACAGCTATTTGTTTCGTATCCCTGTTGTTGAGTACATAGATCCGCGTAATCAGCGCGTACACAACTTCCCCAATAGAGCGCGACCCACTAAGCACAACAGCGCAGGCGCAGCGCTCGCCCGTCTCCGCACTACGAGATGGCGCTGTCTTAGAGACGGACCAAATTCTGCTTCCGCCGATCCGCGATTAATATGTAACGCAGCCACTGAGATTGCTGCTAACCTAGAACCTTTTCTCCTCGCGGATCACACTCGCGCAGTGGTACCTGAACGCGCGAGGTATTATAACGAGTGTACAGACCTCCGATTAGTCAGTCTGCATTTGTCTGTACCAGTCTGCATTTGTCTGTACCAGTCTACATTTGTCTGTACCAGTCTACATTTGTCTGTACCAGTCTGCATTTGTCTGTACCAATCTGCATTTGTCTGTACCAGTCTGCATTTGTCTGTACCAGTCTATAGTCAAGTTTCAGTCTGCGCCTAATAAGATTATCATATTCCTGTACATAGCCATGAAGATAAATGTATAGACACTTTGTCAAGTATCAGAGATATGTGAGAATAAGATTAACGTAACAAGACCAAAGGAATTTCAGATTGTCAATTGTAAACAGCATCCAGAATCAAGTTAAGTAATTTCTATGCTTGTTATTATTTTAATAAATGTGTGTGAAAATTAATCAAGTTCTGTTTAAAGTTGGTCACCGTCAATCTGCTACTCTAAGCGTGCAAGTGGCATTTCTATCGTCTGACCTAACAGCAGAAGATAAAATCGCCACGATAAGACCACGAGACATATTGCTCACACTCGCCTGCTTCGTTAGAACAACAAGTCAAATAATCTGATGGTGTGTGTACCGAAGGTCTTACAGTACGCACACCACACCTGTCCAGTCCATCCACCTGCACGGTCCCTTGTTCGCTTGTAACGACAGCGTTTCACGAAGGGACTACAGGAGCAGTCACAAATCACAGGTTGCCGGACACGGTGTTCATTCGATAGTATCTTTCCCTCCTGTATCGGCGGTCGCGACTTCAGTTACAGTTCAGGCGCAGTTCAGGTATAAATGTGCCATTACAGTGTGTATCTCATAGATAGATGCACGAAGTATCAAATTAAACAAAACTGAGGAATTATGTACTGGTTTGCTGGAAGCGTATTAAAAATAATATTCTCTGCATAAAATATCATGGATTGAACCTTCACGTCAAAGCTGAGTCAATGGATGAATGTCTAAAGGCTCATAAAGAATGTTATGGTGACAATTTTCACGCTCGATCCGCCTAATTACAACTGAATAAAACGAATTTTCTCGTGCCATATACATTTCACAGATCTAAAAATTACATACGTAGAAATTTAAACCATTATCACGTCAAATAAAATTAGAAAGCGCCAGAACTGTTTCTAACCTCAATTTACGAGGGGCTTTCAATAAGTAATACGACATTCTTTTTTCTTTTTTGGCTGAGAGCAATTTGGTTTTGCTCAGAATTCCAATACACCATATTATTTCCCAACCTTTGGCTCAAAACCCTATTTTTCAACATAATCTCGATTCATTGCGACGACCTAATGCCACCTTACTGGGAACGCCTCTATGTCCACATTGTACCACTCAACTAGTCCATGTCGGAGCCAGCGTCTTCCTATATGGATAACTTTCCCTTTATAAACTTACTGCTTCCCGAGGAGTGCAGTTGGGCCAAACAGATGGAAGTCGGAAGCTGCATGATCCGTGTTGTAGGGTGGATGAGGAAGGAATTCACTTTAAGTGGCGTATAAGGTACAATTGTTGTACGCACTGTTGGCACTGCTTAGAATATGTCCAGCTTATGTAAAAGGCGACGACAAACCTCTTATAGTGTGCTATTTTTATCCACTTGACATCTTGTGCCTGAGTCCAGCGCAAAATGAACATTTTTTTACAAGAAAAGATTTTAAGACCTGAAGATAACAGCATAGTCTGTTGAAACAGGTAGTCTTAAATTTAAAAAAAGTATTTTATGGATCTTGGCTGTTGAATGGTTTTTAACAATCCAACCAATTCACCGATGGGGAAATGGGGAAGTGAGGTCTGAAAGAAACATTATAATTGCCAGTATTAAGAACATACACTCCTGGAAATTGAAATAAGAACACCGTGAATTCATTGTCCCAGGAAGGGGAAACTTTATTGACACATTCCTGGGGTCAGATACATCACATGATCACACTGACAGAACCACAGGCACATAGACATAGGCAACAGAGCATGCACAATGTCGGCACTAGTACATTGTATATCCACCTTTCGCAGCAATGCAGGCTGCTATTCTCCCATGGAGACGATCGTAGAGATGCTGGATGTAGTCCTGTGGAACGACTTGCCATGCCATTTCCACCTGGCGCCTCAGTTGGACCAGCGTTCGTGCTGGACGTGCAGACCGCGTGAGACGACGCTTCATCCAGTCCCAAACATGCTCAATGGGGGACAGATCCGGAGATCTTGCTGGCCAGGGTAGTTGACTTACACCTTCTAGAGCACGATGGGTGGCACGGGATACATGCGGACGTGCATTGTCCTGTTGGAACAGCAAGTTCCCTTGCCGGTCTAGGAATGGTAGAACGATGGGTTCGATGACGGTTTGGATGTACCGTGCACTATTCAGTGTCCCCTCGACGATCACCAGTGGTGTACGGCCAGTGTAGGAGATCGCTCCCCACACCATGATGCCGGGTGTTGGCCCTGTGTGCCTCGGTCGTATGCAGTCCTGATTGTGCCGCTCACCTGCACGGCGCCAAACACGCATACGACCATCATTGGCACCAAGGCAGAAGCGACTCTCATCGCTGAAGACGACACGTCTCCATTCGTCCCTCCATTCACGCCTGTCCCGACACCACTGGAGGCGGGCTGCACGATGTTGGGGCGTGAGCGGAAGACGGCCTAACGGTGTGCGGGACCGTAGCCCAGCTTCATGGAGACGGTTGCGAATGGTCCTCGCCGATACCCCAGGAGCAACAGTGTCCCTAATTTGCTGGGAAGTGGCAGTGCGGTCCCCTACGGCACTGCGTAGGATCCTACGGTCTTGGCGTGCATCCGTGCGTCGCTGCGGTCCGGTCCCAGGTCGACGGGCACGTGCACCTTCCGCCGACCACTGGCGACAACATCGATGTACTGTGGAGACCTCACGCCCCACGTGTTGAGCAATTCGGCGGTACGTCCACCCAGCTTCCCGCATGCCCACTATACGCCCTCGCTCAAAGTCCGTCAGCTGCACATACGGTTCACGTCCACGCTGTCGCGGCATGCTACCAGTGTTAAAGACTGCGATGGAGCTCCGTATGCCACGGCAAACTGGCTGACACTGACGGCGACGGTGCACAAATGCTGCACAGCTAGCGCCATTCGACGGCCAACACCGCGGTTCCTGGTGTGTCCGCTGTGCCGTGCGTGTGATCATTGCTTGTACAGCCCTCTCGCAGTGTCCGGAGCAAGTATGGTGGGTCTGACACACCGGTGTCAATGTGTTCTTTTTTCCATTTCCAGGAGTGTAGTTGTAATGGGGTCAGAAAACGTACGAATGTACATGAAACTGAAGAGGTATTACCGCTCTGAATACAATAAGTTGAAGATTCCGAGAAATGACAGATGCATTTTAACTGAATGACAATGGGATATTTTAAGAAAACAGATAACACAAAATTAATTTCGATACAAACGTTATGAATGTATTTGAAGTTGCAAGTATAAATTCATTTCTGTCAATGAAAATTGCAAATCCGTGAACACAGCATGCAAGAGACGTCATTAGGGAATGTTGTGTACTACGGGCTTTAATATACTCAACCACTCAACGTTTCACGTTTAGAGCAAGCTGTCATCCGATCAGACAACTAGAAACTCTATGCAAATCATTCTGTATGCTCCATCACTCACACAACTAAGATTCTTTCCCGTACACTGCATCAACAAGCAGTTACAGACTGCTGACCACCTTCGTTAGTTCATTTATGTATCTAGAGGACAACAGCGATTCTATCACACTTCCGTGTTTCACTCCTAACAATATCTTCTGTCTCCAATGAAGGCTCACCGTCCTCTACAACATACTACTGCGCCATATGCTTAGATATGTTTTTAGTTGATTCGACTTTTTCCCACATTCCGTACTAATTGCAATCTTTTATTACACTTATGGATGTCTTTGACACTTGAGGAACACAAAAATAAATGTTTTATTGATTTAACAAGGAAATAAGTGAAGAAGATGTCATATTGTGTTTTATAGTTATGGTTCAAATGGATTTGAGCACTATGGGACTGAACATCCGCCGGCCTGTGTGGCCGAACGGTTCTCGGCGCTTCAGTCTGGAGCCGCGCGACCGCTACGGTCGCAAGCCCGAATCCTGCCTCGGGCATGGATTTGTGTGATGTCCTTAAGTTAGTTAGGTTTAAGTAGTACTATTCTAGGGGACTGATGACCTCAGCTGTTAAGTCCCAAAGTGCTCCGGGCCATTTGAACCATTTGAACTTAACAACTGAGGTCATCAGTCCCCTAGAACTTAGAACGACTTAAACCTGACTAACCTAAGGACATCACAGACATCCATGCCCGAGGCAGGATTCGGACCTGGCACCGTAGCGGTCGCGCGGTTCCAGACTGAAGCGCCTAGAACAGCTCGGCCACAACGGCCAACCTTGATAGTTTTGGAGGAGGTAAAATAAGAATTCTGCAACACTGAAAAACAGTGTAACAAGTCATGAACTGAGTTCTGTCTTCGTCAGCGCTAAGTGCACACTTCACTTTCAAACTAACTACACGAAAACAGTTAATGCCTGATAGATTATAACTAACGAGATTCTTACTTTAACTGACTAATATAGAAAAGTGACCTACCAGAGGTTTGCTCGCTTAAAAAATAAGAAACAAGCACAGTTCAGACAGGCCTGGAAGGCTCAACGGTAGCGACCGTCTACCGTGCCCTCAGACGTCACTGGAAGCGGATACGGATGGGCATGTGGTCAGCACTCTGGTCTCCCGGCCGTTGTCAGTTTTCGTGACCGCTGCCGCTACTTCCTAATCAAATTTCTCCTCAATTGGCCTCACAAGGGCTGAGTGCACTCCACTTTCCAACAGCTCTCGACAGACACAGACGGTGAGCCATCCAAGTGCTAGCCCAGCCCGACAGCATTTAACTTCGGTGATCTCACAGGAACCGGTGTTACCACATCGGCGAGATCGTTGGTTTAGCGTGCTTAGCAAAGTGTGAAATAATCTTGGCATTTCTGTTCATTACCTGACAATGTGGCTCTGCGTAGTTGATTGACAAATCGATGAGTTGCGCTTAGTGGATGTTCAGGCCAAGAGACCATTCTCTCGATAAGGGTACGTCCGAGTTATATCGACAAAATGCGTTGTGAACAAACCATTTACGACTCTTCGTTTTATATATTTAAGTGCCGTTTTCTTGCTGAAATATATTTTGCTTACTCCAGAGGCATTTCGCCTTTTTCATTCAGTAGATCTAAGATGAAATAACAAAGTTTTGTTTTCTCGTGCTGTATTTGTAGCTTAAAACACACTTCATGTCCTATCTATACATATAAATTACTTCTTACAGCTATAATTTATTCATGTAAGAATTAGGATGTGAACATTGTTCTAATTTACAAAAATTTTTAACTTAAAAACTGTATGATTCCAGATCAATTCCACTCAAGATGTTAATGTAAAAGGCGAAACGCGTGTGAAACAAATTAAATACATTGCAGCAAGAAAAAGGCGTCTAAATTGATAAAATGTTATTTATAAACTTGCTGCGGTGGTGGCCACGCAGGCAGACTTGTACACGTAGAATTAAATAAGTTGAGAACCTATCACGTGGAATCTGCTGGAAGAAGAAGAAAACGAGTTCATCGTAGCCGTTTCAAACGACAATGTGTGAAGAAACTACTGTCGTTGTATAAGATCATAAAACTGAACACTTACTATGAGGACTGGATTTTGGTATGCACGGATTCGATGACTAGCGAATCTCCATGGCAATAAATTTTAAGGGGGAAAAATTAGGCAAATGAATATTTTGAAAAATTTGTATTTAATCTATAGCAAGAGAATTTTTGTAAAACTGTTGTTTTGAATTAACACGTTTTCAATTTCAAAAGTAAAAAAATTATTTTCCTACATTAAAGAAACTTTTACAGTCAAGATCACGTCCAAAACTATCTTTTACTGACCGATTTCGATAGGTGAGACTGTAGGTTCAAATCATCAAAAACTGTTTTCGTTGTAGCCATGTTTCATTGTACGTTTATTAGTCATGTCATGTCAGCATTTTAGTAGAAAGTATACTGAACATTCTACACAAGTTGGTAAAAAGTAAAATTACAAACAGGTTTGTGACAAGTAAAAATATAGACAACTAGGTGTGACAAACCTGTTTTTAATTTTATTTTTGACAAACCTGTATGGAATACTCAAATTAGTCACCACCAAAATTTTAACAAGGCATGAGCAATTAACGCATTATGGAACATGACGTACAACCAAAAAATTTTTGAAGCTCTAAAGATGATAGTTCTACCTATCGAAACCGTTAGGTTTTCATACTATAAATATTTTTTCCAGTAGTAAGTTAAAAAGAAAATATTTGTCTACCTTGTCAAAACATTTTTTTTTTTTTTTTTTTTGTGGCCAGAGGTATATGATTGTTTTATGGTTGCTGCATGGCGAGAATGCGTCCAGACTTAACTCGCCTTGATAATCTTATTCGGTGCTGATTAAAGAAGCAGTTCGTCAGCAATGTCTCACAAAGAACGATGAAATGAAGCATCAGATTGGTAAAATTAAGTCCTTCTCTCGTGCTTCAGAGTAGCCATGGTAAACAAGTAGAATAAATTAAATTACAGTATTTCAATATTACCTTTAAAATTGCAAAAAGTACGTTAATTTCAAGGAGAAAGTGCGAGAAAATATCCTTTGATCATCGTAATGAGAGTAGAATATTATTTTGTCCATGTTGGATCATGTGAACTCCGCGGCCTTCAATGATAGTTGACGAATGACGCAACCAACCACAACTGGCTGGTTGCGTCATTCACCAATAATGAGAATACAGTTTTAACCTAATCTGTTATCCCTCTGCCACCCTCCCCCCTACCCCTCCTTTTACATACACACAAATAAGCTCTGCGAACCCGTCTGCACCAAGAAGATCGTTTTGATGATGTCAGTAACCTGCCGGAACTCACTAAAAATATTAAAAACTAGAAAATGCCTGTTAGGAGACCTCTATTAGCGCAAAAGTTTTTAAAATTTGTTCACACTCGGAATGAGCGGTTTGCCTAGTTCACAGAACGTTTCAAGCAACGTAAGTTTCAAAGAATGTTTGGCATCGTGGTGGAACGTCAATGACCGTACTTATAAATAAATAAATAAAAAGTATCGGTAGCATTAAAATAATTCCGCGAGTGGGTGTGAATGCTTTCCGATGCAGACCTGCCGCCGTGTAAACCTCTACCACATGGCGTCATTTGGATGTGATATGGAGAAGTGTGTTGTCACTATATCGCTCTCCCGGCCTTTGTCAGCTTCCAGACTTATCCCTCACTCTAGTGGCTCTTCAACTGACTACACCAGGCTGAGTGCACCTGGTCACAGGCCTCTTTGGTGTGGTACTGAGAACTGGGTCCTCCTTAGGGCTGTTAGGTACACTGACCACTTAGCTATTGTTTTCTTCATAATTGCTTTTTTTTCTTTATTGTATGACCGGTTTCGATCTGTTAGATCATTGTATGCATACTGTCTCCTTAAACATAAAGAACTTGTAACCAACATGGGCACTGTAAAAAGAGATTTGTCGGTATAAATATACACTCCTGGACATTGAAATAAGAACACTGTGAATTCATTGTCCCAGGAAGGGGAAACTTTATTGACGCATTCCTGGGGTCAGATACATCACATGATCACACTGACAGAACCACAGGCACATAGACACAGGCAACAGAGCATGCACAATGTCGGCACTAGTACAGTGTATATCCACCTTTCGCAGCAATGCAGGCTGCTATTCTCCCATGGAGACGATCGTAGAGATGCTGGATGTAGTCCTGTGGAACGGCTTGCCATGCCATTTCCACCTGGCGCCTCAGTTGGACCAGCGTTCGTGCTGGACGTGCAGACTGCGTGAGACGACGCTTCATCCAGTCCCAAACATGCTCAATGGGGGACAGATCCGGAGATCTTGCTGGCCAGGGTAGTTGACTTACACCTTCTAGAGCACGTTGGGTGGCACGGGATACATGCGGACGTGCATTGTCCTGTTGGAACAGCAAGTTCCCTTGCCGGTCTAGGAATGGTAGAACGATGGGTTCGATGACGGTTTGGATGTACCGTGCACTATTCAGTGTCCCCTCGACGATCACCAGTGGTGTACGGCCAGTGTAGGAGATCGCTCCCCACACCATGATGCCGGGTGTTGGTCCTGTGTGCCTCGGTCGTATGCAGTCCTGATTGTGGCGCTCACCTGCACGGCGCCAAACACGCATACGACCATCATTGGCACCGGTTCCTGGTGTGTCCGCTGTGCCGTGCGTGTGATCATTGCTTGTACAGCCCTCTCGCAGTGTCCGGAGCAAGTATGGTGGGTCTGACACACCGGTGTCAATGTGTTCTTTTTTCCATTTCCAGGAGTGTAAATATCTTCTCGAGGCTTCGACTGTGTACAATGACAGACAGGAACGCACCCTGGAGCTGGGCTCAGCAAGTGCAGGATGAATTTTCTACTATAAAGACTATTTAATGCCCTTGTCGCACTTTGTCGCATCAACATCTAGCCAGGACTTTCGTGACGGCTCGAAGATGGGTTTCCATTCGGTGAAAATAGAACCCTTACAGGTTCACTTTGTTGGACAATCACTAGTTGTACGTCTGTCTGTCTGTCTGTCTGTCCGTCAATCTAACTGCTAAAAGCCATTTTTCTCAGGAATTAGTGGTCATTTTCAGTTGAAATTTGTGCCGCATACTAAGGTCTACGGTCCCCTGACAGAATAAAAAAATGAAGATTCTAAGTCAGAGTAACAAAAGATACACCCATTTAGGTCAAACGTTTTGATATTCGCAAACTCGCTCATCAATATCTGTAGGGAATTTTTCACTGAGATAGAATCACGAAATTTGGCAGGACGCAAGGCTTCACAGTACAATTCGAGTGAAAAATCCGAAGTTGTTAATTTGTAATTAAACCAGACGAAAAAAATTTTTTTCAATTTTTGTTTCTCCGACTGTCTTTCTGTTCGTCTGTTTAGACACTTTTTCCTCGTCAACGGTAGATGTATCAAGTTCCAATTTATGTCACGTACTAAAGTATCTCTTCCGGTGGCGGTGTTTAAAATTCAAGATTTTAAATCAAAGCAATTAAAAGGTACGGCCATTTATGTCACATATTTTGATCCTCCCAAACTCACTCATCAAAATCTGAAGGGTTCTTCGCATTGATCTTGAATCATGAAATTTCGTAAGAAGCTAGATTTCACAATACAAGTAAAGAAAAAATTCCCAAAATTGTTAATTTGCAATTATACCACACTAAGAAAAATATTTTTTTGTCAGTCCCGAAAGTCTTGGAATTCCCGAGACCAATATCTTGCCAGTATCTATATCAATAAGAGGCCAAAATTGTCCAGATTTACGTTTCCATGGAACCCTCGGTGAGCACTTATCTGAAACTTTCTTTTTGCGTCTACAGGGCGCCATGTTTACCACTTTTTTCTCTACAAATTGAAACGTTGTTCATTCTTTGTCTAAGTACCTTCATTGTTTAGAGAAAAAATTCTTCGTTCCTTCTGGATTAAAATATTCTTTCTCGTCCAGTAAAGAGAATTAACATTTCATGAGTGTCGGCAGTCTTTGTCGAGTTCCAAATTGCAGTCCCCGTTAACGAGACACAAGGGAGAAAATTTAAAACTTTTGGGTCCGCTCAACCCTTTTTATACAACACCATTATCGTATGATCTAGTTTTCGTGTTGCAGACAACACTGAAAGTCCAATACGTCCGGAGTAACTGTGGTTATCGAATGAATCGACTGGTGTTTGGTTTCTGGGAACATGTGCCACTCCAGCTGCATAATAACATTCAGTACTGTGATGGTGGGGCTCGTGCTGGTAAATAAGGCGAAGTTCTTCCTCGTCCACGACAAAACTGCATTTTGATCGAGCAAATGAATCTGTGTGCGAGAGTATCATGCAGCTGAGAGAGAAAGGCTGTTTCTAGATTGATGTTGTGTAACTTCTCTCTTGCAGTAATCTTCCCTCAGACTACATCAAACCAAGTGTGTTTGACACATGACGGCATGAATTCTTTATGAACATTCAGCCAAACCTGCATCATTCAGTCGAAGAGTAATTCTAGTAAACTGGGAGTCCCAGTGGGTGCTGGAATTCTTACAGGTAATCCTTCGCTTGTAACTTGCTGTAATACATCGCGACTGCACATAATCTACTGTACATCTATATGAAAACTCTGCAAATCATATTAAAGTTCATAGCAGAGGGTTCATCGAACCACCTGCGCCGGCCGCTGTGGCCGAGCGGTTCTAGGCGCTTCAGTCTGGAACCGCGCGACCGCTCCGGTCGCTGGTTCGGATCCTGCCTCGGGCATGTATGTGTGTTATGTCCTTAGGTTAGTTATGTTTAAGTAGTTCTAAGTTCTAGGGGACTGATGACCTCAGATGTGAAGTCCCATAGTGCTCAGAGCCATTTGAACCACTTTGAACCACCTTCACAATTCTCAATTATTCCAGTCTCGTACAGCGCTCGGTAAGAACACTATATCTTTCCGTACAAGCTCTGATTTCCCTTATTTTATCATGGTGTTCGTTTCTCCCTGTGTAGATAGGTGTCAACAAAATATTTTCGCATTCGGAGGAGAAAGTTGGCGACTGAAATTTCGTGAGAAGATTTCGCCGCAACAAAAAAGGCCTTTGTTTTAATGGTATCCACCCCAAATGCTGTATCTTTTCAGTGACACTCTCTCCCCTGTTTCGCGATAATACAAAACGTGCTGCTCTTCTTTGAACTTTTTCAATGTACTCCTCCTATCCGGAGGAGGAGGAGATAAGTGTTTAACGTCCCGTCGACGACTCGGTCATTAGAGACGCAGCACAAGCTCGGATTAGGGTAGGATGGGGAAGAAAATCGGCCGTGCCCTTTCACAGGAACCATACTGGCATTTGCCTGAAACGATTTAGGGACATCACGGAAAACTTAAATCAGGATGGCCGGAGACGGGTTTGAACCGTCGTCCTCCCGAATGTGAGTCCAGTGTGCTAACCACTGCGCCACCCCGCTCGGTAATCCTGTCTGGTGAGGATCCCACAACGCGCAGCAGTATTCTGAAAGAGATCGGACAAGCGTAGTGTAGGCAGTCTCTTTAGTACATCTGTTACATTTTCTAAGTGTCCTGGCAATGAAACGCAGTCTTCGGTTGGTCTTCCCCACAACATTTTCTATTTTAGGTTGTTCGTAATTGTAATTTTTAGGTGTTTAGTTGAATTTTCTGCCTTCAGATTTGACTGATTTATCGTGTAACCCCAGTTTAACGGATTCCTTTTAGTACTCATGAGGATGACCGCACACTTTTCGTTATTTTGGTTCAACTGCCAATTTTCAGAACATTTAGATACCTTGTCTAAATCGTTTTGCGATTTGTTTTGATCTTCTGATGACTTTACCAGTCGATAAACGACAGTGTCATCTGCAAACGACCTAAGACGGCTGCTAAGATTGTCTCCCAAATATTTTATATAGATAAGGAACAGCAAAGGGGCTATAAAACTACCCTTGGGAACAACAGAAATCACTTCTGTTTTACTTGATGACGTTCCGCCAATTACTACGAACGGTGACCTCTCTGAGAGGAAATCACGAATACAGTCACAATGCTGAGACCATATTCCATAAGCACGCAATTTCATTACAACCCGCTTGTGTGGTACAGTGTCAAAAGCCTTCCGGAAATCGATAAACACGGAATCAATCTGAAATCGGTTGTCAATAGCACTCGAAACTTCATGCGAATAAAGAGCTAGTTGTGTTTCAAAAGAGTGTTTTCTAAATCAGTATTGCCTGTGTACTCGTATCAATAGACCGTTTTCTTCGAGGTAGTTCATAATGTTCAAACACAATGTATCTTCCAGAATCCTGCTGCATATCGAAGATAATGATATGGGCATGTAAATTTGTGGATTACTCCTACTACCTTTCTTGAATATTAGTGTGACCTGTGCTACTTTCCACACTTTGGGTACGGATCTTTCGTCGAGCGAACGGTTGAATATGATTGTTAAGTATGGGGCTATTGCATCAGTGTACTCTGAAAGGAACCTAAGACTGGCTTTTTTAAGCGATTTAATTTGCTTCACTACTCCGGTGATATTTACTGCGAACGTTCTGTTTCTGGCATAAAAATTGGCGGAGACGCGTCCACTAGGCTAGAGACGTTGAACAGTGTTTTAGGCACAGAATTTGTGGTAGCTAATAAGAAAGTGAAAATAGGTCTGTCTACGGAGGGAGACTTCCACCAGTGAAATCAAGTTTTACTTGCAAAAGGATCAGAAAGGCTTGGTAAACTTCTTCAAAGAAATTATTTTCCTGCAATAGCTGCTTTGTGTATGTATTTTAGTTGTGTTTCCTATACTACAACGTTTCGGCTACGTAGTAAACGTCAAGCAATTGCGTACTACGACCTGCTGAAAAGTAATGCCTCTGAATTTTTTATGTGAAAACTCTTAAAGCTTTTCAAATAAAGCAAACATCTTTGTTCTTTATATCTACGTATTTGCAGCCCTCTGTCACTTCGGGGCTCCGAACTGTAACGTATAACATGGCGGTGTATAACGTAACAATGTTGGTGAATGAGAAAGCGCGGTCTGTAATTGAGTTTCGAATTCGAAGATTCGTACACACATGGAGCACCCGCTCCTTTATCGTGACAATGCCAGACCACACACCAGCGCTGCGGCATCTGCAACAATCCGAGCCTTGGATTCACGGTCATCCGTCACCCTCCATACAGTACCACATGGTCCCACCAGGTTTTCCTCTGTTTCCAAAAATTAAAGAATACCTTCGAGTCTTTCACTTTGAGAGCGACTGAGTCGTGCAAGCGTAGGTGAGGTTATGCCCCCATCAACAAAGTGGGACATTCTACAGTGACGGTATCAACAAACTGGTCTCTCTTTCAGAGATTTGTATTACTCGCCAGGGCGACAATGTTGGGGAATAAATATGTAGACATCAATAACAAAGCTTTAGAATGTTAATAACATTTGTTCTATATAAAAAGCATAAAGAGTTCTCACTTAAGTAATTTCGTGGCATTACTTCTCAGCACGACTTCGTACATTTGAGAAAAATGTAATTAGAAGACAAAAAAAGCACTCCGTCTTCAGGCCACAAGTGGCCCATCGGGACCAACCGACCGCCGTGTCATCCTCACCTGAGGATGCGAATAGGAGGGGCATGTGGTCAACACACCCCTCTCCCAGTCGTTATGATGGTTTTCTTTGACCGGAGCCGCTACTATTCGGTCGAGTAGCTCCTCAATTGGCATCACGAGGCTGAGCGCACCCCGAAAAATGGCAACAGTGCATGGCGGCCCGAATGGTCACCCATCCAAGTGCCAGCGACGCCCGACAGCGCTTAACTTCGGTGATCTAACGGGAACCGGTGTATCCACTGCGGCAAAGCCGTTGCCAATTAGAAGACAAGGTCACCAAAATAAAAACAGAACTGAAGCTTTATAAATATAGGGTGTTTCAAGAAAGGACTTTACAGCTTTGTAAATTCATATAAATAAGTCATAAAACCTACAGAGGTGATTGTATTATCAATTTGTAGGGAAAGTTTTGTCTCTCGTAGTTTGCTAGTGCGGAATCGCAATGTAAGGAGCGCCAGCGTCAGCCGCGTTAGAGATGGCTGCCTTCACTGGATCCGTGCGTGTTAGCCGTGTGTTTTGGTTTGAAGAATCGAAATCGACGGCAACAGTTCAGCGTAATTTCCATACCAAGTACAGTAAAGAATCTCCTAGTAGACCTACAGTTTACGAGTGACATAAATGTTTTGTAGAAACAGCATACTAGGTAAGACATGGGAAATCGTCAGGTCGTCCAAGCACATCTGACGACGTCGTTGAGTGTGTGTGGCAACGTTTTGTCGACAGCCCTACGAAGTCGACCCGGTGTGCATCTCGCGAACTGCAAATCTCACATGCGACTGTCTGGCTTGTGTTGAGAAACCGTTTGCATTTGAAACAGTACAGACTGACGTTCGTAGAAGCAATGAAAGACACTGATAAAACTGCTCACAATGACGTCTGTGCAGATATGTTAAATCAACTACATTAGGATGAACATTTCTTGGACAAAATGATCTTTTCTGACGAGTCGACTTTTCACATAAGTGGCAAGGTTAACATACATAACTATATGATTTGGGGCAGTACAAATCCACATCGAACATTACAACATGATCGTGGTAGCCCTAAAATGAACGTTTTTTGTGCATTGATCAAGAACAAAGTGTACGGCTCCTTTTCTTCCTTGAGAGAACCGTCAATGGGATAGTGTACCTGGATATGTTACAACAGTTTTTGATATCACAGATAGATGAGGATGACCAAGAACGAAATGTTTGCTTCATGCAAGATGGTGCACCACCCCATGACGTCCGGGATTTTCTCAGTGACCGCTTTTCAGGTCAATGGATTGGCCATGATGCTCCAGTTGTATGGCCCCCAGGTTCCCCAGACCTGACGTCACTCGATTTTTTTTATGGGGATTCATCAAGGATATCGTGTTTGTACTTTCTGTGCCGGCTTCTCTACCTGAACTTAGAGCAAGAATTTACGCCACCACCGGGAAAGTTACACGTGCAATGCTACAGCAAGTTTGGGAAGAAATTGACACCCGATGGGATGTGTGCATTGTGATGATACAGTTTTTGGAGCGCTGAACCATCGATTTGTTCCCGCCACGTGACACATGGAATGTAAGCAGGTGTAGGTTTATTATAATGTTTAGACATGGTAAAACGAATTTTGTATTTAGTTGTTACAACTGTAATGCTTTAAGAAATGTTTGTGATTATTTCTGTTTCATGATACGAGCGGGGTGGTGGCAGTGGCGGAAGGAAAGGTCTTCCCGTCGTCACACAGAGTTACCAGCCATCGGAAACATGACAACGGCGGTTGAGTTCCAAAAAAGACGTCCCGAAGCGACTCGCCCAACCTTTCCGTAATAATTGAAAAAAAGAAGATGTCACCAACTGAAAAATATTTTTTGATGGAATTGATACTGAAAAGATGGAGAGCGTTCATGTTCAGCTTTAGTCACGAATGGGTGCGAACTTACTCATCCACTTTGTTAATGTATTATAAGTGGCTATTTACAACTATACGATTTCACTGTAATAAAGTGGATAAAAAGTGAAGTTATTAATTTTGAAGTGTTCAGTCGAAAAGTTTTTAGGAAGGTAACAGTTACGAATTGAGCCTGAGTGGAATATATTTTGGATTAAGTGAAGCCTTCTTTTTTAAAGCTTAATGAAACATGAGATCAAATTATATGGGATAATACTATCTTTGGGATACTGAATGCATGGACGTGATATTTTATGGACCATACCTCATGGCGATTAGGATGCTGAGATTTTCTTTAGCAGGCATACAAAAGATAAATCTAACTTCATAACATTGCAGAAACAAAGGTTTATCAAATTAGGGGCGAATGTTTTCAAGTGACAGTCATAAATCAGAAGGCAAAGATCATCTTTGTACTTGAAGCGCAGCTGGGGCGGACCACTATATTAAAGTCGCTGGATATTGTAAGTTACGCTAAATATAATTTTAAAGTGGAAAGTCATACTAGTTATGGAAAAGTGTTAGTTGGAACTAGTCGAAAAGCCAGTTATTCTTTATAAGTGAAACTTCGTGTGTCTGTGTTTTTTTAGTGAAAAATCATAAACTGTTCCAACATTAAATGTTATTAGGACCAAAGATCAATTGCTGTGGAGACTTGACAGAAGGTGAATATCTTTGGGATTGCTATGTCAACAAAATAATAAACAAGACTGTGATAAGGAAATTTGTATAACCATGAAAAATACTAAAGGCAATGCGCTTACGACCTCGATGAACGACCGTTAAAACTGAACCTGCACATTGATTATATCTTCGGAACTATATGGTGAACAGCAGCTACAGTATGTGCTTTGCTTTATCGTAGTAGCATATCATAACTGACATGTAGCACCTTTTCGTCACCAGCAAGAAAAGTTGCCGAGCCACTGTAGCAGGATAACCAACAGAAGCCACATAAACATCTTTAGTTTAAGGTAAAAAAGTTGATGTGTTTCCCTACAAAATAACACTATACCCAGCTCTATATCTTCTTTCAATAAATTTATACGAATTTTTAAATTTGTAAGGTCCTTTTTGAAACACCCTGTGCACATAACAAAAATGAAATGAATATGAAAAGGAGCAAATGATGAAGAAAATTTGCTTTCAAGTAGTAAAATTAAAGTTAGTAGGATTTCCACACTTGCTTTTTATTTACACCTAGCTGTTACCGGCAGTTGTTGCTGTAACTCGGTCAGGTTAAATGGAAAATTGCTAAATATACAGTATATATGGGAAGTAAATATATGAACTAATCTATTTCTCCGCTTACCTCTGTCCATCTCCCCTCTCCCTTTATTTGCCCTTCTCCTGCATCTACCCTGTCTCTCTGTCCATCATTTCCCACCCCCCTTCTGAACTTCTCCTCTTCCTGCCTCCCCCTTCTCTCTGTCCCATTACCTCCACCCCCTTTCTATGTCCAGCTTCTCCTCCCCCCTCTCTCTCCACCTCCTCTTGCTCATTATCCATCTCCTCCTTTCCCCAAACTTTGTCTATTTCCTCACACCTGTCCGTCCATCTCCTTCCTCCTTCTACTTTGACCTTCAGCATTGTTTATTGAAATTAGAAATTCAGATACTGTAGTCTGAATCTTTAATGGATTATTGTGCTGGTTTAAGGTGTCGTCAGCACTCCAGTCAGCAAAGATGTAGCGCGAAGCTCGATAGTAGGTGCTGGATCAAGCGCGCCTATCGCGAGAGAGGCCAGAGACAACTGACAAGGAACACGCCGCCAACGCCCTCTCGACAGCATGTATTTAGCTGCCACTCCTGACCAGAGGGTCTCTAACTCACATTCCAGTTTGGCATCATTCACTCATCCAGCAGAGCAGGTCACAGGCTATGACAGTACATAGTGACCAGATTAATGAGACTAAAGTTTGTAATAGCAAGGTTAGAAATACTGTCTGCAAGAGGACTATTACTGATGAGTTTGTACCGTAACACATGGCCCCTATTCAAGTTAAGTGTCCAGTACAAGTAAATAAAGAACCGTATTAATCCACATGTGAATTTGTGTTGTAGACAGAGGATACCGGCCACCCATAACAATATCCCCTTTCTTGCTTCCTTGGTACCAGACACTACAGTTATCATGTAAAATTTGAAGTATATCGATCAAGAACTTTTCGAGACCTTTGATAACAACATTTTACTGTCACATAGTATATATAGATATATATAGCCTATATTCGTCCAAAAGTTTATTAGAGCAACGTATAAATTTTTGAAATAAATCGGTTAAGCACGTTTTGGAAGTTTTGGTAACAATGTTTGTCTTTTATATATTAAATATATATTTATACATCATATATATTAAAATATATAGCTCACACGTGTCCAAACGTTTATTACAGTAGCATGTCAAAGTTTGAAGTAATTCGGTCGAGTACCTTTCCAGATTTATGGTAACAAGGTACCCGTTTTATATAGAACGCTGTTTATATATTATGTTCATTAAAAATATATAGCCTATGTCCGTTTGAACGTTCATTATAGTATCGTGTAAAATTTTGAGTAAATCTGTCAAGGAAAATTTCGAGATTTTTGAAAACAATGTTTCCTTTTCTTATTACATATATTAAAAATAAGTAGCGTATGTCCATCCGAATTTTCATTAGAGTACCGTGTAAAAATTTGAGGGCAACCGGCCCAGAATTTTTCGGGATTTTTGGTAATATCATTTCCTCTTTTACGTGTTATATATTTATTTAATTACAACATGTCTTTTAAAAGTAGGATAAAAACACACGTGTGTGTGAATGCAACGTAGTGTCAAAATTTCACGTCAATGGACCGACAGATTTTCGAGTTTTAAGAATTAAAACATACGCAGGCTGAATTTTTATCTATATGAAGATGTAAGTTCTTCTGTTCAGTTCATATTTAATAATCTGCCTAAGCCGGCCGGAGTGACCGTGCGGTTCTAGGCGCTACAGTCTGGAGCCGAGCGACCGCTACGGTCGCAGTTTCGAATCCTGCCTCGGGCATGGATGTGTGTGATGTCCTTAGGTTAGTTAGGTTTAATTAGTTCTAAGTTCTAGGCGACTGTTGACCTCAGAAGTTAAGTCGCACAGTGCTCAGAGCCATTTGACCCAATCTGCCTAAAATGCATTGTATCCGAAAACAAGGTTCTGCTACTGTAGGTCTGGGTCTCCCTGATTGCCAGTATTGTTTTACCATAGCTTTGTATGAACGTGTTACTGTGTTAGCTACATGGGACACCTATTGATCCTTAAAAGAAAGAGAATGACTAGTCTACATCTACATTTACATCTACATAAATTACCCTGCAATCGACCATACGGTGCGAGGCGGAGGGTACCCTGTACCACTACTTGTCATTTCCGCTCCTGTTCCACTCCCAAACGGAGAGCGAGGGAAAAACGACTGTCTCAAATTCAAATTTCAAATTGTTCCTATGGGACTTAACATCTGAGGTCATCAGTCCCCTAGAACTTGGAACTACTTAAACCTAACTAACCTAAGGACATCACACACATCTATGCCTGAGGCAGGATTCGAACCTGAGGCCGTAGCGGTCGCGCGGTTCCAGACTGAAGCGCCTAGAACCGCTCGGCCACACTGGCCGGCTAAACGACTGTCTGCATGCTTCCGTATGAGCCCTAATTTCTCGCATCTTATCTTCGTGGTCCTTACACGCAAATGTCTGTTGGTGACAGTAAAACCGCTTGGCAGTTAGCTTCAAACGCCGGTTCTCTCAATTTTATGAGTAACGTTTCTCGAAAATAATGTCGCTTTGCCTCCATAGATACCCATTTGAGTTCCCGAAGTATCTCCGTAACACGTGTTGTTCGAACAAATCTAGCAGCCCGCCTCTGAATTTCACAGATGTCTTCCTTTACTCCGAGCTGGTACGGATCCCAAACACTCGAACAGTACTCAAGAATAGGTCGTACAGCGTCCTGTATGCGGTCTCCTTTACAGGTGAACCACTCTTTCCTAGAATTCTCCCAACAAACTGAGATCGACCATTCGCTTTCCCTACCACAGTTCTCACACGCTCGTTCCGTCTCATATCGCTTTGCAACGTCACACCCAAATATTTAACCCTTAACTACTCTAGTGAAATGCTCATACACTAATACTCTAGTGGGGTCTCAGAGTACCCCAATAAGAAAAACGAAACTGTAATTTAAGGAAATTTTATTTTGAATTGCACTTTTATCACTGAATATTATAAACATTTTTACATAATTGAGATATGATTACAAACAATTTTGGCACACTGAAAACCTGTGGTTGGGGCAAACATGTTTTGAGAATTTTTCACACACTATTTTGGTTTTCTTGTCCACATTTCTTGCGGACATGTAGCATCTTGCTTTCCTCATGGGTTCTGGCTCTGAAGATGTTGAGGTAAGAGGAGTACCATCAAGTTTAACAACAACGTCTCTCAGTTCACGAGAAAGGGGTCGTCCATCCCGACGTTGTACAAGGGGCCTTACTAAATCCATTCCAAGCTTTTGTAGCAATTCTCTTCTTTTTAAATCATTTGCCTCATCAAGTTGTTTGGTGCACTGAAGCAAGACAGCAGCATTGACTCCTACTATGTTTAGAATGGCATAAAATACAGACATTGGCCATCTGCGTGTTCGCCGTGATAACGAATAGTTGGCGCACATTTGGTCCAGTGCGTTCACTCCTCCTTTTGTGGCATTGTAATCAATGATCATTTCAGGTTTTTTGTGTTGAGTACTAATTTTCTGATCGTGATGCATAGATTAAAGCAACACAACAGCTCGACCTTTCGGAGGAACATAAGAACAAATTGTCTTTCCTTCGTTATGCCCAAATAATGCAGATTCTACTGGGCGCTTTCTGTTTGGTTTGAATTTTTCTGGGATCTGGGGTTTATTTTGTTTTAGAGTGCCTAAGACAGTCAACTTTTTGGCTTCTAGTTGATCACAGAGTTCAAGTGACATGAACCAATTGTCTACTGTCACATGTCTATTGCTTCCCTCAATTGGTTTTATTAATTTCAAAACATCCTGCGTTGGGATTGATAATGTACTTTTATTTGTCCCTTTTCCTGTGTAAACAAATGCATTGCATAAATAGAATGTTCGTGAGTCACAAAGACACATAACTTCGAGGCCATATTTGGCTGGCTTCTTGGGCATATACATGCGAAATTTACACCTACCACGAAAGGGTACTAACATTTCATCGATTGTCACGTACGCTCCTGGACTATAATACTTTTGACATTTGTCTATAAAGAGTTCCCACACATCTCTAATAGCTGCAAGTCTGACATCAGCCATCCTAGCATCTCTTGTAGCAGCACAATCGAATCGCAAACAAGACAAAATGAATAAAAATCTCTGAACGTTCATAGTGGCTCGAAACACATCACGACCAGTTCCATCATTAGCAAAAAGTCCAACAACATTTTCGTGATTGGATTTCATTACTCCATATAAATAAAGCAGACCCAGAAATGCTCTCAGTTCTATTACATCTAGCGGCTTTATGAACGCTGGCTTAGGAGCTCTGTATTTGTTTGTCATATCATGTATCTTGACATTTATATTGGTGAGTATTAGTTGCAATAAATCGTCACTAATGAACAGTTCCCAAGCAAATAATATGTCAGTTGAATCAATCGTTTTTGCTTCACGTTTGCCACCTGGAAGATGACTAACTATATTGTGAGCACGGGTACGAGTTGTAGGAGGAGCTTCTTTTGACCACTTGTAGCACTGCTTTTTTCCAAAAAAATATTTGTCAGCGGAAGGTCTAATACACGCCTCTTCATCTGATTCTTCGCAACTACTTTCTGATGTAGCTTCAGAGGTAGAATCATGATCACTTAGTATTCATCCTCATCTGCTGTGGTTTCCTCATCAGATTGCAAAAACGCAGGATCATTCACCATTCTTTCCAACTCGTTATCTGTTAATGACTTCGATGATGCCATTCTGAAAAATAATGCATTCATACTCACATAACTTTAACAATTAACGTTATCATGGAAAGTGTGCTGTTTTCGAAGTACTCTAAGATTTCAGTCGCGTAAAACACTAATTGAGATTGTCAAAAACAACTTACGTTAATACTCTGGTGGGGTATTCTGAGACCTCTTTTTCCTTCTCTCACACAATAATACTGGAAACACCACATTCAACACTCCGCGTTAAAGGGCAGCACTTCACTGAGGATACCAAGAACACAGGTGCCATCTGTTGTTCCGTTCACGTACTATGTATTGTACTCTATCGTCTGGGGCTCTCCGGGACCCCATTAGAGCAGTTAATGGTTAAACGACTTGAATGTGTCAAGCAGGACACTAGTATTACAGTATCCTAATATTACAAGTTTGATCTTCCTACTCATCCGCATTAACTTACGTTTTTCCACATTCAGAGCTAGCTGTCATTCATTGGAAATTTTGTCACTTTACCACTCCCAACGCGAGCGTTATCGTCTGGGAAGAAGAACGAGAAGAAAAAGAAGAAGAAGAGTACGTGATTTTGACTGTAGCGAAGTGGTGGTAAAGTGAGTGGAGGATCGCGGCCTGCGGTATTTAGCGGGCTCTTGAGCAGTCACCAGTGGGGCGAGTGACCGGGGTGTTTGACGTCCATCCGTCATCCGGCCGGGCCGGGATGGGGTGGCGTTATCCGAGCAGTGCCCTCAGCCCGAGCGGGCGGCCACTGTTCCTTCCGGACATACTCTGCCCGCATCGTGGGGCGCATCTTGTGTGCAAGGCTTTTGCTTTCAGGAGGGGACGGTTCAAGGTTGTAACATTTCGCATAAGCTGTTCGAAGAAGGAACTTTAAGTCATCTGCGTATCTGCGGATGTGTGAGAGTCAAGTGGAAACTGTGGATAAAACTAAGAAAATATATTTACTCTGAAATAAAAGTGCGCATTCTGGGCATAGCGGTATATCTGTGACATCAGAATCTACTGCTGCCTAACATTCAGTGCCTTCCTAGCCCCCATTCGCTGTCACATGCTTAGACTCTGCCATGGCAAAGTGGTCCAGATATTGCTGCTCTAAACCTGCCCCACTCTTCGAGAGCTACTCTTCTGAGGTAAAGGAAATGAAATGAGCGTATGACATTGTTGACCGGGAGACCCCATCCAGGGAAGTTCGGCCGCCAAGTGCAAATCTTACTGCAGTCGACGCCACATTGGGCGACTTGTGTGCCGGTGGTGAGGATAAAATGGTCGTGAGGACAACACAACACCCAGACCCCGAGCGGAGAATATCTCTGCCCCTGCAGGGAATCGAACCTGGGTCCGCTGCATCGGAGGCGGTCACGTTACCACTCAGCTAAGCAGGCGGACCTCTCCTGAGGTAACACAGTGTGTGATGACGCACTCCAAGTTTCACTTTGTCCCACACATGTTTAGCCGACTTTTGTCAGTAGCGACCACAGACAATTCCGTTGGGCTGATTCCTGCCTTAACAAAATGCGCACTGTGTGACCGTGCGTTATCGTCTTGAACTTCCTTCGTGCGCCACAGTGGGGAGGAAATGGTTTCACTGCCGTTAGTAGACGCCTAGAATACAAAAGGATCGCGTGCAGACTCTTACTGTCTAGGTCGACATAGCCCTCCCAGTCGCCTCCTCCAAGATAGTGGATAGTTTTGTAGCATCCTCCTCGCAGTAACAGCAGAACTGGTTGATCAGGAGAGCACAGTGAATTCGGACCTGGCCTAAATTTCTCCTCCATAACACATCCATCAGGGACCCTTCAACCCATGTACGGTTGTCCATCTTGACTGTTTGTGATGTGATTGTGAAGTGATTGGTTGGTTTGGGGGAGGGGACCAAACGGCGAGGTCATCACTCCCATCGGATTAGGGAAGTATGGGGAAGTCAGCCGTACACATTCAAAGGAACCATCATGGCAATTGCCTGTGATTTAGAGAAATCACGGGAACCTAAGTCAGGATGGTTGGCCGCAGGTTTGAACCGTCGTCTTCCTCTGAATGTAAGCGCTGGGTGTTTATTGGTAGAGAGATGCTTATTCCGGCAGCTGCAGCTTTAATATCGACTGCAACGACCGCTACAATACTGTAGAGTCATTAACAGCTGCAGCCATAGACGGGGTCATGATCGCACGATAGCTGTCTTTGTAGTGTAAGACATGTTCGTCCCCGCTGTTTCGTCTGCAACGGCTATAGATGTGCACTGATCTCAAACACCTAGGAGGAGGATAATGGTTTTTGGATGTGTGACAGTGGTGGTAATTATCTGTTTGTCTATTCCTGGCGCGAGGTTCCATGAACCACTCCGTGTTATAGGACAGGAGTAGCCTATTTACTGACACTGAATTTCAGCCTCCCCACTTACTTCCCACTCGTTACGAGCAATGTAACATTACTTCCTATGCAATACTCACTGGAGTCACCCATCGAGAACAACGATAGCTATAAAAAAAATCACACTTCGGTAAAGGAAAGATTCCCAAATGCTACAAGTACGGAAAACTTTTCTCATTTACACTGCTGAATCTGGATGCAACTTCCCAGCAAACAGTATTCTATGGCATTTGTGTTGATATCGCTGTCTGTCCAAGCAACTCAAGTGAAACTCCAAAACAAGACAATACAGAGAATATTTCATTTCTATTCACGTCACATACCAATTGTGATTCTCGCTTGCGGTCCACTGCTACAGAGAGGTGGACATGAACAATTATTTTATACGATATCAGTGTCGCACCTTGAATCTCTGGGCTAAAGTGACTAGTTGCGTATAGTAAGAAACGATTGCTAGAATCCTTCAGCACAGACGATTCTGTTCCCTTCACTTCAGTGCGTGATTTTATTTGCAACAGACCAGCAAGTATTTGCAAAATTATTTGTGGTAACGTTGGATGCCATCTGCACATAACCTTGTTAAGCACAGTGAACATGAGGGGCAGATTCATCAGTAAGAGGTGACCTGTTGAGATGAAAAACATGAAGGGAGGTGAACAATTCAGTGAACATGGGGGGCAGCTTAATCAGTAAGAGGTGACCTGTTGAGATGAAAAACATGAGGAAGAGAGGTGAACAATTCAGTGAAAAATATAACTCGTACAAAGTTACTTTATATGTACCCATTAAGCTGGTTTTGTTATACAAAACACCTTATTTTATTGGTAACTGGCTAGCTGTACCGTCTTTGACACTATCAAATGTTCAAATGTTTAAATGTGTGTGAAATATTATGGGACTTAACTGCTAAGGTCACCAGTCCCTAAGCTTACACACTACTTAACCTAAATTATCCTAAGGACAAACACACACACCCATGCCCGAGGGAGGACTCGAACCTCCGCCGTGACCAGCCGCACAGTACATGACTGCAACGCCTTAAACCGCTCGGCTAATCCCGCCCGGCTTGACATTATGAAACAGCATTACACAAAAAGTTTTGCATTAAAATATATTTCCCTAATGATTATAAATTATTTTCTGCAGTATTACTGTATAATGCTAAAGAGGACAAAATCGTCTAATTGCAACTGATACAAAGTATTTATTTCAAAGACAGAGTCCGATACAAAAAAATGACTTCAGAAAGACTTCATGTAGCTGTAGACCCGAAATTAAAAAATTATGAAATAAACAGAAATATCTTCATTAATTGAATGTATCATGCACTTAAATTACATCTACAATTTAGTGTGCCCAGTCGTTTGGAATTGTGAAGTGGAAGACGATGATATTCTTGTTAGCATAACTTGTGAAGAATAGAAGCACAACACATTCTACCCCATATGATACAACGGCTTCGTAATTTTAATAAAAGCTTTTATTCCTTCACTTATAATTTCGGTTATAAGCAAAGGAACGTCGGGTGAGGAAGCTATCTGCATCCGATATACAAGGAATGGCTTCTCTTCTCCATCCGCAGCCGCTTGCCTCCAACAGGGCGTAAATACTGTGAACGACTGGATCACTCGTATTGTACAATGCGCAATACCCAACAGATAGCTAGCGTGTGTGTGTGTGTGTGTGTGTTTGTGTGTGTGTATGTGTGTGTGTGTGTGTGTGTGTGTGTGTGTGTGTGTGCGCGCGCGCGTTAATAGCGATGCAGGAGGCAACAGAAAGCGTAACCTTACTTGAGTTTCACCTGGACCGCTCGTAGTGTCTATATATAATACAAGAAGCTGGTGACAATGCTCCGAAACGCTTTTCGTCGGATCTTCTACTATAATTTGCACAGTGAAATATTTGTTGAGCGATCGTTATCAATTAATGGTGTATTTCATGTGTTCGTCAGCGCTGTTGACTCCATTTTCTGCGCGATATTTGGACAACAGGCCCCGTCGTCTCACTCTAATGCTGTGAGCTCTATTGTTACGCATTCGCTCCCTGGGCTCCAACCAGACACCAACCAGATTCCAACCAGCGAGTACGCTTAATAAAACAGCTTTCAGCCGGCTTGTTGATTCTGTTTAATCAACAACCCGGCTGGACAACCGAAACCTCAGCATTGTTCCATCGCTCGGAGAAAACCTGTGACATAAAGCGTCACGATCATTTATTCGAAAGTGACCGTTTCCACAATAACTTTGAGACGTGTAACTGTCGAAATCAAGTATCCGTTCATGAGTTCAAACAGTGATTTCCCACGAAAGAAAATAAATTTTGCTTCTATGTAAAAAAAGATATACCGAAATTTTCTGACGTCCAGTTATCGAGATATAAACAGCGCTACAGTAGAGAGCTGTTTAGAAAAGAATGGTGGTTACAAGACTTATAGCCTATTTTGCGTAAGAGACATTTCTGAAATTACCAGAGCAAAAACTGGCGTTCTTATTTCAGCATCAACTCTAGCAGTTTGTTTCTTACAACTTTCCTTACAATGGGAAAGCAATGCTCCAGTTATTTTATTGTCATGAAGGTAAAAAAAAAAAAAAAAATCGTGTACACCTTCAGCTTTTTCGTACTCATCATCTCATAGATATAGAAGGCTTCAGCCAGCCTTCAGTGTAAATTACAGAATAAATCGACTGTCAACGGAGCGATAAACATCGTATGTTTATTGCTGTCGCAATGATTAACGGCAGCTATAAAAGTTCCCCATATCCGGCTAGCAGATTATCCATACATGGTTCCGAGACATTAAAAAACTAAAAGCATTAAGCCTGAAGTACCTTATTATAATTAGAACGCATACTTTCGTTTGGAATACAGATATCTGGTTGAGCAGAAGCAGCTTCCGGGAACGTACGCGAGTGGCTAAATAGCGGTTCCTGTGAAGTAAGATTTGAACAGTTAAGTGGTGCGAATACAGGAAACAAAATGCTATCAGGCAACACGTTGACTGACGGAGGGCATCTGAGAAGTCCGAAGAAGGGCAGTTCGTTTTGTATAATCGCAAAATATGGGAGAGAGCGTCACGGATATGACACGCAAGTTTATGTGGCTGTCATTGAAACAAATGCGTTTCTCGTTCCGACAAGATTATTTCATGAAATTTCAATCGTGAACTTTCTCTGCCGAATGCGAAAATATTTTGCCTACTCCACCCTACATGTTGAGAAATCATCATTGTAATGAAATTAGAGACATCACAGCTGGCCGAGCGGTATTAGCCGAGCGGTCTTAGGCGCTACAGTCATAGACTGTGCGGCTGGTCCCGGCGGAGGTTCGAGTCCTCCCTCGGGCATGGGTGTGTGTGTTTGTCCTTAGGATAATTTAGGTTAAGTAGTGTGTAAGCTTAGGGACTGATGACCTTATCAGTTAAGTCCCATAAGATTTCACACACATTTGAACATTTTTATCAGAGCTCGCACAGAGAGAGTTAAGCTTTCACTTTCTCGCACGCTGTTAGAGAGCGGGACGCCAGATAAACAGCCTGAAGGCGGTTCGATCAGTTGTCTGCTAGGCACTTCAGTGCGAAATGAAGGATATAGGTGTAGATTTACATCTACCTCACGCCCACCGAGGCACTGAAACGCGTTTATATGTTATTACTAGGTGCAGGACGAAATTCATTTGACTATGCTGACGTTTGAACGCCAAAATATGAGGATCCTGTTTAGAAATGGAGCGAATGAAGATGTAAAAAATTCGAAAAGTCACGAAGGAGCTTTGAAACCAAGTGATGATACGAAATAGAGTGTGTCTTATGTGCAAAGTTTTCAGTTTGCAGAGTGATACGAGTAAATAATGCTGTAGGCTTTCAGATGTGACGAGTTGCATGTTTCTTAAATAGCAATTGCAATGAAAATTACGTGTATTTTGAATCGCACGTGTGCTTCCACTGTCCGTGCAGTCTCGGACCGGCGTTTTGAGAGGGAGCTTGCAGTGATTAATAAGCGAGCGACAGTGGGTGACAAAGCACGAGACAGGGTCACCAGTGCTTCTTCCCGTGACGGCGTGAGGCTGTACTGACGTTTGAACTCAAAATATGAGGATCCTATTTAGAAATGGAGCGAATGAAGATGGAAAAAATTGTAAAACTCCCGAAGGAGGTTTGAAACCAAGTGTTGATACGAAATAGAGTGTGTCTTAAGTGCAAAGTGGCGAGTAAATAATGCTGTAGGCTTTCAGATGTGATGAGTTGCATGTTTCTTAAATAGCAATTGCAATGAAAATTAAGTGTATTTTGAATCGCACGTGTACTCCCACTGTCCGTGCGGTCTCGGACCGGCGTTAACGCGGTTGACCGGGAGCTTGCAGTGATTAATAAGCGAGCGAGAGTGGGTGACAAACACGAGACAGGGTCGCCAGTGTTTCTTCACGTGGCGGCGTGAGCCGGGAGAGGGAGACGAGGACAGGCGCAGGAGGAGCGGCGGAGTTACCTGGTGGCGAGTCTACGCGGGCGTCATGCCTGTCTGCTGGCGGCGCCGCTCGCTGGAGCCGCTCTGCTTAGGCCGCTCTGGGGGACGGCCGGCGCGCCACTGGAAGCTGTGGCGGATGGACGCCGCGCGCCGAGGGACCGGGCTCCGCGCGCAGCGCGCATGCGCGGACGCCGCCGGCCTCACGTGCTCCGCCGAGGCGCGCAGCGGCGTCCGTCCAGCGTCGGCGCGCGCGAGAGAGCGGGCGGCGCGGCCACTGGCTGCGTAGGCAACCCGCAACGCAGCAAGTCATACGCAGGACTGCCTCGAACCCAGCTGGCGCCTCGGTATCTCCTCTACAGGGAGCTCAAAAAGTAACACCACCTTATGGTTAAATGACCAAATTAACCCTAGGACGCCTATGAGGGGGGTTCGTTGAACCCATAATTTTTTTTATGTCCCCTGCTTTTGCCCAAGTAACTTTCATACTACATATTGCCTTTGAGTTGTTGTTTGTTGGCTATTTTATGAAACGTTAGTGTCAATATATTTTATAGAAAATTCCTGCTTTGAAAGAAAAAATAAATAAACTTATTATGGATCCAACAAACGCCCCCCTTAGGCTTCCATGCTATAGAAAATTTCCCTTAGTAGGATTTCGTATTTCTCATCTCTACAACGATGCAAGTTAGTTTCTTGTTGGTTAGTATTCTTGATATTCACAACAATCGGTCTACTTCCAGAGGAAGTGATTGTTGATGTCAGTCATCTTGTAAAGTTGCAGTGAGTTAGAGCAGTTCCCAACACGTAGGCCTCCAGTAACTTTGGTGTCCTACACAGCAAAAACGAAACCAAGTAAAAACTTGCTGATGTTGTCAACAACGCACCAAGATAAAGGCACTGTTGCAGGAGAGAAGAATAAAACCGAGATAAATGCATATTATAATTCCAGTAAAGGTGGAATTGATACCATTGATCAAATGGCGCGTATGTACAACTGCAAGAGGGGAACAAAGAGATGGCCTCTATCTGTATTTTACTCTCTCATCGACATTTGTGCTATCAATGCAACCACCATATTCATCCAGCAACATCCAAGATAGAGTGACAAGAAACACAACAAACGGAAACTTTATCTTCTGCAAGCTGGGATGGAAGTAGTGAAATTGCAGGCAGAAGAAAGAAGTGCCAATGAAAGAGGGTTAGTTAACCAAATTGTCCAATCAATGGAGACTATTCCCTAAAAGAAAATCAAAGAAGTGACAACAGAAGCACGTCAGCCTCCTGCAGGGAAAGGTCGGTGCCATATTTGTGTAAGAAAAGCTAAAAAAAATGGTTCAAATGGCTCTGAGCACTATGGGACTTAACAGCTGTGGTCATCAGTTTCCTAGAACTTAGAACTATTTAAACCTAACTAACCTAAGGACATCACACACATCCATGCCCGAGGCAGGATTCGAACCTGCGACCGTAGCAGTCGTGCGGTTCCGGACTGAGCGCCTAGAACCACTCGGCCACCACGGCCGGCGAAAGCTAAAACAAAGAAGCAGAAGTACAACAATCTAAGTAAACCAAAACAGTATTGTGGACAGTGTCTTAAACATGTGTGTAACACACAGTCAGAAGAAATTGTGAAGTGTGTCTTGCCTTGAAGTTGAGGACTATTATATATGAACACATCTGTATTTTGTATTGTAATATGTCAATTTTTTATTCACTCAATCCAATATTTATAACAATTAACAACATTATTAAACCAGTACCTTAGTTAAAATACATAAACCATTTTGAAAGTTGTAATTTTTCGTCAGTAAACTTATTTAATACATGTGGGCTCGCCGAACCCTCCCCCCCCCCCCCCCCCCCCTCTAGGCATCCAAGTTAGAAAAAAAGGCTTGGGCGTCCTAGTCCTAGAGTTAAGAAAGAGGTCTTACTGGAACACATTTGGCGATTCAGTGCCATCTCTGTCTCACCAGTCGTAAGCCTTAAATACAGGGTGGCGCACGAAATGTGTTACCAATTGTTTCTTTCACAATTTACGGCTCACATTAGATATCCCGCTAGGATCTCTACAGCAGTACCAGCAGAGCTTGGAAAAACAAATGAGTTACGAAATGACGTGTAATTCACGATACCGCCTCTAGGAGACTAGTGAGCAGCAATGGCTGACAATGGAAGACTGACGACACAGCAACGATCGGCAATTGTGTTACTTTTTCATGAAGTGAAAAGCCTTATTGTGACTCAGAGGCGTTTTCGACAACAGTTTAACACACGACGGGTCCCTTGCAAGACCATCCACAGGTTGTACGATAAATTTGTACAGGAGGGAACAGTATTGGAAGCGAAGCGACCTCGGCCTAAGCCTGTTTGTTCGCCGGAGAATATTGAAGCGGTACGAGTTGCTGTCCCGGGAAATCGTGTAGAAAGGCAGCAATGCAACTGGGAATATCCAGATTCTCCGTTCAACGCATTCATAAAAGTGACCTCCATATGTACCTATACAAGATGACCTGTGCACAGAAGCTCACTGAAGAACACGAGCAGCAGAGACTACTGTTTGCTCAGTGGGCGGAGGTTAGGGACCAAACTCTCAACAACGTTTGGTTTTCAGACGAGGCGCATTTTCATTTAGACGGTGTGGTTAACAAACAAAATATACGCTTTTGGGCCACTGAAATCTCACAAGTGCTTCATGAACGACAACATTATGCTCCGAGGATTACAGCGAGGGCAGCAATTTCCAGTCACGGACTTATTGGACCCTTTTTCTTTGAAGAAACTGTGAACAGCGAGCGTTATTTGAGCATGTTCCGCAATAGCTTCATTCCACAGCTTATTGCTACTGCCTGGCCCTTCACCACGCAGTGGTTCATGCAAGATGGAGCAAGGCCACATACTGCAAACACTGTGTTGGAGTTTTTACACGAGCATTTCGACATGCGGATCATTTCACTCAGGTGTCCAGGTCGCTTCAATGACGGCCAAAATTGGCCCCCCAATAGTCTAGACCTCAATCCATGTGACTTTTTTCTTTGGCGGTACCTAAAGGAAAAAATTTTCCCGAAACGTCCACGTGATTTAATGGAGCTCAGAAGACTTATTCTTCAAGCTTGCAGTGAAATTACGGAAGACATGTGCCGTAGGGTAATCACTAACTTCAGTGTTCGTTTGAAGGAAGTTAGGAAACGAAATGGTGGACATATTGAGAATATGCTGAGTTAGAACAAATCTCCATGGGCGGCTCTTCATTGTAGTATACGTTCCTTTCAGATTGTATTGATAATAAAGTTTATACTCAAAAACAAAATGGTAACACGTTTCGTGCGCCTCCCTATATGTCTACTGCCAAAGCACACAGTCTGACAAGAGGAATGAAGCTTTAGAAGGGGAGAAGGAAACGAATTGAAAGCTCACCGGTGGTCCGGATGCATGCACTGATTTGGCTGGGAAGGGCGTCATGAAGTCGTTACAGCCTCTCCTGGGACATGCAGGCCCACAACATTCTAACGCGTCGTCGATATTGTGTATACTGGCACTGAGACGGAGCTGATTCCGTGCATGTTCTCTCTGGCAGTGGGAGAGTCTCAACATTCCGCACACAGCTCATGGAAACACATGCCTTGTAAGAAGGTCGTTTCTAACTAGTCTTTGTTATCGTGGATACTGTCTCTGGTATGAAGCTGACGTCTGAACTGGTCCCATACATGCTCTGTTGGGACCTACTTGGGAATGTTGGTGGCCACGGGAGACCCTCAATCACCTGCACAAAGATTGCAGATGGTTGGTTGGTTCTTAGCACTATGGGACTTAACTTCTAAGCTCATCAGTCCCCTAGAACTTAGAACTACTTAAACCTAACTAACCTAAGGACATCACTCACATCCATGCCCGAGGCAGGATTCGAACCTGCGACCGTAGCGGTCGCGCGGTTCCAGACTGTAGCGCCTAGAACCGCTCGGCCACCCCGGCCGGCAGAGGTTGCAGAGACAAGTGCCATCTAAGGACATCTTTCACTCGTCCTCGATATCCTGCATACTGGCTGACCTACGAGCTGGTCCCTTACATTTCTGTAGGGGACATAGTTGGGGATCTTGGTGGCCATTGGAGTACTGCAACATCCCACAGACAGTTCTTAGAGACACATGCCGTGTAAGAATGATATTTTTGACTAGTCCTAGTTGTCCTGGATACTGTTACTGGCACAGAGGTGATGTACGAGCTGGGCCTATATACGCTCTGCTCTGGACATATTTGGGGATCTCTGCGGCAACAGGAGGATCTCAACATCCTGCACACAGTTCTGGGAGACAAGTGTCATCTACCATTCATGTCCTGTCAGGGACAAATTTGGAGATCTTGGTGGCCATGGGAGAACCTTAACATCCTGCATACGGTTTTCAGAGGCAAGTGTCATCTAGGGACATCTTTAACTGGTCCTCGACATGCTGGATACTGGTATTGGTTCGGAGGTGATGTCTCAGCTGGTCGCATACATGTTCTGTCAGGGACCTATTTGGGGATCTTGTTGACCATAGCAGAACTTCAATATCCGGCAAATAGGTCGCAGAGACAAGTTCCATGTAAAAGCGACATCTTTAACAGGTCCTTGATACCCCAGATACTGGCACTAATACAGACCAGACATCCAAACTGGTCCCATACGTTTTTTGTGTGGGACATATTTGGGACATTGTTGGGCATGGGAGGACCATGATATCCTGTTCACAGGTCCCAGAGACAAATGCCATCTAAGGACGGCATCCTTCACTGGTCCTCGATATCCCAGATACTGGCACTGGTACAGAGCTGACAATAGAGCTGATCCCCTACATATTCTGTCAGGGACCCATTTGAGGATCTTAGTGGCCATGGGATGACCTCAACATCCTGCACACAATATGCAAGGACAAGCGCTATCTAAGAACGTCATCTTTAACTGGTCTTCAACATTCTGGGTACTGGAAATGGTACAGAGCTGACCTCCAAGGTGGCCCCACATGTATTCTGTGAGGAACATATTTGGGGAGCTTGATGGCCACAGGCGCACCTCAACATCCCACAGACTGTTCGTAGAGACATGTGCCGTGTAAGGATGAGCGTTATCCTATTGAAAAATGGCAAAACAATACTTTCAAATGAGAAGTAACACAGGAGGTGTACCCTAGTGCCATGAGACTTTTCTCAGTCGATACTTGCCATGACCTGAAATGTCATGTGCTATCCATATAACCGATCCCCACATCATGACATCACGTGTAACACCAAGCCTTACAAGAAGGAGTCCTCTCGCCAGTTTGTCACCATAGTTGACGACGACAATAATCTGGAGTTTTGCAGAACTGTGATTCATCACTGAGCACAACTCAGCGCCATTCATCAGCAGTCTATGCTTCTTTATTGTGGCACTACTCGAAACGCAGCCGTTTCCGTTGTGATGTTAATGGTAGGCTACGTATGAGATGCTAACACATTCGCCTGATTGCCGCTAGTGTCTGACCAATACTACAGGCTGACACATAATATTTAAGGGAGGGCCAACTCTTTTTCTGCGATGGAAGACTCAGACGTGAATGGTTTACAATGTGCTTGGTGTACAATAAGACGATCCTTCCTTCTGATGGTGACATGTGGTCGACCGGAACCTTGATCATAAGTGTGCCTGCCCTCACATTCCTAAGCAGACCAACACTGGGCCACTGTCACGTCCTGAATGCCCCCACAAATCTGGATATTACATGATTAGATCATATGGCCAAATAAACACTCACAACAAGGCCCTTTTCAAACTCTGTCAAGTTCCGATAACGCTGTCTCACACATCTACGTTTCATCTCCATCTTCTTTACAGTGATCAAGCAACGTCTGACGCTGTTCATCCCTCCGAGGCCTGGTAAGAACACTAAACGCGAACAACACTAATGCACTCTGGTGGTCATTCTGCCTATCACAGAGAATTGCAACTCTAATAACTTACATATCTTTCGATGATGTGTACTTTTACGAAGCTGTGTTGAAATGTAACCATGCCATCTGGCTGCTTCACTTTTTTTCTTATGGAGTGTACTTTCGGAAAAAGTCAAATAAATTGTAATCGACCATATCTTTAGATGTTTTAAGGACGGGCGTAAAGGTATTACATTTCCGATGTAAGTTCCATCTGTTTTTACATTACATCACAAACTCCACTGTATCACAACATTACATACACCATCAGACATCCTTCATCACTCACAAATTCTTAAACTGCACTTCTCATTTATTCCGCAGACATTCTAACTACATGTAAACTGTGCGTTGGTTTTTATGGTGGAAAATTCAGAATTGTGTGTAATCTTTCGTATCTCAGAAAGTATTAACTGAAAACTAAATCTGGACAGCTGATAAACATCCTGTTACAGTTTATAAGGAACTGCAGCAACACATTATTAAATTACTTTCTGCGTTTTGACAATAGTGTAAGGTTCAGTTTTGAAAGCAGCAGCATGATCCAGGTAGGATATTAACTGCTGACAGAAACTCGCACGTAATCCACTGGCTTCTGATAAAAATTCATATCAACGCAAAATCTGTGCAAAATATTTTACACTACTTGCGCAAAAAACAGATGCCAGACTAGAAACAAAGGCGTCGCAAAGAATCCTGGACAAAAACAATATGCAGCCTTCATGTTGATTAACTTCCCTGGTGTTAGTTCTCTCGGTTGACACCTGATCCGACATTTTCTGTGAGCTGGAACTTGCACAGCTGCTTCATGGTGTACATATTTGGTATTCGTCTCCATGTTTTCCTGTGAAGCCATTCTGGATCTCAGCAGAATTGTTATATACAGGGAGAACATCAATAAAACCGACAAACGGCAGGGACGGAAGAATGGACGAAAAAAGGTCCCATGAACATCTGTCCGGAAATGCATCGCTGCCACGTTAGATGGCGCTGATTAATGACAGTTCCTCTAACCTCGTGTTGTGAGTTTTTTGTGTGTTGGAGGCCATGCGACTGATTCATCGTACTGTAAGCAAGCTGCTCTGGTAAAGGCTGCTTCGTCGGTAAAGAGAACTGATGACATAAATTCCATAATTTTGATGCTCTGGTGCAAAAATCATCAACAAATTCCTTCCCACAGAGGGAAATCCGCTGCTGATAACCCTTGGCTCGTTGAAAGCGATAGGTGTAGTAGCGACTGTCATGCACGATACACGCAGTCCCACTTTGGGTTACTCCATGTTTGTGGACCACTTTCCTGGAATTTCTGCTTGGATTGGTCTCAGTACCTGTGGTGTACGCACAATCCGCCACCTCCCTGCACGTTCGTCTGTCTGTAAGGACCCATGATCACATAAACGTCCACAGCGGGCTTGAAACGTTGTGTGGTATAGTTTTTTGGGATATCCGAGCTGTCTCTCGTCCGTTTCCATCTACCTGATGGTACACAAACACCACCTCGGCTTGTTCCCGACGTGAATACCGTACCATTCTGCTGCTTACAGTACGCTGCGTCAATCACACAGCCCCTGTGTTTCATCAGCGCTGTCTACGAGGGTTATTCGGAAAGTAAGGAAGATCGGTCACGAAATGGAAAATACAGTGAAAAATCTGATGAATCTTTGCACAGATGCGTTGGGCACTGTGTCTAGTACGCCCGTCGAATGCATCATGTCGCTCTTTTCAGTTATGATCTCACAGTGAGAACGTAAAGATGGCTAGAAATTATAGTCTCCCGCCAAGTATGAAGGCCTTGCGAAGGATTTCGCCTGAAGCTATGCAATCCACATAACTCAACTATCGTGCGGTTCGTTCTACACAATTCTCGGCCGCACTCTGCAAGGGCAATGAAGATGCTCCTGCAGCGTTTTCGATGGGAAGTGTAATTGGCTACCCTGAGGTTCTCCTCTCCTCAAATGAACCGCTGGCTATGAACACAAGATTTTGACACAGACAACGAGCTGAGTCCAGAGCAGAAAATTGTGGAAAAGCACTGGCGGCTGTCTTCTATAACGAGGGAATTGAAAAGTTGGTACAACGCTACGACAGATGTCTACGTCTGAGCGGCGACTGTGTAGAGAAGTAGCTGGAAGGTGTAGCTAACCATTGTAAATAAAACAGTTTCGATTTTCACGGTGGTTTCCATTTCGCGACCTACCGTTCCTCACTTTCCGAATAGCCCTCATACCTTGACAACAATGCATTTCCGGACACACATTCACAGGATGTTTTCCTCTCCATTTCCAATCAGAAATCCGTCTATGTACAGCGGAAAGGCGCCCAGTAAGGACTATAGACTATGTGACCTCAAGTATCCGGACGCCACCAAAAACATACGTTTTTCATATTAGCTGCATTTTGCTGCCACCTACTGCCAGGTACTCTGTATCAGCGACCTCAGCAGTCATTAGACATCGAGACAGAGCAGAATGGGGCGCTCCGCGGAACACATGGACTTCGAACTTGATCAGGTGATTGGGTGTCACTTCCCACACCCCGAAGCATCTCTAGGTCCACTGTTTCCGATGTGATAGTGAAATGGAAACGTGAAGGGACACGTACCGCACAAAAGTGTCAGGCCGACCTCGTCTGTTGACTGACAGAGACCGCCGACAGTTGAAGAGCCTCGTAATGTGTAATAGGCAGACACCTATCCAGCCCATCACACAGGAATTCCAGACTGCATCAGGATCCACTACAAGTAGTATGGCAGTCAGGCAGGACATGAGAAACCTTGGATTTCGTGGTCATAAGTCACACATCACGCCGGTAAATGCCAAACGAAGCCTCGCTTGGTGTAAGAAGCGTAACCTTGGACGATTGAATAGTGGAAAAACCTTGTATGGAGTGACGAATCACGGTAAACCATGTACCAATCCGATGGCACGGTGTGGGTATGGCGAATGCCCGGAGAACGTCATCTGCTAGCGTGTGTAGTGCCAAAAGTAAAATTCGGAAGTGGTGGTGTTATGGTGTGGTCGTGTTTTTCATGGAGGGGGATTGCACACCTTGTTGTTTTAGGTTGCACTATCATAGCACAGGCATACATTGATGTTTTAAGCACATTCTTGCTTACCACTGTTCAAGAGCAATTCGGGGATGGCGATCGCATCTTTCAACACGATCGAACACCTGTTCATAATGCACGGCCTGTGGCGGAGTGGTTACACGACAATAACATCCCTGTAATGGACTGGCCTGCACAGTCCTAACCTAAATCCTACAGAAGCACCTTTGGGATTTTTTGGATCGCCGACTTCGTGCCAGGTCTTACCGACCGACATAGACCTCTCCTCAGAGCGTCACTCCGTGAAGAATGGACTGCCATTCCCCAAGAAACCTTCCAGTACATGATTGAACGTGTTCCTACGAGAGTGGAACTGTCATCAAGGGATGGGCAAACACCATATTGAATTTCAGCATTACCGACGGAGGGTGCCACGAACTTGTAAGTCATTTTGAGCCAGGTGTCAGGATACTTTTGATAACATAGTGTATAAGCCACAACTGGTCTAAAATTTTGTTGTTGTTTTGGAAAGAGATATAACTGCATAAAACCTTTAGTGGAACTTTTATCTCTGTGTAAATGAATTCCTAACAAAAACGATACACCACACGAAAAGATTTTCTAAGAATTACAGTTCAAGATGTTAAGAAAGATGTCGGTTGGTATGGGTCATAGAAAAAACTATACATTTTCATATATAAAGGAAAGGAGATAACCTGCTTATATATCAAAATTACAAGATAATAAAAACAACAATTGGTTTAAAAACGAATCATCTTTTTATCGATTGAATCTGACGCATCACATTATTAAACAGGTTGTCTCAGGTTTCCTGTAAGACAGTTCTGGTAGTTTCTTCATAAAGCTTTGACAGAAATCTTTACTTCCCAGTGTCTTTTCTCTGTTCAGTCTGTTAGATATTTTTAAATTCTCTACCGAACCTTAATCTCAATTTTCAAAGTCAATTTTAGCTATATGCATTAAACTGGAACCTAAATCTCTCGTTTGTGCTGCAAGCATTTCTTCTTAATGTTCTGAGATGTCGTCTGCTGATTCCATACAATGACTTTAACCTCGCGCAGTACTAGGAAAATTTAAAATGACCAGCAGCTGCCCTTTCGGTCATGTCGCCTTGCGAAACATTTGAAACCGCTTGCTTCACTGTCCCCCACCCTCACCAGCACATTTATTCATTATCCTATCCTAAAAACAGATAAAATATTGCTTATGTGTCCCATATCATCCGACGTTTGTACTGCCCATACTACACGACCAACACTGCACATTAGAACACGGCAGAACAAAAAAAAAGTTCAAATGTGTGTGAAATCTTATGGGACTTAACTGCTAAGGTCATCAGTCCCTAATCTTATACAATACTTAGCCTAAATTATCCTAAGGACAAACACACACACCCATGCCCGAGGGAGGACTCGAACCTCCGCCGGTACAAGCCGCACAGTCCATGACTGCAGCGCCTTAGACCGCTTTTTTTATCTCTCATTTTGTTCGTTTATCTGCTCGGGGAGGACGTCGTAAGACACACGTTGAAGTTTGTTGTTGATCGAGTAACTCAGTTTTTTTTTTATTACAGAGGGCAGCTAACTCTCTGACCGAACACGCCGAGCTACCGTGCCGGTGTTCGTTGTTGATCGTTATGTTTGGTCGTTGCGGACATCACATGATCCTTCCACTCATTTTTTTTTTTTTATTACAGAGGCCAACAGGCTCTGTGACGGAACACGCTGAGGTACCGTGCCCGCTCGGCTAATCCCGTGCGGCACGGCGGAACAGAAAAGAGTGTGAGTAAGCGGAATTTCATTATTACTATACAGTCTGTGTTTGACTACTCAACCGTTAATACTTCTTGATAATATCACTTCTTACCTTAAAAGCATAAACTGATGCTAAAAATTACGCCGTTCACGAGCTTTGACACTAAAAATCACATAAAATGTACTTCTGACATTAACTCGATAGGGAGAAGGAAGGAAGATTGGGTTCATCGTCCCGTCGACATCGACATGGAGCACATGCTCGGATTGTGCCAAGGATGGGGAAGGAAATCGGTCGTGCTCTTTGAAAGGAACCATCGTGGAAATTGCCTGGAACGATTTAGGGAAATCACGGAAAACCTAAATATGGACGGCCGGACGCGAACTTGAACCGTCGTCCTCACAAATGCGAGTGCATTGTGCTAGACATTAACTCAAAGTTACTTTGCTGTAGTTCTAGCAAATGGCTGAGTGATGGCTGCGCTTTATTTCAAGCATTGCATGTGTCCGCTGTTTTGCAGGAAACCTGAGAAAGGCCAAGTGGCCCATTTATCCGCCGGCCCACACTAGCTACCGCTCGTGTATTTAGCGTGTACAGAAAACCTACTTATGCAGACATTATTACTGATTCGAAGTCGTTACACACTGACAGGCCCAAGATGGCATTTTTTCGATGTATGATTAACTGAGACGGTTCAGATGGCTCTAAGCGCTATGGGACTTAACGTCTGAGGTCATCAGAAGTAGAAGTAGAACTACTTAAACCAAACTAATCTAAGGACAGGATTCGAACCTGCGACCGCAGCAGCAGCTCAGTTCTGGATTGAAGCGCCTAGAACTGCTCAGCCACAGCAACCGGCTATGATTAACTGATTATTTTAACTGCGGTTAAATGAGCAAGACAGGAACAAAGAATCGCTATTATAAAACAAGTTACAGTAAGCAACAGATACCTGACTTCAGCAGTAACAAAGTTGCTACACAAAATTAAAATGGAACAACATGAACTAATAGGGAACAGGAAGATAAGAAAATCGTATAGAAATAGTCGAACAGGAACATAAGGAAATCGTATACACGCCAACAAGTTACAAAGGACAAAAGCGCCAGAAGTAAATGCTAGACAGTTTTGTTGTACCAATTGCGTATTGTATCTAAGACTACTGACGTTTTTGGCTTCAGACTGAAGCATCTCATGAATAAAAAAAGCTCGAAATTCCGGCAACAGGTGATATAAACTGAAGTGTGGAAAAGTGTCGAAAAGCTTAAGTAGATTAAACAGGCAGAATGTTTGAAATACGTTTCAAAGAGCAAGATTCAGTACCGATAGTAAAACAGCGTTTGGTGAACATCTAACATCTAAACACTCTGTTGGAACCACTGACACAAATTTGTAACAGCCTAAGGAACATCATCTGACAATGCTAGAAAAAACTGCCTGGCAATGTAGTACATCATCAGAATGGCTTTATTGATAGTGCATTTTTTAGAAACTTTGAAACCTTCTTCTAGCCGTCTACTCAACACAGCGCCAGCATCAGCAACAACCACTGTAACCCAAATGAGGCAACGCCGCTCATCGAACTCACACACCGTTCTAACAGGAAGCCGTCAGAAAGACTGATTCCCGTACACGCTGAAAAAAACAATGCGACCAAGCCGATTCAAATACAGTTAACTATGTCACCTCCTGTACCTTGTAATTTTAGTTGCTTCACGTAGTTCCACTTTTATAATTTGATTGTTTTACGGCTTTTACAGTTTTATACTTTCAATGTTTTCGCTTTTAATATTATTTTTAAGAAATTAATTTTAGTTCCGTTACATTTTTATAAATTTACTCTTTTATACCTCACACAGTTTTATACTTCTATCATTATTATTATTTTCATTTTATGGCCTTCATTGGACCACTCAAGCCAACTTTATACAAAGAATTTTTCAGTTTCCTGTCAGCCCAGTACTTCTTCATTCTCTCGGATGTCACCCTTCTTTCTTCATCGAAAATCTCCCTTCCTATTGTCTGTTTATTGATTCTCGTTTGCAGTCTGATTTGTTTGTCTGTGAGATTCATGATTTTGTCAGTTTTGTTTCTTAGGTCTTCCAATGTAAACTGCAGCTCATCCATAGCTTCCTTGATTTCTGTAATCCTCTTAATGTTGCACTTACTATTTCACAATTTTTCTATTATTCTCCTGATGATCCTGTTCTCTGGTGTTCTGATTAGATGTCCAAAAAATTAAACGCGTTTCTTCCTGATTGTGCTTATTACCGGTTCTATTTTCTTGTAGCCTGTTTCATTTGTAGCTACTCTCCAGTGTCCACCTTTCTGCTACGCTTTGTTGATGGACGTTCTGATGATTCTTCTCTCTATTTTGAGTATATTGTCTATTTGTGCAGTGTTAGTTGTTTCGAAGGTGGTTTCACTTGCGTATGTTATTTCTGGTTGAGTGACTGTTTTGTAGTGTTTTAATTTTATTGCTACTGACAGGCTTTTTTTTGTTGTAGGTGTTCTTGGTGATATATTGTGCTCTAGTCAATTTGTTTATTCTGTTATGCCATGTTGGCTTTTCATTTATGTTATATGTTATGATTTCTCCCAGATATTTAAATTTATCTAGAATTGTGATTTCTTGGTTTCCTATTGCAATTTTGTTTATGAGTGGTGGGTCAGTTAACATGATGACTGCTTTTGCAAAGGATATTCCAAGACCAATTTTCTATGCTATTTCCTGTAGTGAGATAACTTGTAGTTTGGTTTCCTGAATACTGCTGGACAAGAGAGCAAGGTCATCAGCAAATCCTAGACAATTTTCTGCCTTTGGGTCTTCCAATTTGGATGTTCTTTGGATTAGTCTTGTACCATTCCCTTATTATGTATTTATACTTTTATTACTATACAAACTTATTTATCATTTTAAAGTTTATTTTATTTTATACAATTTTTAAATTTCTTTCGTCGTTTTACACAAGGTACTACGTTCTAACGACTGTAAATCCTTGATTCCTCCCACTCCCTCTCCCTGCTTTCCCTCTGCTATTCCAACACCATCCTCACCATCACCACCCCCACTCCCACCACCACGACCTTTTCGCCCCTGCCTCTCTCCTCTCTCCTCTCCCCTACCACCACTAGTAGCCTAGTTAAGCCAGGGACAACAGCTAAAAACTGAAGTTTTCTGATGTGCAACTCCTGTGTAGACACGACAGTTGCTTTCGCATCTACATAGAACTGAAGATAATCAAGTGTGATCGAAACTACTCTTCTGTAAAAAAAAAGTGCAAGTGAGACGGAAAAAATAAACAATTTAAAAAATTTCAAACATCAAAAGAGGTGCTGGATTTTCTCACAGCGAAAATGTCGGCTATAGTGACTCCGCACTACGTCTTAAACATGTTTTTGGAAACCGAACTACTGAACTGTCGGTATCAACATCGATTCCTCAAGCTCTGTTCACGAAGAAATCAGTTCCTCTGTTCGCTCGGTGGATACAAAAGGCAGCAAATTATTGAGGCCAAATTGATGCCAGAAATCTCTCTACACAGTTCTGGACCATCGTCTAGCACATAAAGCACAGGTTCACGGTACATCACAACAGGGATGGAATTGGAGTGAAAGCTTCCAAGCGACCAGAACTGAGTACGTCTTTTAAATGCTGTAACACATCGCGTTACGGATCCTCGCAAGAACGCCAAGTGCCGTGACGAGCTCGTGCGTAGCCGCGTAAGGCCGGAAACAAAGGATCAGTCGAGAAGCAACTAATGAATTAGAAAACAGTTGACAGGTTTACGACCTTTCGGTGACAAACAAACCAGTGCTTATCAATTGTATTTCGATTTACATAAAAATTGAAACACCAACCAAAGCATCTGAATAACTACAGACAGGAAAGAAAGATTATAATAATAATTCCCCACATGCAGAGAAACCGATACCTGTAAACAGATTTCGGATGCCGTCATTTGGAGAGGAATTAATAATTGTTCACAATGGCGGCGATCATTAGAAAGATTCAAGTTTAAACGGAACGTCTTCTCGGGCTTGAGGCGCGCACGAATACAAAAAAGTCTGCCGTTCATACGAACGAGTCAGCGCCAGGTTAGGAAACCTATGGGTCAAGCAGGAAACGGCGAGTTCTGTGGAGCAGGAGGCGACAACTAGTCTACTGGCCACTCGGTAAGCTGGCACCAGAACTAGTTTCTTCAGCCGTAGGCACACTAGTGTGATGTGCAGGTCCGCTAACAAAATCCCAGAGCATCGACACTCAGGCCCACACTCTTTAGCGTCTTCTGGGAGGGACCACCACCAGCTGCGACTTCGCTGCAGACACGCTCCACCACGCTGCGGTAAAGTTAAACGATTCTTTACCTCGGGCGCAGTCTAGTAATGACGGTGGGTTCGATAGCCGTTTCGCTCGTTGGGTGTTCTCGAATATTTCGGAGTACTGCGGTACGATTCACCGAAGACTGACACCCCTCTTTTCTTGCTTTAACCTAGTTCTCATGGTTAGGAATTCCTTCTCCGAACTGTTGTCAAATTAGACTTGTGTGGTTATAGATCAATATTCTATGTATACGTCGTCCTGGAATGTTTTCATGTGTGTGGACGCTATCCTCGATTAAGAGTACGTCATTCTGCACTGAGTTTGGAAGAAAACAGTTCTTTTTTCAGAATGAGATTTTCACTCTGCAGCGGAGTGTGCGATGATATGTAATTTCCTGCCAGATTAGAACTGTGTGCCGGACCGAGACTCGAACTCGGGACCTTTGCCTTTCGCGGGCAAGTGCTCTACCAACTGAGCTACCCAAGCACGGTTCACGCCCGGTCCTGGAGTCTCGGTCCGGCAGACAGTTTTAATCTGCCAGGAAGTTTCATGTCCTTTTTTTATTTTCTAAATCATTTTGTTGAAGATTTGCTGTTACTGTCACCTTTTCCCATTGTCCATTGAAATCAGTGGCTCCCTGCAAGTAAGGTCGTGGTCCATGCCTTGCAGACAGCCGGAATCTGCATAGAATATTAATAAGTGATCTATCAATGCTTTGTCGCCCGCTAGCTGGGGCAAACACTTCTCATTCAGCCTGCCTGTGATACAAGAACCGTGGCAGCCAGCTAAGATGTGGCCGCGCAGTGTGGAGATTTCGCGAAAATAAAAAGGCTCGCAGCTGATGTTCAGCAGAATTGAATCTCTATCTCGAGCATGCTGGGGTTGAAACAAGTCTTCAACTTTTATGTGATGGCAATAACTTTTAGAGCAACCGTCTTAAAGTGCATAGAAAGTTTTATGTACTGTATTTATTCACAGCTGGACTCGGACAGGTTGCCCATTATCAAATCATCGTTGTACATAAGCCTTTCTTTACAAGTAGACGTGCATGTGCTGTTACTGTCCAGTAGCTTACATCGACATGTGGCTGTAATGCAACACTTAGAGTGTAGTGACCAAATTCATGGGATACCCCCTTATATCGTATTGGACCTCCTTTTGTCCGGAGTAGTGCAGCAACTCGACGTGCCATGGGCTCAACAAGTCCCTGATTGTCCCCTGCAGAAATACTGAGCCGTGTTGCCTCTATAGTAATCCATAACTGTGGCAGTGTTGCTAGTGCAGCATTCTGTGCACGAAATGACCTCCTAATTGCGAGGTAATGAGCGAGTTGTGGCCCCTGGAAATATTCTAAGTTCAGAGTTGGTGTGGCCGCACGGACCGCTCAGCGGGCCTGGGCTGCTCGGCAGGCCGACAATGTGGTGCCGGACGTTGGCCGAAGCAAGAGGGGTCCAGCGGCCGCGTGGCTGGGAATTCCATGGTGACGCTGTGTCGATGAAAGAGACTTGTATGCCAAGAGTGCCAAAGATGGCGGACTTTGCGAAACCATCATGGCAGACATTTCACAGTTCGTATAGAAATTAATAGTAGCCAGATGAATCATGATACCTCAATGATACCTCAAAATGAAACATGTACATTACTATTATTTGCACGACGATTCTGATGGTGTAATCAGATTTACAATATCTTTATTAGTTTAAAGTTTAGTATCTGATGGTAAATTATACAAGTAACACCCAGCAACGAATTTCCAAAATCTAAACGCTTCATCTGATTTCGTCGATCGATGTGTTTTTAGAAAGCTGTTAGTGTAAACCTAAATTGGAATGAATTATAGGCATGTAACTTCAATAGAACATGAGTCATCGATCGCGTCAGGCCATAAGTACCCCACAGTTACACGAGAAAACGGTAGCAGCATGCTTATAAATATCTGTCTATGTCTTTGTTTATATCCAGTGTACACTATTCACGAAGACATTGGTCAATTACACTCCTGGAAATTGAAATAAGAACACCGTGAATTCATTGTCCCAGGAAGGGGAAACTTTATTGACACATTCCTGGGGTCAGATGCATCACATGATCACACTGACAGAATCACAGGCACTAGTACAGTGTATATCCACCTTTCGCAGCAATGCAGGCTGCTATTCTCCCATGGAGACGATCGTAGAGATGCTGGATGTAGTCCTGTGGAACGGCTTGCCATGCCATTTCCACCTGGCGCCTCAGTTGGACCAGCGTTCGTGCTGGACGTGCAGACCGCGTGAGACGACGCTTCATCCAGTCCCAAACATGCTCAATGGGGGACAGATCCGGAGATCTTGCTGGCCAGGGTAGTTGACTTACACCTTCTAGAGCACGTTGGGTGGCACGGGATACATGCGGACGTGCATTGTCCTGTTGGAACAGCAAGTTCCCTTGCCGGTCTAGGAATGGTAGAACGATGGGTTCGATGACGGTTTGGATGTACCGTGCACTATTCAGTGTCCCCTCGACGATCACCAGTGGTGTACGGCCAGTGTAGGAGATCGCTCCCCACACCATGATGCCGGGTGTTGGCCCTGTGTGCCTCGGTCGTATGCAGTCCTGATTGTGGCGCTCACCTGCACGGCGCCAAACACGCATACGACCATCATTGGCACCAAGGCAGAAGCGACTCTAATCGCTGAAGACGACACGTCTCCATTCGTCCCTCCATTCACGCCTGTCGCGACACCACTGGAGGCGGGCTGCACGATGTTGGGGCGTGAGCGGAAGACGGCCTAACGGTGTGCGGGACCGTAGCCCAGCTTCATGGAGACGGTTGCGAATGGTCCTCGCCGATACCCCAGGAGCAACAGTGTCCCTAATTTGCTGGGAAGTGGCGGTGCGGTCCCCTACGGCACTGCGTAGGATCCTACGGTCTTGGCGTGCATCCGTGCGTCGCTGCGGTCCGGTCCCAGGTCGACGGGCACGTGCACCTTCCGCCGACCACTGGCGACAACATCGATGTACTGTGGAGACCTCACGCCCCACGTGTTGAGCAATTCGGCGGTACGTCCACCCGGCCTCCCGCATGCCCACTATACGCCCTCGCTCAAAGTCCGTCAACTGCACATACGGTTCACGTCCACGCTGTCGCGGCATGCTACCAGTGTTAAGGACTGCGATGGAGCTCCGTATGCCACGGCAAACTGGCTGACACTGACGGCGGCGGTGCACAATTGCTGCGCAGCTAGCGCCATTCGACGGCCAACACCGCGGTTCCTGGTGTGTCCACTGTGCCGTGCGTGTGATCATTGCTTGTACAGCCCTCTCGCAGTGTCCGGAGCAAGTATGGTGGGTCTGACACATCGGTGTCAATGTGTTCTTTTTTCCATTTCCAGGAGTGTATTTACTTTGTTTTAGAGAGCACAGAGACGTTAGTCTTTTGGCCTACTTTTGCTTGTTACTCCTTTGATATATGTTTATTTAATTTGTTTATGTATTTAATAATGTATGTTAGAGCGTGTTTATGGTCCAGCCATAGGAATATTTATTTAGTTTCAAGTTACTTAAATGTAAATCTAGTATTTTGAATCTGTCTCATTATGTTGTTATGTGCGTTGACTTGGAGATATGGTGGGAGCGCTCTAGCCAATCACAGCGCTCGTGAATGGGGAGACTGGATGGAAGTGGAGGACAGTACGCAAGAGGACAGGGAGTACGGGACGGTACAGCGCGACAGACACACAGTCGGCGAAAAGACCTGGACAGTGGAGCAGTTTGCGCATTGTTGTGGAGGATAGAAATATTTCGGAGTGCCGACCTGTGCTCTTGTGTGATTTCTGTGGCTTCTGCAGTGAAGATGTAGTATGCGTTCAGAAGTGAATATCTCGCGAGCTATGTTGTTGTTGTTCATAACTAATTACGTGAAGTAAGAATCTATTGTTTCTCTGTTATTCAACTTATATTTTATTTAATTGCTGGACCATCGACACCAGTAAGTGTTTTGCAGAAATATACCACATTCTCAAAAGTACTTCTACTATCGTACTCATCATTTAAAATCGTTAAGATAGTACCTGCAGATTTTATTTAATTGCAATCTTTCATTTATAAATTTATATGTAGCATTCATAACTTGCAATTGCCGAGTGACAGAAATCTTGGACCATTCGACTCATGTGTGTATTCTTATCGTATACTGTAGACTCAGAAGTATTTGGCCTGTAATGCGGCAACTACGTATTCCAGCCCCTAGACAATGAAACCAGCCAAAACTTTTGATGTTTAAACTTTAAGTCTGAGGGTACATAGTTGAGGGCCTCCACAACACCATTTTATCATTTTATTTGAAAGCCCGCACGATTGTGTCCCATAAAGGTTCGATTGGTGGTCAAATCATGCGCTCGAGTTGTCCAGAATGTCGCGAATAATTGTGGCCTGGTGATATGGGGCATCGTCATCCATAAAACTCCATCATGAAGTCCATGAATGGACTCAAATAGCCGAACATAGCCATTTTTAGTCAATGACCGGTACAGTTGGACCAGAGGACCCAGTCCATCCCATGTAAACACAGCCCACACCATTAAGGAGCCACCACCAGCTTGCACATTGCCCTTTTGACAATTTTGGTCCATGGCCACACACTAACCCCATCATCAGCTCTTACCAGCTGAAGTAAAGGTTCATCTGATCAACCAATATGGTCATGAGGCCCGCAGAGGCGTTGTAGGCGATGTCGTGCTGTTAGCAAAGGTCCTGAGGTCAGTCGTCTTGTTGCCATGCACCGTTAATGCCAGATTTCGCCCCACCGTCCTAACGGATGCGTTCATCGTACGTCCCGCATTGATTTTTGCGGCTATTTTACGCAGTGTTGCTTGTCTGTTAGCACTGACAACTGTACGCGAGCGCCTCTGCTCTCGGTCGTTAAGTGAAGGCCGTCGGCCACTGCGTTCCCCGTGGTGAGAGGTAATGACTGACACTTGGTAATCTCGACACACTCTTGACCCCGTGGATCTCAGAATATTGAATTCCCTAACGATTTCCGAAACTGAGTGTCCCATACGTCTAGCTCCAAAAATCTCTCTGCATTCAAAGTCTGTTACTTCCCGTCGTGCGGCCATAATCACGTCGGTAACATTTTTACATGAATCACCTGAGTACAGATGAGAGCTCCGCCAATGCACTGTCTTTTATACCTTGTGCAACAGTATTACTGTCATTTGTATATATGCATATCGTTAACATATGACTCTTGTCACCTCAAAGTGTATGCAAAAAAATGGTTCAAATGGCTGTGAGCACTATGGGACTTAATTTCTATGGTCATCAGGCCCCTAGAACTTAGAACTACTGAAACCTAACTAACCTAAGGACAGCACACGACACCCAGTCATCACGAGGCAGAGAAAATCCCTGACCCCACCGGGAATCGAACCCGGGAACGGGAAGCGAGAACGCTACCGCACGACCACGAGCTGCGGACAAAAGTGTATGCACCGGTGATTAGATAATGGACAAGCCTTCCGAAACAAGTCATCAATAAATAGACTTAAGACATTATACTAACAGTTCTTACAAGAAATGACTGTAACTCAATCCGCATAAATAGACGGAAAGACTTGATATTCTTCATAAACTGTAGTTCGGCGTTGCAGTCAGTCACGGTCATGAAGCACCATTTCATGTGCAGTATACAGCTGTGGAGAAGCCAGATGTCACACTGAGACTCAACGGAAGTTTTCTAAGGATGCTTGGTTCATCCACGAAGGACATTGGGCACAAAACTTGTGTTCGATTGGTGCTTGAACGCTTTTCGTCGTTATCACACGCTTACCAAGTTAAACAAACGGAAGCGTTACAGGACATTCAAAACTTGGTGCAATTAATCGTTAGCTTCTACAGTTAGACCAAGTGCGTCACTGAAACGCTAAACAGACTCCAGTGGGTAGTGGGCACAAGAAAGGCGTTGTGCGTCATGCACATTGTAAGATTCAAAATTCTCAGATATCACTTTTGAATAAGAGCCACAAAGCACATAATTCCTACAACTTACATTTCGTGGGAGAACAAGAGAATAAAACTGGAGTAAGTAGTTATTTGAAAAAATACAACTCAGCCTCTTTCTTATGTATTCCTATTAATACCAATACACGTTTCGGACTTTCACCCATCTTCAGTTGGCATAATATATATTCAGTCTTAAGCTGTACACCGCTAAATCATCGAGAGATATTTGTATGCTACACCTGGCCTACGGAAATTAATTTTTTCATTTAGCTGCTGTACCTCGCCAGTTGTATTTATCATATGTTACTGGTTAGATGTACTTACTTTCCACTCTACTAGTTATTTCGATTTTGCACAGAACAGCTCAGTATCGGCCATTATGTTGACTGACATTTTTGTTTACATCTCAAAATTGTATCTATGGTCAAAATTACCTACGGCTGCTGGAAGTACTACTTTTAGTTTGAGCCTCTCTAACACTACGAAACTGAAATTAAGTAGCGTGGATGTGCTGAATGCCAGTTTGGTTATTTCAGAAGTGAAGTACTGACTGGTTAATTGAACTATGTTAATTATTATATAAATGCTATAGTATGTCTTTGTACAAAGAGTAAAATATGTAATATTAATTCTTTATACTGTACTATTTTTATAATAACCAACGTAATTTCATGAACCAGTCACTACTACATTAATTAAATAACCATACCAGCATCCAGCACATTCGTGCAGAAGCTCAAACTAAAAATAGTACTTTCAGAACCTGTTAGTAAAATGTAACTTCGACCGCGTGTATAATTTTCCGATGTAAACGAAAATGTCAGTTGGCAATATGCCAGATACTGTGTTGTTTTTGTGCAAAACATAAGGAAAAAATGACTGCCACGATTATAAGGGCGAAAATCGCAGCAGCATCAACCAGTGCAGAAATAAGTACACCTAACAGGAAATATAACGTAAATATACAGCAAGCCAAGTATAGTAGCTAAGTAGTTGGCCATCTGCAGCATCCAAATTGCTGTCGATGACTGAATCACGCATTACACCAACTGAACATGGGTGAAAAGCCCGAAATGCTTATTGACATAAATAAAAATAGACAAATAATGACTGGTTCCTGTGTTTCTTCAAATAATATAGTCCACAGCCACGGAGCTCAACAACCAATAACATGCCGAGCTCCTGACGTTATAGTTTGAAAAAAGCACTTTGAGGAATTTTTCCGAACATGCAGAGCAATAGAGCCCTGTCTCGCACGACAGTTTCGGAACTTTCGTTTAAACGTTGACCCATGAGATGGAAGAACGACACCTACCTCACACGCATGTCATCTCTATTTGGTAAAGATTCGCCGTATGCCATATTGGCTTTCAATTGAAGCCCATATGTATATGTGCTGTTTGTAATCATCAGAAAATTGAGGATCGGAAACCCGTCGTTAAGCATGTGATTTGTTGTAATAATATGACAAGAAACGTTATATTGGCAGTTAAAGAATTATTGTAACTTACGTGTCATGAAACTCTGATGTATCAAGGCAACGGCACGCTGAGGATTCGTAAGAAATGCAATGTTCGTCGTACAGTTTGTTATAATTAAATGTCAGATAATAATGTATGTACGATTAAAGCTTTCGGCTACGATTAAAACTTTCAGGAGACGGTAGGATGCCAAGTTTGGCTATACAATAGCCACAGATGGACTGCAGTGAATAGCGTCGTAGAATTCAAAGATGTCGGATGATGTGCTGATGGTTAGAACGTCACTGCATAAAAAAAAAAAAATTTACTAGTCTTCGCGTTTTCTGATAGGTTCTGATGCTTTCTTATTACTTTAATAAAAGTGTATTCTTTCTGAGGAATGAGTTTGTTCGATTGGCTTGATCTACAAGATAGCATACATTACTTGCAGTAAGATATTTTGCACTTTCTTGTTACGTTTTGTATTTCACATGTTGTAAAATTCTGCTGCTGAATAGTAACTTTGATGAATTAAGAATGATCTTAGGATTTTCTAAAAGTGAGTATTACGAAATAATTTTTATCTTATGTGGAGAGCTATAGTAAATTTTATTGCACTACTTGTTTATAAGCCGATGTCCTCATTGGCTGGACATGTTACTTTCGTCCGGCCGGTGTGGCCGAATTTTTCTAGGCGCTTCAGTCTGAAACCGTGCGACCGCTACGGTCGCAGTTTCGAATCCTGCCTCGGGCATGGATGTGTGTGGCTGGTCCCGGCGGAGGTTCGAGTCCTCCTTCGGGCATGGGTGTATGTGTTTGTACTTAGGATAATTTAGGCTAAGTAGTGTGTAAGCTTAGGGACTGATGACCTTAGCAGTTAAGTGTCGTAAGATTTCACACACACACATGGATGTGTGTGATGTCCTTAAGTTAGTTAGGTTTAAATAGTTCTTAGTTCTAGGGGACTGATGACCTCAGATGTTAAGTCCCATAGTGCTCAGAGCCATTTGAACCATTTGTTACTTTCGTTTCTACCTTGTCTTTCGATACTGAAGTTTTTATTTATGTATACAACATGACTAGCATATGGACAATGCAGGGAAAGTGAGTTTTAATAGAGCTAACGTAGGAATTTCACGTCAGTCCATTTCGTAAACAGTGTAATTTGCGATCAAGAGACAGCTGACAACTGCCGGTGGAGGGCACTGCGCTCCTGTATACTATTTTGGGGACACACGTCCCGTATGCACTTGCCGCATCGTTTCTGAGCTTTCAGCAGCACGTAGAACTCGCCACGCTCAGCGTTGACGTTCGACAGCAAGGTCCGTATGCGGATGGCTGAAAAAGATTATCGTGCCCTATGGTCGTACAATCCGCTACACAATAACACATTTTGGGGACTGTACTGTAGATACAGACTTGAGTTGCGGCTCCAAAAATGCGAAGAACATGCTGTAACGACATATGTAGCAAACAGTTTGTAGGATTTCGAACTCATTCTTACCTTACTTGATTTATTTTATTTTATTCGCTGGGCTGTGCAGTCGACGTATTCGCCGAATAATATACAAAATATTTGATTTATTACACATGTTTACTGTTGCAAAGCGCAGCCAGCGATTAAAAACGAGTCTAGTTGTGAAAAGGTCACACTGTGTACGCTTGGACAGAGGAATAGTTAGGTGGATTATTATACAGTACGCACCTCCGTGATAGATAATGATCAGTTTGGCTTTAGAAAAGGTAAAGGTGTCAGAGCGGCAATTCTGACATTGCCCTTGATTACGGAAGCAAGAGTAAAGAAAAATCAAGACACGTTTATAGGATTTGTCAACTTGCAAAAACCGTTCGACACTGTAAAATGGTGCAAGATGTTCGGAATTCTGAGAAAAGCATTCGGGAGAGACGGATAATATACAATACGTACAAGGGCCAAGAGGGAAGAGTGGACGAGCAAAAACGAAATGCCAGGATTAAAAGGGGTGTAAGACGGGAATGTAATCTTTAAAAAAATTGTTCAAATGGCTCTAAGCACTATGGGACTTAACATCTGAGGTCATCAGTCCCCTAGACTTAGAACTACTTAAACCTAACTAAACTAAGGACATCACACACATCCACGCCCAAGGCAGGATTCGAATCTGCGACCGTAGCAGCAGCGCGGTTCCGGACCGAAGCGCCTAGAACCGCTCGGCCAGAGAGGCCGGGTGCAGTCTTTCACCCCTACTGTTCCGCTTATCGCAGATGCAATGATGGAAGTAAAAGAAAGGTTCAGGATTGGGACTAAAATGCCAGTTGAAACGGTAGCAATGATACGATTCACTGATGATATTGCTATCCTGAGTGAAAGTGAACAAGAATTACACGATCTTCTGACCGGAATGAACAATCTAATGAGTACAGAATATGGACTGAGAGTAAATCGAAGAAAGACGAAAGTAATGAGAAATAGCAGAAATGAGAACAGCGAGAAACTTGACATCAGGTCTGATGGTCACGAAGTAGATAATGTCAAGGAATTCTGCTACCTACGCAGTAAAATAACCCATGACGGACGAAGCAAGGAGGACGTCAAAAGTAGACCAGCACTGGCCAAAAGGGAATTCCTGGTTACGAGAAGACTACTAGTATCGAACATAGGCCTTAATTTGCGGAAGAAATTTATGAGAACGTACGTTTGAAGCACTGCACTGTGTGGTACTGAAACATGGACTGTGGGAAAACCGGAACAGAAGAAATCGAAGCACTGAAGATATGGTGTTGCCGGCGAATGTTGAAACTTGGGTGGAGCGAGGGAGCGAAAGGCTATTTACAATTTGTACAGAAACCAGATGGCAGTTACAAGAGTCGAGGGGCATGAAAGGGAAGCAGTGGTTGGGAAGGGAGTGAGTCAGGGTTGTAGCCTGTCCACGATGTTATTCAATCTGTATATTGAGCAAGCAGTAAGAGAGACAAAAGAAAAATTCGGAGTAGGTACTAAAGTCCATGGAGAAGAAATAAAAACGTTGAGGTTCGCCGATGACATTGTAATTCTGTCAGAGACTGCTAAGGACTTGGAAGAGCAGTTGAATGGAATGGACAGTGTCTTGAAAGGAGGATATAAGATGAACGTCAACAAAAGCAAAACGAGGATAATGGAATGTAGTCGAATTAAGTCGGGTGATGCTGAGGGAATTAAATTAGGAAATTAGACACTTAAAGTAGTAAATGAGTTTTGCTATTTGGGGAGCAAAATAACTGATGATGGTCGAAGTAGAGACGATATAAAATGTAGACTGGCAATGGCAAGGAAAGTGTTTCTGAAGAAGAGAAATTTGTTAACATCGAGTATAGATTTAAGTGTCAGGAAGTCGTTTCTGAAAGTATTTGTATGGAGTGTAGCCATGTATGGAAGTGAAACATGGACGATAAATAGTTTGGGCAAGAAGAGATTAGAAGCTTTCGAAATGTGGTGCTACAGAAGAATGTTGAAGATTAGATGGGTGGATCATATAACTAATGAGGAGGTATTGAATAGAATTGGGGAGAAGAGGAGTTTGTGGCACAACTTGACAAGAAGAAGGGACCGGTTGGTAGGACATGTTCTGAGGCATCAAGGGATCACAAACTTAGCATTGGAGGGCATCATGAAGGGTAAAAATCGTAGAGGGAGACCAAGAGATGAATACACTAAGCAGATTCAGAAGGATGTGGGTTGCAGTAAGTACTGGGAGATGAAGAAGCTTGCACAGGATAGAGTAGCATGGAGAGCTGCATCAAACCAGTTTCAGGACTGAAGACAACAACAACAACAACAACAAGGTTCTGCGCAGAATCGGAGAGGAAAGGAGTATGTGGAAAACACTGACAAGAAGAAGGGCAGGATGATAGGTCATCTGTTAAGACATGAGGGAATGACTTCCATGGTAATAGAGGAAGCTGCAGAGGGTAAAAACTATAGAGGAAGACAGAGATTGGAATCCAGCAAATAATGGAGGACGTAGGTTGCAAGTGCTACTACTCTAAGACAAAGAGCCAGTCGGAGGAGAGGACATCGTGGCGGGCCGCAACAGACTAGTCTGAAGACTGACTTGCTGTATGCTATCACTCTAATATGCCCCTAAAACAGCAACGTCCACAATCTGTATTTGGGATTACAAGTTATGGTCACTACTGAAAAGGATTCCACTTCTAAATCGACGTCCTTGCTTCGACTGATCCGGGCTGTTTCTCAACCGATGTGTCGGAATACATGTCCTCTAATCTTACGCAGATAAAATATCTAGATCAAAAATTTATCTCCATGTCATTTCTTGCAGTACCCAATTACCAAGACATTGCCCATCATTACACGTGATTATAATCATAAAACAAAGTGTTGTATGAACTTCATATGGTTTCTTTCATGCACGTAGGACAAAAACCTCATATAGGAGTGTAACGAAAGTTTGAGACGAACTTTGGCGTGACGCAAAGGAAAACAGGTTGAGAAACACGGGATCAAGGTGCGGTCGGGATCTAATGTTTCTGATAATTCACTGAGCACCGTGTGTAAATGCAGTGTCCTGAAGGTGTAGATATCTTTAGTTGAAGAATACCGTTGTGCCGATGATATTCTGTGCACCGTTTTCATCCCCGTGCATCTTGTATACATCATTTGACTTAGCGCAAGAAATTTTATCCATTCTCGTTATTCTTAACTGTTAAGTCCGGAGCGCGCAAAGCTTGGTGGTAGCTGTACGCTTGAGTATAAATTCTTTTAGATGAGCTTACTATCAGCAAAATTCCCCAAACACCTATTCTCTTTCTGTCGACAGAGTCCATAAGAAGGCAAACATTCTTTCTTTCTCATTATAAACATTATAGTCTCAGAGTTGAAGGTAGGATGCTGTAAAAACTCCTGCAAGGTATGTTCTCCTTTGGTCCCTCTGTGAATGAATCGTCTGAGTATCTCCACAGCACCGTCCAGTTAAATAATTGGAGCATGCAACGATATCTTCTCAATATCTTCCATACGTCAATTAACTGTCAGAGGTGAAAGAAGGTAATACATGGCAGTACTTTAAGGTGAGCCATTTTTGCTGTACTATGTGAGTCTAATCTATCTCCATTCCACGCACGTCCTCTCCAACATGTCTGGAGTGACAGTGGTTGTTATGAACTCAACAAATCACGCCCCTGAAATCTAATCGACTACTCACTGTAACGACCTTTGTAGACGTAAATGTTGTCAACTGTTCATCTCTACAGTGGTTTAGTCTATCTTGCCCCATCATCTTCCTAGCATTTATACATTGCTCATGTTCAGGTAATTCGGCACTACTATTTTATTAATCAACGAATACGACCACACCACTATTCAACAAAGAGCCTAGAACAGTTATTGTGGTAGCATTTTAGTTGAAACAACAATATTCGAAGCATACTTTATAGATTAAGTTTATTACCCCAACCACAGATATTACACCGTTTTTCTAATACATCTACCCATTTCTTAGCTGTCGAATTGGAGGAGGTGACACGTAACTAACCACCTTGTATGGCCGTTGGCGAAAATCTAACAACAAAAGACATGATCGTATAAACAATACAGTCCTCAGATCAAATATACAGAACATTTTTAGCAACGTGCGTCTCTCTGTTTCTAGGCCAAGATGTTTTTTCGTTTCTTTAACGCACAGTGAGACTCACAAACGGCGGGAATTACACTACTGGCCATTAAAATTGCTACACCAAGAAGAATTGCAGATGATAAACGGGTATTCATTGGACAAATATATTATACTAGAACTGACATGTGACTACATTTTCACGCAGTTTGGGTGTATAGGTCCTGTGAAATCAGCACCCAGAACAACCACCTCTGGCCGTAATAACGGCCTTGATACGCCTGAGCATTGAGTCAAACAGAGCTTGGATGGTGTGTACACGTACAGCTGCCCATGCAGCTTCAACACGATACCACAGTTCATCAAGAGTAGTGACCGGCGTATAGTGACGAGCGAGTTGCTCTGCCACCATTGACCAGACGTTTTCAATTGGTGAGAGATCTGGAGAATGTGCTGTCCAGGGCAGCAGTCGAACACTTTCTGTATCCAGAAAGGCCCGTTCAGGACCTGCAATATGCGGTCGTGCATTATCCTGCTGAAATGTAGGGTTTCGCAGGGATCGAATGAAGGTTAGAGCCACGGGTCGTGATACATCTGAAATGTAACGTCCACTGTTCAAAGTGCCGTCAATACGAACAAGAGGTGACCGAGACGTGTAACCAGTGGCACCCCATACCATCACGCCGGGTGATACGCCAGTATGTGGATGACGAATATACGCTTCCAATGTGCGTTAACCGCGATGTCGCCAAACACGGATGCGACCATCATGATGCTGTAAACAGAACTTGGATTCGTCCGAAAAAATGAGGTTTTGCCATTCGTGCACCCAGGTTTGTCGTTGAGTACACCATCGCAGGCGCTCCTGTCTGTGATGCGGCGTCAAGGGTAACCGCAGCCATGGTCTCGGGCTGATAGTCCATGCTGCTGTAAACGTCTTTGAACTGTTCGTGCAGATGGTTGTTGTCTTGGAAACGTCCCCATCTGTTGACTCAGGGATCATAGACGTGGCTGCACGGTCCGTTACAGCCATGCGGATAAGATGCCTGTCATCTCGACTGCTAGTGATACGAGGCCGTTGGGATCCAGCACAGCGCTCCGTATTACCCTCCTGAAGCCACCGATTCCATATTCTGCTAACAGTCATTGGATCCCGACCAACGCGAACAGCAATGGCGCGATACGATAAACCGCAATCGCGATAGGCTACAATCCGACCTTTATCAACGTCGGAAATGTGACGGTACGCATTTCTCCTCCTTATACGAGGCATGACAACAATGTTTCACCAGGCAACGCCGGTCAACTGCTGTTTGTGTATGAGAAATCGGTTGGAAACTTTCCTCATGTCAGTACGTTGTAAGTGTTGCCACCGGCGCCAACCTCGTGTGAATGCTCTGAGAAGCTAATCATTTCCATATCACAGCATCTTCATCCTGTCGGTTAAATTTCGCGTCTGTAGCACATCTTCGTGGTGTAGCAATTTTAATGGCCAGTAATGTATATCTTGTACATCAGCTACAAGCACAAAATAAGTTGTCAAGTTTTCTCACTTGTTATGTGCAGGAAACACCTGCAGAAGCCAGGCGGAAAGAGTGGCGAGACCGCACAATCGGCACGTGTCGCAGTGAGCCGCGCCACATTGTTTCTTGAGTCACTGGTCGTTGTCTCGACTTATAGCTCCAACGTTACGTGCCAGGAGTCTCTACGCAACAGCAGTTTCGGCGACATGTGGTTGTGAAGTTTCCGCACTCTACGATGAGAAGAGATTTTCACAAGCCGAGGAAAATGACAACTCTGGCGTTTCATGTGTAACATCAGTGGGTGTGTGAAGTGTCTAAATCACTCTGAGGTTTCCACTGTAGCATCCATTGTTTAATATTTCTTTTGTAAACAATACGTACACAAAAGCAAATAATTAATGGCAGTGGTGCAAGTCAATATTCAATCCTTGGAATGCTTTTCCTCAATTATGATTCACCCTCCTGTATATTCGTACGTGCTCAGCCGAGCATGTATTGAGCACTTACACATTACAAAACCAAGTAAAATACATGATTAAATTAATTATATTTATCGTTCACCAGTGGATATCACACATAAACGTTTTAAAGATTTCCTTCTAAAGAAAACGAAAAGCACTTCATTCCGGTCATCGTCACAAAATCCGTACCATCAATAATAGTATGACAAATATACAAATATATTATTATAGCCTTATTTTCATCATGAATGAAAAAATGCAAAAATATTGTGAAGATTGGAGACCTCTTGAGAATTGCAGGTCACAGAATTCCTCAGAAGATCCTGAACTACAAGCCGAATGTGAAAACAGATTTTGGAAGACCTCGAAAAAGTGAAAATGATTATCTCTGTGAGTTCGAAACAAGTCGCCTAATCCTTGAAAGGAAGATGATGATGATCTATATCTACACTTATACTCCACAAGCCACCGTAGCGTGCTTGGCAGAGAGTACCCTGTACCACTACTAGTCATTTTCTTCCCTGTTCCATTCACAAATAGAGCGAGGGAAAAACCACTGCCTATTTGGCTCCATATTAGCCCTAATTTTCGGATCTTATCTTCATGGTCCTTACGCTTAATGTATGTTGGCGGTAGTAGAATCTTTCAGCATTCACCTTCGCGTTCTCTAAACTTTCTCAATAGTGTTTCTCCAAAATAGCCGTCGTCTTGCCTCTTGGGATTCCCATTTGAGTTTCCAAAGCATCTCCGTAACACGTGTTGTTCGAACCTACTGGTAGCAAATCCAGCTACCCGTTTCTGAACTGCTTCTATGTCTTCCTCAATCCGACCTGGTATGGATCCCAAAGACCCGAGCAGTACTCAAGAATAGGTCACACCACTGTCCTACATGCGGTCTCCTTTACAGGAGAACCACTCTTTCCTAGAATTCTCCCAATAAACTGAAGTCAACCATTCGCTTTCTCTATCACAATTCTCACGTGCTCGTTCCATTTCGTATCGCTTTGCAACGTCACGCCCGTATGTTTAAACGACCTCTGTCAAACACGACACTAGTATTACTTTAACCGAACGTTAAACGTTTGTTCTCCCTATTCATCCGCATTAACTCACATTTTTCCACATTTAGATGTGGCTGCCATTCATCACACCAATTAGAAATTTTGTCCAACTCTTCTTGTATCTTCCTACAGTCACTCAACACCTCACCGTACACCACTGCATCATCACCAAACAACTACAGATTGCTGCCCATCCTGTTTGCCAAAGCGTGTTTGTATATAGGGAAGAATCGCGGTGTTATCACACTTCTCAGGGGCACTGCTGACGATAACCTTATCTCTCATGAATATTCGCTGTCGAGGACAACACACTGGGTTACATTAGTTAACAAGTCTTCGACCACTCCCTTGCCTGTGACCTTATTCCATATGCTTGTACCTTCGTTGATAGGCTGCAAATGGGCACCATATCAAATGCTTTTGGAAGTCCAGAAGTATGGAATTTGTCTGTTACCCTTCATCCATTGTTGCCAGTACATCGCGTGAGAAAAGGGCAAGCTGAGTTTCGGAGTAGGACGATTTTTATAGCCTTTCCACTATGGCTTTGTGGACATGCATTCCATATATATATATATATATATATATATATATATATATATATATATATATATATATATATATAACATACCTTGTCCTCTCCCTCCTTGTGTCCACCTCTTCCTCTCTCTGTCTGTCTACCTCATCTATCTGTCTATCTCCTTCTCCCCACCATCTCTGACTCTTCATTTCCTCATTTCCTCAATCCCTCAATCCCTTCTCTTTTTCCCATTTCCTCCATCCCCTCTCTGTGAAAATATCTTCTTCATCCCCTTACTCTTCCCATATCTGCCCCCCTCTTCCTTTTCCACTTGCTCACCACACCTCTACACCTTTCACCTCTGTTGTGCATCTCCTGCTGCTCCCCACACTCTTTCCATTTCCCCCCTCTTCCTCACTCTGTCCATCACCTACTCTATCCATCTCAACCACTCCCCACCCATGTTCATCAACACAAGTGTAGTCTTTGTAAAATAGTTCAATAAAGCATGTCGATAGTACTCTCACAACATGCATCTCATGCAGGGCAGCCTACGCCTTGGAACCCAGAAAGCGATTTCTTGCCCCTGATGTGTATGCTGCCCTGAAGAGAAGGCTGACTGGGCAGGTTGTGAAGAGCAGCCTATTCGCCGGAGGATGAAAAAAAAAAGGATTTTTGCCCATAATTCCACTCCTGTTGGAAATAGGAATCTATAAACAATACAGTGCTGATACTCATGAAGCCAGATGTTTCTGTGCCACATCTGGTTGGAACTAGTCAAGGGATGTGGGAGAAGATCCCAGACATACACACATACACTAGATTTTATACACGTAATAGATATGTAATCTATCCCATGCAGTCTTATTTTTACGGTTCTGTTCTTACATTAATGTCACTAGCTGTTGCTGAACTTTCCTGTTAATGTCTAAACATCTTCAGTGTTGTGGATAACCCTAATAGTTTTTTTACTAGTGCAAAATGACACATAAACTTCTTGTCACATTTCTCTCTGCCACTACATGACACATGTGCGTGCCACATATCATTCCATGGTATAATAACTTTGAAGGCCATCTGATGACGTTTCAGTTATTAATATGTGAAATAGTGGCTAAAGAAGTAAACTAATAATTTTTTAGGTATCATATAATCAGGCACAGCCCTTGACACACTGTCCACATAAACAAAGTATTTTTTATTAATTTCTTGTCAACAAATATCATCTTACCACAGTCTGATCTTTACTTTTTTTCTGTGATTGCTGTTTGGGATCTCAAATCTCGAAGTGAGCTACCCAAAACTAAGCAAAAACAAAAAAATATCAGTATGCTGTAACTCCTTGATGTTTTGAGGGATAATGCTGCAGAGTTGTAGAAAGTCTTCTTCTGAACATGATAATTGACAGATACATTCACAAAGTGTGTTCCTAGTAAATATATCCCCACGTTTTGGCTGCTCCCTATATAGTAACTACACATAATTAATATTTCAATTTATTTTGTAATTTTTCCCACTCTCTAAATCAAGCAGGGGTTGTCTCAGCGACAGATGCTTTACTTTCACAGCTACTTAGCCCTGATTAAAATTTCACCCATTTTCACAGAGAGTGAAGAACCTGTGTAAATTCGCGAGGAGAACTGGGATGAACTTCATAATTAACACAACCTTCCATTCTAAGATACAAGTGTCTTACGTCAGTTTCTAGGCGAATAAATTAATTCAAATGAATAATGTCACATTTTAACGACGTAGAACCCCTTTATCACAAAAATGTTGCCATTAGTAACGTAATTCCATTTAGACAACTCCCTGAATCCACTCTCCAACGTGAATCTTCTCACGCGCTTCTCAACCCCAGAATAATCACGGTTTATTGAGATAAGCGAGGCCCTCGGCAATGGCCCTGTTTATGGAGCTGCCAACGGCGGGGATCGACTTCATTGGTTCCGCAACCGTTCACTCCACAACGACGCAGTAAGATTGGGTCGCATCTCGTCCGTTAAAGAAGAACGCAGTTAATTTCGTTGTCTTATTTGAGAACTGTGATACCCGTGATGCGGTGTAATGAAAAGAGAAATCAAATATCTGTGACTGCGGAAATGAGAAGTCTCTGAAGGGTGAACAAAGCAAAACCGGACGGTGCTCCTGTGTTTCTACGGATAGAAATAATGCGTCGTAATTCGTAAGCCTAGGGCTCACACTTTGCGCAGTGCATGGAGGTGTATCGTTAATGTGTTTGTGTCCGATGTAAAAACACAGAACAATAATACAATACATATATACTATAGGTTCAGTTATATATATCGTGCATTTCCAAAGAGGTCTAGAATTCCAACAGTGATAATTATAATAGTTACAGGGCCAGGTTTCTACTTCAAAATTCCAAGAAAACTACTTCTATACAAACTAAATACATTTCATCCCCACAATTCAGTTGTAGTCAGTGTCGGTCCTTCGTGAAATATAACGTATGGATGGAGTGAGACTATGGTATCTATCACTACAAAAGCATCCTTATTTATAACATCGCCTATTGAGAATGAGATTTCCACTCTGCAGCGGAGTGTGAGCTGATATGAAACTTCCTGGCAGATTAAAACGGTGTGCCGGACCGAGACTCGAACTCGGGACCTTTGCCCTTCGCGGGCAAGTGCTCTGCCAACTGAGCTACCCAAGCACGACTCACGCCCCCTACTCACAGCCTTACTTCTGCCAGTACCTCGTCTCCTACCTTCCAAACTTTACAGAAGCTCTCCTGCGAACCTTGCAGAGCTAGCACTCCTGGAAGAAAGGATATTGCGGAGACATGGCTTAGCCACAGCCTGGGGGATGTTTCCCGAATGAGATTTTCACTCTGCAGCGGAGTGTGCGCTGATATGAAACTTCCTGGCAGATTAAAACGGTGTGCCGGACCGAGACTCGAACTCGAGACCTTTGACTTTCGCGAGCAAGTGCTCTGCCAACTGAGCTCCCCAAGCACGTCTCACGCCCCGTACTCACAGCCTTACTTCTGCCAGTACCTCATCTCCTACCTTCCAAACATTACAGAAGCTCTCCTGCGAACCTTGCAGAACTAGCACTCCTGGAAGAAAGGATATTGCGGAGACATGGCTTAGCCACAGCCTGGGGGATGTTTCCCGAATGAGATTTTCACTCTGCAGCGGAGTGTGCGCTGATATGAAACTTCCTGGCAGATTAAAACGGTGTGCCGGACCGAGACTCGAACTCGGGACCTTTGCCTTTCGCGGGCAAGTGCTCTGCCAACTGAGCTACCCAAGCACGACTCACGCCCCCTACTCACAGCCTTACTTCTGCCAGTACCTCGTCTCCTACCTTCCAAACTTTACAGAAGCTCTCCTGCGAACCTTGCAGAGCTAGCACTCCTGGAAGAAAGGATATTGCGGAGACATGGCTTAGCCACAGCCTGGGGGATGTTTCCCGAATGAGATTTTCACTCTGCAGCGGAGTGTGCGCTGATATGAAACTTCCTGGCAGATTAAAACGGTGTGCCGGACCGAGACTCGAACTCGAGACCTTTGACTTTCGCGAGCAAGTGCTCTGCCAACTGAGCTCCCCAAGCACGTCTCACACCCCGTACTCACAGCCTTACTTCTGCCAGTACCTCATCTCCTACCTTCCAAACTTTACAGAAGCTCTCCTGCGAACCTTGCAGAACTAGCACTCCTGGAAGAAAGGATATTGCGGAGACATGGCTTAGCCACAGCCTGGGGGATGTTTCCCCCAGAACTAGCACTCCTGGAAGAAAGGATACTGCGGAGACATGGCTTAGCCACAGCCTGGGGGATGTTTCCCCCAGGCTGTGGCTAAGCCATGTCTCCGCAATATCCTTTCTTCCAGGAGTGCTAGTTCTGCAAGCTTCGCAGGAGAGCTTCTATAAAGTTTGGAAGGTAGGAGACGAGGTACTGGCAGAAGTAAGGCTGTGAGTACGGGGCGTGAGTCGTGCTTGAGAAGTAAGGTTATGAGTACGGGGCGTGAGTCGTGCTTGGGTAGCTCAGTTGGCAGAGCACTCGCCCGCGAAAGGCAAAGGTCCCGAGTTCGAGTCTCGGTCCGGCTCACCGTTTTAATCTGCCAGGAAGTTTCATCGCCTATTGAATTTTAATCTGAAACAGTGTAATTCAACAATTGGTTGTCGGAAATTACATAGTAGGACCTCTTTCATGAAATGACTGATTCAAAACTATTTCGTATATCTTAAAAGCCCTCTTTTCTTGACAGTGTTTATAACTGTTTGCTGTGTGCTATTATTGTACATTAAATCTGAAATTTATGCCTAAAACTTGAGAGACGTTATTAATGTTTTTAGCGTATGGCTAGCATCATATCATACAAGGAAACGGTTTCCCTTTAAAAATACTTACACAGGTATTTACCACACAGAAAGAAAGTTGTGTTGATTACATTTACAATATTTAGAAAGAACAAAAGATCACAGGTTTATGTTCAGCTGCTGAATACACACAGCTTATGCCCTAGTTGCTAACAGGAACTCCTTCGGATCGATTTGGGCACGTGTGTGTGATATGCTGAATAGTTTGTCGTTCTGCACCCCAGTCACAGCTGGGTGATGTCGTCAATTCCCATACGTACGAGGGTCGTTAAATAATTAATGCCCCACATTTTCTTAAAAAGCCATTAATATACACAGACAAACGTCCTTGTTGATGCTTCACATTTGATGTTTTTTTCTGTGCGGCGGTGAAGCTTCGTATCGTTCTGGCAGATGGCAGGGCCGTAGTACAGCGTCAAAATGGCGTTGCATACGACTCACGTTACAAGCAGCATGCTGTTATTGAATCCTTGTGGAATGAAGAAAAAGAAAAGGTGGTGAACATCCATAAACGTTTGTGTGCAGTGTATGGCGATGCTGCAGTTGATAGGAGTACAGTTGGGCGATGGGTAAAGAAAGTTACAGCCTCAGGAAATGCAGAAACAGAGCTCCATGATCAGCCATCAGCCACGCTCGGGTCGTCCTGTCTGAGCCACTGCTCCAGACATGCTGAATAGTGCGGATTTCATTATTCGTGCCGACCGGCGCATCACAACTCGACAACTGGCTCTACAGTCGTCGGTCAGCATTGGAAGTGCGTCTGCAATGATCGAGACTCTCGGCTATTCAAAGAGGTGCTCACGACGGGTTCCACGAATGCGCACAGCAGACCACAAGATTCAAAGAAATGTCATTTAATCTGAATCTTTGGAGCATTTTGAGACCGACGGAGAGCCCTTTCTGTCACGGATCGTTATGGGGGACGAAAGCTGGGTGCATCATATTGCGCCGGAAACAAAAAGGCAGTCCATGAAGTGGCATCATCCTCCTTCTCCACAAAAGAAGAAATTCAAGACAACCCCCTCTGCCGGAAATGTTATGGCGATGGTCTTCTGGCATTGTGATGGCGTTATTCTCGTGAATGTGATACCAGGAGTGTCAACCAACAATGGTAAAGCGTACGTGAAGACTCTAAATAAACTGAAGAACCGCTTCCGACGTGTTCTATCGGACAAGTACCCAGGAAAAATCTTGCTCCAACACGATAATGCACGCCCACAAACAAGTGTGGTAACCTGGGAACACATCGCCAAATTTGGCTGGACATCATTGCCTTATCCACCCTACAATGCATACCTGGCACCCTTGGACTTCGATCTCTTTGGGGCGCTTAAAGATTCACTACAGGAAACACACTTTGAAGATGACGAGAGTAGTCATGCAGTGAAAACTGGCTGCGCCTACAGGACAAGAACTTTTACTAGCAGGGAATATATGCTCTTCCACAACGTTGGCGCACGGCCATAGAACATGATCGAGACTACGTAGAATAATAGGACATGGACAAGACATGTTGATGTATATTGTCACCAAATTCTGACTCTTAACAATAAATATGTTCTGAGAAAAACGTGTTTGGCATTACTTACTAGATGACCCTCGTACATTGAGTCAACACATCTTCCACTATTTGCCTTATTCTGATGAGTGTGGACCAGATCCTGTGATGAACTTCAAACCTTGGTGACCCGGTCGAGATGCAGAGCATCTTCAGCCGTTCTGCCATATTTCTGTTCATCGGTCTGCCATTGTTGTTACGGTGTCGACCAGAGATTTCGCACATTGTAGAGGTGGGTGACGGGAGCAAAGTCTGTTTTTACTGAGTACAGGAATGTCCTCATGTGTAGGCAGCAAAGTATCTCCAGCTATTTTTGCAAACTCTCGCTTGAGAGCAGCTTCACGGCACAAAATGGGGGAGCTGTATGACCAAGAATAGGCATCCATACGTGTTAAGAAAACCAGATTGTTTCACATGTCAGCATCACATTTTAAATTCTAGAATGCATTCTTGTCCATATATAGCCTATGTGTAGTTTGCGCTTGACAACTAGTAACTTTGCTTCAAAGGTATGAAAATACAAGAGATGTTCATGGAATCATCGCTGAAGAAAGTCGTCAGGAAATCACTGCTGGTGCTCACGGAAACATCTACCTCCTACTTTTGAGATCAGCAATTTAAACAACCATATCGTTGAGAGCTGACTGAGAAACGACCATCTCTTGGTTCTTTAAATGCTATTGCTAACACTTTCTAGATGCCAATGTACTAAAACAAGCCCTACCGACCAGGGGTGGAATATAGCTCCCTGATCCTGTTGCTATAAGCCAGTATTTTTCAACCTTTTTGAACACACGACCCCTTTCCGAGTAAAAATATTCTGGCGACACCCAGAACCATAATAAAAGTATTTCAGCGATTTCAAAGGCCACGTATTTAATTTTCTTTCTATTGATACTATACTGATCAAGAAAGCAATATGAAAAGAGGTTGCAATGCTTTGTGGGCAGAGATATAATATTCTTTGTCGCGGTAGAGGCGTGGGGGTGAGAAGGGGTCAGCCGGGGCATAGTCGAGCGTTTCCGGTCACTGCAATCAGTTGCCACAGTACGCCAGCAAGTATGGACGTGATTATTGTCTTAGCGCTTCGCTCTGAGCGAGCATAAAATAGACAGGTTTCTCAGAAGATCTGTGCAGCCCACCATGAAACATACGTTACCACCCATACTGCAACTGCTTTCTCCCGCGATCGCGACCTTCTGAACAAGGCTTTGCGACCCCCCCCCATCCCCCCACCCCCCCACCCCCCACCCCCCCAGGGTGTGGCGACCCACAGGTTGAAAAACACAGCTCTAAGCTATATTCATTTTGTGTGATTCTTTGAGTTACACATGAATAGACAAGGGGCTAATTATAAACAACTTTTTAGTAAAAAACTCCCTATCTGACATACCTGAGACCACACACATTTGACACTTTTTCCCTGAGATTTCCAAGAATGACAAATTGTGAAATTTCGCGTATGAATTCTCTGTACTAACTGACTTCGCCTATAAATTATTGCAGCTTTTTTCAGACGGTTAGGGCAGGTAGCTTGCCAGTTGTCTGAACAGGTCAACAAATTACGATTGTCATGGAGCTAGTTAACACAGCGAATAGGAAAGGGTGTGTCAGAAACAACGCCCAGTTTGAATTACTATAAACCGAATTTATTTATTAGAAAGAAGAAAACAAAACGCATCATTCTCTTCAAGACATGTTGAGATTTAAACGCGAAACACAATATCCGGCATAGCACCATCCCCACCCCTACTAGCCCTACATCTATATCTACATCTACATGAATACTCTGCAGTTCACAATTAAGTGCCTGGCGGAGGTTTCATCGAACCACCTTCAAACTGTTTCCCAACCGTTGCACACTCTAACAACGTGCGGCAAAAGTGAACACTTAAATCTTTCAGTGCGACCTATGATTTCTCTCATTTCATTATGATCATTCCTCCCTGTTTAGGTGGGCGCCAACAAAATATTTTCACACACTAGAGAAGAAAGTTGATGGCTGAAATTTCGGGAAAAGATCCTGCCGCAATGGAAAACAACTGCGTTTCAACGGATGCCGCCATAATTCACGTATAATATCCGTGGCGCTCTCTCCCCTATTTCACGATAGTACAAAACGAGCTTCCCTTCTTTGAACTTTTTCGATGTCCTTCGTCGATCCTATCCAGCGCGGATCCCACACCGCACAGCAATGTTCCAGAAGAGGACGTACAAGCATAGCGTAGACAGTCTGTTTAGTAAACCTGCTGCATTTTCTCAGTGTTCCGCCAATAACCGGTAGTCTCTGGTTTGCTTTGCTCACAATGTAATCTATGTGATCGTTCCATTTAAGTTATTTGCAATTGTAATCCCTAAGTAGTTGAATTTACAGCCTTTGGATTTCTGTGATTTATCGTATCCGGAATTAAGCGAATTCCTTTTGGTACTCATGTGGATGACTGCGCACTTTTCATTCTTTAGAGTCAATTGTCATTTTTTCACCATACGGGTATCTGGCCTAAATAGTTTTGCAATTTGTTCCGATCATCTGATGATTTTATAAGATGCTAAATAATGACAGCTTGCTGCACAAAATGTAAGAGTGCTATTCCAACTGTCTCCAAAATTGTTTATGTACATCACGAACGGTAGTGGACCTATAACACTTCCTTGGGGAAAGCCAGATGTTACTTGATTTGTACTCGAGTTCGTAGTAGAACCGTGACCATTCTGACAGAAAATCACGAATCCAGTCGCACAACTATGATTTCCATCACCCGTTCACACATTTCCCAATCAGCTTCGTGGAGGACATGTCGACTTTCTTGTTTGAGTCCCAACAGATTAAAGGGTTTATTCGGGTAAACTTGTGACTTAGGGTGTGCTCGTAGAAAAAAAATCACAAAGCGTCAGGTCAGAAGACCGAGGTGGGTAGGTTTGGTCTCTGCGTAACGAGATTAGCTTGTCTGGGAACTTCTCACAAAACAGGTCTCCTTAAGTGTGGCAAGTTGCGCCGTCTTGTTGGAACCATAAATTCTCAGTGTTCATTTGATGCAAACGGAACCAAGCGAAAGCAATGTGCATCACGAGATAAGGAACTCCAATATCCGTGACAGCGCTTCCTTGTTCTTCAAAAAAGTAAGGACCTATTAAGCGCATACCAAACCATAACCTAACTCACTGAGAATGCATGCCTTTTTCGTGAATTTCTCATGGGTTCTCTGATCCCTATATTCGGCAGTTACGCTTGTCCACAGAGCTGTTTAAATGGAAGTGAGCATCATCTGAGAAAATGATCTGCTTTGTGAAACCACGACTCGGCTCCCTCGTTCCTTTTCCGGCATCTATTGCACAAATTGATGTCGTTTTCCATGATCCGCTGGTCTAAGTTCCTATGTTAATTGAACTCTGTACGGGTGGAAGTGTAAAAGTTTTGTTAAGATCCTGTGCATTGTTACTGGACACAGCGCATTTTTTAGCATGACGGCGATATGACTTTCCCGGACTCACATTAATAGAATAACCACAGCAACAACATTTTCCACACTCCAGCCACTTCCAGGGCGTCCAGGGCTTTTGATGTCTACTGTTTAACTTGTTTCTTCAAATTTCTTGATCAAACTACGAATAGTGGATTCATTTGGGGCATTGGCATGTCCAAGAATAAGAGTTTCCAAAACTTTCACCATGATGTAGTGAGTTTTCACAATCAACACTCGCTGTTCCGTACTGTATTTTCCCATGCCGGAACTCTACACTGCCTGAGAGACAAAAGCACTGTGTCAAAACACAACCTCAATGATCACTTATCAGGAAACATGAAAAACAATGTCCCCAGCAACAATAACTAAAAATAACGGGATTTTCAAATTCGGCGTTCTTTTTGATACACCCTTTAGACTGCATTAATTGCTCTAAACAATGCTCACAGGAGCACTTTCAGTTCCGAATAGTAAGTAATTGTACTGATAGATGCTAAAAGGTGAATTAATAATCATAATTTTCTTACAGGTTTCGTCTAGAGGTAAACGGATGTACGCGTCATCTAAATCAATTTTCAACTTCTTCTACATGGGGAGCTGGGCAGTTTCTACCACGGATTGAGCGTTTACTGTGTATCTGAAATCGCCACTGACTTAACGATCGTAGAGTCTGTGTATAACGACTACATGTGTGGCTCATTGTTTCAACGAAATAGGAGTGATGACGTCTTGTTCTTGCATTCACTCGGTTCTCTTTACGCACTGATGAACTACAAAATTATAACCACTACCCAACCGTGAGATTAATTGCCACCTGGGAGCTTGTGACCAGGTGGCGTGGTAAGTACATAGTCAGAGCGGAGACGTATGGGAAATCAGTCTAGCAATGGGGCAGTCTATAAATGGGGGAAATCCACTGACACAAGCGACTGTCATGAACACCTATGGAAAGTTGTTGCAGGACAATAAAACTATGAATGCACAGTAAAGTGTCACACGTCCGTGCCTTATTACAGAACATGGAGGTCGGAGGCTTGACCAGGATAGGCTGCGATCCGAAGCAGATGTGATGACACATTATACTGGTGATGTGGGCACAAGTGTTTTGGCCCACACTGTTGTTTATGGGGCACTGCAGCAGATGACCCCCATACGTTCCCACATTGACCCAAAGACGATGTCAGTTATGATTATAGTGGGCAGAGGATCATCTAGATAGCGCTTTGGATCAGTGGAGATACCTTGTTTGGTGATATTAGGCATGGCATCCTAGACATCAGGCGCCGATGGCAACACGCACAGCTTATTTGTCATGTGGGCTGCAGCGATCTCAGTCCCTGAAGTGCAGACAACAAGGTACTTTACAACCTCAGGACTCTACAGCTAGATGAGCAGAGGTCATCAACAGCGCTCTGGCCAGACCACCAGGCAAGGTACATAGTGATGGTAAAGGTCGTTAACATATCGCATCTCTTCATTCATCCACCACGTTACATGCCTAAAATAGGCCCACAGGTTTTCATCAGATCAGTGAGGCGGCTATTTACGAAGGCACACATGCTCCAGACAGCAGTTACATCGCAGCTAACAACCTGAAGATCTCCAAAATCCCACGACAAGGACGCGGCCATCGACTTTAGGACAGCACACCGTCTTCTCAGCTGGCACGCTAAGCGATCATCCTCAGGGGCGCCGTCTCAAAGCCAGCTGTTTACCGCGACCATTCATATCGCTCCAGCAGGGTCTGTAGCCAGCTGACTACAGCATGACCGTCTCTTCCTTTGGACGCAGTGCCGCCATCTTTGTCTCTTTTTACCCTGCCTTAAAGATCTCCTGCTGCTTGTTCCCAAAATGCGCACCTGACCCAGTGTCTTCTTATTTCATGTACATACTTTGCGAGCTAACATCCCATAGATGTTCGGGGTCATATGCGGTTCCTCTTCGTCGAAATGTTTTGGCTCAAACTCGTCTAGGGGTTGAACCGCACGTGTCGTATTACACGCCCTAAATTAGACTGTTGTCACCCTTTGGTTAAATTGTCTGGCTGATGGCAAGTTTGCGAAATACAAAGTTAACATAACATATAATAACAGTAAGAATGGTATCTGGAACTAAATTAACAATCCATAAATGATGTAGGCCACCCAGCTGCGATTTGGTTAGAATAATGTTTATTCAGAAAGCAAACTCGGTCCCTTCCGCCGGAGGTTCGAATCCTCCCTCGGGCATGGTTGTGTGTGTTGTTCTTAGCATAGGTTAGTTTAAGCTAGCTTAAGTAGAGTGTAAGTCTAGGGACCGATGACCTCTGCAGTTTGGTTCCTTAAGAAGTCGCACACATTTGAACATTTTGAGAAAGCAAACTAATAGCGAAAGAGGTCGTATTTAGAGTTAGTGTTACACTCGAGCGCATATCCAATAGACACAGTTCGATCATTCACAATCTCATCGCGAAATACAAGTTATCTACGCGAAAAGTTAAGAGTTCACACCAGGCGCGCGGCTGCTCACCGCTCAAAGTCCCGCGATATCACAAAACGCTTCCTAGCTGCCTAAAGACCGACTGTCCGCTTTCGCGTCTCAATCCGAACTGTACCCTTTAATGTCTCCAGCTGAACTGTCCGCTTTCGTGAATGCACCAGCACTGTCCCTCTGCCAGTCCCCAGCCGTGTTTCCCGCGCTCCGAATATCCTCGCTCAACTTGCTAGAGCAGATCCCTTTCGTGAAGCCGTCCACCTTATTGGCTACAGCTTATTCTATATTATTTTACATTTTAACATATTTAAATAATCAAAGCTTGACCGCTTCACTTAAATTCTTTTACATAAAACCAATAAAATTTTCTTCTTAACTTTGAATGTCACTGTCAGTACACTCGCACCAATGTGCTTTCTGTTAAATAAATAAAGAACAAAAGTAAGTATTATGCACTAAACATTACAACAAGTATTCTATTACCTAATGATTCAATAAGGTGTCACGCTGTCATCGTTCAGTGTGTTTTGTGTGGAGGAAATGATCTGATGCTTAACTGAAAACACTGATACTTTAAATTTACTATATCTTTTAAACAAATGAAGGTACAGAGTTGATAGTTACAAAATTTGGCCGGCCGAGTGGCCGAGCGGTTCTAGGCGCTACAGCCTGGAGCCGCGCGACCGCTACGGTCGCAGGTTCGAATCCTGCCTCGGGCATGGATGTGTGTGATCTCCTTAGGTTAGTTAGGTTTAAGTAGTTCTAAGTTCCAGGGGACTGATGACCTCAGAAGTTAAGTCCCATAGTGCTCAGAGCCATACAACATTTGTCATTTTAATGATGCGCTTGTATAAGAAATGACGATCGTTAAGATCGACTAAAGCGTTCAGATTTTAGCATTGAGGTCTTTCTCACAAAACTTCTGAATTTCTGTCTAACAGTAAATCCTAAAGTATTAAACATATGATCAGTATTCAAGTTTTATTGCGATCACCATGAAAATTTATGAAGGATGGTAGATTAAAATTACTGTGGCTTCATTCCCTGCATTACTACAGAATTAAATAGTTTCCATAAATTTTTCCCTTTAAGATCGATCTTAGGTGTGCCATATTTAACACTGCTACATCTCCTTGGCCACAAAGGGCTTCTGTTGGGTTTCCATACGACATAGGTTCTCGTCTGTCTCACTCGCACACTACAGCGCTTAGGCGACAATAGACGTCTGTGAGTTTCCCCATCTCATGGTGACTCTGCGCTGTTTGTGCCATGCGGTTCTAGGCGACAGGGTTCGTTCTGACAAGAGTCAGCGAGAGCGAAATGCTTGTGAATTCACAAATTTCTGTTTCTTTCTGTGCCTAATTTATGCACTCAACATCCGAATGTCTTCCAAGTGCTTCCAAACAACACTGTGTTCTCTGAACTACCTGCCTGCTAAGCTGGGAGGTAATGTGCTCGCCTCCCATGCAAGCAGGCCCAGGTTCGATTCCTGACTGGGTTGGGGACTTTCTCCACTCGGGGACTCAGTGTTGTTTTGTCCACATCATCATTCCATCTTCATCACCGGCGCGCAAGTCACCCAGTATGACGTTGAATGAAATAGGACTTGCACTTGGTGACCGAACTTCCCCGAGTAGGGGCCTCCCAGCCAACGATGCCATCTGCTCATTTCCATTTTTTTCTCTTATTACTGCAAAATGCCATTTTATTCGAGGTGCTTTCGCACTACATCTTATCCCCCCAGATGCTTCCACACCACACTTTCCCTCCCACATGCTTTCATACAATGCAGTTGTATCCTACGTGCCTACGTATGACAGATTGTCATCCCTAGGGATTTCGCGTCATTTTCATGAGTTTTGTTCCATTTCCTTTTCCCCGCTTTTATGCCCCGTGTCTCTAGTCTGTCACTTACGTGAGATGGTCTCCATACAGACTGGCTTTTGGCAGCTTGTACATTCACTAGCAGTCTTCGCAGCCGCCACAGGGCAGCCTTACCATCCACTCAGTCATAGCTGTTAGAAGTCCTTGCCACTTCCACAACAAGCACAGGGGTCTACTTGCCCTACAACACCTGGCCCGTACTATGCCACGTGGTCAGTTGGTGCTGGTCATCACCTGCAGACTTCGCTTGGAGCACCACTTCCTCGCCCAGAATGGTTTTGGGGGATGGGGGAGGCAGGCCGTGGTTCCTTGGACATCGGGCGCCAACAACACAACGCACAACTTATTTGGCATGGGGGTGTAGCAAGCTCAACCCTTACAGTCCAAACAACATGGTACTTTGCAAATCCGGAACTCTGTGGCCAAGTGAGCAGAGGGCATCAACAGTGCTTCAGCCAGGCTATCAGGCAGTGTACATAGCGGAGATTAATGACAAACCTCATCTCTTCATGCATCCGCCGTGTCACTTACCGAAAATAGGCCCACATGATGGGCTAGTTAGGGTGGTGTGTGAACTCCACACTGCAGTTCTGTCGTTGTCAGCAAACTGAAGACCTCCACTACACCACTCCAAGGACTAGGCCATGGACTTCTGGACACACACCATCTTCTCAGCTAGGACTCTAAGTGATCAGTGACATACTTGTCAAGACTTGGTGTAACTGTATTGTTTTTCTTCTAGCTAGCAAGATAGTTTCAGACTGGTAATTTCTGCTCTTGTCGGACTTAGATATTTCATTACTGTTGGCTCTCAATACTTCTTCAGCGAAGTACACCACAGAAGTTGTCAAGTGTTTACTCATCTTCACTGAAACTGTTATTTGGACTTTAGTTTTAAACCTAAAGTGAGAAACTTATTTTTCCACTTTAACCTAAAATTATTAGCTCTTCAAGACTCTGCTCAACGGAGAGTGTATGACTAGAGAAACTTAATTTAGTGTTTTTCAAGTAAAGCTCTTAAGACTTTAAGATTGTGTGCAAGTGTTACTCATTCAAGTATCACAGCACTTATTTAATTACTTTGTGATTCCAGAAGTCAAAGTGGCTCCGTTATTTACGAACCATCACTTTTTTGTTTCGCTTACTGAAGAAACATCCTCTCTTTTTTTTCGTTGTAGAGGATATTTTTGTGAAAACTGTGTTCAATAACCTTTCGTTTGTTTCCTACACTTGTGCTGTTTGCTTGTGGCCACCAGCGGCAGACACATCACACTATTAACCTTATTACTTGTTACACCACGTCATTCAGGTGAACAACTGCTCGAAACATGCACATCTCAAAGGACACAGGCATGAGGTGGCGGTATTATGCTATGGGGAACTTTCACCTGGGCGTACATGGGACCTATAGTAGTAATTGTAGACAATATGACAACTTTAGCCTACGTGGACAGTAGTGAGAACCACCTGTGTCCCTTCATGGTTGATGTCTTCCCTGACAGCGAAAGTATGTTACAACAGGGTAGCTTCCCGTGCTACAAGACCACAATCGTGCTATAATGGTTGAGGAGCAAGATAGTGAATTCACGTTAATATCTTGGCAACCAAATTCGTCTGATCTGAACCTGATGAACACATCTGGGACTTTTTCGGGAGGTATCTCTGCGCCCCCAAACCGCTGGCTCATGAAATTAAAGTGAAATGATCATATGGCATTGATGGCTGGAAGTCACCACCTGGGGTAGTTCGGCTGCCGAGTTGCAAATCTTTTCAGTTGACGACACACTGAGCGACTTCGGTGTCGATGACGATGAAATTATAATGACAACACACTTTCCAGTCCGCAAGCAGAGAAAATCTACCGACCCAGCAGGAAATCGAACCCAGGCCCACTGCATGGCATTCGGACTCGCTGACCATTCAGCGGGGCGGACACCTCACCCCATAATTTATGGGAACTGCATAGCCTGTGCATAGACAAACGGTGCATCGTCCCTGTGCAAATCTATCAAAGCCTTGTCTGATTCATTCCACGCGGAATCACTAATGTATTGCGTGCCAAACGGCCAACGTCTTAATGAGCAGCTGGTCGTAATGTTTTTGCTCATCACAGAAGACAAACAGTACTGGTGTTGGTCTACAGAAACACGGTAATGGGGAAAAATTTGATTGTTGTGAGAGCTTTGAAATTATTAGGACAATATTATTAAAATGTGCACTCCGCTAAAACCTTTAGGCCACTTGTACAGGTATTAGATTAACACCATCTTCATTAAATTAAAGGTATTATTCCTTGGTACTTAAGACACGTATTAGTAAAACTTCAGCTCAAAAAATAAAATAAAATAAAACTAAAAAAATCATTTAAAAGCAACAATGGACAAAATCACAGTAATATCAACAACGATGTAAAAGGCGGTAAAATAATCAAAAATGACTATTAGGCTATGGTTACCTTTTTCTCTTTTCTTAATAAGAAAAAGACGATTTCGTTTCACTGCTTGTACATCAAACAACATAAGACATCTTAACATTAAGCAAATTTCATGAGACCTCTGTTCGAGTATGGTCAAACAAGACTTACAAGGGGAGGCCGCCAACTGTGAAACTCAGATTCTATTCATACTGCGCATAATAAAAGCCCATGGCCAGAGATGTAATGTGGCAAAGCACCAAGATGCACTTCTCAGCTGTTGTCGAGAAAATCGAGTTAAAAGAGACCGTTGCGGTGAAATACTCTCTACGATTAACAATTTTCTACAGCGTCGTGGCGCAGCGGTAAGCGCTCGGGTTCGTAATCCGAAGGTCACCGGATCGAATCTCGCGCCATGCAACCTTTTTATTTTTTAGTATTTGTTTTTTGTAATTCAAATATATATACATATTTCACAAATGTTATTAATTGTCTTCATAATGTTAACCACGTATAGTTAACGGAAGACGTAGAAACGATATTCCGAAACGAATACGTATAGCGTAAGTCAAACGTTCGAATTAGAATAGAGACCCCACGAAAACAAATTTGCTGTGGCAGGTATGAAATATAAACTCCGTTACTCGCTCGTTACACTTGGAGGACAGATGTTGAATGGGCCGAAACGAGGCGCCGCATAACAGCGTAGTTGCCTGCTAACTTCGAAAGAAGGTAGATGCGGTCCCTAGCGCAACTTATAACATCGTCGAAAATCAGTGCGGACGGGAGAGCTTTGGTACACCCTGTTAAAAAAAAACGGAAAGATGGAGGCGGAACAATTGGAGAGCGATCCGCCTACACCAACATGCATAAGCAATTTATATATATATATATATATATATATATATATATATATATATATATATATATATATATTTGAATTACAAAAAACTATTAATAAAAAAATTGCATGGCGCGAGATTCGATCCGGCGACCTTTGGATTACGAACCCGAGCGCTTACCGCTGCGCCACGACGCTGTAAAAAAAAAAAAAATCATTAATCGTAGAGAGTATTTCACCGCAACGGTTTCTTTTAACTGTCGATGTTCTCGACAACGGCTGAGAAGTGCATCTTGGTGCTTTGCCACATTACACCTCTAGCCATGAGCTTTTATTATGCGCAGTATGAATCGAATCTGAATTTCACAATTGGCGGCCTTCCCTTGTTAATGACGAAAAGAAAAGGGCTAGACAAACCCTCTCTCTGAAGAATCGGGACTCGTAAGAGAAATGGCATATGAAGGTGCTAGTGCAAAAAAGTGAAAATCAGCCATGTATCAGTTTTCAACGGCTTGTATGATATTTTAATCATGAAAAAGGTCGCCGAGACGATCAAAGCAAGCAGTGGAAATACGTGGATTCACTACCACAGAAGAGAGATTGAGACGTAGCGCCTTACCACGTGTCCACCTGCCCACTGAGATCGCTGCAGCAGTGGACAGATGTGCATGATGACTGACGCGCAGGACATGTGGCGTCTGATACCCGGAAATATGTAGTTTCTGTGTGATCTGGTAGAGGCTACTAACTGACGGACATTGTTTCAGCTGCAGTCAAAATACTGTCATTCTTATTTGCATTTCTGTTTGTTTAACTTTCTAATTGTTTATTAATTTCTGCTATAACTGTGCTTAGTTATGAGGGCGAACGAAAGTGTGAATGTGAAATAATGTATTATGTTAAGTTTTTGTACTGTACATACAGGTAACCGGTCCCGTGACGAATATTCGAGAATGACGTGTGTGTTAATCATTTGTACTGGGGAATTTTTATGTACTATTTCGTCAGTTTATGACGATGGGTAAATGAGATTATCATTTCACGATGGGTAAATGAGATTATCATTTCAATAAATTAGTTTTGTTAATAGGGAATTAATTTTATATTTTTGAGTTTTCAAAATTTATTTACTTTAATTTACTGTTCTCATTCAGTGACCAATTTTGATTGGTTTTGTAAATACGCGCGGTACTGAGCGGGTTTGATCCTTCTTTCTGATTGGCTGTGATGCTTCTCTGCCGATCAGAAATCAGCATATATGCTCTTATTTTGAGAACTAGAAACTTCATTAATATAGAGGGAAGAGTAGAGTCGGGCCTGTATCTCGTAGTTACCAGACCTAATGATATGTGCTCGGATGAAAATTATTACTATTGCGATATTTCGGTACCAAAATGTTTGAGAAGTGCGGTAAGGTGTGGAAGAGAGGACGATTTAATGCACAATGTGAAATTAAGAACTTTTGTTAACATTTTAAACAACTAAATTCCGCGTGGCGTGTAGCTTACTCGCGAAAGTGAACGTTTTGCTACATGAGGATGTTTACAGCAACATTTGAGCGAGCTATTCTAAAACAGACAATCCGTTTGTAAATTTTCGGTGCACGATAATTAATTATTACCATAAATTGGCTACTGTTATGAGTGATATGTGTGTATGGACTTTTCAGACTTTGTACAGCTTAGAGTAAGGCTTGGTAGTAATTGGTGTATGCAAGCTTAGCGTAATATAGTAAAATTTTGCGAACATAAATAGTTTCATTTCACTATTCCTTCCCCCGACAAAACAATTTTTAGTGCTACTCTTGGTTATGAAGTATACAGCATTTTTTCTATAACCTTTTTTCGGCTCAGTACTGCATTTCGTATCATCGAGGAGGCGTGCGTGTGAGAAGAGATTTACCACGAGGTGAGTGCAAGTTTGTAGTGCAACGTGCCGCCGCAAAATGAAGACCCGACCACAGGCTGAAAGTTCTTGTGGAAGGGCTGTAAGTGGTGTGTTGGTGACAGAATATGCTAGTAACGTGCTAATCGTCCCAGTCTCCTGACTAGGTTGTGGGAGGCTGTCTAGTTCGTGACGTCAAACTGCCCCAGTCGGTGTTTTGCTACACGATAATAACCCAGCTCTTTGTGCACACGTCACAGACACACATGTTGCTTCTTTAGGCTGCGAGATGAGTTTGGAGAAAAGCAGATTTTTCAAACAAAGCCTCTGCCAAGTCATCCAACGTTGGTCGGCCCACTACGAACGTCTCTCGAAGTCAGGTCTCGCTTAGACGCATAATCTTCGCCACGTTGGATTTCAGTTGGAAGAATTACATCATACGTGGCGTAGTCGGCCCAATAAAGTGTTTGTTAACGGACATATTTCTGATGCTCAACGGATTAGGACTCTGTAGGCTGGTTCAAATGGCTCTGAGCACTATGGGACTTAACTTCTGAGGTCATTAGTCCCCTAGAACTTAGAACTACTTAAACCTAACTAAGGACGTCACACACATCGATGTCCGAGGCAGGATTCGAATCTGCGATCGTAGCGGTCGTGCGGTTCCACACTGTAGCGCCTAGAACCGCTCGGCCACCCCGGCCGGTGACTATGTAGGAATCTGCAGAATACTCATTGTGAATATAGGCGTCCTGAGCAGTGCAATCAGCGATTTTAACTTGCGCGAGGGTCATGTTTCTGTTAATGCTCGATATTCCCAGTGCTCGAATTCAAACAGTACTCTTTTTTGGCGGCGTCAAAGGGACTGAAGTGGATGCGGGTGTCAAATACTGAATTCTGAACATATATCCCAAAATCTATTGATATGAAGACTTGATTTATTGATTAACATCTACATGACTATTCTGCAATTCACGCTTAAGTGCCTGGCAGACGGTTCATCGAGCCACTTTCACTGTATTTCTCTACCGTTCCACTCTCGAACAGCGCGAGGGAAGAACGACTATTTAAATCTTTCCAAGCCAGCTCTAATTTCTTCTATTTTATTTCAATGACTATTTCTCCCCATGTAGGTCGGTTCTTACAAAATTCTTTTGAAAGATCTCACCGCAACAAAAAAAGTCTTTTTTTAACGATTTCCAATCCAATTCTCGTATCATATCCGTGACTCTCTGTCTCTTACTCCTCGATAATACAAAATGGGTTGCTCTTCTTTGAACATTTTCGTTGTTTTCCATCTATCCTGTTTGCTAAGGGTCCTACACCCCACAGCAGTACTCTAGGAGAAGACGGACGAGCGTAGTGTTCGCAAACTCTTTAGTGGATCTGTTGTATCTTCTAAGTATAAGTGTTTCCCACAACACAAATCTTTGTGCTCGTTCAAATTTTCAAGTTCTTCGTAATTGTGATTGCTAAGTATTTGGATGAACTGAGATGGAGAAATTCTTTCTGTAGTATACAGTCCCTGTCGTACGTAAGAAAGCAGTTTAATATATTACGCTATAAAAATTATCCCTTAATGAACAAAACAATCTTACAAAGTGACGAAAAACGTGAAAGGTGGAACTTTTTTAAGCCTGATAAAGATCGGAGTATCAAAATAAGTACCGGAGGGCGTTCACGCAAAAAATTCATATTGTAAGTAGCTTGTTTATGTTTGTATGTTGGCAGCGCTATAGACTGCATTAATATCACTGTCAGTGTTCTGCGCCCTCGCTAAGAGATTCTGTGGCTGGACGTACTCGCAGTTATGAGGTAATTGTTAGCAGTGTTGGAGGTTAGCAGTGAGCGATTGAGTGGACGGTCCGGACGTGTGTCCGTTATGTAGATTTAGTAATGGTTGGAAGCAGATTGTAAAATGATGATTGATGTAGTTGCTAATGCTTGGATATGGCATTAGCGACGATTATATAGTTTTTGGAACTGGATGTCATATGAATAAGGTAAAATCTGCTAAATACATTGTTTGCTCTGCAACAAAATCTTTCCTTTGCTAATCACACGCCCATTAGTAGTTAGAGCCTTTCGTAGTTAGAATATTTTTATTTAGCTGGCTGTAGTTGCTGCTTGCTGTAGTTCGTGTCATGAAGGTTTTCCGTGAGGTAAGTGACTTATGGAATGTATGGGTTATTGCTAGGTTTTCTCCTAATTCAGGGCCATTCTTTTGTGTTAATTATTTGCAGTCAGATTGCGTTGCGCTTGTATATTGTGGGCAGTAAATGAATAGAATAAGTTTGAGCCGTATTTGTCTGGGAAAATTCTGTAGGTCAGCGTTGTAATGATAGAAAACAAGTGAAGAGACAGTAGGTTCAATTTCACTCAGCAGTTTAAGAAGGTCCGGTTGCATTCAGCGGCTTAAGTAAAAACGTAGACGTTTCAATATAGACCGCATACATGGATTCAGCAATTCCAAGCTAGCTGCTAAACGCTCCACAGAACTGTGGGAAATTCCTTTCTCTATAACCTTCCACACGTGGCTCTATGGTACACAAGGAAGTATATCTACATCTGCATCGATACTCCGCAATCCATCTTATGGCGCGTGGCGGAGTGCACCTTGTACAACTGCTAGTCGTCTCCCTACCTACTGCACTCGCAAACAGAACGAGGGAAAAACCGACTCTGTATATGTCTCTGTATCACCTCTAATTTCTCGTATCTTATATTTGTGGGCCTTACACGCAGTCTACGTTGGAGGCGACAGAATCGTTCGGCAGTCAGTTTCAAATGCCGGTTCTCGAAATTTTCTCAATAATGTTCCTCAAAAAGAATGTCGCCTTCCCCCAGGGATTCCTATTTGAGTTTCCGATTTATCCCCATAACACGTGTTATTCGAATACCAGTAACAAATCTAGAAGTTGGATTCTTTCGATATCTTCCTTTAATCCGACATGGTACGGGTCCCAAACACTCTAACAGTACTCAAGAATAGGTCGCACCAGCGTCCCATATGCGGTCTCCTTTACGGATGAACCACAGTTTCCTAGAACGCTTCCAGTTAACCGAAGTCGACCATTCGCCTTTCCTACTACAGTCCTCATAGACCGATCGAGGTGGCGCACTTGGGAGGACGATGTTTCAAACCCGCGTCCGGCTATCCTGATTTAAGTTTTCCGTGATTTCCCTAAATCGCTCCAGGGAAATTCCGAGATGGTTCCTTTGAAAGGGCACGGTCAAGGTCCTTCCCGATCCTTCACTAATCCGACGGGACCGATGACCTCGCTGTTTAGTCTTCTCCCCCAAATCAACCAACAATCCTCACATTTTAGTTCCATTTCACATCGTTGTGCACAGTTACGGCCAGATAACTAATCGATGTGACTATGCTATGCACGACACTACTAATGCTGTATCCGATATTAATGGTTTTTCCTACTCATCCTCATTAATTTTCATTCCTCTACATTCAGAGCTAGCCGCATTCCTCACACCAGCTAGAAATTTTGTCTGTCATCTTGTACCCTCCCACAGTCACACCGTACACCACGGCATCATCAGCAAACAAGTGCAGACATCTGCCAACCCTGTCCACCATATCACTTATGTACACAATGTGATCAAAACTATATGGACACGTGGCTGAAAATGACTTACAAGCTCGTGGCGCCCTCCGTCGGCAATGCTGGAATTCAGTATGGTGCTAGCCCACCCTTAGCCTTGATGACAGCATCCACTCTACGTTCAATCAGGTGCTGGAAGTTTTATTGGAGAATGGCAGCCCATTCTTCACGGAGTGATGCACTGTGGAGAGTTGGCACGAAGTCGGCGTTCCAAAACATCGCAGTCTTCTACAGAGTTCAGGTCAGGACTCTGTGCAGGTCAGTCCATTACAGTGATGTTACTGTCGTGTAACGACTCCGCCACAGGCCGTGCGTTATGAACAGGTGCTCGATGGTGTTGAATGATGCAATCGCCATCCACGAATTGCTCTTCAACAGTGGGAAGCAAGAAGGTGCTTAAAACATCAGTGTAGGCTTGTGCTGTGATAGCACCAAGCAAAACAACATGGGGTGCAAGCCTCCTCCATGAAAAACACGACCACACCGTGATACCACCACCTCCGAATTTTACTGTTGGCACTACACACGCTGGCAGATGACGTTCACCAGGCAATCGCCATACCCACACCCTGCCATCGGATTGCCACATTGTGTACCGTGGTTCGTCACTCCACACAACCTTTTTCCATTGTTCAATCGTCCAACGTTTACGCTCCTTACACCAAGCGAGGTGTCGTTTGGCATTTACCGGCATGATGTATGGCTCATAAGCAGCCGCTCGACCATGAAATCCAAGTTTTCTCACCTCCCGCCTAACTATCTTAGTAGTTGCAGTGGATCCTGATGCAGTTTGGAATTCGTGTATGATGGTATGGATAGAGGTCTGCCTATTACGCATTACGATCCTCTTCAACTGTCGGCGGTCTCTGTCAGTCAACAGACGAGGACGGCCTGTACGCTTTTGTGCTGTAGGTGTCCCGTCACGTTTCCACTTCACTGTGACATTGGAAACAGTGGACCTAGGGGTCTTTAGGAGAGTGAAAATGTAGCGTACAGGCGTATGACACAAGTGACACCCAATCACCTGACCACGTTCGAAATTCGTGAGTACCGCGGAGCTCCCCATTCTGCTCGCTCACGATGTCTAATGACTACTGAGGTCGCTGATATGGAGTACCTGGCAGTGGGTGACAGCACAATGCACCTAATATGAAAAACTTATGTTTTTGGAACGTCCGGGTACTTTTGATCACATAGTGTAAAGTGCGCAGAACAATTCTAAACTCGTCCGCCACCGTTCGTGTCTATAGCTACAGCCAAGTCCAGCTTCTGCGACGCTGGCATCGAAGTACTAAACGGAAGGCATAAAGTTATAAATACTGTTCCTGCGGAGTAAGTAGGCCCTACTCTTGACACGGCAGTCGCCGGGCCGTAAGGAACCCATTCCATAGCATCCTGTACACACAACGCAAGAGCCACAAGTGACTTCGCTGAAGCACTGAAAAAGGCTCTCTGCATTTTGAGCGTTGTTAAATTTCTAATACAAATAGATGATGCTCGTAGCAGCCAAGAGCAATTCCAGTTTGAAAAATGAAGAACCACAGAACAATTGCTTAATTCAGATGATCCGGTGTAAACTGTAATAACAAAAGAATTCTGTCACGAGCGAATGCTAGGGAGTCCTCAGGTCTGAAATATCAGATAAGAAACTATGCGGCTAAAATTTCTAAATTAAAACAAATTAAAAGAGAGAACAAGATGTTGCTTACAAATTAAATCTCTTAATCATCTCAGGTCATCACCACCCCAATGTTGTCGTGGAACTAAAGGTTCCCTGGAAAAAAGGTGAAAGAGACCTAAAAAATGAGAAAAAATGGGCATCACCACCGGACACCAAAAGTTATCAAAATAATGAAATATGTAAAGTGCAAAGAAAAGGCGGGAAGGGAAATCGCATATTGCGTGGAATTACTTACAAAAATTCCATAACTACCATTCCCCCGTGTTGCGCGTCCGGAAACACAAACAGGAGAACTACGTAACAGTAGATACATGCCTTGAGTACTGAAGTCACACAGGAGCTATAGCGCTGGCGCGGGTGCGAAACAGACACGAGATTGGTGAATTATTGGAAGTGGAAAAGTGGGAAGTAACATTAGAAAGGAGACGGAACCATTAAAGCATTAAGAGGGAAAATAAGCTGTTCATTCAAAAAACAAGGGAAAATATTACTGCCTGGATAATGTCATAATGAACGAAAATATTTTTGTGACACAGATCTGTTCGTTCATTAACTGTATCGAGAGAATGGGAATGAAGACTCCTTAAGATTTCAATTTCTGCCAGAACATTGAGTATCCGACCTTTCTGTACTGTACGTAAGACAGTTAAATAATCGCTAACCTGTTGCAGGTCATGCTGGTTGTCAATCAAATGCATTGTCAGAGCTGACTTGGAATTAACCTGACCTTCATGTTCTTTAAATCACGTATAAAAATTGGTGCCTGTCTGGCCAGTGTATCTGCTCTTACGTAACTAGAGACAGTATTTACTACTACATACTTCTTCTTCTTCTTTCGTTTTGGCCACTACGTTAATTCGTTTCAGCTTCGTTTCTTCTGGTCTTTCTTCTTTTCCAGTATTCTTTCATTCTCATATTTAGCAACCTTCTTCGTTCTTCTGTCCAAGTTGATTTTGTTCTGGGTCTCGATCTGTTCTCGAAAGCTTTGAGGGCTTGAATTTTTGATTTAAAAATCACCCTGTTGTATATTTCTGGTTCCTGTACTCTCATTTCTTCCAGATCTCTTTATATCTCTTGTGTCCATCGTATTTTGGTTTTCTTGTTGATCAGAAATTGTGTGATTCGCAGTATTAAACTCCGCTTGTCAATTCTGAGGATGTGTCCGAAGAACATGCTCCTTGTTTTCCTGACGACGTCAGAAATTCTTTCTATCTTGGTGTACAGTACCTGGTTGGCTCGGTGTCTCAATTGACCATCTTCTGTTCTTCAAGGTCCTAATATTCTCCTGAAAATCTTTCGTTCTATCAGTCCTAGCCTCTTGATCACTCGGGTTCTTGCTAAGTTAAGAGTTTCTGCAGGATATAGAGCTTCAGGGCGGACCTCTGTTTGGTAACGTTTCAGTTTTGCATTTATCAAAATATTCTTCTTATTATAGGTGTTGATAGTTCATATGCTAAGTTCATTTTGTTTATTCTTGCTCTCATTGCTTCTTTTTCGGTCAGTCCAATATCTATCCGTTTTCCAAGGTATCTGAGTCTCTCTACCTTCTGAATTTTCCCTCCTATTTTCATCCATCTAGGACCTGTTGTGATGTTTGTCATATACTGTGTCTTCTCGATAGAGATCTGTAGCCCTGCTTTAGCTGCCTATCTCTGCAGTTCTGTGGTTTGGTTAACTGCTTCTTCCAGTGATTCGGACAAGATGACAATGTCATCTGCGAATGCTAGACAATCTACCCGTACTTCGGTTTCCTTACACCCAGTTGTATTCCATCCACTCCTTTTATTCCTTGTCGCCACTCTCTGATCACCTTATCGAGGACACAAGTAAAGAGCAAAGGGGAGAGTCCGTCCCTCTGTCTCACCCCGGTTTTAATCTTAAAAGCGTCCGACAGATTTCCTCTGAACTTGACCTTGTACGCTGTGTTGCTTAGGGTCTATTTAACCAGTTCACTTGTATTCCTATCTAAACTCATCTACCCTAAAATTTGGAACAGTGTGTGTCTCTCTCTACAGACTCATAGGCTTTCTTGAAGTCTATGAATGTAAGCACGAACATTTTGCTCCTCTGTTTTTGATAAGCGATTATCAGTTTTAGATTCAGGATCTGCTCTGCGCATGATGTTTCCTTTCTGAAGCCTCCTTGGTACTCATCAATTTGTGGATGTAGTTGTTCTTCCACTCTATTTAGCAGTGCTTTTGAGAATGCCTTATAGGTCACAGGTATTAAAGAAATTCCCCTGTAGTTCCCAGGTTCCGTATTATCGCCTTTCTTGTGTATAGGATGTATTAGTGCCGATGTCCAACCTTCTGGAATGTGCTCTTCTTCCCACATTTTTCGTATAATTTGTATAAGTTCTATGATTGCGTTCTCGGTCGCATACTTTAAGAGTTCTGCAATGAACCATTCTTCCCCAGGTGCTTTGTTATTTTTCAAGGTTCTTATAATGTTCTTAACCGCCTTTATAGATGGTGGTTCTGAAACGGGGTTTGGTTCTTTCTCATTGTAATTGAATGTCTCGGATGCCGCTTGACAATTCAGGAGGTCTTCAAAGTGTTCCGCCAAGAACTGTTTTCCATGTCTCCATACACTGTCTTTCCTTCTTTATTCTTAAAGCTGAGGTTTGGAGGAACATATCTACTTAAGTTGCTCTTGAATGTTCTATAGAAGTCTCGCCTGTTGTTCCTCCGGAAGTCTTCTTATATTTGAGTTAAACGTTCTTGCAAATATTTCCTTTTGAGAGTTCTAATAGTTTTAGCAGTAGTTTCCCTTACTTCCTGGAAGTTCTTTAGATTTTCTGGTGTTCTATGAGAGCACCAATCAACCCATTCTTTCCGACGCTTTTCGATTGCTTTATATCATTCTACCGACCACCAAGCATGCCTCTTCCACTTTTCCAGGCGAACTGTTTCCTCTGCGCTGTCAATCAGTTCATCTTTCAACTGTTCCCAACATTGATAGTTCTTCTGAGCCAAGCTCGCCTTAAAATCTTTGCTAGTTCTAAGTTTCTCTGTATCAATTCACAATACGGGCAGTGTTTTTGGTTTGATGAGCTCTTGGTAGAGTTTTGAATTTTATTTTGGATAGAAAGTGATCCGAATCCAAATTTGCACCCGTGAAGACTTTGACATTTTGATTTTCCTTTTCTGCATGTCTTGGTATCGCTACATGGTCAAGCTGAAACTCTCCTTGTGATGGATTGGGAGATACCCATGTTTTCTGTTTTCTTGGAAGTCGTTTAAACGCCGTTGATTTTATTGCCAGGTCAAAGGTCTTGCAAATTTCTACTAGTCGTTCGCCATTACGGTTTGTCGTGTTGTGGACTGGATAGTTCCCAGTTATGTTTCTGAACTTCCTCTCTTTCCCTAACTAAGCACTGAAGTCTCCAAGTAGTATGATAACATTCTTAGTTGGAATCTCGGATAGTATTTCGTCCAGGTCTTCCAAAATTCTTCTTCTTTCTCTGGGTCAGTTCTATTAGTCTCATTTGTGGGAGCATGTACCTTATTTGCTCCCCTAAAGGTAAGTGCGGAAAGTCTACCATTTCTGGAGCTGAAGTCAGTGATGGCTCCCAGGATTTGTTTATTGATTATAAAGCCTGTGTCCAGTTGAGGTAATTGCCAGATTTCCCTTCAGAATGTGATATTCGTCCGATTCAAATGCTGCTTCATCCGTATATCTTGTTTTTTGTAAACTACTACATAGTTTTCCTGTTTTTGTTAAGGTGTGGTTATTATGCAATTTTGGTAAGTAATTCCACGCGGTATGTAATCTTTCTCCCAATGCCCTCCCCCCCCCCCCCCCCCCCCCCCCCACGTGCACACACCACTCAGTTTAATACAGTTTATACGTTTCATTATTTTGGTAACTTTTGGTGTCCAGTCGTGATGCCCGTATTTTCCGGATTTTTTATGTTCCCTTTACGCTTTTGACAAGGAACCTTTGGTTCCATAACAACACTGGGATGAGAATGATCTCAGATGATTAAGTGATTTTAATACTAAATAAAATCTTGTTCTCTCTTTTAATTTGTTTTAATTTAGATATTTTAGCTGCGTAGTTCCTTACCTGATTTTTCAGACTTGAGGGTCCCCTCCAATAGCGTGTAACAGAATATTTTTGTTATTAGAGTTTACACGAGATGATGGAATTTTAAGTGCTCCGAAACCAGCCGCGTCTGGCGTAGTAGTTGTGGATTAAGCAACTGTTCTGCGGTTCTTGTAAAGTTGCGGCTACTCCATAAGAATACCAATCTACACATTTTTCATAGGCGTGTTAAGATTTTGCGCAACTTCAAGGACATGCTACTTGTTTGTGACAAGTGTCATAGTTGCAGATATCACTATTTTTGGCTCTGGGACAATAAGAGATAGCCGCTGCTAATTCCACGATATCGACAGGAAGTGCAAAATCGCTAATCAGGGATGGCTAGAGGACAAATGTAAGGATGTACAGGCTTATCTCACTAGGGGTAAGATAGATACTGCCTACAAGAAAATTAAAGAGACATTTGGAGAAAGGAGAACCACTTGCATGAATATCAAGAGCTTTGATGGAAACCCAGTTCTAAGCAAAGAAGGGAAAGCAGAAAGGTGGAAGGAGTATACAGAGGGTCTATACAAGGGCGATGTACTTGAGGACAATATTATGGAAATGGAAGTGGATGTAGATGAAGATGAAATGGGAGATATGATACTGCGTTACGAGTTTGACAGAGCACTGAAAGACCTGAGTCGAAAGAAGGCCCCCGGAGTAGACAACATTCCAGTCCTGACAAAACTCTACCATCTGGTGAGCAAGATGTATGAGACAGGCGAAATAACCTCAGACTTCAAGAAGAATATAATAATTCCAATCCCGAAGAAAGCAGGTGTTGACAGATGTGAAAGTTACCGAACTATCAGCTTAATAAGTCACAGCTGCAAAATACGAACGCGAATTCTATACAGACGAATGGAAAAACTGATAGAGGCCGACCTCGAGGAAGATCAGTTTGGATTCCGTAGAAATGTTGCAACACGTGAGGCAATACTGACCCTACGAACTATCTTAGAAAAAAGATTAAGGAAAGGCAAACCTATGTTTCTAGGATTTGTAGAATTAGAGAAAGCTTTTGACAGTGTTGACTGGAATACTCTCTTTCATATTCTAAAGGTGGCAGGGGTAAAATACAGGGAGCGAAAGGCTATTTACAATTTGTACAGAAACCAGATGGTGGTTATAAGAGTCGAGGGGTATGAAAGGGAAGCAGTGGTTGGGAAGGGAGTTATAGAGGGTTGTAGCCTATCCCCGATGTTATTCAATCTTTATATTGAGCAAGCAATAAAGGAAACAAAAGAAAAGTTCGGAGTAGGTATTAAAATCCATGGAGAAGAAATAAAAACTGTGAGGTTCGCCGATGACATTGTAATTCTGTCAGAGACAGCAAAGGACTTGGAAGAGCAGCTGAACAGAATGGACAGTGTCTTGAAAGGAGGGTATAAGATGAACATCAACAAAAGCAAAACGAGGATAATGGAATGTACTCGAATTAAGTAGGGTGATGCTGAGGGAATTAGATTAGGAAATGAGACACTTAAAGTAGTGAAGGAATTTTGTTATTTGGGGAGCAAAATAACTGATGATGGTCGAAGTAGAGAGGATATAAAATGTAGAATGGAAATGGCAAGGAAAGCGTTTCTGAAGAAAAAAATTTGTTAACATCGCGTATAGATTTAAATGTCAGGAAGTCGTTTCTGAAAGTATTTGTATAGAGTGTAGCCATATATGGAAGTGAAACGTGGACGATAAATAGTTTAGACAAGAAGGGAATAGAAGCTTTCGAAATGTGGTGCTACAGAAGAATACTGAAGATTAGATGGGTAGATCACATAACTAATGAGGAGATACTGAATGGAATTGGGGAGAAGAGGAGCTTGTAGCACAACTTGACTAGAAGAAGGGATCGGTTGGTAGCACATGTTCTGAGACATCGAGGGATCACCAATTTAGTACTGAAGGGCAGCGTGGAGGGTAAAAATTGTAGAGGGAGACCAAGAGATGAATATACTAAGCAGACTCAGAAGGATGTAGGCTGCAGTAGGTACTGGGAGATGAAGCTTGCACAGGATAGAGTAGCATGGAGAGCTGCATCAAACCAGTCTCAGGACTGAAGACAACAACAACAACAACGATCTATCATATTGCCGATTCTGTCTTCTAGTAAGTTTTGCTTCCGTAGCACTTGGTAACGAATTCATGTCAACGTCTTTAGTAGTGTTCCGTCGTACAGTCAAGCGCCGACACGCAAGTCGGAAACGAGAGAGCAGAGAGGGTTGTGAAGAAGACGTCAGCGAATTGCACGCTGACCGAACCCTCCAGGACGAAAACGCGTCGGCAGCGGCCTCTATGCGAGGAGAACGTAACCGCCGCGCCCGACTGGTTGCGGCCCAGTTCTAAGAGTTCTACAGCAGCATCAAGATTAGGGACTTCAAGACCAGCGACTTAGTAACTGTATATATTGAAGAACATTGTTTATTTTGTCTGTCTCCCTTTGCTTGCGAGACATCTGTTTAACACAAAGTATTGTAATCATTTCCTTTTGTAATAAAATTCATTAATACGATTTCCTTGAACCGTTGTCTAGCGATCCTAAGAAACATATTTGACGGGTAGACAGGATTCAACAAACACCATCTCTAAACGCCTCAGATTACCACTGATCACCTTAGCCGTTAAATAGTAATGTGCACCATCTGCCTGTCCATTTTTCACTTTTTCTTTATTCATTTATCTCTTTTGATATAAAAACACACAACATTTTCTACATAGTGTCTCGATATTTTTCAACTCTTCGCTGTATTATTCGATCACTGTGATCAATACGGCGCTATCGGCCGCAATCTGGTCAGCCGCACTTTCAAATAGGCCCGCCGCTAGTTACGCCACCGCGGCACAAGGGCGCTGCCTGCCACGAACGATTGCGTCATTGCCAATGTGTTGCAAGCATCCCCTTCTCTGATCCACAATGGCGGGTGTGCCACACCGTGATTCAGGTCGAAAAAAATCGATTTTCGATTTTCATCATATTTCGATAGATTAAGGCTTTATTTAAATACTCCGAAAAGGATTTTGCTGAAAAAAATTTTTTTCGAGCATTTAAAGAACATTTTCCTACCACGTGTGTTTATGTGCCACGCCCCCTTTTCTGTCACCTACTTTTCTGCATATATTTTAGATCTTTATATCCCCTACATTGCGCGTTAGGGATTTTCTTTTCTCCCGAGTGTGTTGGCTATCCTTGGGATGCAACGGTCTGTATTCTTTTGTTTCTGCTATTTGTAAACAACACACTTTCATACACGCGGTTGGTTTTGTTCAAGTGTGATTGCGAGTAGTTGTTATACATAGGTTTGCAGTGCTTGTTTACGTGTGTTTTGTTGCGTTTATTGAAGATGACGAAACGTAAAGGCATTTTCAAGAAACGACAATTTAGAGGAAACAAGTTTAGAAAGCTTTCTGTGCAAGAGGTTATGTCGCCTGGCAACGATGTTTCTAAATGTAATTCTTCTGCGAGTGCATCATCAAAGAATATCTCACCATTTCAAGAGAGTTACAACAAATTTACTGTAAGTGACAAGGGGTGCAGTAACATAATAAATTTGAGAATATTATCAGATTTAATTTCTAAATTTGTACAATGTAGACAGTGTGGTGAGTCACAGAGTGTGAAAGTTTGTAAGAGTGCCAGTGGGAGAAAAGGCCAAGCTGTTGCTTTGGATTTAATTTGCACTAAATGCTCTGCTGTGATTTCATTTATGAGTTCTTCAAAACCACATGCAAGTGGCCCTTATGAAATCAGTACTACATTAGTTTATGCCTTACGATCCATTGGCAAGGGCATGGCTGCAGGGAGAACAATTTGTTCATTGATGACCTTACATCAACCACAAAATAAATTTGAAAAACTGACTGCAATATTAGAGAAAGCTGTATGTGAGGTCAGTGAGGAAAGCATGAAACTGGTTGCTAGAGAAGCCGTGGAAGAAAATGATGGATGTTCGGATATTGCAGTTCCACTTGATGGAAGTTGGCAGAAAAGAGGACATACTTCTCTGAATGGAGGAGTGACTGCCACGAGTGTAGACACCGGTAAAGAGTTAGATGTGGAGATAATGTCTAAATATTGCAAATGTTGTAAAGTCAATGAATATAAAGAACACAACGGTGTGGTTAATTTTAGAGCAACAAGTGGTGGTATGGAAGTTCATGGAGTACAACAGATATTTCATCGCTCCGTAGAAACAAGAGGTGTACGGTACACCAAATATTTGGGCGATGGTGTCAGTAAGGCATACAACAATGTTGTGAACTCTAATCCATTTGGAGATGCCATTATTAGCAAAATAGAATGTGTAGGCCATGTTCAAAAACGTTTGGGAACAAGACTGAGAAAACAAACTGTTGATATGAGAGGAAAAAAATTAGAAGACAGAAAACTGTTGACCGGGCAGGGTTGGTTAACTAAAACTGAAATAGAAAACTTATAGGTATACTAAGGGCAGACAATTAGATGAAATGAAAAAAATCTGGAGGCAATGAAGATAGATGTTTGGGCCATATTCTTCCATAAGTCCCCTGATGATAAGCTATGTCATGGATTGTGTCCATCAGGACAAAATTCGTGGTGCATATACAATAGGGCTCAGGCAACTGGATAATCTTATTCTCACCAGCATTCTCTTACTGCTGCTGTTATTACAGCAGTGAAACCTATTTTCAGAGACTTGGCTCATCCTGACCTTCTAAGGAAATGTCTGCATGGGCAGACACAGAACCCAAATGAATGTTTCAACAGCATAATTTGGAACCGACTTCCTAAAACTGTACTTTTAGGCATGCATACAATGAAACTAGAAGTTCATGATGCTGTTATTACATTCAATTGTGGTAATATTGGAACGTGTTGGTACTGAAAAAGCTGGGAGTTAATCATGGTGAAAATATGATCACTGGGCTGCAACACTGCGGTAAAATGGGGATAGCTGATGAAGACAGGTCTGCATCTAATATGGCCAAGAAAGCAAGACAAACATCCAGGAAGGTGAAAAAGAAGCTGGAAGACCTGCTAAACGCCAAAGAAGGACCATCATATGCAGCAGGACAGTTTTAATTCACTGTAAGTAACAAATTTCAAAAGTTTTTCTTTAAAGTCCAATTCCCACAAACTAAAATTTTCGGTACATGTGTCCCATTATATCAGAAACTATCATAGATAAATCAGTGAAATTTTCAGAGACTCTGCATAACATGAAAAGCCACCTCTGGTACTACATTCATTAATATTCCCCCATTAGGAAGTTCACAAAAAATATTTTCTGCAGAAAAAGAACTTAATATTTTTGTTAATAAATTTAAAAAAGTATTTCTTAAAAACTTTAAACTGGATAAAGTAGATTTTAGTACAGGTGACTCTATTAGCATCATATAACACACAGGAAAAATTTTAAGGTCCTGCATCAAATAGTTTTATTTTCAGAAATGGGTCAGATATTTGCCTAATATAACATGGGTTAGATAGGCAGGGTGTGGTCCCCTTCAGTTCGAACAATCATGGACTGAGCTCATTTTGTGTGTTTGCCAGTTGGATAATATTTACAGACTTTTGTGACCAGTGCTCGACATCCGCGTAGACATTGTACTGAAGAGTAACAGATTATTAAAACTTTTGTATCTGTATAAAGGGCGTTTCCATAAGAGCGTGCAAAAATGTGACAGGACATGAGAATGCTCCACTGAACAATTTGAGGTAGAGAACCTGGTGTTGGATAAGCCAGCTTAAGAAGATATGGAAATAAACTTGTCAACCGCTTTGTCTAGCATTACTGTTATCCAGCTTATTTACAACTACCAGGCCTACAAGTTTACATGTACTGTGCTGTTTAGTTGAATGTACATTCTTTATTTCCTTCAAGAAAACAAGGAGGACGAGCCTGATTCTAGGAGTCATGATGCGTTTTTATGTTCTTTACTTGTCCATAAGGTGGCTCTGTTGTATCGTATTTACATTATCCCATGAGAGAACGTGATATGAATCATTACTCACTGTTTTTCAGAGGCGTACAGTAGAATACGATGGATCAGTACCGGTACAGTTTCGCAGAATTCACTGACACGCACTTTGTGTATGGTGAAGTACGTTGCAATACTATCGCTGCTGAAAGGCTGTACAGGGAACGATTTCCTACCAGGTCTCATCCGTCACGATGAGTATTTATTTCTCTCGATCAACGAATGCGGGAAATTGTTTCATTGGGATGAAGATACGAGAGACCTGGCAACATGAGGACCACTCGCTCACCGATTTTGAAAAGAAGGTGCTGGAACGTGTCGCAGCGAACCCCAATACAAGTACTCGTCATAAAGCTTGTGAAATGGGTGCTGCAAATGCTAGCATGTGTCGACTACTCCACGAACAATAATTACACTCATATCTCCCTCAAAGAGCCCATGCAGTGCTTGTGACTGACTGTGCATCAAGACCGCATTATGTCAGTGGTTGCTCCAACAATCGATTGACCGACCAGATTTCCTCCAGATCGAGCTGTTTACTGACAAGGCCTCATTTGATCGTGATGGTATTTCGGGCAGCAGGAATAACCATGTGTAGGATGAGGAAAACTCTCACGCTGCAGTACAGTTACTCCATCAAGTACGTTTCTTTGTAAATATCTGGGCCGGCGTTGTAGGCGAGAATCTCATTGAGCCGTATCTTCTACCTGGCCATCTGAATGGCATCCTGTACTTGAGGTTAGTGCAAAGAGTTCTACCTAGGTTGTTGGAGAACGTACCCTTGGCTGTCAGTGAGAGGTTGTGGTACAACATGACGGTGCACCGCCTCACTTCAGTGTGGATGTCCGCTACCATCTCAATGCTGTATTTCCTGGTCGTTGGATTGGAATGGGAGATCCTATTCCATGGCCTCAATCCTCTTGATTATTTATTAGTGACCAGAATAGTAGCTGCCTGAAATATAATTCGAAACACACCTGGGATGTTTGTCAGGATGTATCAGAATCTTGTGCGCGGATGTCATGCTTGTATTGAGGTTGATGGCCGTCAGTTTCAGCACATTTTGTAAGATGCGCTACAAATTGTACGTTCACTGTGCGAATGACGGTTTCTGCAGTTAACTGTCACAAGTGTAAATAAAAAAGTGCACAGTAATGTGATTTGATCACTAATATCACTTTTTCGACCCCAGGTTCCGTACCTCAAATTGTTCAGAGGAGCATCCTCTATGCCCTCTTAAGTTTTTGCATGCTTTTACCCAAACAACCTGTATACTCGTATTTCTATAATGAAATCTACTAGCCGGCCGGTATGGCCGAGCGGTTCTAGGCGATTCAGTCTGGAGCTGCGCGACCGCTATGGTCGCAGGTTCGAATCCTGCCTCGATCATGGATGTGTTAGGGGGACTGATGACCTCAGATGTTAAGTCCCATAGTGCTCAGAGCTACACTCCTGGAAATGGAAAAAAGAACACATTGACACCGGTGTGTCAGACCCACCATACTTGCTCCTGACACTGCGAGAGGGCTGTACAAGCAATGATCACACGCACGGCACAGCGGACACACCAGGAACCGCGGTGTTGGCCGTCGAATGGCGCTAGCTGCGCAGCATTTGTGCACCGCCGCCGTCAGTGTCAGCCAGTTTGCCGTGGCATACGGAGCTCCATCGCAGTCTTTAACACTGGTAGCATGCCGCGACAGCGTGGACGTGAACCGTATGTGCAGTTGACGGACTTTGAGCGAGGGCGTATAGTGGGCATGCGGGAGGCCGGGTGGACGTACCGCCGAATTGCTCAACACGTGGGGCGTGAGGTCTCCACAGTACATCGATGTTGTCGCCAGTGGTCGGCGGAAGGTGCACGTGCCCGTCGACCTGGGACCGGACCGCAGCGACGCACGGATGCACGCCAAGACCGTAGGATCCTACGCAGTGCCTTAGGGGACCGCACCGCCACTTCCCAGCAAATTAGGGACACTGTTGCTCCTGGGGTATCGGCGAGGACCATTCGCAACCGTCTCCATCAAGCTGGGCTACGGTCCCGCACACCGTTAGGCCGTCTTCCGCTCACGCCCCAACATCGTGCAGCCCGCCTCCAGTGGTGTCGGGACAGGCGTGAATGGAGGGACGAATGGAGACGTGTCGTCTTCAGCGATGAGAGTCGCTTCTGCCTTGGTGCCAATGATGGTCGTATGCGTGTTTGGCGCCGTGCAGGTGAGCGCCACAATCAGGATTGCATACGACCGAGGCACACAGGGCCAACACCCGGCATCATGGAGTGGGGAGCGATCTCCTACACTGGCCGTACACCACTGGTGATCGTCGAGGGGACACTGAATAGTGCACGGTACATCCAAACCGTCATCGAACCCATCGTTCTACCATTCCTAGACCGGCAAGGGAACTTGCTGTTCCAACAGGACAATGCACGTCCGCATGTATCCCGTGCCACCCAACATGCTCTAGAAGGTGTAAGTCAACTACCCTGGCCAGCAAGATCTCCGGATCTGTCCCCCATTGAGCATGTTTGGGACTGGATGAAGCGTCGTCTCACGCGGTCTGCACGTCCAGCACGAACGCTGGTCCAACTGAGGCGCCAGGTGGAAATGGCATGGCAAGCCGTTCCACAGGGCTACATCCAGCATCTCTACGATCGTCTCCATGGGAGAATAGCAGCCTGCATTGCTGCGAAAGGTGGATATACACTGTACTAGTGCCGACATTGTGCATGCTCTGTTGCCTGTGTCTATGTGCCTGTGGTTCTGTCAGTGTGATCATGTGATGTATCTGACCCCAGGAATGTGTCAATAAAGTTTCGCCTTCCTGGGACAATGAATTCACGGTGTTCTTATTTCAATTTCCAGGAGTGTATTTGAGCTATTATTTTGAAATCTACTGTTAGTAACCGACGCTGCGCGACAGCAACAAAGTTATGTATTGTATTCACTATTTGATATTAGATGTAGAATACATGAATATCTGAATTCTCTGTTCACGAACGGCTTCTGTTCCATCGTTCATGTTATCACTAATGAACAACACAGCGTGTAAGGAAGACATAACAATATATATGAGAATTATGTTCCTCCTTTCTCTAACAGGGGGTCAACAACGATATGAAAACACTCCGGTAAATACAAGCTCGAACATAAATGCAGATATTAGCCACTCCTGCAAACTGGGCTTCTTGCTTTCTCTCCAGATGAAGCGACGTGTGAATGTTGTTAAATTCACAGGAGGAAGTTTAAAATTGTCCATGTGCGCTCTCCATCAGTCCGCTCTCTCCACGGCTTTTGACAGTGAAGATATATTTTTTCCAGTCGTAATATTCAATCCTTGGTTTCAGTATCTTCACGAGCTATTTTCACTCTTTATATGCTTAATTTATCATTTCTGATGTCCATTTCCTTTGTGATTTAATCACATTTTTCTTCAGGTTGATTCACATTAACTTTCTTCTACTTCCTATTGATTTCATTCCTAAGGTCCGTCTATTTCTATATTTCTTTCTTATTCTGGACAGTTTTGTATCTAAAGTTATTTTTCTTATACCTATGTTTGTATGTTCAACTTCTTTATCCCCCCTTTTTACATAGATCCATTCTTCCTCTACTGAGCTTCTAGCTGAGATATTCATTATTTCAATATCTATAACGTCAATGAACTGCACATCATCATTCCTCAATATTTCACTACCCCACTGCCTTGCACATTAATTAAAATCCAGTATTTAATTTCAATTTTTTTTTTTCGTGGGAGAGAATAGACCGCCTTTGACAGTATATCACTATTTATCTTCTGTACTATCTATATTTCGACTTTTATGCCATTATCAAGCTCTTAGCCCATTATTATGTCATATCTGTAAAGGCAGTTGGACTGCCTCAACAGATACGTTAATCGGTTAGAATCTTCAGCATTTTACTTGATAATGGAATAAAAGTGGAAATCTAGATAGTACTGAATATAAATACAGCAATATACTCTCAAATGGTGGTTTATTCACTCAAAAAATATTCCATGACAGTGGCTCAGTTCCATTTAAAACTTTTTTTCAAAATGTATGTTTTCCCATGATGTAATGAAGCTTGCTGTCTCCCTGTGTCTCCAGGCATTTCTCATGTACATCTCCTATGTTTGTGATTCTGAAACTTGTATTTGCAATTTCTAGTTGAAATTTATTGCATACTCATGGAGTCATTCTCTTTTTCTATAATTCCTATTACTGATTCCATATTCTCCCGTAGTTATGCCCTACATTAGCGTTCCTGTAACGCATGATTATTTTAACCTCGCGTTACATACTTAATTACTCATTCAACTCGCTCATATACTGTCTCTATTTCATTATCGATGCTGGTGATGTCAGTATGTATGGGTGAACTATAGTTGTTGGCTATTAGTTGTAAACGTAATATTTCTTTCCTTTGTTTTAACATCCATAATGAAATCTAAAATGATTGGACCCTACAGCGGTTGGAAACAAGGCCAAATGTTCTATATTTAGTCGCCACTGTAGAGTCTTGTAGCCGGCCGCTGTGGCTGAGCGGTTCTAGGCACTTCAGTCGGGAACCGAACGACCACTACGGTCGCAGGTTCGAATCCTGCGTCGGGCATGGATGTGTGTGATATCCTTAGGTTAGTTAGGTTTAAGTTGTTCTAAGTTCTAGAGGACTGATGACCTCACATGTTAAGTCTCATAGTGCTCAGAGCCATTTGAACCATTTGAGAGCCATGTACTGCAAGGAAGCAAGAGAGAAGATATTGCTATGGGTGGCCAGTATCCTCTTTCTACAACAGAAATGCACATGTAAAGTAATACGGTTTTGGAAACATTTACTTAACTGGAATAGGACCCATGTTCTGTGGTACAAGCGCACGGATATTAGTCCCACTACAGTCACTAATCTGGTTACTATGTACTGTCGTAGCCTGTGATGAACTAAACCGGCTCTGCGAGTAAACTGACAGACGCCAACCAGTTGATTGAGTCAGTGAGCGAGCGAGGCCTTCCAGTCAGCGGTGGCTGCCTAAATATATGCTGTCGAGAGGGCGTTGGTGGCGAGCTGCTTGTCAGGCTGTCTCTGGTCTCTCTCCTGGTAGTCGCAGTTGATCCAGGGCCTACTAATCGATACTCACATCATCTTTTCCGACCAGTGTGCTTGCGACAGCTTACGCCAGTACATTTACATCGAGATATTCCCAATAATAAGATGTAGCGGGGTGCTGGTATTGGTTGGAGTATCATGTGGCATACTGCTCTACTCCGCATTGATATCGACCTACGTTTAAATCTCTTGTTTGTTGTTTACCTCAGCACTCGAACACATACTAGTGGGACTTGTACTTTTATAGTGGGCAACTACTTTATTAATTACAATAAACTGTTTTCGAAACATTCTTAAGAAAATCGTTATCGTTGCTTGCTGAACCACCCATTCGTTTGTTCATTATTTCTTCCTATGTAAGCAGGAAACGCATGAAAGTTCTGACAAGCTATCCTGGAAGCTCCGGCACCTCCGGATAATAGACTGCGGTAACTGATTTCACATAGTTTGCAGTACCTCTGGAGTTGATGCTACCATTCGTCATCCTTACAGTGGTATGGCACCTGAGTTTTACATTCTTACATTTTCATTTTTGAAAGAGCATTTTGAATGAAAATTAAACGTTTTATCTTTCATTTTGTGTAGTATTTTTCTTTGTGCTACTGTCATCAAACAGTGCCTGGGAAATATTTTTCGCACCACTGAAAGTCCGAAAATATCAAATTTTACATACATTTCAGTTTATTGAATTGTATAATTTCCTTTTGTAGCTCTCTATGTCTCGCTAACGATTGTTATTACAAGTACACCATCTTCACTGATCGAATACTCTAAGTGAAGATCATTATTACCGCAGACAAAGGAGGAACGTAAGCAGTGAAAACACGTGGAGTTACCACCAAGGAATAAGGCGAAAATTGAACTGTCGTCGGTCAGAGAGAAGCTGATTGCTTCTGGAACTGCCACTGTGTCGTGCTAACAGATTATACACAAGGACGAATCCGTCACTGGATTCTACTATCTAAATGTACCGACAAAGTCACTGGAGACTCGTATGAAGAAAACTCTGCTTGGTTGGAATTTCTAGAATAATGTCAAGGTGTTTTTCGAGGTTAAACGTTACCAGAAGACCCTAAAAATCAGGCTTCAGCAACCAAGCTCTCTGATAAATCATTCGTCATTGGGAAAAACGTGTCGGGCTAAGTTTCGTGGTCACAGCTGGAGCTTTTCCATATGATGATATCAGATGTACAATACCTCACGATTTAACAGGAGAGTTACACACACAACTTTGCAGTTCACGTTGCTTTATTACAAAAAAAGCATTACACGTATTCCTCATATTTTCTGTAGACTTCAAGACAGATCAAAATATACAGTTGGTTGCAAAACTTTCAACAATTGCAAGTAAAAAATTCAAAATATTTAAACAGACTTACCGTAGAATATTCTGTCAAAGTATATTTACTTCTCTTGATATTACCACGTTGATCAGTACTGATTTGCCATTAATTCCCCTAATTTAATTTTATTTTTTGTGTACTGTGTTGAGGTAATTCCTGTCAGTAGAGGACACGGACACTGTGTGCTACTCACACTGCCCAAATGTAAGGCTTCTGGCCGACATTATGACCTGTTCTTCTCAACATGGCAGTAAAGCCTGGGAATCAATAGAAAGCAAATAACCCCACTTCCACTGACGGAAACAAAGTCGGCAGGGAGTCTTGAGGTATCACATATGGTTCAAAGCTTATAAATTCGGTGTTACATTAATTTATAATTAACTATTAACTGAGGAGTGTCTGTACAGATTTAATAAACTATGGAAGGCTGTGAAAACACTTGTAATTAGAAAAAGATGTGCCTTTACCTCTATTTCGCCTAGACATGCTGTGCAGGAACAGAGTCTTAAATTTTTAATCAGTGCTGCTGCCTCGTGGACGAAAATGTTAGCTGTGCAAGTACGATGTGTATGGTGTATGTGTGTACGTCAAGTCAGGAAAGGTTCAGCTGTGTACGCGCCCGAGAAAAAAATTAAACCTGCAGATATCATACAATGATAAGCAAAATCATTATGATCACTGTCCACCACTATGTACAATGCCGCCTGCTGATGTGCGGGCACGTGACGCGCTATGAAAAGTATGCAAGCGAAGCAGAGACAGATGGGGGATCACCCTAGCGAAAATGTGGGGTGCAAATGGGGAAATCCACTGAGATAAGCGACTTTGTGAAAGGACAGATTATTATTACGCGAAGCTTGTGATCTCGAAAACGGCGAAGCTGGTCGAATGTCCACGTGCTACTGTCTCGAGCATCTACGGAAATAGGTAGGACAGTGAAACTACCACTAGTCGCTAAATGGTTGGACGTCTACGACTCTTCACAGAACGTAATGTTTGGAGGCTTGTCCGCTCTGTAAAGTAGGATAGATGGTGATCTGTGCCATCTCTGACGAAAGAACACAATGCTGGTGCACGCACGGTGGAGCACACCGTTCATCGTACATTGTTGAACGTGCAGCCCCGCAGCTCACCACCCCTAAGTGTCACATGTTGACCCATCGACATCGTCAATTACGATTGCAGTGGGCACGGAACCATCGGGATTCGCCCGTCGATCAATGTAAACCTGTCGGCTCTTCGGGTGAATCACATTTTTGCTACACTAGGGCGATGGTCGTCTCCAAAAACGTCATCGTGGAAGTGAATGGCAGCGCGAAAAGTGCAACGTGCCACGGATGCAGGCTGGTGGGGGCTGCATTTTGCTATGGGAGACATTCTCCTGCGCTTGCGTGGGGCCTGTGGTAGTAATCGAAGAAACGATGACAGCTGTGAACCACCAGCATCCCTTCACGCTCGATGTCTTCCCCGACAGCGATCTCATCTTTAAGCAGTATAGTTGTCCGCGCCTCGGAGCCAGAACCGTGCTACAGTGGTTTGAGGACCATTATCGCGAACTAACGTTGATATTTCGGCGACAAAATTCATCTGATTTAAATTCTATGGACTCATCTGGGACGCTATCGGACGCTATGATCGCTTACGGAAATCGGCGGCCCGTTGTTTATGCGAATTCCATGACCTATGCGTAAAAATATAATGCCACATACCTCCACAAACCTACCAACAAACTGTCGGATCACTGATACGCAGAATCAGTAACGTATTTCATTCCAAAGACGGACAAACCAGCTGTGAAGCTGATGGTCGTAATGTTTATATTCATCGATGTACATACATCGAAAAAAGTTTTGCATCATCTCGGTTCCAAGAGTGCCGGACCCTGTACAGAAAATTGGAATAGAGAACAATATAAATATCATTTTCGCTCTTTTTATTGCTCACGAAAACCACACATTGCATGCTGTACCATTTCACAGCGAGACTTTCAGAGGTGGTGGTCCGGATTGCTGTACGCACCGGTAACTCTAATACCCAGTATCACGTCCTCTCCATTGATACATGCCTGTATTCGTCGTGACACACTATCCACAAGTTCAGCAAGGCACTGTTGGTCCAGATTGTCCCAACTCCTCAACGGCGATTCGGCGTAGATCCCTCAGAGTGGTTGGTGGGTCACGTCGTTCATAAACAGCACTTTTCAATCCATCCCAGGTATGTTCAATAGGATTCACGTCTGGAGAACATGCTGGCCACTCTAGTCGAGCAATGTCGTTATCCTGAAGGAAGTCATTTGCGACCGAACCGCCGAATCTTTCCATCAGTAAATGGGGTATGTTCTCAACTGACTCGGTTGTTTTAACCCCCTCCACTGACGGAATGACCCGCTTCCTACTTCCGTATGTATAAAACCAATACGGACTTGTAGCTGTCACGCCTTTGCGCTTACTGCTACGTATTTTAACCGTAAATAGCTCAGCCCTAATGGTAAGAGGTCGTAGTGAATTCACGTTATTAATCTTTGGAGACAGCACAGCTGCCACAAGCTCAGCTCACTTTTACTCCACTCCTACCCTCGTCATTGCACCACATTAACTAGGTGCTACATGGACCTTGCTAAATTCACTTGCGTATACATTTTTGACCGTTACTCGCCAGTATTTACCTAATGATTAGTACACTCCTAACCGGACTATTTCCCAAAGAGCTGTGATGATTGAACGGGTTCGATCCACGGCCTACAGTGCCCTACAGTTCACACGGTAACACTGCCTACCTGACCCACTTAACTTGGTAGTGAGCTTATGTATCCAATCACCACTGCTAGCAGCAGTGGGTAATCCTATCAGCACGACGAGAGCAGCAGACGTACCGTCGAATCCTCCTGAAAATACTTATAACTACGGTCGCCAGCTCTGAAGGAGCAAAAGAATAAATCAGTTTTTTGGCTCGTTTCAAAGTGAAACGGCTTGAGTTGAATTTAAACTTAATTCTGAATATTACTATTTCTGATCATTCTAGGTGATTCTACAAAGCAAATACTCTCTCAATTTCTGTGAGTTGGCTTGGTAATTACCACCAAGACAATTTATGCAACTTAGGTTAACAAAATTCTATCCTTCAACTTATTTAATGATTTTGGATATTACTCTTTGGACAATTGATATAGAATTAGTTAAGTGGCTTTACTTGAAAGGTTACTCAGAAAAATTTAAGTAACTATAAATAGGCGACTCATTCTGGTGTGACCATTGCTCTTTTCAACATTCTTATACGCTAAAGTATTCTACACCCAAAAGAATTGTAAATGAAAGAGGCGATAGTGGCCTCAGTCTGATTTCACTACACTATGTTTCAGGTTACTACACTTTAGAATGAACAACATGCGTCGTAATTTTACTCATTACTATATTCTGTCCTCTGCACTTGCATAAAAGAAAACTGGTATTCTCCTTTTACATGTATACAAAGTTCGACTTAACAATTGCAAGCAGTCTTGCCTTGGGTAGACGTGTCGGTGCTGGTGGTGAGATGCATGTGGCTAACACAGCTCTTCACGCCTCATGCCCTCAATGGCGGCTGGAACTACGAGCTGTAGCACTCGTATAAGCTACTGCACGTCCGCCATAAAATCTGGGCGCAGGAACTCTTACAATCAGCCCCAGTGGCATAGAGACGGCTTCGACAACCATTCGTCGCGTTCTACTCCACAAACGGCGACGATATTCTCCTCTTCGCTGTTGCGCAATCACTTTTGCTTGAGCACAGTTACGCACGTCCGGTCACGTCAACTCTCCCCAGGCCATTCCATTGTTCCGTCCCTGTGTCTCCAGCTACCTCTAGCTACGCTCGTATCACCAAGAGTGGGGCGTTCCCCTACCACCTTTTCACCGAAATCATTTAGTATTTAAGAATATTTATATTTATTACCCTGGAGTTCATACCAGTCATAATAATTTACTACTAGCGCTTTATAACATTAAATCATACAGTAATAACTTATAATTACCAAGGAAAAGAATACATTTGACTCCGAGAGCTTAGTGCATTGTCTGAGAGGCAGCGCTAATTCCCAGTTTCGCCAATAGATGGCATCAGGGTGCACTCCCTGGCAGTCTCACACCAGCGCGCCCGTTTCCGACGCGCGGGCTCCAAATTACTGTCAGCCCACCATCATTTCAGTTCCGTTACACATGCCCCACTTCTTATTGAAGTATCTAACAGTGATAATTCAATAAGAAGTCTCTCCTATAATGAATCTGAAATTTTCGTTAAGCTTTTTACCAAGGGTTTTCCCTTTCTTACTGATACACCTCGGTACTTATATTACTTATTTAAAATTAAACACCAATTCTTTCTGTCTTTCCTGCTAAACATTACATAAATGATTTACATATATTCTTTCCAATTTTCCTACTTCTAAACACAGTACACTTTAAACATCTTTTTTTTTTTTAAATACACTTCTTTTATCCCAGGCAAGTAAAACACACGTTATGTGCCTATTACTTTAGAGCCCGTCCTTTTCACTTTACCTCCTCACTTTTCTACCTCTTCCACAACACTTATTTACACATCTATTAAGGCTTTCTTAGAAGCTCAGTCTTTCCCAGTCTGTTTAGTCTCTACTTAAACTAGAAGTTTCATTAGAATACTGCAACATATTTTAGTGAACATTTACCTTTCACATAGAACAAAAGAAACAAAACTATTTACATATTGGTTTACTTTAATATTTATTTATATATTTATTTTCAATCTGGTAGAATTCGTGGTTCATACCTTTTGAGATCCACTATGTTTCTTACTCCCAGGCGTTTGCCTGTTAATGGGTACTCTAAATAATAAGCATTCACATTGGGTATGGACACTATTTTAAATGGTCCATTATATATATATTTAAATTTGCTGATCTCGTTATTAATTTCACTTGACTTTTCATGTGTTTTTACAAGAACGAGATCACCTATTTTGAATCTAGGATTCCTTACATTTTCGTCATGACGACGAATTCTCACATCTGCTTGTTTTCTCATCTTGTCTTTTACTAAGTTCTTTTTACTATCATAATCTAATTCAACTCTATCTGGAAATTCTAGTAGGTCTTCTACTAGACTTTTACTTCTCGTCTTTTTCAGGATTTCTTCTGGAGTAAATCCAGTGCTCTCGTTTGTTAATGAATTCATGATTTCTTCGAATTCACTCACATACATGCCCCACTTCTTGTGGTTACTATGGCAGTATGTCCTAAATAACCGACCTATCTCACGCATATATCTTTCTGCTGGATTGCTTGATGGGTGATAAGCTGAGATATGTACCACTTCTACCTGTTTCTCAGTTATCCCATCCTTCCACATTTTTGAGCAAAACTGAACACCATTATCTGATAGTATTCTCTTTGGCTTCCCTACTTTCACAAAATAATCACACACCATTTTATCATACACAGCTCTGGCAGTAGCTTTTCTCAAGGGATATAGCTTTATATACTTTGAGAAAAGTTCAACTGCTACAAATATGTACACAAAACCCCCCATGGTTTTCGGTGATGGTCCAAAGATATCTACTGCTACTATTTCTAATACTTCATCAGGTTTTATTGATTGCATGGGCCCTTGATTAGTTGCATTTGTTACTTTCGCCTTTTGGCATAGATCACAAGATCTTATCCTCTGTGCTACCCTTCGTGCCATGTTGTTAAAGGTAATGCATTCATCTAACTTATCGGTACACTTCCGTGCACCACAATGGCCATATGCCAAGTGAACATAATCTATCAGCACTTCAGTGTGTTGTTCCGGCCAACATACTCTCCACTTCCCTGGATTATTTAATCTTTGAAGATACAGTACACCTTTATGTATTTTATATGAAGCTCTTATGTTAGTTGCGTCCGGATTGTCAAACTTGACCTTTACCGACTTGAGTGCATCATCATCACTTTGATATCTTCGCATATTCCGACACATTTCCCTAATTTTTTCTCTTCCTTCCGCTTTTTTGAAGTAATTCACCTCAAAAACATCTTCCCTATTCTTTACACTTTCTAGTGTCTCACATCCTTCCGGTAATCTCGACAAAGCATCCGGTACTGCACGTTCTTTCCCTTTAACATACTTGATCTCTATATCAAATTGTTGTAAAAACAGCGCCCATCTGGTCAACCTGTTATGTAACAATCTGCAGTCCTTCAAAAATATTAAAGCTTTGTGGTCTGTATGGACCACAGTCTTATGTCCCCATAAGAAAAGTTGAAATTTCCTAAAACCCCATACTATAGCTAAAGCCTCCTCTGAAACCGTATAGTTTCTTTCGTTCTTAGACATGGTTCTACTCGCAAATGCTATTTGTCTATGAGTTTTTTCCCCATCTATCATTACCTCCTGAAATATGGATAATCCCAATCCATAATCTGAACTATCTGTTGCCATGTGGAATGGTTCACACAGGTCAGGGTGCCATAACTTTATGTTTTTAGCCAAATTGTCTTTTAGCCGGTTGAATGCTGTTTCACATTCCTCAGTCCATTTATACACACTGTTCTTCTTAAGTAGGTTGTTCAGATGTGGGCTATTGAACACCTGATCATCCACATACTTACGATAAAAGGAACAAAGTCCTATAAACGACTTTAGTTGTTTTTTATTCTTGGGAGCCGGACAATTTCTTATTGCTTTGACTTTATCGGGATCCTTTTCAATTCCCTCTGGTGTTACTATGTGACCTAAAAACTTTATTTCTTTCTTCACAAACTCGCGTTTTTTCAGGTTCAGGGTCATTCCTCCTTTAATTAAAGCTTTGAACACCCTGTCGCATAACTCCATGTGCTCTTCCCATGTCCTTGTAGCAATTAACAGATCATCTACATAAACCGTGATTAGCGAACTAAGTACACTCCCTAAAATTTTGTCTAAAGCCCGAATGAACACTGAAACGGAAGTATTTAGGCCAAATGGTACTACTGTGAAATGGTAGCATTTGCCATTGAATAAAAATGCCGTGTACTTCCTAGACTCCTCACTTAATGGAATTTGCCAGTATCCTGCAGTTAGGTCTAAACTAGTCATGTACTTTACACCATTAAACTTCTGCAATAAATTATCTATGTTCTCTGGACGATCCAACTCCCTCTTCACTACTTTATTCAGAGTACGAGCATCTATCACTATTCGTACACTTCCATCCTTCTTACCTACTATCACCAGTGGGTTATTATATGGGCTAGAACTCCGTTCAATGACCCCACATGAAACCATTTTATCTATTTCTTTTTGAACTGCTTCTTTCTTAGACAAGGGTACATTATATGGTGGTTTAAAGAAAGGTTCATGCTCCTCTACCTCCATGCAGTACTCATAATTTATCACTCGTCCCGGTTTGTCCGAAAATACCTCCTGATTTTCTTTCAGAATTTGCCATAGATCCTCCCTTTGGGCATCAGATAGTCCTTCCGTTTTTTCCACTACATTTCGAAGGAGTGTCTCCTTATTTCCATCTTCAACTATCTGCCTCACCAGAAACCAATCGAATTTTTGACCTATTCCTGAATCATGATCATCTCTAAATTCTACCCATCTCAGCTGGTTCTCTTCCATTACTCTAGATGATTAAAATGGTATTTCTAATACCGCACTATCAACTTTACAAACTATTATCCCTTTGTCACAATCTATAATTACTTTCTGTTTTATTAACCAGTCAATGCCTAAAATGATCTCGGCACTGAGCTCTGGAACTACTAAAAATGCATTCGAAAATAGCTTGTTTTTTATCTTAAATTCCATCATCACTTGATGTTTAACAGGTTTACTACATTTCCCTGTCGCCCCTATCACTTTAACACCTGTTACTGGCATCAGGACTACTCCTCGTTGCTCTTTGATCATCTCAAAAAATGCGTGCGAAATAGCACTTATTTGAGCACCCGTATCCAACAATACATAAAAATCGTACCCACATACATTAATGGGCAGGATTGTTTGCATCCTATTGTCCTCTTTCATACTTTCTTTATCTTCCCATAATAAATCCTTTTCCACCGCCAAGTCTTGCCATATTATTTTTCCGGTTTTTATACTGACCATTCCATCTGGAGGTTTCTTTCTCCTTTTCATCCTAAATTCTTTCACCGCTTTTTCCAATAGTCCTTCGTCTAGGCTCTTTAATGTCATCTCGTTCTCATTCGAATCTGTCATGCCTGAACTCTCGGTTGCGGAATCGGAAACTTCCTCTACTTCTTTTTCTCCCTGGATGCTTTCTGATGATTCTGACGATTATTCCTCCTCCTTAGAAATATGACATTCTTCGGATTCAAATAATTCTCGCAAATTATAATCCATTTCTCTACTTTCCCTTTGTTGGATAGTGCACTCGCCACTCTTACTTTCATTATTTTCCCCTACTAATGGAATTCCAGTCTCACTCAACTCATTTGCTTCAGTACTACAGGGATCACAACACTCTTTCTCTTGGTTAGATACACTTTCTCTAATTTCTTTAAAAGAATCTTCATCAGAGTCATGTACTCTTGCTGTCACTAGGTACACATCATAATCGGTATGTCTCTCTAACACTGTCATATTCGGGTCCAAATTAATCACTTGAGTGGAAGATCTTTCTAATTGTGCTGGCTGGCTTTTGAGCTGATGTACATATTCTGCATACGAGGTAATTTCTGAATTGGCATGCGTCTCTGCACTATGCCTCTTTTTCTTATCCACCCTTCCCTCTTTAATTACTTCTCGATGCGATTCGTCGACTATTCGTACGAACCTTTTACCATAAGTCACATCACTCCTACCTTGCCCCTGCCTCTCTGCACAGTTGCCATCCCTACCGACTAACAACGCCTTCTCTGACTCTTCCTTCATCAATTCATCACTCTGACCTCGAATTGTACTTATTTCATTCACGTGAGCCTTCACATCCGACCGATATTCTTTTCCTACTTCATTTCCCTTAATAATTCCTCTCTGCTCTCTCTCCTCTGTTTGTATCCCTGCATTATACTTCGCAAAGTTTCGTTTATGTAACTGCTCTTCAGGCGAACGACGCACTATCCTACTATAGTACTGACTACTCCGATTTTCCCTATATTTGGGCCATTTCTTTCTTTCCGCGCGCGTTAGGCCCTTGACCTGCGCGGTATTTAGTTTTCCTGATTTTGATAATGCATCCCGTTTCCCTGATAGTGTCCTCTCCCTGGCTGAGAGTTACCTCCTCGACCTCTTCCTCTCATCATGTTAATTTGCGGTTCATTCCTACCACCTTTTACTATTCCATTCTGATTTCTGAAACCTCGAAACTCTCTAGGTTCACGCCACCTATCTTCATTCTCGATTTTTTCTAAAAATTCATCGAATGTTCGATGAGTGCCTCCTACATAACGCTTTGAATCGTCAGGTAGCTTTTTCCACAACTCCCACACTATCTCCGATTCTGATCTACGATCTTTAGGATACTCCAAACGCTTGAACCATCCTTCACAGTATTCTTTCATGAGCCCACGCCCATGTTCTGGCATTCTGGCGACAACGAATTCTCTCCACAACCTATCTCTCTGTTGTGTGCCCCAGAATTCCTCAAGGAACTTTTCTTTGAAGTCTGTAAACTTCAAATTGTCGATATCCAAATTCAATCCCCAACGTTTAGCATGACCTGCTAAAGCGTCTATTACTAAATTAATTTTTTCTTTATCCGACATGTCTGTTGGTAAGACACGTTCACAATTTTTTATAAAATCCATTGGATGCCATCCACCTTGTTTCTTTTGAGGATCGTATTTTTCCTCCCTACTCAGTATTTCCGATTTTTGCATTACCAATGGGATACCACTACAGTTAAGAAACGTCTGATTCTGAACTTGCTGACTTAACAATTTTATCTCATTACGCAGTGTATTTTCCTGCTCCTGCACACATGCATCAAAACTCAACATGGTATTGCGCAGTGTTTCAATATCAGCTGCCGTTTCTTTAACAATCTCTTTCTTTACAACTGGTACTATCACCTGTAATTTACTTTCAATTATCGGTTCTAATATTTCACTAACCAAAGGTTCCACTGATTTCTCTATTCTCTGAATTTCGGTATCAAATCTTTTCTCTATTTCTGTGACTTTTCTCTGAACATTTGTTATTTCAGCCCTAATGCTATTTACTGATTTGTTTACCTCTGTGATACGCTGGCTTTGCGTCTTCAAAATATCTAAATTGGCTTTTATTTTACCAGATAGGTTTTCATCCAGTTGGGATATATGACTAGCCATTTCTGCTTTCAAACTAGCATTCCCTTCTCGAATTTGCGCCATCATCCTATTTAACAAACTTGTTAATTCCATATCCTCTTCCTTGTGACTTGCACCCACAGATACATTGGGTTCACTTTTCACTACCTTTGGTTTCGCTTCCCGTTCCTCCTGTCTTGTGGGTGTGGATTCATCTATAAGATTTTCCAACCCTACAACAGTATCTATGGTCCCTAATTCTGGGTCTGACCTTGTAATGTTCTCGTCTTGCTTGTTACTATTCGACTCCATCTTATGCTGCTGTATTTCGTGCCTAATAGAAATGTTTATTAAACCAAGTATTACTTGTTTAACTCCTACTATTGGACTTTCTTTTGCTGCTTTGCAGGTTGTCGTCTTGAACTCACTAATTGTGGTATATTTGTCTACAACAGAATTTTAAATTTAAAATTTTCTTGAAACTACAAGTTTATATAAAACACTTTTATTGCAGCCATTATTCTACAAACTTGGTAAGTCCTGTCACGGTCGCCACATGCGACCGAACCGCCGAATCTTTCCATCAGTAAATGGGGTATGTTCTCAACTGACTCGGTTGTTTTAACCCCCTCCACTGACGGAATGACCCGCTTCCTACTTCCGTATGTATAAAACCAATACGGACTTGTAGCTGTCACGCCTTTGCGCTTACTGCTACGTATTTTAACCGTAAATAACTCAGCCCTAATGGTAAGAGGTCGTAGTGAATTCACGTTATTAATCTTTGGAGACAGCACAGCTGCCACAAGCTCAGCTCACTTTTACTCCACTCCTACCCTCGTCATTGCACCACATTAACTAGGTGCTACATGGACCTTGCTAAATTCACTTGCGTATACATTTTTGACCGTTACTCGCCAGTATTTACCTAATGATTAGTACACTCCTAACCGGACTATTTCCCAAAGAGCTGTGATGATTGAACGGGTTCGATCCACGGCCTACAGTGCCCTACAGTTCACACGGTAACACGGCCTACCTGACCCACTTAACTTGTTTGTGAGCTTATGTATCCAATCACCACTACTAGCAGCAGTGGGTAATCCTATCAGCACGACGAGAGCAGCAGACTTACCGTCGAATCCTCCTGAAAATACTTATAACTACGGTCGCCAGCTCTGAAGGAGCAAAAGAATAAATCAGTTTTTTGGCTCGTTTCAAAGTGAAACGGCTTGAGTTGAATTTAAACTTAATTCTGAATATTACTATTTCTGATCATTCTAGGTGATTCTACAAAGCAAATACTCTCTCAATTTCTGTGAGTCGGCTTGGTAATTACCACCAAGACAATTTATGCAACTTAGGTTAACAAAATTCTATCCTTCAACTTATTTAATGATTTTGGATATTACTCTTTGGACAATTGATATAGAATTAGTTAAGTGACTTTACTTGAAAGGTTACTCAGAAAAATTTAAGTAACTATAAATAGGCGACTCATTCTGGTGTGACCATTGCTCTTTTCAACATTCTTATACGCTAAAGTATTCTACACCCAAAAGAATTGTAAATGAAAGAGGCGATGGTGGCCTCAGTCTGATTTCACTACACTATGTTTCAGGTTACTACACTTTAGAATGAACAACATGCGTCGTAATTTTACTCATTAATATATTCTGTCCTCTGCACTTGCATAAAAGAAAACTGGTATTCTCCTTTTACATGTATACAAAGTTCGACTTAACAATTGCAAGCAGTCTTGCCTTGGGTAGACGTGTCGGTGCTGGTGGTGAGATGCATGTGGCTAACGCAGTTCTTCACACCTCATGCCCTCAATGGCGGCTGGAACTACGAGCTGTAGCACTCGTATAAGCTACTGCACGTCCGCCATAAAATCTTGGCGCAGGAACTCTTACAATCAGCCCCAGTGGCATAGAGACGGCTTCGACAACCATTCGTCGCGTTCTACTCCACAAACGGCGACGATATTCTCCTCTTCGCTGTTGCGCAATCACTTTTGCTTGAGCACAGTTACGCACGTCCGGTCACGTCAACTCTCCCCAGGCCATTCCATTGTTCCGTCCCTGTGTCTCCAGCTACCTCTAGCTACTCTCGTATCACCAAGAGTGGGGCGTTCCCCTACCACCTTTTCACCGAAATCATTTAGTATTTAAGAATATTTATATTTATTACCCTGGAGTTCATACCAGTCATAATAATTTACTACTAGCGCTTTATAACATTAAATCATACAGTAATAACTTATAATTACCAAGGAAAAGAATACATTTGACTCCGAGAGCTTAGTGCATTGTCTGAGAGGCAGCGCTAATTCCCAGTTTCGCCAATAGATGGCATCAGGGTGCACTCCCTGGCAGTCTCACACCAGCGCGCCCGTTTCCGACGCGCGGGCTCCAAATTACTGTCAGCCCACCATCATTTCAGTTCCGTTACACATTCACAAGGTGTGCACGATGGCTCCGCGAATTATCGACCATGAAGACGAATGCCTCATCAGTATGCTGCCGATATTGTTGCACTATCGGTCAGAGGATGGCATTCTCGTATCGTACTGCCGTTAAGGCGCCTTCCATGACCACCAGCGGCGTACGTCGGCCCAACGTAATGCCACCCCAAAACAGCAGGGAACCTCCACTTTGCTGCACTCGCTGGACAGTGTTTCTAAGGCGTTCAGCCTGACCGAGTTGCCTCCTAACACGTCTCCGACGATTGTCTGGTTGAAATGGTTCAAATGGCTCTAAGCACTATGGGACTTAACATCTGAAGTCATCAGTCCCCTAGACTTAGAACTACTTAAACCTAACGAACCTAATGACATTACACACATCCATGCCCGAGGCAGCATTCGAACCTGCGACTGTAGCAGCAGCGCGGTTCCGGACTGAGGCGCCTAGAACCACACGGCCACAGCGGTCTTCGTGTCTGGTTGCAGGCATATGCTATTGGTGAAGTGAACGTGACGTCGATCCTGAGCGGTCCATTCGGCATGTTGGCGCTGCATGGTGTCGTGGCTGCAAAGATGGACCTCGCCATGGTCGTCGGGACTAAAGTTGCGCATCATGCAGCGTATTGCGCACAGATTGAGTCGTAACACGACGTCCTGAGGCTCCATGAAAAGCATTATTCTACATGGTGGCGTTGCTGCCAGCGTTCCTCCGAGCCATAATCCGTAAGTAGCGGTCATCCATTGCCGTAGTAGCCCTTGGGTGGCCTGAGCGAGGCATGTCATCGATAGTTCCTGGCTCTCTGTATCTCCTCCATGTCCGAACAACATCGCTTTGGTTTACTCCGAGACACGTGGACACTTCCCTTGTATAGAGACCTTCTTGGCACAAAATGATAATTTGGACGCGATCGAAACGCGGTATTGATCGTCTAGGCATGGTTGAACTACAGATAACACGAACCGTGTACTTCCTTCCTGGTGGAATAACTGGAACTGATCGGCTGTAAGACCCCCTCCGTCTAATAGGCGCTGATCATGCTTTTATGCTTTTTCTTTTTTTTTTTTACGTCTTTGGGCGGGTTTAGTGACATCTCTGAACAGTCAAAGGGGCTGTGTCTGTGATACAATATCCACAATCACCGCCTATCTTCAGAAGTTCAGGGAGCTGGGGTGTTGCAAAACTTTTTTCTGATGTGTGTATATACGAGTATATGGTTTCACTGGATTGAAGAGCTTAACGACTACGATTCTTAAACGTATTCTCCGTATCCCATGCAGTGCTCCTGAGAAGAACTGACATCAGTGCAATCCACTGTATTTGACGTTGCCCTGTTCCGGCCTCTTACAGTATAGTGGTTGGACATGTCATCATTAAACATTTTAAATAATTACGAAATATGTATAGCAACGTACTGGAAACATTTTACAGAGTATAAATAATAATAATAATAAGACGAATTTCCATTACCCTCGCGATACTCGATACATCTTGCGACACACATCAGCAGTAGGATGGCGTAATACATGAATCACTGGCAAGGTGAAATGTTACGCTTTTTCTATGTTTTCAGAGGAACTAAAAGCTGACCAACTGGTGTACCTACATTACAAATTACGTTACAACCCAGTGTAACCAAACTTTTGCCAAAATACAGTCGCAGATTCCAACAGTAATAACACAGACGTTTGTAAGTAGGGATTTTCAAATTTGCTAATAATAGCCACTCATACCTTATCAGTTGACGTGTCCTATCCCGAAAAATCGGCAACAAATGTAGAGATTATGCAATGACTTAAAGTAAAAGTGTGGTATAAAATTATTCATACAATATCTGTAATATATTATAATGACGCTAGATTTGCGCATGTTTTAGAATAAAGAAAACCAGTGACGACGGTATTCTCTGAAACTAGTCTGGGCAAGTAAGTGTTTCCATCAAGGTGGACCCGGAATCAGATACTGAAGTATTTATTTCTAGAAAAAGCATTATTACGGGCGGATGTAGATCAAAATTTCCAAAAAATTCGAGTTTTTTAATGTTTAATTTATTTGACTGAGTCTTTAAGAATGACAACGCAAAGTTTCATAACCGAATTCCGGCAAGAAATATGTTTTTAACAAATTTATTTTGGGCCCCTGCGGCCGCCACGCCCCTCTTTCTATGCTGGGATCCACACCTTCTCTACGCTAGATCTCTTCTCTGCATTAATTTTTCGTTTACACAATCTAAACGAACTGCAGATGAGTTCCGGAGGCTGTGAGGAAGACTATCTTTGCTTGTTCCTTTGTTTACAACGTGTTTTTTTTAATAGTACATGCCACGAACTTATTTCAGTTTATAGTTTTACATTTATCAACCTGTTTTGCTCGAAATAGGTCGTAACGGTGAACGCATAGTCAAAAAAGTGAGGAAATGTCGGATTTCACAGGAAATTTAAATAACAGTGTTACGGATGCTGCTCCTGTGTGAAGAACAACTTTCGACAAAATCACTGAGTTCATCGAAGAAGAACATTACTGAAGGAATTGATGATGCTGTGTACAGTGCCAAAGACGAATTTTCCAGTGGATTTAGGTTAATTGACTCAGAAATACTTGCCCATATGATTGATTGGTTCATGTGCATGTGACAACTGTGGGTCAAAGGATCTCAGACTGTATTATGACAGTGACAGAGTTAGCACTGTAAGCAGTGTTAAATTTGTTCAAGACCTCTGCTCCCCATGGGAAGATGTACGAGGTGAATACAAGATTGTGTTACATCATAAGATGCTTAAATGTAGGCATAGAAGGTGCAATTTTTTTTCGTAGCTTGATGAACATGCCTACACCAGTGACTAGGTTCAGTGACTGCAACAGAACACTCCTCAGTGCTCTAGAAGTTGAGTTCAAGGAACACATGAAAGCAGCTGTTGAGGAAGCTGTAGATACTAACAATGAAGAGGAAATAGGACACTGTGTAATAAAGACAGATCTGTTTGTCTGTCGTGATGGAACCTGGGTGAAGAGGAGCCATACATCACTTCATGGTGTATCATCTGTCACTAGTGCGGATGCAGGGAAAATTTTGGGCATCCAAGTAATTAGCAAATATTGCTCTCAGTGTGACACAAGAAAGAATAATATTGGCAGTGAAGAAGAAAGGTGGCAGTAGGAACACAAGAAAGTGTGCAGCACGAATTACGAGGGGTCAAGTGGTGCCATGGAAGCAGCTGGGATGAAACTAATGTTCCAAAGGTCAGTTGAACAATACGTTGTTAGATATGTGAAGTATCTAGGAGATTCCAGTGCTTTTAAGACTGTTTAAGAGAATAATCCTAATGGCTCACAAACTATAATTGAAGAACTGGAATTTGTGATGCATGTTCAATAGTGAATGGGAGGTAGACTTCTCACATTGGAGAAAGAAATGAAAGAGAAGAAATTAGAAGAAGGAAAGCCACTGTGGAGGTGTTAACAGACTGATAGACAAGGAAATTCTCGTTTTATAAGTCCATTATAGAAAAGGTATCATAGATAACTCACATAGAGCGAAAACAATGCAGCAAGCCGCAACTTCCACGTACCTAGCCAATCCTAAACTGCTGAAAAATGTATACATGGGAAACACAAAATACAAATGAGAGCTACAACCACCTTACATGGATGCGTTGTCCAAAAACAGTATTTGTGTTCTCAATTGGTGTGAAGATAGGTGTATGCGATGCCTGTCTAATGTTCAATAGTGGAAATGTAGGTAGGATTAAGTACCATCCAGATGGATTCACACTAAAGATACTCAGACTCATCGATGAAGCGCGATTGGACAAATCTAATGCAGCAGAAGAAAAACTGCGAAAGTTGGCTAGGCAAAGGAGGCCGGAGAAGAGATTACTCCAAGAAGACGAGGAAGAGAATAAGGGTTGTGGATATGCACTGCTTTAGTCACTATAGCAAGATTGTAAGAAATAGAAATAAAAAATTTAAATGTGAATTTCCGTAAACTTACCTTTTTTGGGATATAATGTAATGTATAAAAGCTAACATCCTGAAATTTGGCATACTTCTTAAGAATTACTTACTGAATTATCCTTCGCAGCATTTTTCGTTATCTGTTATCTAAAAAAAGTTCTCCTTTAAAATTTGAGAAAAATAGAGGAGTCGCAGATAACACAAAACTGAAAAACTAATTTCAAAGTAACAATGTCCTCAAACAAAAATCAATTCCACACGCTTTATTATCCTCTTATGCAGATGTAAACTGTAAAATTCCAGTGTTATTGCTTGATTTGTTTACGTAAAAGGTATGTTATAGAAACAATGGTAATTAAAAATTCAAATCCTTATAAAATGTATGTCGATGCCAATTTTAAAACAAAAATTGCACAGAATATCAAGCATGATGCTGTACACAATAAATTCAAGTTTTACTATCTGGCCTGTAATATTTTTGGAGATACATCTAAGTACAAGAATGCATTTTGCCCTACGTCTGTTCTCAAGTGAATTAACCACGCTATGCAGTAGCTAGAAAACGAATCCAGCAGACAGGAGCACCTACTCAAAACATTGTATTTAAACATTCAATTTAAGTTTCCAAAATCACATTCTTGGGCACAGATGAGTCCTATGTTTTCCTCTCGCGCAGAATTACGTTAGTCTATGTCTTGCTCTAAAATCTGCAACAGCGTCCCTCCTGAGATTCATCAAAACAGACGTTTGACAGCCACCGTGTCGCTGTACCTGTACACAAGGGGCACACTCTCTCCCTCTGTGGAAAGCGCCCCGTCAACGCTGGCGGTGTTCCCACGGGCTAATCTCGCTGACACCGGGGGCCCGAGCTCAGCGAGTGAGGGGCGTTATCTCGCGCTCGTTATTCTCGCTTCTTGCGAGACGAGAATAATGCCCGATGATCCGGGAGGCCAGATACGTCTCGGAGATTGCCCAGCCGGGTAATTCTAGAGATGAGATTTTTTCCGCATCGGGGAGCTTTCGATTACGTAAGCAGCGCGCGTTGGACGCCAAGAGACGTCGCAAGAAAAGGGCTGGAGTTTTATTTACCGCCTGGTGAGGGGTGTCACTGCGAAGACCAAAACCATTACCGTGCATCCCTATCTGATGCCGTCCCACGTCCTGGTGATTTACGTTTCGCAGAATGTGTGTAGGCAGAATTATCCGCCACCTTGCCTTCCGTGTATGAGATTTGAAATACGCCCTCACAAGACGAATGTGTGATGGAGCGAAGTTCAACCTACGAGAACGTTCAAAACAGAAACCATGCCATCAGTTATCGGTTGTTATGTGTTTTGACACAAATAATATTCACATCCAGAGCCTTTCCCTTCAAATATCTATGGCTGCTGCATGCAATGCGTTACATACGTGTCCATTTTTGCCTTTTAAATCTTAACTATATTCTCACGAACTTTACATCTTGTGGAATCAATCCTGAAGAAAGTATATAAACTAAGGCAAAACTTATCAGTTGTCATTCGATATGTTTTTGTTGTCGTCCACCCCTCCTCATATACCAGTTCATTCATCATGTCACGTAATATATATATATATATATATATATATATATATATATATATATATATATATATATATGTGTGTGTGTGTGTGTGTGTGTGTGTGTGCGCTTGTGTCATTCCGTTGTTGAAAGTGTAGCACATGTTTTCTCCATGCATTTGAGATCATAATGTTTATAATTTGAAACAGCAACCACCCACAAGCCTCGTTTCGAAAAATTTGTTCAAATCGTTACCAGTTTCGGATGTCACAGCAATCCAATTTTAGATGGTTCTCACAGACTTCCACGCCTACCTGCTGGGTCCTCGTTTTGTGGTGGTTATCGGTTTTGTGCACTGCAACAAAGAAAAAGATTTTCATTCAAAATTCGTTAATCTTATGTAGAGAAATATTTTGGACCTCGCGGGAACATTCATGAAAAGGTCTTAACTTTGATAAAAAATTAAATGTGGCGACACTTACGTGGTGTACATTTTAATACGACACGTGCCTTGCATATTTATGATGTAGGCTTTAAAATTTCCACATGTGTTATGTGAGTGGTGTCAAGTTCTCGAGAACCTGAATAACACGCAGCTTCCGACGGTTTATGGCAGCACACACTCTCAACATTTACAAAACGGGGGCCAGCCTCATGTCAGTAACAGAAACAATAGTATTACTTCAAGTTGTAGACATGTTAAGTTACAGAAGCTGCGTGGAGTACATGGGAACAGTAATATATGTCTCTTCTGAAGATATAAAATCTACTTAAACGTAGAAAAGAAATAAAATAACTTACACAGAATAAATTCTAATATGACATTTTATTCAATGGCTAAGAATTATGTGAGAAGTAAACTTACGTGAAACACACAGACACACACACACACACAAATATACAGTACAGAATATACCACCTAACTTTTCCACCTCATATATTAGCGAAACGAAACAAAACGTGAGAAATGAAATTGACTAGGGGTGCAGCTTTATCACGGGCTTACACAATGGGCAGGAATGTACAATCCACAAATGTAAAAAACATCACTTTCAACACACAGTTATGTAACTTTTAATTGCTCAAGTATATTTTTTCTACGGTTATGAGAACTAGAGGTACATTCAGTGACGACAGATTTGTTTCCACTGTTCGAAATCTCATATCTTATAGACATTAAAGGTTCGTGTTGGCGCCACAGTTTCTGCTGTAATGCTCAGAGCAAGTTTTGCCAACAGCAGGCTTCAGTACAGTTCAGGCAACCCACTTTTCGGCATTAAAGTTTGGCGCCGTTTCCGTTTTTTGAAGTCTAAGGATACCAGCAAGTATAACGTTTTCAGCATTGAAACCAAGTCTGCCATCACTAATAGTATCTCTAGTTTTCATTTCGGAAGAAAAAAACATACATGTGCCATTTAAAAAAACGAAACTTTCTGTTGAAAGGTATGTTTGTTTACATTTATTTATTTTGTGCCGGCCGCTGTGACCAAGCGGTTCTAGGCGCTTCAGTCCAGAACCGCGCTGCTGCTACAGTCGCAGGTCCGAATTCTGCCTCGGGCGTGGATGTGTGTGATGTTCTTAGGTTCGTTAGGTTTAAGTAGTTCTAAGTCTAGGGGACTGATGACCTCAAAGTCCCCTACTGCTTTTTTTTTTTTTTTTTTTTTAATTCCTGCCCACTGTCCGAGTCCATGACATAGGCGCAAGCCTGGCTAATTGAATTTTTCACATTTTGAAGGTTTTCCCATTTCATCGTGGCAGGATGGTGTAGCAACCGGTTTAAAAGTGTTTCAGAATGAAAACAGACTCGTTTACGAAATTATTTAATGCCGATTCAGAGACGCGTTTCATTCTTTTGGAGCAGCGTCATGTTATGTATAGTGGCTGCATACCCGACCCATCAGTCATAAAACCACGTATAATGTAAAATAAACACCAAAATATATAATGCATCCGTCATGAAAGATCTAAACCATAAAGTGGACTTTGAGCTCATCAGCCGGCTCCGCTGCAGCAGCTCAAGAAACGGCTGGTGTGGTTAAGGTCCACTTTGTGGTTTAGATCTTTCATGACGCATGGATTATATACCTTCGTGTCTATTTTACGTTATATGTGGTTTTATAACTGATGGGACACGTATCCACCTACTACAGGTTAGGTTAGTGGTGTTTAACGTCCCGTCGACAACGAGGTCATTAGAGACGGAGCGCAAGCTCGGGTTAGGGAAGGATGGGGAAGGAAATCGGCCGTGCCCTTTCAAAGGAACCATCCCGGCATTTGCCTGAAACGATTTAGGGAAATCACGGAAAACCTAAATCAGGATGGCTGGAGACGGGATTGAACCGTCGTCCTCCCGAATGCGAGTCCAGTGTGCTAACCACTGCGGCCTACTACACATAACCTCCATAAGGGGGGAGCGCGTCACTGAAAAGGAATCAATTAATTTCGCAACCGAGTCTGTTTTTGTTCCGAAAAACGTTATCACTTTTTTCTTCATTTCAGAAGTATACCAGGTGGCAAAGTTAGGTGGATCACCCTGTACATACAGCCTTACTACAAAGTAAAGTACCCAGAAAAAAAATGGTTCTAAGCACTATGGGACTTAACATCTGAGGTCATCAGTCCCCTAGACTTAGAACTACTTAAACCTAACTAAGCTAAGAACATCACACACACATCCATGCCCAAGGAAGGATTCGAAGCTACGACCGTAGTAGCAGCACGGTACCGGACTGAAGTGCCTAGAACCGCTCAGCAACAGTGGCCGGCAAAGTACCCAGAAGAGGAGGGAGAAATGAAGTGGAACTTCACTGTTCCAGAGGGTATCGGAGGTTTCTTTAGTCCTTAGGAATCGAGTAAAATTTACGGAGAACATGGCTGTGTGGATCCATTTATCACTATTGGTCACACTCCCTCAGACCTTAAGGCATGCACTGATTCGATTGAGAATGGTGTCATAAGACCGTTGTAGTCTCTTTTGGGACAATCTGGTCCATAACTGTTGTAACCCGTCCTTCGTGTCCTGGCTGATGCCGCTTGGCCGAAGGTGTCGTCCGAGCTACTCCCACACACGTTCTATCTGGGGCTGATCTTGGGATACTGCTGGCCACAATACTTCTTCGTCATTACGCGGACATTTGACAGAGACACGTACCATGCGTGCGAGCATTATCCTTTTTTATAAAACTGGTACCGTGATACTTTGACATGACAGGTTAACATGACACGAAGTAGACTGTCGGTGACATTCCATTGTATCGTCAGAGACACCTCAATCACCACTACCAGCCGTGACTTGAAATTAAACCAATGTCTCCCTCCACTATGACGCCAGTTGTATCTGTCCAAAACAATGAAAGAAGAGGACTTCTCCCGAGGTCGCCGTCTCACTCGTCGATATGATCGCCTGAGAAACGCTGTTCATCGATGAGCACAATACGTCGCCATTCATCAGAGCTCAGTGAATTCTAGTCAAGGTACCACACCGGACGCTAACACTTGTGTTGTATTCTTAACGTCAGCCTGTGCATGGAACGGTAGTTCCCTAGTCTGACCTACTGAATGGCACAGAATGTTATGGGGAGTCCGTTACCTGTTCTCACCAGTGTCACCTACGAATGCCACACAAATCTGAATATTCTACAATTCGACTAAATGGATAAATGGAAGCCCACAACGAGATCTCATTCAAACTGTGTCAGTTGCTGATGACGCAGCCTCGCTCGCGTGTGTGGCATCTCCGTGCCTTTCACAGTGACCTCTATATACTGAAACGCCAAAGAAACTGGTATAGGCATGCATGTTCAAGTACAGGGATATGTAAACAGACAGAATACGGCGCTGCGGTCGGCAACCCCTATATAAGACAAGTGTCAAGATTTTAGTGAGTTTGAACGTGGTGTTGTAGTCGGCGCACGAGCAATGGGGCACAGCATCTCCGAGGTAGCGGCGAAGTGGGGATTTTCCCAAAGCACCATTCCACGAGTGTACCGTGAATATCAGGAATCCAGCAAAACATCAAATCTCCGAAATCGCTGCTGCTGGAGAAAGATTCTGCAAGAACGGACCAACGACGACTGAAGAGAATCGTTCCACGTGACATAAGTGCAACCCTTCCACAAATTTCAATGCTGAGCCACCAACAGGATGCAGCATACAAACCACTCAACGAAACATCACCGATACGCACTTTCGGAACCGAAGGCCCATTCGTGCGCCATTAATGACTGCATGACACGAAGCTTTATGCCTCGCCTGGGCCCGTCAGCACCGACGTTGGACTGTTGATGACTGGAAACATGTTGCATGGTCGCACGAGTCTCGTTTCAAATTGTATATAGCGGATGGAGGTGTTCGGGTACGGAGACAACCTCATGAATCCATGGACCCTGCATGTCAGCAGGAGGCTGTTTAAGCTGGTAGAGGTTCTGTAATGGTGTAGTGTGCGTGCAGTTGGAGTAATATGGGACCCCTGATACTTCTAGATACGACTCTGACAGGTGACACGGACGTACGCATCCTGTCTGATCATCTGTCTCCATTCATGTCCATTGTGCATTCAAATGGATTTGGGCAATTCCATCAGGACACTGCGACACTCCACGCGTCCAGAACTGCTACAGAGTGACTCCAGGAGCACCATTCTGAGTTTAAACACTTCGGCTGGTCAAAAAACTCCCCAGGAATGTACATTATTGAGCATATTTGGGATACCTTGCAACGTGTTGTTCAGGAGAAATCTCCACCCCCTCGTACTCTTAGGGATTTATGGACAGCCCTTCAGGATCCATGGTGTCATTTCACCCCAGCACTACTTCAGATATTAGTCTAGTCCATGCCACGTCGTGTTGAGGCTCCTCTGCTTGCTCGTGGGAGCCCTACACAATATTATATTAGATAGGTGTAGCAATTTCTTTATCCCTTCAGTGTAAAAAGATTATATTATAATTTGTGTTCCGACATTGTGATCTTGCTAGATTCTGAGAAGCTCATATGCAGAAACCAGCACGGTTTTAGGAAACAGCGGTCATGCGAGACACAGCTGGCCCTCTTCGTGCATGATATACAACAGACTCTGGATACCGGCTCCCAGGTTGATGCCAGGTTTCTGGACTTTCGAAAGGCGTTAGACTCAGTTCCGCACTGTCGCTCGCACCAAAAAGTGCGCGCTTACGGTCTATCCGATGACATATGCGGTTGGATAGGAAGTTTTCTAACAGACAGAGAGTAGTATGTGGTACTGAACGGGGTGACTTCAACAGGAACAAGCGTAACTTCAGGTTTGCCACAGGGCAGCGTAATAGGTCCGCTGCATTTTACGATTTACGTAAACGATGTGGCTGATGGTATTGACAGCGGCATTAGACTGTTTGCCGATGATGCTGTAGTCTACAGTAAAACAGTATCACACGAAAGTTGTGTACAAATCTATGAGGATTTGCAGAAAGTAAATGCTTCATCTGACCACAGGACGTTACCGAAAAATGAGACCATTCTTCTTACAAGCGCCACATCCGCCAAGTATCTGCGTGTGACTCTTCGAAATGATCTCAAATGAAATGATCAGATTACACAAGTAACGGGTAAGGCAAACTCTAGATTTCGGTTTATTTGTAGAATACTGAAGCGATGCAGTCCTTCAACAAAGGAAATAGCTTACAATACGTTAGTTCGTCCAGTTTTAGAGTACTGTTCGTCTGTATGGGACTCTTACCAGTTGGGCCTGATTCAAGAGATTGAGAAGGTCCAAAGAAGAGTGACAAGATTCGTGACTGGTACATTTATCCATCGCGAGAGCGTTACAAATCTTATAGAAAGTTTGAAGTGGGAGACACTTGCAGATAGACGGCGCGCTAAACGGAAGGGGCTGCTCACTAAATTCCGAAATCCAATCATCACCGAGGATTTAGAGCATATATTATTGACACCAACTTTCAAATCGCGCAATGATCACCATTCAGAGATACGGGAAATTAGAGCTCGTACTGAGGCGTTCAGACAATCGTTTTTCCCTCGCGCGATCCGCGAGTGGAACAGATGGGGGGAAATATGACTTTGGCGCGAAAAGTGCCCTCCGCCACACACCGCTTGGTGGCTAGCGGAGTATATATGTAAATGTATACAATCTTTTTTCAAGAATTTATTTGTCGTGTCTGTAGCTCATACGAGGTGATGTCAACAGCGGGTGGCACGAGGTATGCGATCCACATAGACACCGTCGATACTACACTGCCCAGGGCATTCTTGTCGGTTTCAGTGATATACAGAACGGATGAGAATTAATTCCCTACTAAACATTGTTCGTAACTTTTATAATACTTAAGCAATTTTCATGAAACAAAGAAACATCATGCCGCTTACAAATGTCAGAATTGTTACGTACTGCTAAAATTCAACACAAGCAACATCATTATCAACCAGTTTCCGTGAACGGATGTTAATGTTTGCAACAGCGATACGTTTCTAAGAACTTTGCGAATTTGCTCTGCCATCAAGAATTTTGATTTTGTGTGATAAACTCCTTCTGTCGCCCCCCAACCCCACCCCCGAGAGCAAGAAACTGCAGGGCGTTAGGTGATGATTCCTTATTGGTCATTGAAGGGGGCCACGACGTCACAACCAGCGGCGTGGAAAATGGTGTCAAGTCACGCACGGACAGCATATATGAAGCCACGTGGGGTCCCATCTTGCATAAAGATTACTATCATTGTAATTGTCCCATGTGTTTATGATGCAGTGAGTATAATTTTCAACCATATCAAGGTACAGTTCTGCATTCATCCCGACTGTGATTCTTTGTTTCTTTTCTTTCTTTCACTTGTGCCTTTTCCTGCAGTTAGGCAGGGTCGGCATGCTTAGTCGGATTTGGCAATGTTAGTTTAAGGGGTGGCCAGATGCCCTTGCTGCCACCTCCCCATACCACCCGGGACAGAATTAGTATACCCCCAACTGTCTGCGACTAGTGTAATCCATGGAATAGTGCGAAAGGGTTCAAATGTCTGCGAGCTGTGTAACTGAGGCGGGATGTGGGGACCAGCCCGGTATTCACCTAGGGGGATGTGGAAAACCGCCTAAAAACCACATCCACGCTGGCCGACACACCGGCCTTCGTCGTTAATCCGCCGGGCGGATTCGATCCAGGGCCGGCGCACCTACCCGAGTCCAGGAAGCAGCGCATAAGCGTTCTCGGCTAACGTGGCGTGTCTCATCCCGACTGAGATGAGGCCCCATAACTTTCGTGGATGTCATGCCACACCACAATGTGAACTTTGGGTGATGTTGAATTTGTTCGGTAACCACTCCCGGATCCTCGGTTTCCCAATAAAAACAATTGTGCCGGTTAGAAAAATAAATAAAAAAATAAAAATAAAAAACATAAAACAGTGCTACATCTGACCATAGGATGTTACCGTAATATGAGACCGTTCTTCATGCTAAGTGTTCCAGCTTAAGATCAAGCACCAGTACATCGGCCTGGAACGTAATAGCAGAGAAGGTTGTGGGATGACGTCAGCCATTACTATGCTGAATAGGACGACGCCACTACAGGAGAGGCCCCTATACGAAGCCTTGGCCGCACTAGAAGACGGACAATCCTAACTCTTTAGTCGTGAGTAATGTTTTGCTTGCATGGAAATTGTATATTTCGTAAGACATTGATTATTTGCGTGTCGTCATTTGCTTACGACACATTCTTGTAGAAACGCAAGTTAAGTATTGTCAGTTTAACGTATGTTAATAAACACCATTAATGAGATTTGCTTGAATTGTAGTTTAGATATGCTTGGAAGCAGCTTCCTAGGCACCCTACATTATACGAGTGGGCAGGGTTCCACATTGACGACGAGTATTCACAAACAAACTCCGTGCCTCGTGGCCGCGGAATTTTCTTTTATGTTTTGCTTTCGCCTTAATTCTCTCTCGTCTTTACTTTGCAGGGGCGTTTACTTGCTTTAACAGTCTCTTTTGCTAATCAGTGTTTTCAGGTGGGCGTTGCAGAAATGTTCTTTGCCTTTTTACTTACTTTTCTTGCTTGCCTTGTGTGTTTCTTGCATGTGTCTTTTCCAACATGCCCACCCCACCTGTCCCGCCCCCTGCTCAGGCGCCACAGCTGCAGTGTTGGATGCAACACAGCTAATGCAGATGTTTCAGTTCCAGACTCAGCAAGTATCTACACTGCTCAACACGGTGCAGCAGCTACTGGCCAACGCTGTGCACCCGGCGGAACAAGCACCACCTACAGCAACACCTACAGCTATACCACCTTTTCGCCAGTTTCGTGAACAAGAAGGGGAATGGATCGAGTGGTTCCAACAATTTGAAGCACACGCAATTGCTTACAACGTAGCATGTACTGTGAAAAGCCATTACTTTCTCTCCACGGTAGGAAGTGCAGTGTTTGGACTAATTAACAGACTTCCCTAACGCCACTCCGAGTGAACTTTCTTATGAACAGGTTCTAGATTCCCTAACTAACTATCATGACCAACAACTGAATGTTGTAGCAGCTCAGTATCAGTCCTTTAATTAATAAATGAAAAGCACCAGTTTGCTTTTGTTCTACAATCTTACTTTTATTGTAAACCGGTTTTCGGCTTACAAGGCCATCTTCAGACATAAAGAAATAAAGTAATATTGTAGAACAAAAGCAAACTGGTGCTTTTCATTTATTATAATGTTGTTCTACCAAGAACCGACGGAAGATTCTGTTAATATAACTCCTTAATTGTTAAAATAGGTCAGACAAACTTATCGCGAGTGGGTAACAGATTTGTAGGGCATGACGAGGGAATGCAAATTCAAATGTGCTTATCGTGCTTTACATTCAGATGTTACGTTGCGTGATGTGATTACAATTTTCCTGATGTCAAACTCAGAGAACAGATTTTGAAACAATCCAATCCATAATTTCAGCAGGTAGCGCAAATGTTAGATCAGTACGATTCAGATGTCCTGTCGGCTGATAAATCTGAGCAGTCAGCAATCTGTCGGATTGAGTCCCTTGTTTGTGATCGGCCCATCTGGCCGGGGCAGCTTGCGCTCGCCACGCTGGGTAAACACCGCTCCATGACATGTAAGCAGCTCGCTAAACAGGCGGCTACACAGGCGAACAGTCTTGCCCTCGGTGTTATACACGGCACAAACGCCAAGACTGCCATTCCCGACAAGCTCAGTGTAACGCTTGTGGCAACAAAAGACATGTACAGTCCATATGTTTGCAGCGGAACAAACATAAGAATTCTGTCCACTCAAAAATCTAGTCACAAGGCCCATGGCATTATTGCAGTATATTCAAAGTCTTCAAAAGGCAGTAGGAAGCGTGCAGTTTCTTCAGTGATATGCCAGTCCAAAAAACTTTTTGTTCAATTGCTCCTTTGTCGGAAATGTGGGAAATTTTCGTTAGACGACACAGGTGCCTTTGTCACACTGCTAAATCGTCACACATATGAACTGTTAGGATCCCCATGCCTGTCTAAAACTAGAACGCAACTGACAGCTTGTAATGTACAAGACATTCCCGTTCTCGGAAACATGTAGTTTGCCTGCCATGTATTGCTCGCATAAGCGAACGGTGACTTTTATGGTGCTACAATCAGGCTATTGTGAGAACATATTTGATCTTGATTCATCTGACTTGTTTGGCTTTAACATTCAAGACAAAGTGTTGTCAGTATCTGCACTCCATGCAAAAGACAGTGTCGCTAGTTTAATGAATGAATTCCCGGCAATCTTTAAGATTTAGTAAGGCTAACACTTTTGCCGGACCAGAACTCTTCCCATTGCATTACGGGACAAAGTCTCTGCTGAACTTAAAGAATTGCAAGATATCGGAGTAATTGCGCCCATATCATCTAGTCAGTGGGCAAGTCCACTGGTTTTGCTCCCCAAACATTCAGGTCGCATTCGTCTTTGTGTTGACTTTAAGTCTACAATCAAACCACAAACTGTCATCGATACTTATCCATTTCCACGCCGAGAGGATCTCATGGACAGATTAGGCGCTGGTCGCTACTTTTCAAAAACTGATTTGGGGGACGCGTATCTTCAAATACCGCTCGACGAAGAATCTCAAATGTGTGTGTAGTAAATACTCATTTGGGCTTTTTTTAAATATTTGCGATTGCCTTCTGGCAGTGCTTCCTCACCTGCCATTTTCCAATGGCATTTGGAACAGCTGACTGTGCAAGTGCCAAACTGCGCAAACTATTTGGACGATATTGTCGTAGCAGGTCAACATCTGGAGAACATATTGCAAATTTACGTCTTTTGTTTCATCTGTTATCTGATACAGTACTAAAGTGTAGAATGGACAAGTGTGATATTTAAAACCTAAGTTGCAGCATCTTCGCCATGTCATAGTCAAGGTGTATATCCTTTTCAGTCTAATTTGTTATCCATACGAGACTTGCCAGTTCCTCTCAATGTCATAAAATTGCAGTCAGTTTTAGGGAAAATGAAATATTGCATATGGTGCATACCGAATTCTGCACAAACAGCAGCTCCATTGCATCGCTTGCGTCGCAAGAAAGTCCCCTATTGAAACACGTATGTAACATAGCAGCGATGGTGAGGCATGATAAAATCTTTGACCAGAGAGCCATTTATCGTGGTTAGTCTGCGCTTGACCGCGCGAGTGTTGCGAGCGGCACTCTGTCAGTAGTCGTCGTGCAGCAGTCTGTCAGTAGTCGTCGTGCAGTACAGTTGCGAGCAGTATGTCGGTAGTAGCAGCTCAGTGCAGTTGTGTGTGAGGAGTCGGCGGGCGTCGACATGGCATTCTGGTCAAGATTCAGGACGAGGTATATTATTTTTTAAACAAGGTAATGAATCAGCAATGCCCTTACCTAATAATGTAAATTAATTGTAACTAATTTGTGCAATAATCGCCCCAATAATAATTTTGATTTCAAAGCAATTTTTACAAAAAAACCATTTAATTGAACCAACGATTTCCTTCCATTTCCCTTAAAGAAAAGTTTCAGTTAAATTTCAAAAAAAAATATTATTTGCAATGCAGTTCCTCCAAGCCGTGGCCAACAATAAGAGCAGAAATTTGACATGCAGTTTCAATGAGGTAAGAAATTAATTATGATTTTTTGCACAGGGCCAAAGACCGATATTTCGGTCTAATTGAGTTATCATTATCACTGAGATTTTCTTATCACTGAATTGTCTTTCATTATTTTCGTGAGAGCTTACACCTTAAGTCAGATTGAGATTCAAACATTTAATTGTCATAGTCAGTACATTTCATGCAGGGAGGTTACGCTTGGCTCCCATTTCTATTAAATATTGTCTTTTAAATTTCTGTGGGGAGGTTACACTTGGCGACACCCAGTCCAGGATCGTATTTCGTTGAGAATCTTTTGAAAGACAGTCAGATATCTGCTCTAATTTGCTTGGATATAATTAGGATTTGGCGCAACGCTTTTACTAATATTGTGATTTTCTTTCTACAGGTCAACGGCAATTCGTTGCTCTGTTGTATTTGTGTTTGTTGCCTTTTGCATTTTTGCTTATTTGTTTTGTGAATAATTGTGACTATTGTAAAAATGCCGCGAAAGACTGTGAATAGTGTATCGCGAGGTATTGTGAACGAAATTATCGACTTAAACAACTTTACTGATAGTACTTGTGACACGCAGTGTAATGATGACAATCCTGCGTCCACTGACAATCAGTGCATTCCAACCACTAATGATGACTTTTGTCTTAATGATGAACAAACGAACTCGGTTATGTCCTCTGTTGATTTGACGACAATCGATGATGCGGGACGCTCTATTGTAATGAGCGCTGCCCAGCCTAACACAACCGGTTTCCTAAATTTACGTGATGAACACACAAATTTGTCTAATGAAAATGAACAGGATACACGAAGTACGACGGATTTATTTAATTCCGAAATAATGTCTGACAGTGTACATCCGACTGACAAACATTTTTGTGAATCTCTGAATAACCAAATGGTTACGGAAAATGAGACAATTCCAGATCCAGCATTAATTAGCACAGAGAACAGAAATGCTAATTTTCTATCGGATCCAATTACGGCATTTTTGCTACAAAATTTCAAACAACTTAGTGAACAGAACGAACAGTTGAATAAAAAAATAGACAGCAATTCAAAACGGTCGGATGAAAAACAAGACAAACTTGAAGACGATCTCAAACAACAACTTAGTGAACAGATCGAACAACAGAATGAAAAACAAAGTGAAGATTTTAAACAACTTAGGGAACAGAACAAACAGCTTAATGAAAAATTAGACGACAATTCGAGACAGTTAAATGAAAAATTAGACGACAATTCCAGACAGCTTAGTGAACAAATTAGAGCCGTTGCCGCGCAGTGCCATGACACTAAGGAACAGTTGCGCGTGGAAATTGAGGCTTGTTCAAAAAAAAGTATCGAAGAAATTAGGTCTGTTGCTCAGGAATTAAGGGAAATGCAAACAGCTACAACAGAAACACTTAGAGCGGAAATTAGTACAGTCGCTAAACAATGCTCTGAAAAAGCTACACAATTACGTGACGAGTTTAAAGCAATGACAGCAGAACTTTCGCTCACAATGGATGAAAAGATAGACGCGAAATTCGAACAACAGAACACTCAGATTGACGAACGCTTTAATCTCCACATACAAAACAGTGATACGCGTTTCCGCAAATTTATTCAGGATCAAAATAAAGTCAAACGTCAAGTCATGGAAACAATCACTGCACAAAGACAAGAAGACAAACGTAAAATGTTCGCGAAAGCGAAGACGTATGTAGACAATAATATTACTGCAGTGTCCGACAAAATTAATACCATAGAACAGTTGAACGCGGAATTACGTGATGAAATTTCTGATCTTAAATCAAAAACAGATACACACACAGTAAATATTCAAACAGTGACAGACAGATTCGAACATTTAGAAATAACACAGGATTGCGATGTCATCAAAGCTGATGTTAAAAAACTGAGCGAAACTACACGTAAGTTGCAAAAACAGATTAATGCGTCTGATTCTAAAACCGATGATCAGGCAAAAATACTGACTGAAAAATATGATGAATTAGCCAGTCGTATTGATGCTATTGAAAGTAATAATGATAATAAATCAGACGATACTGCACCGGTTTCATTCAGTCAAACACCGGAATTTCAAAATCTACAACAAACAGTCAATGAGATCGATTCAGTTACTCACTCATTACGGAGAAATTTGTCAACTTTACAGCAAGAGGTAACAGATATGAAAAATATTTCAGTTAATAACTCAACACAACAGACGCCACTTTATGAACATTTGTCAGACTTACGCAGCGCGGGTAATTTGGGTATTGTACAGAGAGTACGGGACTTAGATTCCGAACAACCACAGTTCAATAGATTCTCTTACAATCCTGAACCTGTTCCATCACACAGAGACGATAATTTCGATTACAAACATTTTCTGTCGATGTTGTTGTTGTTGTTGTGGTCTTCAGTCCTGAGACTGGTTTGATGCAGCTCTCCATGCTACTCTATCCTGTGCAAGCTTTTTCATCTCCCAGTACCTACTGCAACCTACATCCTTCTGAATCTGCTTAGTGTATTCATCTCTTGGTCTCCCCCTACGATTTTTACCCTCCACGCTGCCCTCCAATACTAAATTGGTGATCCATTAATGCCTCAGAACATGTCCTACCAACCGATCCCTTCTTCTGGTCAAGTTGTGCCACAAACTTCTCTTCTCCCCAATCCTATTCAATACTTCCTCATTAGTTATGTGATCTACCCATCTAATCTTCAGCATTCTTCTGTAGCACCACATTTCGAAAGCTTCTATTCTCTTCTTGTCCAAACTATTTATCGTCCATGTTTCACTTCCATACATGGCTACACTCCATACGAATACTTTCAGAAATGACTTCCTGACACTTAAATCAATACTGGATGTTAACAAATTTCTCTCCTTCAGAAACGCTTTCCTTTCCATTGCCAGCCTACATTTTATATCCTCTCTACTTCTACCATCATCAGTTATTTTGCTCCCCAAATAGCAAACCTCCTTTACTACTTTAGGTGCCTCATTTCCTAATCTAATTCCCTCAGCATCACCCGACTTAATTAGACTACATTCCATTATCTTTGTTTTGCTTTTGTTGATGTTCATCTTATATCCTCCTTTCAAGACACTGTCCATTCCATTCAACTGCTCTTCCAAGTCCTTCGCTGTCTCTGACAGAATTACAATGTCATCGGCGAATCTCAAAGTTTTTATTTCTTCTCCATGAATTTTAATACCTACTCCGAATTTTTCTTTTGTTTCCTTTACTGCTTGCTCAATATACAGATTGAACAACATCGGGGACAGGCTACAACCCTGTCTTACTCCCTTCCCAACCACTGCTTCCCTTTCATGTCCCTCGACTCTTATAACTGCCATCTGGTTTCTGTACAAATTGTAAATAGTCTTTCGCTCCCTGTATTTTACCCTGCCACCTTTAGAATTTGAAAGAGAGTATTCCAGTCAACATTGTCAAAAGCTTTCTCTAAGTCTACAAATGCTAGAAACGTAGGTTTGCCTTTCCTTAATCTTTCTTCTAAGATAAGTCGTAAGGTCAGTATTGCCTCACGTGTTCCAGTGTTTCTACGGAATCCAAACTGATCTTCCCCGAGGTTGGCTTCTACTAGTTTTTCCATTCGTCTGTAAAGAATTCGTGTTAGTATTTTGCAGCTGTGACTTATTAAGCTGATAGTTCGGTAATTTTCACATCTGTCTACACCTGCTTTCTTTGGGACTGGAATTATTATATTCGTCTTTAAGTCTGAGGGTATTTCGCCTGTTTCATACATCTTGCTCACCAGATGGTAGAGTTTTGTCAGGACTGGCTCTCCCACAGCCGTCAGTAGTTCCAATGGAATATTGTCTACTCCGGGGGCCTTGTTTCGACTCAGGTATTTCAGTGCTCTGTCAAACTCTTCACGCAGTATTGTATCTCCCATTTCATCTTCATCTACATCCTCTTCCATTTCCATAATATTGTCCTCAAGTACATCGCCCTTGTATAGACCCTCTATATACTCCTTCCACCTTTCTGCTTTCCCTTCTTTGCTTAGAACTGGGTTTCCATCTGAGCTCTTGATATTCATACAAGTCGTTCTCTTATCTCCAAAGGTCTCTTTAATTTTCCTGTAGGCGGTATCTATCTTACCCCTAGTGAGATAGGCCTCTACATCCTTACATTTGTCCTCTAGTCATCCCAGCTTAGCCATTTTGCACTTCCTGTCGATCTCATTTTTGAGACGTTTGTATTCCTTTTTGCCTGTTTCACTTACTGCATTTTTATATTTTCTCCTTTCATCAATTAAATTCAATATTTCTTCTGTTACCCAAGGATTTCTACTAGCCCCCGTCTTTTTACCTACTTGATCCTCTGCTGCCTTCACTACTTCATCCCTCAAAGCTACCCATTCTTCTTCTACTGTATTTATTTCCCCCATTCCTGTCAATTGCTCCCTTATGCTCTCCCTGAATCTCTGTACAACCTCTGGTTCTTTCAGTTTATCCAGGTCCCATCTCCTTAAATTCCCACCTTTTTGCAGTTTCTTCAGTTTTAATCTACAGTTCATAACTAATAGATTGTGGTCAGAGTCCACATCTGAACCTGGAAATGTCTTACAATTTAAAACCCGGTTCCTAAATCTCTGTCTTACCATTATATAATCTATCTGATACCTTTTAGTATCTCCAGGGTTCTTCCATGTATACAACCTTCTTTCATGATTCTTAAACCAAGTGTTAGTTATGATTATGTTGTGCTCTGTGCAAAATTCTACCAGGCGGCTTCCTCTTTCATTTCTGTCCCCCAATCCATATTCACCTACTATGTTTCCTTCTCTCCCTTTTCCTACTCTCGAATTCCAGTCACCCATGACTATTAAATTTTCGTCTCCCTTCACAATCTGAATAATTTCTTTTATTTCATCATACATTTCTTCAATTTCTTCGTCATCTGCAGAGCTAGTTGGCATGTAAACTTGAACTACTGTAGTAGGTGTGGGCTTCGTATCTATCTTGGCCACAATAATGCGTTCACTATGCTGTTTGTAGTAGCTTACCCGCATTCCTATTTTCCTATTCATTATTAAACCTACTCCTGCATTACCCCTATTTGATTTTGTGTTTATAACCCTGTAGTCACCTGACCAGAAGTCTTGTTCCTCCTGCCACCGAACTTCACTAATTCCCACTATACCTAACTTCAACCTATCCATTTCCCTTTTTAAATTTTCTAACCTACCTGCCCGATTAAGGGATCTGACATTCCACGCTCCGATCCGTAGAACGCCAGTTTTCTTTCTCCTGATAACGACATCCTCTTGAGTAGTCCCCGCCCGGAGATCCGAATGGGGGACTATTTTACCTCCGGAATATTTTACCCAAGAGGACGCCATCATCATGTAATCATACAGTAAAGCTGCATGCCCTCGGGAAAAATTACAGCTGTAGTTTCCCCTTGCTTTCAGCCGTTCGCAGTACCAGCACAGCAAGGCCGTTTTGGTTATTGTTACAAGGCCAGATCAGTCAATCATCCAGACTGTTGCCCTTGCAACTACTGAAAAGGCTGCTGCCCCTCTTCAGGAACCACACGTTTGTCTGGCCTCTCAACAGATACCCCTCCATTGTGGTTGCACCTACGGTACGGCTATCTATATCGCTGAGGCACGCAAGCCTCCCCACCAACGGCAAGGTCCATGGTTCTGTCGATAAGAAAATTTAAAGTGTTCAAGAATGACAGAACACAGATTCACCCACTGGACTGGATTCAACAATTTAGCTTTGCTTCTCCACCGACTTGGCCCGTTACGCATAAACTTGAATTTATTTGCAGTTTTTTGGAAGGCGAACCGGCAACTCGTATGAGACCGATCGCGAGACAATGTTATTCGGTAGGATCTGTTACAGCTCTTGGAAGTACAACAATCTGATTATTCGTTTATAAACAAAAATTTTTCATATAATAACCATGGCCAACAAACTTACAGTAATTACGATCAGTCACGTAATTTCAAAAGGAAAAGTAACAGTCGCTTTAGAAACGACAACTGCCAGAACTTTGGTAACAGACAAAATTCTAATTATCAATATCGTCAAAATTTTCAGCAACAGGAACCACACTTTAGTAACAATAGAGGTGTTTCACAACAACAACATCAAAACCAGCCGGTTAGCATACCTAACCAAAAATGGAATGCACAAGGTCAACCAGGCTTTAATGTTCCGCCGCGTGCACGTATAGTCCCAGATCCAACAAATGGTAACGCACGGCAGCAAGGAAACAACTACGTACAGAGAAGACAATATTTCAATTCCTATCGCAATGCACCGTATAGGAATGACTATTACGACAGACGTAAAAATAATGAGGACAATTTTCAGCGTACATCTAACAACAGTCGGACATACCAACAGCAAAATTATACACAAGAACCTATTCTCATGAATGAACCCGACAGTAGGTATCATCCAGAGCGTAATACGTCTGGAAGAAGTAATAGAACAGTTCAAATAGTAGAAATGCCACAACATCCTCCTGATAATAGTAACACGTCAGATAGAATCTGACTAGATACTGTACAGATCGCATCTTCCAGTAACACAAGCACTACATTAGACACGCAAAATGTTGTTCACGAAAATGTAATTACTTTTGACGATACCAGAGACACTCTCTTGCAGGAAAGACCATTTGTTCAGAAAACTATTTCACATCCTGTTATCGAAATTAAAATTGGTTCATCGGAATTTTCAGCAGTAATCGATTCCGGATCACCTATATCAGTAGTAAATGAAAAAACTTTTAACGAGTGCAACAAAGAGAATACCTATCCGACATTACCTTTAGGCAAAACAAAAGTGAAGGGAGCAGTATCGAGTAAAGGAGTAGACGTTAAATTACAGACGCATTTATCATTTTGTATTGGAGGTCATACTTTCCACTCAAATTTTTGGATAGTTCCTTTATTGACAACAGATGTTATTTTAGGTACGAATTTTCTGGTACAACATGACGCAGTTATTGATTTTCAGAATTCTTATTTAATGTTGAAGGATGAAAATATACAATTTGCTTTAGAATTTCAGCACTCACTGTCTGCGGAAGAGCAAACAATTAATCGCACAGAGGTCATTTCCGTGTCACGTAACATAGACTGTAATCCCACATTGTTCACTGATACGTACGTACACAACTATAATACTCCAGACGAAGCTGACTACGACGTAATACAGATGATTTCCGATAAAGTTAAACAAAGCAGTGCAAATACAGACGACGAACGAACGCAATTACACAAAATTCTTTTACAGCAAGCTCCAGTTTTTGACAATGTTCCTGGTACTACGTCCGGCTTTATGTATGAATTTCAAGTCAAACAGCACGACACATTTAAAGCCAAGCATTATCCCATTCCATATATCCACAGAGAACAGGTTAAAAAAGAATTGCAGGATATGCTTGACCAAGGAATTATTGAACCGGCAGTTAGTCCGTACATAAACCCGCTACATATTGTTAAGAAAAAAGATGGTTCACTTCGCCTTGTACTTGATTCACGTCACATTAATGACATTATTATTAATGAAACAGATCGACCACAGACTTTAGAGGAACTTTTACAGAAATTTCATGCTACTGCTATTTATTCGACATTAGATTTGGAATCGGGATTTTGGCAAATTCAACTTCATCCGAGTTGCAGAAAATACACAGCTTTTCTCTGTTTTGGCGACTGTTATCAATTTTGCAAATTACCATTCGGATTAACTATTTCTTCAGCAGCTTTTATTCGCGGTTTGAACACAATACTTCCGACAGAACTTAAAGACAGGATTACAACTTACGTAGACGACATTCTTATTGCAGAAGCTAACTGGTCTGAACACAATATGATTCTTGAACATCTGTTGCAAACTTTTCGTGCACAAGGACTCACAGTTAATCTCAGTAAATCGCATTTTGGTAAAACATCTATAAAATTTCTTGGACACGTAATTTCAGCAGAAGGCATTGCACCTGATCCGGAAAAACTTCAAGCTCTACGTGATATTACTGTTCCTATGACGAAGAAGCAATTACGCAGTTTTTTGGGTTTAATTAATTTTTTCGTAAATTTATTCATCACTCCGCTTTAGACACACCCAGGTTATGCCAATTGACAGGTAAAAACAGTATTTGGTCTTGGGATAAGCAAGCACATTCTGAATTCATGAACCTGAAGCATGCTTTGTTGAATGCTCCACTTTTATCGCACCCAGATCTTACCAGAAATTTTTCCATTGCCACCGACACTTCCAATACCGCTTTAGGCGTGCACATTTTCCAGGAAATTGAAGAAGAAGAAGGCTCAACAGTAATTAAAAACATCGCATTTGCAAGTCGCATTTTGTCACCTGCTGAGCGAAATTATTCTGTTACAGAACTTTAAACATTATGCGTTGTATGGGCTTTCACGAGATTTCGGCATTTTCTTTATGGCAGACATACCACCGTTTACACAGACCACAGAGCAATACAATTACTTTCGGCTAAATTCACTCACGACAGATTAAGCGGATGGAAACTTTATTTACAGGAATTTAATTTTACGATTGTTCACATTCCCGGCACACAAAATGTTATAGCAGACGCACTATCGCGTTCTCTCAGCAACAATCAGCAAGACGTAGCAACCAACTTCTGCAAAGCAAATTTCAGTGTCATGTACATTCAGCAAGTTGCATTTGAAAACTTTATTTCGTCGTCATTACAGGACATAGCAAAAGAGCAAAATAAAGACAACGTGTGGAAAGAAATTAAACACCTTTGGCAAGATAGGAATAATGTTACGATTAGGAACCACTACACTGTACGCAATGACATTCTGTTTCGCCGCTCTCATCCTGACAGCAACAACTGGTTATTATGCATTCCTGACGAACTGGTTAACGAATTAATCTGGTACACTCATTTAAGCTACGCACATTATGGAGCAAGAAAATGTTTTCTTATACTGAGACAGAACTGTTATTTTACCAACATGGAGAAACGTTTACGACGAGTTTTAGCGTCTTGTAAAATTTTCCAGAAAGCTAAGTCAGACACCACTTCACACATTCCTCCTTTATATCCCATTGCACCTGTTAAATTAAGACATATGGCCGCTGTAGACATTTTTGGTCCGATTCCGAGAACTAACAGAGGTTTTTGCTACATCTTTGTCGCTGTTGAGCTCACTTCAAAATTTGTTACTTTCACTCCGCTACGCAAAGCTACTGCTAAAACTGTTTCGAAAGCATTTGTAAAACATTTTCTATTTCATGTAGGGCATGTGATGAAAGTAATTTCTGACAATGGATCACAATTTCGTTCTACTACATGGACACGTATGTTACGAGCTAGAAACATTTCTACGATCTATATATCCAAGTACCATGCTTCTTCGAACCCTGTGAAAGACTAATGAAAGAAATTGGTAAGCTGTGTCGAATATACTGCCACAAAAGACATATTGATTGGGATACACATATACTCTCATTCCAAGATGTAATTAATTCCATTCCAAATGAATCCACTGTGCTATCTCCGTCTGTTATACTGGAAAACGTTGAACCACCAAACAAAATTAAAGAATTAGTAAACTTCGCTACCTGTCGTCGACTAAGACACCACGAAATAATTGACATTGCGCTGAACAACATCAAACGTGCCGCAGAGCGCCGGAGAAGACAGCAAAAACAGGTTTGTACACGCCGCGACTTCCACGTTGGACAGAAGATATTAGTGCGTACACACTATTTATCCAACAAAATAAAAGGTAGGTGCAGTAAATTTGAACTTCTATACGCAGGACCATATCGGATTCGCAGCATTCCTCATCCCAATGTTGTACACGTCGAAACTTTGAGAACCAGAAAATCGAAAGGCAACCACCATTGGTCAAATATTAAACCCTTTATTGAATGAAGACACTTTATGATTCAACACACTATGATGCCATTTACTAATTTTTTATGACCACTTATGCAATTATATTCACATGACTAATTACTGATGGTTATCGTATTTTTTCTTGGCAAGTGCCCGGCAAGGTAAGGTTAGCAGGTCGCTCTTCTTGTCGTTACACGTCAGACCGTGCACATTTTCCATTTTTTTTTGTGTGTATGATTGTATTCCAGTTTTGTTTGTATGCACTGTGAAATAGTTAAGGTATAACACACACCAGTTGACTTTGACATTTTTTGCCCTATGATATCTCAACATCGTGACTGTTTTACATTTTTTTTTTTTTTTTTTTTTTTGCTGCATTGTGATATTCTCTGTACATTTTGCCTTTGAACACTGTCTATGCTTTTTACATATTACGTTTTCTGTCATGTTATGCTGTATGCTTAATTGTGTCACCATTAACGAGTCATTATTTAGTGGGTATATGATTTAAATGTAAGACATTAATCTCTGTTCATCAATTTCAGAAAGAAATGATGCGTGTAAGAAATAAATTCAACAGAAATGGGAATTTCACCTATGGAATAAACGAAAGAAGATGCAATAACGTTATGAGGAAGAGTAAATGGATCAGGATTAACAAGCTTTAACAAGAATATACTATACTCATCGTAGAATAGCAGTCTTAACTAATTTTTCTTTCAGAATACAAGGTGATTGATGCAGGCTGTCAGACAGAACTACACATCTTAGTTTTAGTGATGAAATATGCTAGAGATAAGGAATAGTTGTATAATGAGTAATGAAGTGATTTTTTTGCAGATGATAATGAATGCTGATGAATAATGATGAAGAATATGCTGTTATGAATAATGAAGTTTTTCTTTACAGGTGATGATAATAATGAAGTTATGATAATATGGATAATGAAGTGATTGATAATGAAGTTTTTCTTTACAGATGAGGATAATGTTGAAGTTATGTATTTATGCTATGTAGTTATTTAAGTATTTGTTGCAGTTTGCTTTGACAGCAGGTGTTATATTGCATAGTAGGATGACGGAAAGTTTTGGAAAGGACAGCTATGGAACACATTTTTATACACATTTCACTACCTGTTAATTCGAAGTTCACTACTTTTCAGCATAGTATGCGTTTCTTCTTTCAGCTCAATAATCCATTTTGTATTTTTTTTCCAGGAGAAGCTTTTCATGATACTTACTAAACCTGTTACTTATTATACCTGTTCTAGTACTTGCATTTTTATTTTTTTTACTCATTTGTGTCTATCATTTATAAATGTGATCACATATACTGCCTTGTTACATAACCTTGCTACAGCTGACTCATGACGAATGACGTTACCTATCCTCATTTGCAGCAATAGGTCAAAAGCAAATATTGTTATGCCTCAGCACTTAATTATCGATCCCAACGCAATGCATTGCTAACAAAAAAATGTATTACCAGTCCCAAATAATGATACTAGTTTAAGACAATTCTGAATAATACTGATCAGCTCTGAATAGTATGTCACTTCAGTAATGACTTCTTAATGATACAAAAAAAATATATAAAATAATGCTTTGTAACTGGCTAATAACTGCCACTATTTATTGTAATGAGACTACTTATAATGCCCATGATTATTAATGCTATGACTGTAATTAATTGATTTTTAATAATGACTTCTTAATGATCTGAATAACACTGAATGATGAACAATGTCTTATACTATTCAATACTTGCTGGCCACTGAGTGCCAATAATTAGTATAACTAAATGAATTATGTCTTTTCATATTTTGGTAACTGGCCACTGAGTGCCAATAATTAAGTCACTAAATGAATTATGTTATTAATTATGCCATTAATTAGCTCCTGTTTTCAATTATGACTTTAACTGGGCACTGAGTGCCAATAATTAATGTCACTAAATGAATTATGTTATTAATTATGCCATTAATTAGCTCTTGTTTTAAATGTTGACTTTTCATGTTTTGGTAAATGGCCAATGAGTGCCAATAATTTGTATCACTCAATGTATTATGTTAATGCTAGGCCAATAATTGACTTTTTTTTTTCAATGAAGACTTCTGATGAACATTATTCTGTCATACTAAATATGCTTTGTAACTGGCCAAGGACTGCCACTGTTTATTGTAATACGATTACCCATGATGCCAATAATTTAATTTTATGAACATCATTCTGTAATACTACATACTTGGTACAGAAATGTTCAATAACTGGGCTATGAATGCCGCAAACTACTACTGTAATTCTCAATATTATGTGACTTAATGTCCTTCACCTTATGAGCTAACTACCCTGAATTACTGCAATATCCATTTGTCCTGTCCATCCTCCTGATCATGGAGCACTATATTTGGTTTTTGCACCAATTCTACGTTGGTGTGCCTTGTAAGAGCGTGGTGTTGACACGACATGCTGTCCACCACCGTGAGCGATGAAGACGTTATTATGGTCCCACTGTTTGGTGTACCTAGTGTACTGCCAAAATGAAAACATGGAACATTACTACGACAGTTCAGTGTCTTGGCTACGCTGATAAATTCTGATGGGAAAAGAACTTCAAATTGTGTCACTTGGTGTTGTACTTCTGTGGAAAGATATGGACTTTCAGAACAGCTGTGTGCAATCTAAAGTGCTACAACCATGATGCAATCCTTCCCTTTCCTATCCTAATAGTGAAAATCATTTTTTTGCTAACATCATTTATGTTCATGGGCTATACATTTTTTTCTTTTTCGATTCGCTGAACTCCAGTGCGAGTACACTTATGTCACTTGTCGACATGATTTATTTGCCATTATGTTTATTTGTTGTGAAGATGCTAAAGACATTTCTTTCGATTTGTTCTGAAGTACAGTATATGTGCACTCTTGTCTTTTATATTGTATATACATTTTTATTTTGATGATATGTTCTGAACTACAGTGCATGTGCACTTATGTTATGTGTTAATATGTTTTCTACTGAACTTCAGTGCCTGTGCACTTTTCTCATTTTTCAATATGATTTGTACTCGTTCTGTATGTTCAATACTTCAGTGCGTATACACTTATGTCATTTGTTACTCATTGTATATACATTTCGTCATTTGCTGATATGTTTTCAACTCCAGTGCATGTGCACTCATGTCACTTGTCAACATGATTTTTTTGCCATTCTGTTTATTTGTTCTGAAAATGCTAAAGAATTTTTTCAGTGCGTGTGCACTCTGTTATCTGTCAAATAATTTGTATATACAGTTTTCTGATTTGCTACTATGTTTTGTACTCACATTTTGTCTTTGTCTGATATATTTTGTACTCGGTGCGTGTGCACCACATTTAATTTATGTACTACATTTGAATATTCTGTAAATTGTAAAAATTTCTTGCGATGGCAAGTCCAAATGACTCACCATCGCTGCCAAATTTTTGCCCCCCAGTGGAGGGTTATGAAACACGTATGTAACGTAGCAGCGATGGTGAGGCATTATAAAATCTTTGACCAGAGAGCCATTTATCGTGGTTAGTGTGCGCTTGACCGCGCGAGTGTTGCGAGCGGCACTCTGTCAGTAGTCGTCGTGCAGTACAGTTGCGAGCAGTATGTCGGTAGTAGCAGCTCAGTGCAGTTGTGTGTGAGGAGTCGGCGGGCGTCGACATGGCATTCTGGTCAAGATTCAGGACGAGGTATATTATTTTTTAAACAAGGTAATGAATCAGCAATGCCCTTACCTAATAATGTAAATTAATTGTAACTAATTTGTGCAATAATCGCCCCAATAATAATTTTGATTTCAAAGCAATTTTTACAAAAAAACCATTTAATTGAACCAACGATTTCCTTCCATTTCCCTTAAAGAAAAGTTTCAGTTAAATTTCAAAAAAAAAATATTATTTGCAATGCAGTTCCTCCAAGCCGTGGCCAACAATAAGAGCAGAAATTTGACATGCAGTTTCAATGAGGTAAGAAATTAATTATGATTTTTTGCACAGGGCCAAAGACCGATATTTCGGTCTAATTGAGTTATCATTATCACTGAGATTTTCTTATCACTGAATTGTCTTTCATTATTTTCGTGAGAGCTTACACCTTAAGTCAGATTGAGATTCAAACATTTAATTGTCATAGTCAGTACATTTCATGCAGGGAGGTTACGCTTGGCTCCCATTTCTATTAAATATTGTCTTTTAAATTTCTATGGGGAGGTTACACTATGTTTGGACAGATAAATGCGAAGTAGCTTTTCAAAAACTTTAAGATGCATTGCTCAGTGATCGATGCTTGTATTGTATTGTATGGAAATGGGGACCTAAAAAGGACGGAGAGGCTACGTCCCCGCAGTAGCCCGCAGTGGTACACAGCCAAACAACAGGCTACAGAAGTCCACTCACCCCACTGCCGCCCCACACCGAACCCAGGGTTACTGCTCGGTTCGGCTCCCAATGGACCCCTTCCCCTCCCCCCCCCCCCCCCCATCCCGAAAACATCTCATACCAGACGAGTGTAACCCATATGTTTTAGTGGTAATTATGGTGTACGCATACATGGAGAAAGTGTGCGCAGCAATCGCTGACGTAGTGCAACTGAGGCGGAAAAGGGAACCAGCCCGCATTCGTCGAGGCAGATGCAAAACCGCCTTAAAAACCATCCACAGACTGGCCGACACACCGGACGTCGACATTAACCCGCCGGGCGGATTCGTGCCGTGGACCGGCACGCCTTCCCACCCGGAAAGCAGTGCGTTAGACGGCACAGCTACCGGTGGGAGGGGGAGGGGAGGGAAGGTTGTCGATCGATTTTTAGTTCACTTTGATACGAACAGACCGGGGGTATTGCAAGTTGGCGCTTCCTCTTACGGAATCGGTGTAGTGATTTCGCACAGAATTGGTCATAAAGACAGGTCTATCGCTTTCACATCAGAAGTGTTGTCCAAAGCTCAGTATAACTATTCACAAATTGAGAAAGAGACTTTGGCTATTGTGTATGGTATCACCAAATTCCACCACTACTTGTATGGCAGAAAATTCTGCTTAGTAACGGATCACAAGCCTTTGCAGTCCTTGTTCCATCCGACGACAACGGTTACTGCACGAAGTGTCCAAAAATTGCAAAGGTGGGCTTTGTTGTCGTCTAAATACCAGTACGAGATTGTGTATCGTCCGACAGCTGAACATCTACATCTACATCTACATACATACTCCGCAATCCACCATACGGTGCGTGGCGGAGGGTACCTCGTACCACAACTAGCATCTTCTCTCCCTGTTCCACTCCCAAACAGTACGAGGGAAAAATGACTGCCTATATGCCTCTGTACGAGCCCTAATCTCTCTTACCTTATCTTTGTGGTCTTTCCGCGAAATATAAGTTGGCGGCAGTAAAATGCGGCCATGATAATGCGGACACACTTTCACGTCTTCCGTTGGCCCTCACTCAGACGTTGACGCTTCTGCTGCAACTTGTCACATCGATGCTCAGGAGTCTGATTGCTTCAATCTTTTCGTCTGAACTATAAGAAAATCGCACAGGCCACGGGAACTGATTCAGCTTTAAACATTTCGCTAACATACATTCGCACATCTTGGCCTCATTCGTTGCATAGCATAAAGAACTCAGTAGTTCGGCGATACTCTGCACGTCGGCATGGCCTCGCCATACAGTAAGGAGTGATACCTGTTCAAAATGACGGTGGACAGCCACGTGTGTTGATCCCTAAGAATTTTCAAACAGAAGTGTTGTAGTTACTTCAACAAGGGTTGGGGGATTGTTGGTAAGAAACAGTTAGCGCGTCGACACTGTACTTGGCAGGGAATGGACACTCAAATAGAACAGATGACGTCACAGTGTCACGCATGTGCAGAAAATCAGTCTTGTCTACCTCAGAACTTCTCTGCTTAGCCAAAGTCGCAATCACCATGACACCGTGTGCACATAGACTTCGCGGGACTTGTATAGGAAGTTTTCTTTTGCTGTGCCAATGGACTCAACAACCTCACGTACCACGGTTCAGGTACTGTTGAGCCGTGGCGAGCTGGCGCCAGTCTTATTTTGTTCATGTATCATTGAGATCTATTGTGGTTGAGGTAAGCTATCTTTGCTTTTCGCATGTTTTAACTTGCGGCTTCTCAGGCGAAGCGAGTTGGTTGTTAGCTTTCGACGGGTAACCGTCAAGATCTCGTGACATTCGCGGCGACACGAGTGTCAACGGCTGCCGAACGAGGGTGATTACCGTTACACGTTGTGGTGTGAAATTGGTTGGGCGTTTTGCCGACATGGGTAGCTTAGAGATACAAGTTCTGTGACTTCGCTGGAAACAAAATTTCAAGGGAAGCTGTGAAGCTGTGGAACCCGCTCCCTTGTATTGTGTACCTGATATGGAGTAAGTCGTCGTAATTGTTTTTTCACCGACGCACTCAGAGATTTTAATCTTTATTATTATGATGATACTTTCATCGTCGAACCTTAAGACAGTGTGGAAGAGTTGAGCTGGCCTAGTTAAATGGTGGCCGTTATTAGAAAATTTTCTCATAAGTTTTACTAGTGCTTTGTGGCTCTTGCAAGCAAATGATTTTATGTTGCTGTTTTTAAAGCCTGCGCTCTATTAATACAGTTGTCCATGTGTAAGTTAATCGAAGGTTCAGCCGAGTGTTTCTGTGTTTCAGAGTTATTGGAATGTCTTTGTGATTCGAGCAAAAACCTTTAATTGTGCCAGCGCCTTGGCGGGGAGTGAAATGTCATCCGAGGTCTAGGCCTGGCAGTGTTTAAGAACCTGGCCACTACCGGGAGTTGTTCACATATCCACTTCCAAAGTTTAGTATTTATCTTCCTTCCGTCAAGAACGGTTAATTATGTAACCTGTTTCTATATGAACATGTTTTCTTAAATATTAGGGACGGACAACTGGCTAAACCTTAAAGTGCATAGCATCTGCTGAGTTCCTTGTGCAGCTTTTTCTAGTCATTTTTCACTAACACATCTGAGCACATAAACATTTATTTTTTTAAGATCAGAGTCTCTGTTGTAGTTTTTTTATGCCACGTTATGTAATGGCATTTTACCTTGGCAGTAGTGTTCACATGTTATTAAGTCACCCTTTACCTGTAATTGTTTCATTGTATATATTTTGAGTGAAGTCCTATACAGGAGTTTGAAGTTCTCAAGTTTGTGAGTAACCCTGTTTTCTTAATTCGTAATTGTTTGTTAGAGTACTGAGTAAGATGTGTTTCTAACTGTATTTGCAAAGTTTTCTCTAGTGGCTCGTCCAAAATTTGTAATTGTCAAATTTTTTAAAGGCGTAATGTCAATAACTGTCTTAATTATAAATTGTGACTACCAACCATGATTCCATCCCTCTTCCTTTTTTATTGTATTTAAGAAATGGTGTGTAAGTGTGGTACGATTAAGGAATCACCTATCAGCTGTCTTTTTATTCTTTCTTTTTTTTCTTTTTTTTTTTTTTTTTCCTTGAAGGTTTACCTGAAGTCATAGCGTCTGACAAGACCCTCAGTCACGTCAAATGAGTTTGAAACATACTGTGAACGCAATCACATACAGCATCTAACTAGCGCTCTGTGGATCGGAACGTTTTGTTAGAAACTTCAAGCAGCAGATGGCCAAACTTCGCTCCACACACACCAGGATCAAGAATTGCAACTGTTTCTCGCATCATATCGTTCGCACCCACGAGATGGACCATCGCCGGCGGAACTGCTTGACGGCCACCGCCATCGCACATTGCTCCACCTGCTCCATCCTTCTCAGCACGCGGCGCCGCAGGAAGGCGGCAAGTATCGCTTCGAGCAGCATGATATTTTCTTTTACAGGGTCTATAGCGGCAGGAGACGGTGGGTGCGAGGCGAGATCGCCCGTCGACTTGGTGCTTGCATGAATCTTATTTCAGGTCCAGACGGTATGCAGCGCCACTGTCATGTGCACGGTGTTCCCTCTGTGTCTCTTCCCCAAGATTCACGGATCCCGAGGACAGCGCGGCCACGGCAGCCGCCAGAGGGTGTCATCACGACATCTTGGGACGACCACATTGAGCCGTCGCCTCCTCCACCTCCTCTCGTCCTACCGATGGAGCAATACCCGCCCACATCGCAGCCACCGACGCCTTCCGCATCTGGTTATTGGCCTCTGGGGGCGGACGCGTACACTTCTGGTCGTTTTACTGGGGGCGTTTCCGCCAGAGCGAAGGCCGGATGACAGGGTACGACCGGAAGCTCGACGGCCCCTGCAGCTACAGCTTAAATTTTAAAAAAGTTATAAATAGTTTCCAACAGGGAATTGAGTTGGTTCTCGCCCATCCAGTAGGCATTAGCTCGTGCTGTAAGGCATGACTTCGTGCTGATGTTTCGTCTCCTGTTGCTGGAGACATCGTTAGTTAATGTTAAAACTGAAGCAAGCTCAGCAAGCCGAACGGTTTATTCATGTTCAATCGCTGAATGGTATAGGTTTGACATCATTCGACCGTTCCCTAGGGTCGCGAAATCACGCCGACGTGTTCTTGTACTGCAGAAGGGTCGTCGCTATTTGCTTTATTTAGTACCAAGGACGACAAAGTGTCTGACTTCAACCTTCGTCTAGTAACGAGACATCCTCGTCTAGCATTAGTTTTCCTCAACAGTAGTCGCCGATACCTGTATTACTTTTAGAATTTTGGACAGGTCAGCCTTATCGCAGTTGGTTTTCTGAAAACTGTCATACAATTTTATACGCAGTATATCATATTTCAAGCTAAAATTTATGAAAAGGGATTTTAGTCATATTTTAGTTTCGATGTTCTAATCGACAAGTACGAGTCCTGAATGCATAGTTAAATTATTTTTTTTTTAGAAACACCTGAAATTACTTTATTCGCACTCTTAAAATTTCTGTTATTAATTACGCAATCCTGTACTGTTTCCTATGTTTATTTCTGGATTCATTTATGAAATAATAATCGAAATTACATAATATAATAATAATGTAATAATACCCAAAAACTACCACGAATTCATTTGTTAAGAAAAGTTGTACACCCTCTGGAACATTGTTATTTCCGCAGAGTGAGAGATTCGTAAGTTTGCCTGTGATGTGATCGGACGTATTTTTGTATAATAGGTGCGAACAATGCAATTTCGGCTTTGTTAATGTGAAAATCAAAATACTGTAGGACGTACTAAAATGTGAGGAATCGGTGGAAAATATATTTAAGTAAAGATTCTACAACAACAATCTTTCAATTTATTTAGTTCAAACCAACAGTGAGGGCCTGAAGTTAGAATTTCAATTCAAGAATCAGACCCCTGGACGAGAAGAACTGGAGCCATCTCAACATGACAAGCTAAATAAAGATGAAAGTTTATTGTAATCTTCGCTCCTCTCAAATCTTCCTAAAAAGACTTTGCTTATTAATTACTTGGGCTGGGCAATGTTTAATTTGAACAATCTAGTGAAGAAGGGGGGAGATTACAGTCTTTTTCGTTATACTTTCACATTTCTGTTCTGTCTCTCTACATTCTAGCATTGTCATGGTTGGATCTTCACAAAAGTTGAGTACCGAAGAAGCGAATTTTGTAATTACCTGGGCCTACTTCTGTTTTGTCTGTGTTGTCCATATGATAAGTGCTGCTGCGGTCGTTAAGGCAGGTCTTTAGTTGTTCCTACGTACACTTGAGCGCATGTACCACCCTGCTTAATATTGACGGCAGTGACGCAGGATATCTTATCTTATGGATGCCCTCTATAGATAACAATGATTTAATGATACCTGAAGACGATCAGATGATTGATGCCGGTGGTAAATAAAGGATAATTCCGTCAGCATCTCTCCGCGGCGTTGAAATCTGGCTTTTTGAAGCTATTATCAAATACTCAACGGCCATCTCGTTTCCGTCCTCGTGTATTTCTCTAAAAAAGAGTAAAAGTTTCACGGCACTAGATCTGTATCAATGACAAATCCCGCAGCCATCCTTGTCTGGGCTGACGCTCCGTGCCTAATGACTTCAATAGCGACGGGGCGTTAAACTACAGCCGTCAAGTTGCCGCTACTTCTCCACTTCTCGCAGCTTGTTTCAGAACATCGCGTCTCATCGAAGGAGTACCGTAGCGGGGAGCGGACGAAATGCAGACAGAGGATGCTGCACATTACCAAGTTCCCCGTAGCCAAACTGCGATAACTGCTCTCGCACGCAGACGAGCCGTGATTGGTGTGGAACCTCGCACCAAGTTTCGAATATCAGTGTTATACTACAAACGTTACACTGTTCTCCGTCTGAAACCGAAACTCTCAACAGCAACTTATCTTTTTCGCGATGACGTTCTTTCACGCGAACGCACCATTGCCATTTCCTAGTAAGTTATTTCCTGAAGAGAAACTGCACTGAGGGAAAAAAAAATCTCAACCCCAATCAGGATTCATGCGAAATAAACGAAAGATGGTAGGCGTGATTCTATATCTAAAAGATAATGCCCCTTCAAATTTCGCGAAAGTCGCTTAACAGAGGCGTTAGTAGCACCACTATGAGGATGCAAATCAGGTATGCTCTAAATGCACACTGTAACGGTCGTGACCGTTAGTTACCTTTGAGATTGAGACGTGGTGAGTTGACGTTAGTCAGGAATCCTTTCAAGGGAACAAAGACGCCATTGTCAGCACCTCACAAAGTTTGAACGATGGCGTGTTGTAGGACTGCGAGATACTGGACGTTCCTTCTGTGATGCTGGAGAAAGACTTGGCAGGAACGTAGCCATTGTACGAGTACATGATTGCTAGCAGCGGAGGTCACGAGAATGACAATGTGTGGATAGCAATGTGCGGCTGTTTGCTGATGATGCTGTGGTGTACGGCAAGGTGTCGTCGTTGAGTGACTGTAGGAGGATACAAGATGACTTGGACAGGATTTGTGATTGGTGTAAAGAATGGCAGCTAACTCTAAATGTAGATAAATGTAAAGTAATGCAGATCAATAGGAAAAAGAATCCTGTAATGTTTGAATACTCCATTAGTAGTGTAGCGCTTGACACAGTCACGCCGATTAAATATTTGGACATAACACTGCAGAGCGATGTGAAGTGGGACAAGCATGTAATGGCGGTTGTGGGGAAGGCGGATGGTCGTCTTCGGTTCATTGGTAGAATTTTGGGAAGATGTGGTTCATCTGTAAAGGAGACCGCTTATAGAACGCTGGTGCGACCTATTCTTGAGTACTGCTCGAGAGTTTGGGATCCCTATCAGGTCGGATTGAGGGATGACATAGAAGCAATTCAGAGGCGGGCTGCTAGATTTATTACTGATAGGTTTGATCATCACGCGAGTGTTACGGAAATGCTTCAGGAACTCGGGTGGGAGTCTCTAGAGCAGGGCCGCACGAACACGGAAAACCGCACGCGTGCAAAGCAAGGTGCAGCGAGTGGCTGCACAGTGCATCGGTTCAACTCGGCATACTTCGCCTCAACTCGGCTTGCTAGGTGAGGCCAACGCTGTGCGCTGCCGAATGCGCTGCCAGATGGCTTAGTCAACAATGGAATACGTAAGCGCAAGACAATTACGGGAATCATGGAATCATCTGCTCCAAAAAAAGGGAAAATTGCCAAAAGTCAATTTAAAACGGAATGGGAACTCTCCTACTTTTTTGTGCGTTGTGACGATAAAGCCAAATGTCTAGTCTGCGGTACACTAATTGTGGGTGTCAGAAAATCGTCAATTGAATGGCACTACAGAAATTGCATTCAGAAAAGTATAGTGATATAACAGGGGATGCCAGGGAGGAAGAATTACGGAAGTTGCAAACTCTTGCAGAAGAGAATTCTGTATCTACGAGGTTTGTTGCAAGTACTTTTGCATGTATATTTTGGTTAAAGGTCATGCGAAACGAAATAACATTTGTTTACATTCCTTAGTTTTCGTTTTCGCACAAATTATTTCTAACATATCTTTTTTTCTCTACTTTAGGGTGAAGAAGATGAGGGGTGTTGCGATAGGACCCTCAGAGCTAGTTACAAAGTTTCTCTACGTTTAGCAAGAGCTGGGAGGCCATTTATGGACGGGCCATTAATAAAAAACATTATGTTGGACGTAGTAGAAGCAATGAATCCCACATTAGCTCCCGCGTACAGCAGAATACCACTTTCCAGAATGACAATACATCGGAGAATCAACGACATTCCTGAGAATTTGCACGAACAACTGGCAGCGAAAACTGAAAACTTCCTAGCGTACTCCATAGCACTTGATGAGTGCACGGATATTAACGACACGGCTCAGTTAGCAATATTTTTGCGTGACGTGGACGGCGACCTACATGTAACGGAAGAGCTCCTGGATATGATTTCGTCGAAGGACACTGTTACAGGGGCGGATATTTTAGCAGCTGTTGAAATGGCAGCTCAAGGAATAGGACTCCCTTGGGAAAAGCTGTTTTCCGTAACCACAGACGGGGCGCCAGCAATGTGCGGTAAAGCAAAAGGGTTTATTGGCCTACTGCGGAAAAAACTTAACATGCTGAATTTACTTTCCGTTCATTGTTTTGCACACCAAGAGGCTGTTTGTGCGAAAGTTATCGGTCTTCAAGATGTGATGAAGGTAGTGTTGCGTATCGTGAACTACATTCGTCCTCATAGACTCACTCATCGACAGTTCAAAGAATTTTTGATTTCCTTTGAAGAGGAGTATCCAGATATTCCCTACCACGCTGAGGTGCGCTGGCTGAGCAAAGGGAAAGTGATTTCCCGAATTTTTCGACTACGCCACACTGGGGCTCAGTTTTTGGAGGAGGAGGAGGAGATTAGTGTTTAACGTCCCGTCGACAACGAGGTCATTAGAGACGGAGCGCAAGCTCGGCTGAGGGAAGGATGGGGAAGGAAATCGGCCGTGCCCTTTCAAAGGAACCATCCTGGCATTTGCCTGAAGCGATTTAGGGAAATCACGGAAAACCTAAATCAGGATGACCGGAGACGGGATTGAACCGTCGTCCTCCCGAATGCGAGTCCAGTGTGCTAACCACTGCGCCACCTCGCTCGGTCAGTTTTTGGAGAGCAAAGAACGTCCGGAGCCATTTTTCATGACCCTGATTTAGGATTCTTAGCAGACATTATGGCTCTCCTAAATGATTTAAGTCTGAAACTCCAAAAAGAAAACAATCTCATCAACGATATGATCAGCAAAATAAACGCTTTCCAGTATAAACTGAAGCTCCTCAAAAACAACCTTTCAGAGAAAAATACGCAACACTTCCCTGAAGTAGGTAAGCGAGATATAAATTGTACCTTTATTAAAACAGCCTGATTTTTATAACCGCTCTAATCAAAACGGTATTATGTTTTTGTTTGACAGCATCTGTGCAGGAAGGAACGCGCTTTGAAAAATACATCGAGTTGCTACAATCCCTTGAAAACGCGTTTAACGACCGATTCCAGGTAATGTGCCGGTATATGACATACAGCTAAATAAAGGAGATTGCGTTACATATGCAAGTGAAACATTACATTACAACCAATAGTACACATTACATGTTTATTAAAATCTATCGCATTTTAGTACTTCGAAACAACGGCTTACTTTAATTTCATTTATTAACATTGGCTTTGCTATTGTTTCAGGAAATTACCTACCTGCAGCCAAATCTCGATGTTTTTGTGAAACCTTTCTCGATGGATATTGAAAGTGCGCCTTCAGATTTACATTTCGAACTAACTGATTTGCAAAGCGATGTTCACCGAAAGGATGTGTTTTACAATACAAGAGGTTTGCTCCAATTCTACCAGAATTTGCCGAAGGAAGAATTTCCCAAGTTACACAGAGAAGCTGCGAAGATTATTTCTATGTTTGGTTCCACTTGTGCATGTGAAAGATTTTTTTCTGTTTTGTCTTGTACAAAAACTAGATTGCGTGCAAGTATTTCTAATTGTAATTTAAAAAATTCTCTCACAATTGCTGTCAACCAATCTCTTGTTCCAGAACTTAGTAGCACAATTGCAAATAAAATAAAGAGCACATAGGAAGATACATTTGTGTTGAAACCAAATTTAAAATTGTTACCATTACAGTTATTATATAAATCTCTTTTGTACCGGTGCACCAAACTAAGCTCTCCACCTACATTAGTATTTGGCAATGACGAAGACGACAGGGTAAAAGCTTTGAAACAGGTCGATACAGGCGGCGCGAGCGACACAAGCTAAGGAAGTGAGAGGCAGCGCTGTTGCGCCAAGCCGAGGAGTGGGGGGTCTGCACCGTCGTCAACAAAGCGCAGCCGTCTTCTGCACTCTGCACTGTGCGATGCGCCGGTGCATGCACCTTGTGCGGCCCTGCTCTAGAGGAAAGGAGGCGTTCTTTTCGTGAATGGCTACTGAGGAAATTTAGAGAACCAGCATTTGAGGCTGACTGCAGTACAATTTTACTGCCGCCAACTTACATTTCGCGGAAAGACCACAAAGATAAGAGAGATTAGGGCTCGTACAGAGGCATATAGGCAGTCATTTTTCCCTCGTTCTGTTTGGGAATGGAACAGGGAGAGAAGATGCTAGTTGTGGTACGAGGTACCCTCCGCCACGTATCGTATGGTGGATTGCGGAGCATGCATGTAGATGTAGATGTACGGGCGCAGGAAGACTGATTTGCGGGTCGCCACGTGCCTCTGACCAGAGAGAAGACTATCGTGTTCGGCGTATGGCTCTGACGGAACGTACTGCATCTACAGCAGCTATTTGTGAAACCTGATAATCAAGGGGAGGCAGGATTCTGTTACGATTGTGGAGGGGGCCGTAATCAGTTACTACTGGTTGCCTTTCACAGTTACACACAATTTATTTTAAACCAGTAATTCCAGACTGAACAATAAATAAAAAATACCACACATTATTAATGAAGTAATAAACAACTGTGTTAAGAATAGTGTTTTCAGTGAGTTACAATTTAGTAAATCACCATTAAATACAGATAGAGCAGATAATGTTTTAAAAGCAAGCCACTGTGATCTGGGCAGAAGTCCTTACTTGCCAGGAATGGTAATAAATTAAGGACTGTTTAAAACTCGCTGCAACTTACCAATTACAGGTATTGAAATATTGAAGGTAAGTCGCCACAAATACAGCAGAAGGCATCAGACGCCGGGAATGGCAGTGAATAAGGTTTAAAAGACACTGCGTAAATACAAATACCAAATTAGAATATTAAGGCAAGTGACCACAATCACGGCTGAAGGCCTTACACGCCAAGAGCGGCATTAATATAAAAAATAATATAAAAAATTTTGAAACCTCTTTAAAACAGCAAATACAATAGCAAAAGTTAATTAAAAAACAAGCAACCGATCACCAAACAGGTGAAGTAAGATGATGGTAAACTTTGTAACACAACCCTTAACATCGAATGAACACTACACTGCTATATTTATTCCAGAAGGCGACCAGAACTATTAACTAGACATATATAACCTTTAATGTAGGCAATACAAGGTATTATAATAAATAATACAATAATAAAATACAAGGACCAGCAGATAAGTTCCTTAAAGGGTACTGACACAGATTATACCGGCAGAAGGCTTGGGCTGAAGGAGCGTTACACTGAACTACTGGCCATCAGACCTCCTTACAGAACATACATGTCTTACAAGAGCCGCGTAGGATTAGCCGAGCGGTCTTAGGCGCTGCAGTCATGGACTGAGCGGCTGGTCCGGGCGGAGGTTCGAGTCCTGTTGTGTGTGTTTGTCCTTAGCATAATTTAGGTTAAGTAGCGTGTAAGCTTAGGGACTGATGACCTTAGCAGTTAAGTCCCATAAGATTTCATAAAGATCTGATCTTACAAGAACGAAGGGGCCACAGACGGTGCTCCACGAATCAACCTCTAAGAAGGTCCGGCAACAAATACTTTCGCGAGCGATGAGATAGGCAGCCAAGAGTCGCATTCACGGAAGTTGGTAACTCAGACTAGAGGCAGTCTAACGAATAACTAATGATAATCTTTCTGAAGCTACTTGACGTCCGATAAACCAAATGCAACGATGGAACAATACCCCAAAGCCGGAACCGGCGGTCTGCACCACGTCCCCAGAATACTGTGTTTAGAATGCCCGGAACGAGCAAGGAATCACTACCACCAGAGTAGTAGAATCAATAACCGGCCTACAATCAAGAAAGCTGTCAAAACTGCACGTCTTACCGAACAGCAGCGGCAAGGCGTGCAAACGTACACTGCCGTTACATACACTAACCCCCAGAGCAGGTAACTGGGGCGTTAGCGGCCACCAGGCAAGAAAAATTACCGCTGGTTGAACTTAGCAAATGTAACAAGTTGAACGCAGTAAAGAGTAATGAGAAGTTGAGGAAAGCTAATCAGATCCGCCTTCCCCAAGCACTCCACTCGCTGCTCTTCACCACGGCACCACTACGAGCAGTAACATGAACCCAAGTCACTGGAGAATCGCGAGGTATCACAATGGTGGAGGTTTCTCTACTTGGATTGAAATGCACTCATCTTAAAGCTTGCAGGATCTGGTTTACGACGAGGTTGTGCACCCTCGTGACCACAGACCTTCCATCCGGCAGTCCATGCGTGCCGCCAGCGGTCCCGGTGTGTTCTCGCACTGCACGTACCTGGCTCCCTCTGGGTCCCCAACCGAGCTCGCACACTCACATGACCTGGAAAAACCAAAGACGTCGCCCCAAAGATGTTGTTTTTGTTGTGGTCTTCAGTCTTGAACCTTGTTTGATGCAGCTCTCCATGCTACTCTATCCTGTGCAAGCTTCTTCATCTCCCAGTACCTACTGCAACCTACATCCTTCTGAATCTCTTTAGTGTATTCATCTCTTTGACTCCCTCTATGATTTTTACCCTCCACGCTGCCCTCCAATGCTAAATTTGTGATCCCTTGATGCTTCATAACATGTCCTACCAACCGGTCCCTTCGTCTTGTCAAGTTGTGCCGCATACTCCTCATCTCCCCAATTCTATTCAATACCTCCTCATTAGTTATGTGATCTACCCATCTAATCTTCAGCATTCTTCTGTAGCACCACATTTCGAAAGCTTCTATTCTCTTCTTGTCCAAACTATTTATCGTCCATGTTTCACTTACATACATGGCTACACTCCATACAAATACTTTCAGAAACGACTTCCTGACACTTAAATCTATACTCGACGTTAACAAATTTCTCTTCTTCAGAAACGCTTTCCTTGCCATTGCCAATATACATTTTATATTCGCTCTACTTCGACCATCATCAGTTATTTTGCTCCCCAAATAGCAAATCTCCTTTACTACTTTAAGTGTCTCTTTTCCTAATCTAATTCCCTCAGCATCACACGACTTAAAACGACTACGTTCCATTATCCTCGTTTTGCTTTTGTTGATGTTCATCTTATATCCTCCTTCCAAGACACTGTCCATTCCGTTCAACTGCTGTTCCAAGTCCTTCGCTGTCTCTGACAGAATTACAATGTCATCGGCAAACCTCAAAGTTTTTACTTCTTCTCCATGGATTTTAATACCTGCTCCGAATTTTTCTTTTGTTTCCTTCACTGCTTGCCCAATATAAAGATTGAATAACATCGGGGGGAAGCTACAACCCTGTCTCACTCCTTTCCCAACCACTGCTTACCTTTCATGTCCATCGACTCTTATAACTGCCATCTGCTTTCTGTACAAATTGTAAATAGAATTTTGCTACCTGTATATTACCCCAGCCCCCTTTAGAATTTGAAAGTGAGTATTCCAGTCAACATTGTTAAAAGCTTTCTCTAAGTCTACAAATGCTAGACACGTAGGTTTGCCTTTCCTTAATCTTTCTTCTAAGATAAGTCGTAAGGTCAGCATTGCCTCACGCGTTCCGATATTTCTACGGAATCCAAACTGATATTCCCCGAGATCGCCTTCTACCAGTTTTTCCATTCGTCTGTAAAGAATTCGTGTTAGTATTTTGCAGCCGTGAGTTATTAAACTGATAGTTCGGTAATTTTCATATCTGTCAACACCTGCTTTCTTTGGGACTGGAATTATTATATTCTTCTTGAAGTCTGACGATATTTCGCCTGTCTCATACATCTTGCTCACCAGATGGTAGAGTTTTGTCAGGACTGGCTCTCCCAAGGCCGTCAGTAGTTCTAATGGAATGTTGTCTACTCCCGGGGCCTTGTTTTAACTCAGGTATTTCAGTGCTCTGTCAAACTCTTCACGCAGTATCGCATCTCCCATTTAATCTTCATCTACATCCTCTTCCATTTCCATAGTATTGTCCTCAAGTACATCGCCCTTGTATAGACCCTCTATATACTCCTTCCACCTTTCTGTTTTCCGTTCTTTGCTTAGAACTGGGTTTCCATCTGAGCTCTTGATATTCATGAAAGTGGTTCTCTTTTCTCCAAAGGTCTTTAATTTTCCTGTAGGCCTGGTGAGATAAACCGCTACATCCTTACATTTGTCCTCTAGCCATCCCTGCTTAGCCATTTTGCACTTCATGTCTATCTCATTTTTGAGACTTTTGTATTCCTTTTTGCCTGTTTCATTTACTGCATTTTTATATTTTCTCCTTTCATCAACTAAATTCAATATTTCTTCTGTTACCCAAGGGTTTCTAATAGCCCTCGTGTTTTTACATACTTTGCTGCCTTCTCTACTTCATCCCTCAAAGCTACCCATTCTTCTTCTACTGTATTTCTTTCCCCCACTCCTGTCAATTGTTCCCTTATGCTTGTAACGCCGGAAATGCATATCCTCCTATTTTCATCTATTGTACTATTATTTTTTTCCTTGTTTTGTTACCTCAAGATATGACATATCTGTGTCTTTATATATTGTAATTGTTTTACTATTTGTATATACATATATATTTATGCATTTATGTCGATGTATAATTGGTTTATTTTCGTAAATATTATTTGTATTTTACGCTGGGTCTTGCCTAGGGAAAACTGCTATCGAACGATTACATCGATAGGTCGTGTGAAGAATCAAAGTGTGTAGGATCTTTGGTAGTGTTAACTCTGCCGCGTGGAGCGCGGGCAGAACAGTGAGAGTCTGGCGGGAGTAGCGAGTGGAGCAGGTGTCGTGTGACGCTCCCGCGAGTTGCCGCGCTTTCGGGGTTTGGCAGCATGTAATTGCGCTCGACTCGCGATGATAGTTTCTGACATGGTGTCGCGGACGGGAAGCATTAGCTGGCGCACATCAAGAGCCCGTTTCGCCTGGTGACCGTGTCGAGAAGAAGGCGCGCCAACATCCAGCTTCTGCAACAGCGACGGCCGACAATGAGTGACTGTCGCCACCTCCACGATCGACGGCTTCAAACCTTCAATCAACCAACAACGAAGACTAAAAGCACGTAAAGTTTCAGAACTGTACGGCAGACTTCAGCTTTTCAAATTGTTCCATTTGCCTCGCAAAATTACAGAAACTTAGCATGAACCTTTGTTGCTCATTGTCCCAATTGCATTGCCAAGCAGGGTCCCTTCCTTTTCCGAAATGAACCCGAGTGTCGTTGAAATTCAAACGCCAGCATTAAAATAATATATTTAGATTTCACTGCTTTAATTTCAAAGTTCAGTAGCTGGCTACAATATTTAGGTTACACGAGCACAAATTTAGAGTGCGAGTTTTGTTAGCATATTTTAGCTTACCTGTGACTGCAGCTCAGCTTGGTACGTACTAAATTTTACTATTGTTAATAGTTCAGAATCATTTAATTCAAGTTCAAAGTTAATTCTCTTATTTCTAAATTGCGTAGATTCAAGTAGCTTTTGAAATGATTGTTGAGGTAGTCCAAGACTAACCTTATTTTACTGAATTTCGATGTGCTTCAGAAAGAAAGCTCACTATTAACTTCAGTCACTAAATTAACTTTCGATTTTCCGGTTATTAATTCTTTTGCTAAATTAAGTCAGGGTGTAGCGAAATTTATTACTTCTGACAAACTTTCAGTTTTCACACTACACGTGTCAACCTTCAGTTGCCACGCTTCTAGTGTTAATTATATGTGTAATAACCTTTCTTTTTCAGTTACTATAGTAATTGTCCTTAGGACTGGCGACCGTGATTTCCCCCAAATCTCAAATATCTAATTACCGCTAGTTAATTGTTAACGTAACGGCCGCACATTTACTTTCTTTATTAACTTTACCCCTTTTCAAAATTAATTTCCACCAGTTTCATTTGCATTTTTCCTTTCATTAAGATGTAACCCTTTCCTCCCTCTTTACCGATAGATTAACTTCGGTGACGATTGCTTTTCCAAAACTCCCATTAGGTACACGCGGTTTCATTTTTCACTGTCATTAAGGTCGGTAAGTGAGGGGGAGGTTACACGTGGCGACCTGGTGACAGGACAATCTTCAATTTTGAGGTTGTTCTGGACACGAAGTTTGCATTGTGCAAATATCGTAACAAAGTACTGGTTACGTACAGGCCGTTACGTCAGCGAGAATAAGTAGTGGGAGTAATCCTAATTATATTTGAGATTTGTCATTTATATTGAAAATTATTAAAATGAGTGAAGGCAACAATTACCAAAATTTGGTAGACTTGGATACGGAACAATCGGTCGAACAGTGGGAAACGCGCACGGCGGTTCCCATTGTTCAGGGGCAGGCGGCTAGCATGAAAGACGCGACCGCCGAAACGCAACAAAGAGCAGAAATGGAATTCCAAACTTTAGAAAATGTTTCGGAATCGGAAGCGAAAATCAAATCTGTACCCCTTGATGATGAATACGGGGGAACATGTATAGAGGAACCAGCTACGGAAGTAAAACCGGTAGTCTCCGGGAATTTAACTGATTTATTGAATGTTTTGATTAATGAAATCAAGAGTCAATCGGCAGAAATTATAGCTCTGTCTGCCAAGCAAGAAGCTCAGTCTGAAAAAATTGAACGAAAGCTAGACAATCAGAACAAAGCTATTAATGTTGTTAACAACAATGTTGGAGTTGTTAATACAAAAGTTGATAAAATCAAAGAAGATATTGTTGTAATTAATACCGAAATCGGTAATCTTAAACAGGAAATGATAGGCGTTCAGGCGGAAATTGCGAGCATAAATACTCGTTTTGATTCCGAAATTAGCAGAATCGAGAAAAGTGTAGGAGAATCAGTTGCTCCGATCATCGAGAATAAGGTGACGGAACAAATTCAATTAGTGAAAACAGAGGATCAACAGAAGGTGGAAACTTTAAAGGCTTTAGTATCCGAAGTAGATACCAAAGTGACGAAGCAGGCTAATACCTGCGAAGAGAAAAAGAGGGAAGTGGAAACGCTTGCGGTAACCACTTGCCAAGTAATTATGAGAGTGTCGGAATTAGAAAAGAAACTTGACGAAAAACAGAGCTATGTGCCAATCTGTGCACATAGTTCGGAGTTGTTGACGAAAGAGGAGCGGTTCGACCCCTTGAAAAAAGGCGGTATACACGCGACGGATTTCATTAAAAATTGTGAAAGAGTTTTACCCAGATCATGGACTAATGAGGGAAAAATTAATGCGGTTATTGATGTGTTGGCTGGTGATGCCAAGCGTTGGGGCTTAAACCTCAACATTACGAACCTGACTTTTGACGAGTTTAAAAATTTGTTTCTGGCTGAATACTGGTCAGAGCAAAAACAGCAAAGTGTCTGGCGCGAATTTGTCGTATCGAGGCCTTTCGATGCGAATTCGCGCGGTTCGATGAGGGAGTTTTGTGAAGGCTGGATCCGCAAGTTGGAATATTTGCGTGATCGCCGCACGGAATCCGAAATAGTCTGGGAACTCTACAAGAAGCTTCCAGATGATACAAAACGCTATGTAGGAAGCAATTACAGGACAATCAATGATTTCCTGGAAAGAGTTGAGGACGAGGACAATTGGCGCAATAATCGCGACAGTGGTAGAGGCCGTGGTAACAACAACGGGTACCACCCCAACCATAACAACGATAACCATGGGAATAATGCATACCGCAGCAATAACAATAATGGTTCGGACCGTAATAACAATCGGTACAATGCAAATAATAACAGGAATGACAGAAACCAGTATCATACTAACGTGATACGGGCTTCACAGAATAGTAATAACGCCAGAGGGTGTGATCAGCCGCCTCAGCAGCATCCGGGGAGCGTATCTGCTGGGACGAGACAGGGAAACCATTAGCCGCGCCGGTGAGGGGCCGAGCGGGCGTGGAGAAATTTTGGCGGCCCAATAACAAGAGAAAACCCAGGTGTCGCCGTTATGAAAATTCCGTATGGAGTAATCAACGGCGGGAGAGTGTGCCAGTGTTAAGAGAAAGGAGTGCGCCCACAAGTAGTAGATCAGCAGTATACATGGCAGCAGAAAATACATTCACTGTCAGTGAGAACAATTTAAGTAGTGTTCCGGAAATCGATTATAAGGTGCCAGCTGTAATACCCACAGCGGAACTGGAGATTGAGTTTAAGAATGATTCGCAATTGTTGAGAGAAGATCAGATGTCGGATAAAACGTCCGTCATCGAGCGAGGGGATGCAGAGAGGATGAGGTCTGGTTAAGGCAGTTCGGTCGCTTATACGACGAACTAAGAGATTATAGGGGTCTGTATGGGAGAAGTGTTTATGGGGAGCGCGTGCGGTATTTGCCGCGTCTCGTCCCACAGGAAGATAGTATTTGTGAAGTGATTGAAAGTTCTGGCCCTAACCGGCAGACTTTACCAGAAATAGTTGATGTTAATGGGGAGCACGAGCAAGATTCGTCGTGTTTCGTCCCGCAGGAGTTAGATGTTGAAGGAGTAACGGAAAGTTCTGGCCCTAACCGGCAGACTTTACCGAAAGTTATAGTGGTAGAAGTAGCCGACCCATCCGACGCAAACCTCCAGTTTAAACATTGCGAGAGTATTAAGGGGAAAGATTACGAAAATTTTAGTGATAGCCGGACACAATTGGTAGAAAAGCACATAGATTTCAGCGTGTATGAGGTTAGAGCTGACGTTATGCGGTCAGACGGTAGCAGTGTGGGTTGCGCAGATCCAGAGGAAGTAATTTCAGATGCGACTGGGCACATTCCTCCAGGTAGATTGGCAGATGAGATCAATCTGATTAAAGAGGAATCAACGAAGGTGACAATTAGTGAATTGATAGCAAAGCAACACTCACTAGTTGACGAGTTACAGGAAAAGGTTTCGGTATTGGAGGCGAAGCTAGAGACTGTATGTGAACAGAGGCTGAAAAAGCCGCCAGATAAACCGGATTTAGGATCAAAGCCGGATGGTTTTTTCTGGAATGACCTGGATATAGACGAGGATTTACTGTGGGAAAATAAAGAAACCGTCGAGGACAAGTGTAGACAGATAGTAGTGTCTGTTAATATGCACGACCTACAACTTAACGTGTTGATTGACACCGGTGCAGAATTGAGTGCTGTATCTGGGAAAATATTTGAGTTACTGAAAGACAGACCTGGCATCGTAGTTATGCCAGTAACAGGAGTGAAAATTATCGGTGCTACTGGGAAGGCCAGTAAACCGGTCACAAAACAGATTTTGTCAACTTCGAGATATGTGGGGCACGATTTGAACAAGAGTTTGTCGTCGTGCCAGACTTAACTACGGAAGTAATTATCGGGTTAGATTGGCTATTAAAGTACCGTGCAGTGATTAACTGCGAAAGCAAAACTTTGACATGTGTGTCACTAGATAAAACAATGGTAGTTGGTTTTAATGAGGCAGGAGACGGTGTGCATAGGCAATACCAGCCTATACACATTGTTAACTGGCCGGATGACATTGACGTAGGAATGAGTTTAAACTGCCGTAACATGAGGAATTTCGGCATTGACAAAAGTGTAGAAAGTGAATTGGAAGAGATAATCAAATTTTCTCCACGGATTTACATTAGTATTGGTGTGAAAAAAGATCGTTTGCGAGAAGTAATGAAGCTTAAAGCCGATGCTCGCATACGTCGTCATGACGCTAAAGCGCGTTTTGCTAAGTTTGCAATCGGAGACTTAGTACTTGTAAAAGCTCATGAGAAATCGAGCGAGTTAGAAGATTTAAGGATGTGCCATGTTGCGATGCTTTTGCCTGACCTAGAGATCATTAAAGAACTTGTAATTAACAAGTAATTAATTTTGATTAGACGTTTAACCAACTGAAAAATCCAAGCTGCTAGTTTAAGTTTTCAGCTGAGTCACAGTAGATTAAGGAATATAAATATGCTTTTGTAACTAGCTGTCAGATTTCATGAATGTGTGTTTTATTAGTCATTGCCGATGTACTTAGACGCTGTTTTAAGTTTCAGGCTAGTACATGCCTGTGATGATGGACAGTGTTGAGTTATCCACTGTGATAGTGTTTATGGACTCCTTGAGATTACTCGGGAGTGAGTTTTACCGAAAGAATTCAGTGAAACGGACGTTCTGGAAATGCCGTTACAAGGGCGAGAGAGATCAAGCGTGCCGCACAGGCGGGCGCAACAATACTGGCGAGGCGGTGCCGCTGTCGGCTCTTGTGCCGCTGTCGGCATTCTTTGTACTTGCGAGTACGGAAGGCGGAATTGTTTTTCTTCCCGGACAGATGATGTGAAAGAATTCTGCTGTCAATACTTATGTTTTTTTTCGATCTACTGAATGTTATTTTCTTGTTTAGCATTAAGTGGACTCTCATGGCAAGCGTATTAATTACGAAAAGGTTATATAAAATGTGTATTCTATGTAATTAATAATTTATTTGCGTATTTTGATCCACCTGTTTTTATGACCATGCAATCTGATTAATTTTGTAAATAGTATTCCATTTCTTGATACTGTTAGGAATTTAGATTTTTAGAATAGCTAAACCATTTTCTATGTTTTCTATGAATTTTGATATGTTGTCAACCTGTTTTATTTTGTGCAAGATGACAGAGTGGAATACGATTAGGAGTGTCTCCACTCAATTATTATGGTCTAAAAATTCATTTATGGTTAATTAGACAAATGCTAAATTTTGTGGATGTTTTGAGCATATGCATTTCCGCTGTTTTTTTTTGGGACATTTTCTGAGTCTGTTTACGTTACACGAACATCCTCAGACAATGTGGGGCACGTGTAACGCCGGAAATGCATATCCTCCTATTTTCATCTATTGTACTATTATTTTTTTCCTTGTTTTGTTACCTCAAGATATGACAAATCTGTGTCTTTATATATTGTAATTGTTTTACTATTTGTATATACATATATATTTATGCATTTATGTCGATGTATAATTGGTTTATTTTCGTAAATATTATTTGTATTTTACGCTGGGTCTTGCCTAGGGAAAACTGCTATCGAACGATTACATCGATAGGTCGTGTGAAGAATCAAAGTGTGTAGGATCTTTGGTAGTGTTAACTCTGCCGCGTGGAGCGCGGGCAGAACAGTGAGAGTCTGGCGGGAGTAGCGAGTGGAGCAGGTGTCGTGTGACGCTCCCGCGAGTTGCCGCGCTTTCGGGGTTTGGCAGCATGTAATTGCGCTCGACTCGCGATGATAGTTTCTGACATGGTGTCGCGGACGGGAAGCATTAGCTGGCGCACATCAAGAGCCCGTTTCGCCTGGTGACCGTGTCGAGAAGAAGGCGCGCCAACATCCAGCTTCTGCAACAGCGACGGCCGACAATGAGTGACTGTCGCCACCTCCACGATCGACGGCTTCAAACCTTCAATCAACCAACAAGGAAGACTAAAAGCACGTAAAGTTTCAGAACTGTACGGCAGACCTCAGCTTTTCAAATTGTTCCATTTGCCTCGCAAAATTACAGAAACTTAGCATGAACCTTTGTTGCTCATTGTCCCAATTGCATTGCCAAGCAGGGTCCCTTCCTTTTCCGAAATGAACCCGAGTGTCGTTGAAATTCAAACGCCAGCATTAAAATAATATATTTAGATTTCACTGCTTTAATTTCAAAGTTCAGTAGCTGGCTACAATATTTAGGTTACACGAGCACAAATTTAGAGTGCGAGTTTTGTTAGCATATTTTAGCTTACCTGTGATGCAGCTCAGCTTGGTACGTACTAAATTTTACTATTGTTAATAGTTCAGAATCATTTAATTCAAGTTCAAAGTTAATTCTCTTATTTCTAAATTGCGTAGATTCAAGTAGCTTTTGAAATGATTGTTGAGGTAGTCCAAGACTAACCTTATTTTACTGAATTTCGATGTGCTTCAGAAAGAAAGCTCACATTAACTTCAGTCACTAAATTAACTTTCGATTTTCCGGTTATTAATTCTTTTGCTAAATTAAGTCAGGGTGTAGCGAAATTTATTACTTCTGACAAACTTTCAGTTTTCACACTACACGTGTCAACCTTCAGTTGCCACGCTTCTAGTGTTAATTATATGTGTAATAACCTTTCTTTTTCAGTTACTATAGTAATTGTCCTTAGGACTGGCGACCGTGATTTCCCCCAAATCTCAAATATCTAATTACCGCTAGTTAATTGTTAACGTAACGGCCGCACATTTACTTTCTTTATTAACTTTACCCCTTTTCAAAATTAATTTCCACCAGTTTCATTTGCATTTTTCCTTTCATTAAGATGTAACCCTTTCCTCCCTCTTTACCGATAGATTAACTTCGGTGACGATTGCTTTTCCAAAACTCCCATTAGGTACACGCGGTTTCATTTTTCACTGTCATTAAGGTCGGTAAGTGAGGGGGAGGTTACATGCTCTCCCTGAAACTGTGTACAACCTCGGGTTTAGTCAGTTTATCCAGGTCCCAACCCCTCAATTCCCACCTGTTTGCAGTTTCTTCAGTTTTAATCTACAGTTCATGACCAATAGATTGTGGTCAGAGTCCACATCTGCCCCTGGAAACATCTTACAATTTAAAACCTGGATCCTAAATCACTGTCTTACCATTATACACTCCTGGAAATTGAAATAAGAACACCGTGAATTCATTGTCCCAGGAAGGGGAAACTTTATTGACACATTCCTGGGGTCAGATACATCACATGATCACACTGACAGAACCACAGGCACATAGACACAGGCAACAGAGCATGCACAATGTCGGCACTAGTACAGTGTATATCCACCTTTCGCAGCAATGCAGGCTGCTATTCTCCCATGGAGACGATCGTAGAGATGCTGGATGTAGTCCTGTGGAACGGCTTGCCATGCCATTTCCACCTGGCGCCTCAGTTGGACCAGCGTTCGTGCTGGACGTGCAGACCGCGTGAGACGACGCTTCATCCAGTCCCAAACATGCTCAATGGGGGACAGATCCGGAGATCTTGCTGGCCGGGGTAGTTGACTTACACCTTCTAGAGCACGTTGGGTGGCACGAGATACATGCGGACGTGCATTGTCCTGTTGGAACAGCAAGTTCCCTTGCCGGTCTAGGAATGGTAGAACGATGGGTTCGATGACGGTTTGGATGTACCGTGCACTATTCAGTGTCCCCTCGACGATCACCAGTGGTGTACGGCCAGTGTAGGAGATCGCTCCCCACACCATGATGCCGGGTGTTGGCCCTGTGTGCCTCGGTCGTATGCAGTCCTGATTGTGGCGCTCACCTGCACGGCGCCAAACACGCATACGACCATCATTGGCACCAAGGCAGAAGCGACTCTCATCGCTGAAGACGACACGTCTCCATTCGTCCCTCCATTCACGCCTGTCGCGACACCACTGGAGGCGGGCTGCACGATGTTGGGGCGTGAGCGGAAGACGGCCTAACGGTGTGCGGGACCGTAGCCCAGCTTCATGGAGACGGTTGCGAATGGTCCTCGCCGATACCCCAGGAGCAACAGTGTCCCTAATTTGCTGGGAAGTGGCGGTGCGGTCCCCTACGGCACTGCGTAGGATCCTACGGTCTTGGCGTGCATCCGTGCGTCGCTGCGGTCCGGTCCCAGGTCGACGGGCACGTGCACCTTCCGCCGACCACTGGCGACAACATCGATGTACTGTGGAGACCTCACGCCCCACGTGTTGAGCAATTCGGCGGTACGTCCACCCGGCCTCCCGCATGCCCACTATACGCCCTCGCTCAAAGTCAGTCAATTGCACATACGGTTCACGTCTACGCTGTCGCGGCATGCTACCAGTGTTAAAGACTGCGATGGAGCTCCGTATGCCACGGCAAACTGGCTGACACTGACGGCGGCGGTGCACAAATGCTGCGCAGCTAGCGCCATTCGACGGCCAACACCGCGGTTCCTGGTGTGTCCGCTGTGCCATGCGTGTGATCATTGCTTGTACAGCCCTCTCGCAGTGTCCGGAGCAAGTATGGTGGGTCTGACACACCGGTGTCAATGTGTTCTTTTTTCCATTTCCAGGAGTGTATAATCTATCTGATACCTTCTAGAATTCTCCAGGATTCTTCCACGAATACAACCTTCTTTTATGATTCTTGAACCAAGTGTTAGCTATGATTAAGTTATGCTCTGTGCAAAATTCCACCAGACGGCTTCCTCTTTCATTTCTTACCCCCAGCCCATATTCACCTACTATGTTTCCTTCTCTCCCTTTTCCTACTCTCTAATCCCAGTCACCCATGACTATTAAATTTTCGTCTCCCTTCACTACCTGAATTATTTCTTTTATCTCATCATACATTTCATCAATTTCTTCATCATCTGCAGAGCTAGTTGGCATATAAACTTGTACTACTGTAGTAGACGTGGGCTTCGTGTCTATCTTGGCTACAATAATGCGTTCACTATGCTGTTTGTAGTAGCTTACCCGCACTCCTATTTTTTTATTCATTATTAAACCTACTCCTGCATAACCCCTATTTGATTTTGTATTTATAACCCCAAATTCACCTGATCAAAAGTCTTGTTCCTCCTGCCACCGAACTTCACTAATTCCCACTATATCTAACTTTAACCTATCCATTTTCCTTTTTAAATTTTCTAACATACCTGCCCGATTAAGGGATCTGGCATTCCACGCTCCGATCCGTAGAACGCCAGTTTTCTTTCTCTTGATAACGACGTCCTCTTGAGTAGTCTCCGCGCGGAGATCCGAATGGGGGACTATTTTACCTCCGGAATATTTTACCCAAGAGGACGCCATCATCATTTAACGATACAGTAAAGCTGCATGCCCTCGGGAAAAATTATGGCTGTAGTTTCCACTTGCTTTCAGCCGGTCGCAGTACCAGCAGAGCAAGACCGTTTTGGTTAGTGTTACAAGGCCAGATCAGTCAATCATCCAGACTGTTGCCCCTGCAACTACTGAAAAGGCTGCTACTCCTCTTCAGTAACCACATGTTTGTCTGGACTCTCAACAGATACCCCTCCGTTGTGGTTGCACCTACGGTACGGCCATCTGTATCGCTGAGGCACGCAAAGATAGGGCAACAGTTACTACATACCGATAATCGCCGCTGCTGCCGCTAGCGGACAGGACATGCTTGCAAAACCCAATGGCTCCAGTCGATACGAGAAGAAGGCAGCTGGCCGCGGTGGCCTTGCGGTTCTAGGCGCTTCAGCCCGGAACCGTGCGACTGCTACGGTCGCAGGTTCGAATACTGCCTCGGGCATGGATGTGTGTGATGTCCTTAGGTTAATTAGGTTTGCGTAGTTCTAAGTTCTAGGTGACTGGTGACCTCAAATGTCCTACACTGCTCAGAGCCATTTGAACCATTTAGAAGTAGACAAACAACCGCAACCATGCCGACTAAACGATACCGTCTGGCCTCCAAGAGAGGGCGGAAACCTACAAACAGCACGAACGCGAGCTTCAGATCTGGTCAGTTTGAGTAGCAGTTGGCACCAGAATGACACAACGAATTGTTACAAAGCAGTTACTTCAAGGACAGCCCTGTAGCGCGTTTTCCACCGACCCCCGGCCACCACCATTTGCGACTTCAGTGGTGTCAAGCGAGAGCTCACTGGAGGGCACCGTGAAGGTCTGTTGTCTTTTCTGTTGAGATATCGTTCTGCTTCTGTGCCAGTGATAGCCTTGAGCTTGTTATAAGCACGCCAGTTGAGGGCCCACCGGACTGATGACCTCTGATGTTAAGTCCCATAGCGCTCAGAGCCATTTGAATTTGAGGGTCCACCACCAACCTGGAGTTCCCCTCTGGGGGTGCTATTTCGTCTGACAGCAGGAGCACTTTCGTGGTCATCTCACGTACCCTCACTGCAAACTTGTTCGACAGTCTCGCGATTCTATCTGTTGTGCTGCCATCCATGAATAGTGATGAATAGTGTTCCAGGGGGTGTTTTCTAGCAGGATAACGATCACCCAGATACCGCTGTTGTCGCCCATCATTCTCTAAAGAGGGTCGACCTGATGCCTTGGCCTGCTCCCTTACCAGATCTTTCTCCAATCGAGCACTTATGGAACATTATCGGACGACAACTCCAGCGTCATCCACAAACAGCATTAACGTTCCAGTATTGACCGACCAAGTGCAACGGGCATGGATCTCCATCCCACAAACCGACACCTGTACAACATAATGCATGCACGTTTGCATTCAACATTCTGGCGGTTACACCGGTTTAATGTACCAGCATTTCACATGTGCAGTACCTTATCTTGCGCTTAATTTAACCTGTGGTCTTGCAATCTTAATCACTTAAACATGTTACCTGAACAAATGTATTCCCAAAATTGCATTACTCTACTTTCATTATTTTTGGTGTTGCCTTTTGTTCGCCAATATAACATATTTAACCAAAAGATGTTCTGCTAAAAATCTAAGAGTGCAGCGGAACTTGTAGTACTCGTACTGTTAATCTATAATCACGCAGACGACAACAGGTCACGTCCTATTTTGCTGGCCGTCGTTCACTGTATGGAAGGATCCTATCCAACACGGTTTCTGCGAATTCTAGAGGCTTCCTTCATTGCTGACACTTGGAAGCTTTCGCAGCTTCTTCTTTGCTGTATTCATTTTCTCAAAACACTAATCTCAAATGCTGTAAATAATTCTTATCAGAAATTACCTTCGCTCTGCGTTCTATCGCAGTCCACGACTTCTTTCCTATGAACAGCGATGTGAGAATTACATACTCTACAGTACCGGTCACAGTGATTTGGTTGCCTACAGTACCAGATTAGCCACGTGGCAAGAGTTATAAATGCTACGGGTCCCTGCATGGGGGGGGGGGGGGGGGGGGGGGCGCGTCTGCATGTACAAAAAGTGTGTCAAATTACATACGAATGATATTCTACCTCCCGTCGAATGGAAAGACGGTGGTGTCCAAATCTACAATGACTGTTAACACATTTAGCCTATTTCTAAACTGACAGCTGGCAACGCCGTATATTATGTGGCCGAAGTTGACAACACCTCAAAACCAAAAGGGAAATTCCTTAATTTTGTCCGAGTTAGTCGTAATAACACGATCAACAAGAACGGGTGCTCTGGTTACCCATAAGAGAGTAAAAAGTTTCCGATCATGCTGAACCACTGTTATACAGTATTTTATTTTTTTCTTTAAGGAATATGTCACCATTTGACTGTGTATATCCTGTGTACAATCTAGATTTCGGTTTTAACGTCATTGTAGAGTACAGTGATCTTAGACCATTAATGTGTTTTCCTATGTCCTGTAAATGAAGTCACTTTACTTCACAGCGTCATCGTCTCATTTTACTCGATAATGGCGGGAAATAACAAATCCTAAATATACAGAAAAATACGTTAATGGCCTAAGATCACTGTAATCGATAATGTCGTGAAAGCCGAAATTTATATTGTAAACAGTTAATACACAGAAATGTACACTCAAGCGGTGCTGTGTTCCTTCTAAAAACAAGAAAGTAATTAATGAATACCGTATTTCCTTCTGCAATACATTTACTTTCCTTACAGAGCTTCTAATAAGAGCTGTCTAAAGTGAAGGTTGCTTTCTTGTTGCTGAACTGTTATTGTACAACGCGTCGTAATTTCGTTGTTCCCATCAGCCCTTCGATATTCCTTAGAATTTAAAGTCTGGTTTCTAAACCTTTGTCTGACTATTACGTAATCACTCTGAAGCCTTCCAGTGTTCAGGCACTCAATATTCTTTCATGATTATGCTCGATGGCTCAACATGGGAACATGCAGGAGTCGCCTGCTTTGGAGCTCTACGTTCACAAACGTTTCCTACGCGGTTTATTCCTAAACATTTGTTCCTATACCAGCATTGTGATCATTCATCAGATCTCATTCAGATCCCGTCTGTCTTTTAAATCTCAGAATTCCATGTTCTGTGATGTTCCATAACCTTGTCTCCTACTCGTAGTTTGACCATTCTTCAATGCTTTTTCCGTTGCCTATCAAGACGGTAAAACGTCAACAGCCGACCAGCTTTGCAATTTGCCGGATGCTTGTTCCCCGCCACCAACTCGTAACAATCTGCCCTATTTTCAGAGTCACTTATCTTAGTTAATTTCTCCATTTTCGGGCCTTATCGCAGCTATAATATTTACCTATTCTTCTCTGTCCGCGTTTATACTTTCCTCAACGAGTTACTGCCGGAAACGCCAACAGACGAAATTCAGTCTCGCGGTGGGCAATGGTCATAACGTTTTCAGTGTATAGTACTATGACAATTTTGGGCAAGGACTTCCACACCTCCGGGACGAATTATCTGAGAACATTGTTTACAAGGAATCGATATTCAGCCTTAGACCATAAGTCAGCTACGGAAAATATAGACGCGATACGGCTCAGCTAGCCTTCAACATTGAAGCGCTAAAGAAACTGGTATACACGTACATGTGTAAATATAGAGACGCGTAACCAGGCAGAACACGGCACTGCGGTCGGTAACACCGATACAGGGTGGTCCATTGATAGTGACCGGGCCAAATATCTCACGAAATAAGCGTCAAACGAAAAAACTACAAAGAACGAAACTCGCCTAGCTTGAAGGGGGAAACCAGATGGCGCTATGGTTAGCTCGCTAGATGGCGCTGCCATAGGTCAAACGGATATCAACTGCGTTTTTTTTTAAATAGGAACCCCCATTTTTATTACATATTCGTGTAATACGTAAAGAAATATGAATGTTTTAGTTGGACCACTTTTTTCGCTTTATGATAGATGCCTCTGTAATAGACACAAACGTATAAGTACGTGCTATCACGTAACATTCCGCCCGTGCGGACGGTATTTGCCTCGTGATACATTACCCGTGTTAAAATGGACCGTCTACCAATTGCGGAAAAGATCGACATCGTGTTGATGTATGGCTATTGTGATCAAAATGCCCGATGGGTGTGTGCTATGTATGCTGCTCCGTATCCTGCAACAAATCATGATGCCCAATTAAGTGTTTTAGCTGCTGTCGCGGCTAATCTGTACATCAGTAGTAGACAGACTGCGCGAGAATCGGGAATCTCAAATACGTCGGTTTTGAGAGGAATGTCGTTGACGGACATCATTTTGAGCACTTATTGCATTAATGTGGTATTTACAGGCAATCACGCTGTAACATCATGCGTACTCAGAAATGATAAGTTCACAAAGGTACATGTATCACATTGGAACAACCGAAATAAAAAGGCCGGCCACTGTGGCCGAGCGGTTCTAGGCGCTTCGTCTGGAACCGCGCGACCGCTACGGTCGCAGGATCGAATCCTGCCTCGAGCATGGATGTGTGTGATGTCCTTAGGTTAGTTAGGTTTAAGTAGTTCTAAGTTCTAGGGGACTGACGACATCAGATGTTAAGTCCCATAGTGCTCGGAGCCATTTTTGAACCGAAATAAAATGTTCATACATATCTACGTTCTGTATTTTAATTTAAAAAACCTATATGTTACCAACTGTTCGTCTAAAATTGTGAGACATATATTTGTGACTATCAGAGCGCCATCTATCACAAAGCGAAAAAAGTGGTCCAACTAAAACATTCATATTTCTTTACGTACTACACGAATATGTAATAAAAAATGGGGGTTACTATTTTAAAAAAACGCAGTTGATATCCGTTTTGACATATGGCAGCGACATCTATGGGGCCAACCATAGCGCCATCTGGTTTCCCCCATCAAGCTAGACAAGTTTCGTTCTTTGTAGTTTTTTCATTTGACGCTTATTTCGTGAGATATTTGGCTCGGTCACGATCAGTGGACCACCCTGTATAAGATAACAAGTATCTGGAGCAGTTGTTAGATCGGTTACTGCTGCTACAATCATAGGTTATCAAGATTTTAATGAGTTTTAACGTGGTGTTATGGTCGGCGCACTAACTATGGGACACAGGATTTCCGAGGCCGCAATGAAGTGGGGATTTTCCCCTACGACCGTGAATATCAGGAATTCGTTAAAAAATCAAATTTCCGACATCGTTGCGGCCGGAAAAAGATCCTGCAACGACGGGACTAACGACGACTGAAAAGAATTGTTCAACGTGACAAAAGTGCAACCCTTCAAATTGCTGCAGATATCAAAGCTGGGCCATCACCAAGTGTCAGCGTGCAAACCTTTCAACGAAACATCATCGATATGGGCTTTCGGAGCCGAAGGCCCACTCATGTACCCATGATGATTACAAGACACAAGGCTTTACGTCTCTCCTGAGCCCGTCAACACCGACATTGGTTTGTTGATGACTGGAAACAAGTTGCCTGATCTGAGGAGTCTCGTTTCCAATTGTATCGAACGGATGGACATGTACAGGCATGGGAACAACGTCATGAATGCATGAACACTGCATGTCAGCAGTGAACTGTTCAAGCTAGTGCAGGTGCTGTAATGGTGTGGGGCGTGAGCAGTTGGAGTGATATGGGACTCCTGAAACGTCTAGACACGACTCCGATAGGTGGTACATAAGCGTCCTTTCTGATCACCTGTATCCATTTATGTGCAGTGTGCATTCCGACGAAGTGGACAATTCTAGCAGGACAATGCAACACCCCACACGTCCAGAATTGCTACAGAGTGGCTCCAAGAACATTCTGACTTTAAACACTTCCGCTGGCCACCAAACACTCCAGACATGAACATTATTGAGAATATCTGGGATGCCTTGCATCGTGATATTCAGAAGAGATCTCCACCCCCTCCTACTCTTACGGATTTGTGGATAGCCCTGCATGATTCACAGTGTCAGTTTCCTCTAGCACTACTTTAGACATTAGGCTCTCTACTCCATGCCACGACGTGTTGCGCACTTCAGCGTGCTCGCGGGCGCCCTACACTATATTAGGCAGGTGTACCAGTTTCTTTGGCTCTTCAGTGTTTTTCACTACGACGCACCGAGAGACATAGTGTTAAACAGACAACTTTTAAATTTTCGAGACTCCTAGACGATTAAAAAATTGTACTCGCGTATGGTAGCTGTATCGTGGAGCAGTGTGTAAGGATTACTGTAAATCGCTATGCTGAACATCGTCAACTACCGTACAGAAGGGTTGTAACATCAGCGGTGGCCGAATAATGTCTAACGAACAAACACGAGATTACGTATGAACGGATTTGGATTCTGGTTCACGCTTCGAAGTGTTCGGACACTGGGAATGGAGAAGCTGGGGAAATTACAGGAACTGGACAAAAATACGGGGATACTAAAACACCACACGTTATCATGCCTGATATGGTTTACGAAATGTGTTGGAATTCGAAACGGCTTTCATCCTTCCCGTCCCGTAATAGGTAAATACAGAGTCTGGGCGGTGGTCAAGCAAATCTTATACTAATTTTCGCGTAATATAGGGGCAAGTGCGAGAACTATTGTACTATCAGCTTAACAGCTCATGTATTCAAGTTGGTGATAAGAATAGTATACAGACGAATGGAAAAGAAAACTGAGAATGTGACAGATGACTATCATTTTGGCTATAGGATAGATAGAGGCCCCAGAGAGGCAATTCTGACGTTGAAGTAGATACTCTAAGCAAGGCTAAAGAAAAATCATGACACGTTCACAGGATTTGTTGACCTAGAAAAAGCGTTCGACAATGCAAAATGTGCAAGATGTTCGACATTCTGAGAAAAATAGGGATAAGCTACAGTGACGGGTCATATAAAGTATGTACAAGAACCATGAGGGAATATTAAGAGTGGACGACCAAGAACGAAGCGCTCGGATTACAGAGGGTGTAAGACAGGTTCAAATGGCTCTGAGCACTATGGGACTCAACTTCTGAGGTCATTAGTCCCCTAGAACTTAGAACTAGTTAAACCTACCTAACCTAAGGACATCAAACACATCCATGCCCGAGGCAGGATTCGAACCTGCGACCGTAGCGGTCTCGCGGTTCCAGACTGCAGCGCCTAGAACCGCACGGCCACTTCGGCCGGCTGTAAGACAGGGATGTAGTCTTTCGCCCTACTGTTCAATTTGAATATCGGAGAAGCAATGATGGAAATAAAAGAAAGGTTCTGGAGTGGAATTAAAATTCTAGGTGAAAGGGTATTAATGATACGATTCGCTGATGATATTGCTATCCTGAGTGTAAGTGAAGAAGAATTACACGGTCTGCTGCATGTGGGATCCTGCTCACTCGTATCGTATAGGGTGCCTAAAGGATGCTGCGTTCTCAGAATGCTATAAAACAGTTCAAGAAAATCACGCTAGTTGTTTTATTTCATTTAAGAGGTCTGACAATACTTAACTTAGGCTTTACAACTGTGTCGCCGACCGGTGTGGCCGAGCAGTTCTAGGCGCGTCAGTCTGGAACCGGGCGACCGCTACGGTCGCAGGTTCGAATCCTGCCTCGGCCATGGATGTGTGTGATGTCCTTAGGTTAGTTAGGTTTATGTAGTTCTAAGTTCTAGGGGACTGATGACCACAGATGTTAAGTCCCATAGTGCTCAGAGCCATTTTTTACAACTGTGTCGCAAGTAATGTTCTTTGCTATAGACAATGTCCAAGGAGCAAAGGATATGGATCACTAATAACTGTTCTGCGAGTGCCGGTCTACAACTGAGCGAATACTGAGCCAAAACTGAGCGCTGAGGCTGGCAGAAGCGGCGCTTATATTCTCTTCTTCCAGAGGTCTCTCATGTGGTGGTATAGTCCTTGTCAGTGGGGTATTGGCTGACATCGCCTCACCGCCTTCTCTGGTCTCGTATCCTTCCTCTTCGTACCGGCGTTTGTACGGCGGGAGAGGTAGGAGTGTGGGCGCATCGCTAGGCCAGAAGCTGTGGCTACAGGAAACTTCAAGCTTCCGGGCCGTACCCAGACATCCGGCCTGCACTCTGGCGGAAACGTCCCCCGGAAAACGACCAGAAGGTACGCATCCATCTCCTGCTGCCATGAACCAGATGAAGAAGGCGGCGACTGCTGCGGAGGCGGAGGAGGCTCCGTCTCCGTATCCATGGGGTCGTCCCGCGGTGTCGTGATGACACCCTCTGGCGGCTGCTGTGGCCGCGGTGTCCTCTGGATCCGTGAATCTAGGGGAAGAGAGACTGAAAAATCATCGTTGATTTTGACGGCGGCGCTGCAAGCCATCTCGACCTGTAGTAAGATACATGCAAGCGCCAAGTCGACGGGCGATCTCGCCTCGGGTCCACCGTCTGCTGCTGCTAAAAACCCTGTAAAAGACAATATCATGCTGCTCGAAGCGATACTTGCCGCCTTCTGGGGCGCCGGATGTTGAGGAGGGTGGAGCAGGTGGAGCAGTCTCTGATGACGACAGCCGTGAAGCAGTTCCACCAGCGATGGTCCATCTTGTGGGTGCGAAAGTTATAAGGTGAGAAACAGTTGCAATGCTTGATCCCTGGTGTGTGCGCAGCGAAGTTTGGCCATCTGCTACTTGAAGGTTCTGAAAAAAGGTTCCGCTTCACCTTTTGACTGTGGATGGAACGGTGCACTAGTCAGAAGCTGTATGTCATTGCGTTCACAGAATGTTTCAAATTCATTTGACATGAACTGAGTTCCGATGTCTGACACAATTACTTCAGGAAAACCTTCGAGGCAAAAAATTCATGACAATACCCGAATTGACTTACGTGACTTTGTCGAGATCATCGGCACAACAAAAGGAAACTTGCTATACGAGTCAACTACAACCAACCAGAGAGTGTTCCAAAAAGGTCCCGCAAGGTCTATGTGCACACGTTACCATGGTTAATGTGACTTCGGCCAAGCAGAGAATTTTTGTGGCCAAGCGGACTGATTTTCTGCATATGCGTGACACTGTGACTACATCTGTTCTAATTGGGCCTCCGTACCCTGCCAATGTGGCATCTCTTGGGTGTGGTGGTTACGACGTTTTAGTCATTTAGCAGACACAGAACTGCCGCCACCATAGGCTGGCGTACAATCTCTAGCAGGGTGTTGAAAACTGAAGTATTTGAGAGAATGGGCGTCAGTCGGGTGATGGAGTGTTCGTATATAACCAAGTAAATCAAACAAAATACGTTACCATTCGATTTTCCTCACTTCTTTTCCTTGAAAATTAGCGTAGTACACGAAGAGGTACAATGTGGAATACGGGTAGTAATATGAAATACTGTGGTTCTCACCTTATAGGTGCTATACTCTGGTGCTCCGCTTGAAAACTAAAACTACGTTCACCAGCTGTAGACCACTTTGTGATGCATTAATATTGCAGTTGGTAGCCAAAATATGGAACACTAGGATACAAAAGTGGAATACTAATTCCATATTAGTGACACAGTCACCTTGAAATTCAGACATGCAAATAAAATCGAAAATTAAATTTAAATAGGCAACAGACACCCCATTTTACAGCTTAGTATATTAGCTAAAATTCTCCTTAGAAAATACAGGGTAGTCCATTGACAGTGACCAGGCCAATTATCTCATGAAATAAGCGTCAAACGAAAAAACTGCAAACAACGAAACTCGCCTAGCTTGAAGGGGGAAACCAGATGGCGCTATGGTTAGCCCGCTGGATGGCGCTGCCATAGGTCAAACAGATATCAACTGCGTGTTTTTAAATAGAAACCCCCACTTTTATTACATATTCGCGTAGCACGTAAAGAAATATGAATTTTTTAGTTGGACCACTTTTTTCGCTTTGTGATGGTCACAAACATATGGCTCACAATTTTAGACGAACAGTTGGTAACAGGTAGGTTTTTTAAATTAAAATACAGTACGTAGGTACGTTTGAACATTTTATTTCGGTTGTTCCTTTGTGAACTTATCATTTCGGAGAATGCATGCTGTTACAGCGAGATTACCTGTAAATACCACATTAATGCAATAAATGCTCAAAATGATGCCCGTCAACCTCAATGCATTTGGCAATACTCGCAACGACATTCCTCTCAACAGCGAGTAGTTCGCCTTCTGTAATGTTCGCACATGCATTGACAGTGCGCTGACGCATGTTGTCAGGCGTTGTCGGTGGATCACGATAGCAAATATCCTTCAACTTTCCCACAGAAAGAAACCCGAGGACGTCAGATCCGGTGAACGTGCGGCCCATGGTATGGTGCTTCGACGACCAATCCACCTCTCATGAAATATGCTATTCAATACCGCTTCAACCGCACGCGAGCTATGTGCCAGACATCCATCATGTTGGAAGTACATCGCCATTCTGTCATACAGTGAAACATCTTCTAGTAACATCGATAGAACATTACGTAGGAAATCAGCATACATTGCACCATTTAGATTGCCATCGATAAAACGGGGGCCAATTATTCTTCCTCCCATAATGCCGCACCATACATTAACCCGCCAAGGTCGCTGATGTTCCACTCGTCACGGCCATCGTGGATTTTCCGTTTCCCAAAAGTGCATATTATGCCTGTTAACGTTACCGCTGTTGATGAATGGCACTTCGTCGCTAAATAGAACGCTTGCAAAAAATCTGTCATCGTCCCGTAATTTCTCTTGTGCCCAGTGGCAGAACTGTACGCGACGTTCAAAGTCATGCCAAAGCCATGCAATATGGCACGGGTGCAATCGATGTTGATGTAGCATTCTCAACACCGACGTTTTTGAGATTCCGGATTCTCGCGCAATTCGTCTGCCAGTGATGTGCGAATTAGTCGCGACAGTAGCTAAAACACTTCCTGTTTCCTTAAATAACGTAACTATCCGGCGAACGGTCCGGATACTTGGATGATGTCCTGGATACCGAGCCGCATACGTAGCACACGCCCGTTGGGCATTTTGATCACGATAGCCACACATCAACACGATATCTACCTTTTCCACAATTGGTAAACGGTCCATTTTAACACGGGTAATGTATCACGAAGCAAATACCGTTCGCACTGGCAGAATGTTACGTGATACCACGTACTTATACGTTTGTGACTGTTACAGCGCCATCTATCACAATGCGAAACAAGTGGTCCAACTAAAACATCCATGTTTCTTTACGTAGTACACGAATATGTAATAAAAATGGGGGTTCCTATTTAGAAAAATGTAGTTAATATCCGTTTGACCTATGGCAACGCAATCTAGCGGGCCAACCATAACACCATCTGGTTTCCCCCTTCAAGCTAAACGAGTTTCGTTCTTTGTAGTTTTTTCGTTTGATGCTCATTTCGTGAGGTATTTGGCCCGGTCACTATCAATGGACTACCCTTTATTTTCTAAGGAGACTTTTAGCTAATATACTAAGCTGTAAAATGGCGTGTTTGTTGCCTATTTAAATTTAATTTTCGATTTTATTTGCGTGTCTGAATTTCAAGATGACCGTGTCACTAATATGGAATACTAGTATTCCACATTTGTATCCTAGTGTTCCATATTTGTGCCGTACTTTCACAACCTGTTTTATTTGAAGATATTGCTTCAGAAATAACGAGCTCGGAAACGTTGGGATGAGTTTGCTATGCGAACGGCAATTAATAATGTTGGAGAAAACAATATGGGCTTCCTGAAAGCGGCAAAAACTTTATAAGTTCATAGGGCCACTCTGTTTAGGCGAGTAAAATCATGTTTACTAGCTGACTTAGCCACAAAGACCAAACTTGAGCGTAAAACTGTCCCATCTCCTGTACAAGAACAAAAACTGATTGAATATATCATGACAATGGAATGTAAATTTCTTGAACGTACCCGAAAGGATCTCCAATAGATGGATTTTCAGTTTGCTAAAGCCAATAACATCCAGAATCCATTTTTGAGTGAATGGGCTGCAAGAGGATGGTTACGCGTTTACTTGAAGCGGCGCAAAAAGGAAATCCCGATTCGAATACTCACAGCAGCCTCATGTAATAGATCTTTAGGTTTCACAAGAAAAAAATATAGCATTATTTTTCTCTCTGTTTTAACAAAAAAAACTGTTTACCACCGGACAGAATACGAAATCTCGACTAAAGTGGTCTAAAAATTGTGCAGAGCAAAGTTCCCCTTGTCGTTGCAAGAAAGAGAAAGCGACCTATAGCAGCCATCTCTTGTCAAGAGAGTGAATCACTTATGACCGTTGTCACTTGCACGAGTGCTACAGGAACTTTTGTCCTGCCCTTGATGATATTCCCTCGTAAGAGCTGCAGCAGTCAGCTAATGAGAAGTGTTCCCCCTGGGTCCATTCTTGCATGCTATCCCCCTGGATAGATTCAAAGCCAGCTCTTCTTTATTTGGTTTCAACAATTTCCTGAGAAAGGTGAAGCCGCCAGCAGAATCACCGGTGCTTCTGACTCTAGATACGCGTTATAGCAACTAAAAAAAATATAGCTGTTATAAATCTCGAACGCAAAAACCATGTCAGCACCTTGCATCTGCCTCCTCATGCCTTCCAAGTGATGGAACCGCTGGACAGAACTTCTATGAGTTGTTTAAAAGCCTGTTACTCTGAGCAGGTACACGCATGCATGAGGAAGATGAATGTTTAGTAACAAACGATGGTCATCGCCGAACAATTTAGGAAGAGTTACCTCAAGTTCCAGATAGCAGTAAATAGGTTTAAGATCACAGAAATATATACATTAACGCACATATTTTCATGGATGCAGATTTCATTGCCAGCGATGAAGGAATAATTGAGGATCCACCCAATAGGCCAGACAGTGAACCATCTGCAGGAGCTGTGGCTTCTAAAAATGGAATGGCTAAGTTAAGTCAAGGCGGGGCCACCTTCTGGTACATTAGAAATTACACCTTGGCAAATTTCACATGTTGCACAAACAAAGAAGCGGCCAGGCACCAGAGAAGAAAAGCAGGTTCTTCAGCAGTCCTAACATTAAATGATAATTAATTGAAACCCTCAGCTGCCGACAGGTGTTGTTGATATACCTCGATGGGGACAGCTGAAAATGTGTGCCCCAACCGGGAGTCGAACCTGGGATCTCCTGCTTACATGGCAGACGCTCAAACCATTTTTATTTTTTTTTATTTTTTTTATTCGTTGTTGATCGTTGTGTTTGGTCGTTGCGGACCAACATCCGATAAAGTTCGTTTGTTGTTCCTTCCACTCAGTTTTTTTTTATTACAGATGCCAACCAGCTCTCTGACCGAACACGCTGAGCTACCGTGCCGGCCCCAGTCTGAGCCACCGAGGACACAGATGAATAGCGCGACTGCAGGGACTTAACCCTTGCACGCTTCCCGTGAGACCCACATTCCCAACTGTACACAATGTACATACGTAATGTTCCTAATAGATATTTGCCCATCCACTCATTACTCGCGACAACTAAGGTGACGATTACCGTAAGAGTTCGGGTAACCTGTGCGTATTCGCACAGACAAAGGTCAATGACCGGGTAGCCTTTAACTATATATGAAGATAGTAACTGTTCCCGAAAGAACAGGTACCATTGATGACCGTGCAGCTTCTCTAGAAAAAATGATAATCAATTGAAACCCTCAACTGCCGACAGGTATTGTTGATATACCTCGATGGGGACAGGGGGCAATCGTCACCTTAGTACGCGCGAGTAATGAGTGGTTGGGCAAATATCTATTAGAAACAATACTTATGTAGATTGTGGACAGTTGGGAATGTGGGTCTCACGGGAAACGTGCAAGGGATAAGTCCCTGCAGTCGCGCTATTCATATGTGTCCCAGGTGGCTCGGATGGGTAGAGCGTCTCCCATGTAAGCAGGAGATCCCGGGTTCGATCCCCTTCGGGGCACACATTTTCAGCTGTCCCCATGGAGGTATATCAACAACACCTGCCGGTAGCTGAAGGTTTCAATTAATTATCATTTATTCTAGAGAAGCTGTACGGTCATTAATGGTACCTGTTCTTTCGAGAACAGTTACTATCTTCATATATAGTCCTAACACTGGCTCCATACAAGAGATCTCCTGAAGTATCGACAACAACAGCAAATAAATCGGAACAAAGAAGCAGATGCCACGAAAGCCTAGGGACCAAGAAAAATGTACTGCATGTGAGAGCACACTGAATGTGCAGGTCACGATAAAGGATGATATGTGTTTGATTTCGGCAAGTGAAATGACTTAGAGTAAGGAATTTAATAACTGAAAATGGTATATTTCGTGTATTTTTCTACTGTTTTATTATGTTTTACTGTGCTTTCTTTGACAAATAATTATTAGGTTTTCCATTATTTGTTTTAACTTTAAAAAACTTGGAACAAAAGGATTATTTCATATTTGTACCCCATAATCTGAAGAGCCAAAAATGTCTAATTTTGTGTTAAGCCTAATTTACAAATGTTTCAAACGTAGTAATGTATTCAAAAATATATTAAGCATTAAAATACAGGATGATCAAAAAGTCAGTATAAATCTGAAAACTTAATAAACCACGAAATAATGTAGATAGAGAGGTAAAAATTGACACACATGCTTGGAATGACATGGGGTTTTATTAGAACAAAAAAAAGGTTCACAAAATGTCCGACAGATGGCGATGGACAGCAAAACTAGAACCGTGACGGTTCAGAGGTACGCCGATATGTTACAGAATCGCATCATCCCCAGCCTGGCTGATAAACACCTGCTGGAAAGTACGATGTTTATGCAGGATGGCGCTCCGCCCCATATTTGATAGACGCGTGAAAGATCTCTTGCGCGCGTCGTTTGATCGTGTTCTCAGCCGCCACTTTCGTCATGCTTGGCCTCCCAGGTCCCCAGACATCAGTCCGTGCGATTATTGGCTTTGGGGTTACCTGAAGTCGCAAGTGTATCGTGATCGACTGACATCTCAGGGGATGTTGAAAGACAACATCCGACGCCAATGCCTCACCACAACCCCGGACATGCTTTCAGTGCTGTTCACAACATTATTCCTCGACTACAGCTATTGTTGAGGAATGATGGTGGACATACTGAGCATTTCCTGTAAAGAACATCATCTTTGCTTTGTCTTACTTTGTTATGCCAATTATTGCTATTCTGATCAGATGAAGCGCCATCTGTAGGACATTTTTTGAAAGTTTGTATTTTTTCGATTCTAATAAAACCCCATGTCATTCCAAGCATGTGTGTCAATTTGTACCTCTCTATCTACATTATTTCGTGATTTAATCAGTTTTCAAATTTATACTGACTTTTTGATCATCTGGTACATCCATAAGTATGTGCTACAGATATTTTATTTGCTTAATGTGGGAAAAATGAGAAATTTAAAAAGGAAAAACAAAATAGTATTACATATTTGTACCACTTCCTCTACTGTTCGTTTGAAAACAGTAGGTATGTGAGGAACAGCAGTGGTACTAAGACTGTGCCCCGTGGGGCTCCATTAGGTGGGAATAGAGAAGACTTTGAGTGCCAACAAACATGCTGATATTACCACTGCGGAAGACGAGCGCGGCGCGTTCCGCGAACGCCTTGACACTGGTGTGTGAGCGCCGGAAGCGGCGGCCAGGTCGGCGTTATTAAGCGCAGCCATCAGGTCGCGACGCCGGCTGGGCGCGTTTTAATCTCGGCGAGTGCGCCGCCCCGGCCGCTGCCCGCCCCGGCTCTCAGCCGGCGCTGCCCTGGCCCCGCCTGCCCTTTACTCCCTCACTGTCGCAGGGGAAGCCCCGGCCGGCGGCCTGTGTTCACCTGATGCCCCGCCCCCCACGCGAGCGCTGCTCGCAGGTTTTTTAATTCGGCCGGTTGTGGCTGAGCTGGTTCCCAGAGAGCCCCACAAATTTCCACAAGTAGCGTCAGTTGTTGCCTAAGGGTATCACGACATTTAAAGGGTACTTCCCCAGAGACGTCATCAGTGTATAGCTCTCAGACTTTGTGACCTTTATTTTTGTTTCCTGCATTTCTAGGTCTTGGATTTAAAGCTGAGATACTTGTTGCAGGGTGCATACTGGTTTGTCGAAAATAAAAATTAATAAGCTCAGTCAGACAATGGGAAATACAGGATGGAATAATGACAAAATTATGAGAAGGATACATTACTATTAACATTATAGTGGAGATGTTCAGTCGCAGACAGGCACAACAAAAAATGCACAACAAAAATCCTGCTAAACAAGTAACTTTTCGGCCAAAAGACCTTCTTCTGGATTACACTACATACACACACACATTCACAAAAAACCAATTCACACACACACACACACACACACATGAACACTGTCTCTGCCTGCCAAGGTCAGACTATAATCAAACAGTGCATGACGGGAGAAGAAATCTGCGTGGTGGGGGGTTAAGGAGGAGGCTGGGGTGCAGAAGGGGAGGGATAGCTGGGTGGCGATATGGGACAGTAAGGTGCTGCTTGTGGGATCATTTAGGGATGAGATGGGGAGATGGTAGGGTAGCTAGCTGCAGTTGGAGGGTGGGGGAGGAGGATGGGCAGAAAAGACAGAAGTAAAAAGAATGTGGTTGTGTTGGTGGAATAGAAGGCTGTGTAGTTCTGGTGTGGGAACGTTGAAGGGGATAGGCTGGTGAAGGACAGGGACTGAAGAAAGTTAAGGCCAGGAGAGTTACGCGAAGTTTCTATATGCACAGTTCAGAAAATCTGGTGTTGGAAGGAAGTGTGCAGTGAAACAGGCCTTGGAACAGTCTGAAATCTGGTTTCGCAGGACAAGTTGAAATCAGGTTTCGCATGACAGAGCGGATCAGGTTGTGGAAAGGGGCCAAGATCAGTTACTGTTAGTTACACAAGAACACAAAACTTTATTCCTCGAAAACCAATGCCCAGTTTTCTCTTTAAAACAACAAGGATCAATTCACGGCTGAGAGTCCAAGTAACTTCTCAATAATGAAGTTTAATTCATTCCTTTCAAAAACACAAGGATTTAGAGAAACGGCTGAAGACCTTACTACACGTAAACACTTGCACCAAGAACTCCGACAATCCTAAAATCAATCACAGCGAAACAAGAAGGAGAAATGACAAGTGACACACACAGAGAGTTTCCATGAGCGGTCGGTGACCAACTATACGTCGTCCGATGAGACGACCGGCCGAATGACCGACCAAGGTCGTCCCGACTCAAGTCATGTGTGTCGGCAACAGTCGGGCGAGTCATGGCTGTCCGGACCTCACTGCAGCTCCATCCCGACTCCATGTCCTTTCGGAACTCGGAGACACGGCGACCCGGAAACACTGGCTCTGACCCAACCATGCAGAGGTAACACTTGTTCATTGGCCACCCGACATCTCTGCACAAGGAAGAAACCGACACACGTCCGGCAAGATGACCAACTGACGAAGCCCAGAAACAGTCAAATGACCAAATACACGTCGCCCGATGAGACGACCGACCGAACGACCGACCAACGGTCGTTCCCGCTCCAGTCTCCTTCAGTTGGACAGTGCATGTGTGTCGCAAGCAGTCGGCGAGTACTGACTGTCCGCACATCACTGGCGCTCTGTCCCTGATTGCTTCGTCCCCCCGACTCAACCCCAGACACACCACGACATGGAAATACTAGCGGTCGCTTCAGAGATAGTACGACAATGCACTTATCGATAAACGCTGCTGCTTCCACTCACGGGCAAGCAAACCAGCAACTTAGTGAAGCCAGTAAATCGAATTAAAAGAAAAACGTGGCGACAGAACGACAAAAACAAGATGATGAACAATAAACGGCATGACCGTGAGCTACGCACGGCTCACAGTCATTGAAATGAACAACGTTGTGTTAGGCAGCATGCTCAGCAACTGAGTGCTGCAGCTGTTTCTTGGCCACAGTTTGTTGGTGGCCGTTCATGTGGACAGACAGGTTGTTCGTTATCATGCCCACATAGAATGCAGCACGGTGGTTGCTGGTTTCACAGGCCTTTGAGGCCTGTGACCAGACTGGAGCAGGTGTCTAGGACAGGTCTTGCATCTAGGTCTGTTACACAGATGTCAGCCATGAGGCAACACCAGCTTTTCTGAACTGTGCAGGTGTGAACTCTTCCTGCAATACATGTTGTGATTCAGAAGTTTCAAGTCTGATTCATTTCTGAGTAGGGGAGAGCGCGCAGACCGGTTCCGCTGGGTGGGGGAATTAGTGGGGGGGGGGGGGGGTCACAGGGAACGAACTGACGCTGCGGCAGTTGCCTCCAGAACCCTGGAGAGTGCGCATCGCTTGTAGCGTGAGTGCGTGTCATTGACCTCGGTCAAAAAGTGGGAGAGGCGGAAATGGAGCAGCATTATGCGATTAGGTTTTGTGTGCGACTGAACAAACCTGCCATGGAGACTCTCGGTATGATTCAAGTGGCCTTTAAGGAAGAAGTCTGTCCCGTGCTATGGTTTTCATGTGGCACAAATGTTTCATAGATGGCCGCGGGAATGTTGTAGACGACGACCATTCTGTGAGGCCATCATCAAACCGAACAGATCAAAATGTGGAGAGAATGCGGGAACCTTTAAGCAATGACCGACGTCTTAGTGTGAGTGCTCCGCCGCTTGAGAGATCGAGTTCTCCGTGTCCGCCCGGCGATCAGGGGCGATTGGATATTTCACCACGACAACGCACCCGCGCACACGTCGAGCGCCGACGCCGAAGTTTTGGTCAAGTTCAACGTGACAGCACTGCCACAGCCACCCTACAGCCCCGACTTGGCTCCAAGTGACTTTTTCCTCTTCCCCCAAAACAAGGCAGGCCTAAAAGGGAAGCGATTCGACTCCATCGACGCTATCCAGCAGGCTTCGACGAGAGCCCTTGACAGCATGACGCCAGAGGCCTTCCAGAAGGGCTACAAGCAGTGGAAGACGCACTGGCAGCGCTGTGTTGATGCTGAAGGATCATATTTTCAAGAATTTTAGTCCGCTGTACTTATATGTCCAATAAATTTATAGTTCTAAGTCTTGAAACTTTTGAATCACACCCTGTATATCCTGTTCCCACAACTCTCCTGACCTCAACCTTCATTAATCACTGTGCTTCCCAAACCTATCCCATTCCCTGTTCCCATCCTACCACTACACAGCATTCTATACCACCAATGCACCCACAGTCATTTTACTTCTTTTCTGTCCCCTCCCCCACCAACTGCCTAACCTCCCGACTACACCTAGCTGCCCTACCCCACCTGTAAGCTATCTCAAGCAGGACTTTACCCTCCCTCACTCCACCCCAGTCTCCTCCTTACCCTCACCAGCAAGATTGCTTCTCCCATCATGCACTGTTGCCCGCAGCCTGTCCTCAGCAGACAGAGACAGTTGTCATGTGTGTGTGAGCTTTGTTTGCCTGAATGTGTGTGTATATGTTGTCCAATTCAGAAGAAGGCCTTATGGCCAAAACCTTACGTGTTTAGCAGGCTTTTTGTTGTTCCTGTCTGCGACTCAACATCTCCACTATATGGTGAGTAATATAGATGTTGTGGAACTGGTGTCAGGCCGTCATGTCATCTCCACCACAGAAGTATGTCATGATGGTGAAGTAGTGTGTATATTCAGGTCAGTTGTATGTAATCAGTGTGATGAGATGAATCGACGTGGAAACCTGACAGAATAGCATAAAGGAGCTGTTTTGCTTGGACGTGCTGCAAGATCCTTTTGCAGTACCAAACCTCCGTAAAAGTCCTCCAGTTCAGTCGCTATACAATAATACACAGTGTTGTTGATTTACAGGATAACTGCTCATGCCTTTCTACCCGAGACTGCGCTACTTAACCCTTTCTCGGATTTTCTTAATGAATCGACGTGCAGGATTTCCTCCTATCTGTTTTCTGCGTTTTTCTCGTTGATGTTAATGGAATAGTACACAGGTATACTGCCGATTGATGGTATCTAAAGGACACAATGTTTCGGCGATCAAACATGTCGTCATCGTCAGGTGCGCTGACGAACTGAGCTCCTAAGGGCGCGCGGCCGAGTAGTATCCCCTGGCTTCTTCAATGTACGTCGGATTTTTCCCTATAGTGCGCCAGTTTACGGTAGTCCCTCACAACATTTCTTATAGCGCTTTGGATTCCTTACAATCGAACAGGCGACCGATGATTATAAGCAGACGTGTGTGTAGCTAATTTATTTGAAATAAGTCCTGGGATAATATTACAGTACATTCATTAGTGAACACCACAAAACCACAAAACATTTACAATCTAATCGTCTGAAACTATTCATCTCAAAAAGTTAGTGAAATTCTAGAGCACGGTGAAAACGACTATCAGCGAACAATCACTGAGTACATTCTATCGCCGTCTGGCGAGTCCGTGGTGCATACTCCGTAAAACTTCGTAGCTATTCGTATGTCGCCGGTAGCATAACAATATCCACTTATCTACTGATTTTAACTGGTTTACAGTAGAGATGTATTCTCGTGTTAAAGCTCTGATGACACGTTGGGCCGGCCGCGGTGACCGAGCGGTTCTAGGCGCTACAGTCTGGAACCGCGCGATCGCTACGGTCGCAAGTTCGAATCCTGCCTCGGGCATGGATGTATGTGATGTCCTTAGGTTGGTTAGGTTTAGGTAGTTCTAAGTTCTAGGGGACTGATGACCTCAGAAGTTAAGTCCCATAGTGCTCAGAGCCATTTGAACCATTTGACACGTTGGCTCCTTCTAGTATTTGCTATGCCAGAAGTTGACTTTCGTAACTAATATTTCACAAAGAAAATGCTTAAGGTAGTTTCGTTCTACCAAGATAACGGTTCGGTAATCTTGGTACACCAGCAAATGGTAGGATTACTGGTAGTATTGCTAGCATTAGTAGGGAAAGAAACATAAATGGTTGTGTGAGTCGAAGTCGGAGAACTGACGACTTCTCGTTATTTTTGTTTGTTTGTTCGTTTGTTAGGCACATTATTTTATTTCCTTACAAAGTATAAATTACATTATATAAGTAATAAAAATTATTTGATTGCGTACCTTCTGCGCTTTTATGTAACGAAAGCAATTACTTTTGATGCAAGTACAGTTAACGTGCGCAGACAAAAAAATCTGTGTATTTATTGTTGCTATTTTTACTCCATAGATCGTTCTTCATAATGATCAAAAGCAAGAGTTTCCTATTATTACTGATAAATGCGAAAGTTGTTTACGAATGTCGCAAACATGTTTTATATAAACTCGACGAGGTATTGAAGCGATGTTTTATACGTTGTTTTTATTTTATCTTTTTTGTGAAGAAATTAGGTTTTCTAGCGCTCTGATAAATCTCTAATTTTTTTTTCATTTTTACCGAAGCAACCATCAGTTTCATGTTAATCAACACTCTTCGAATAAAAGCTGAATCACACATTGACAATTTTAGTTTGCTAAAAATACTGTTTATTTCTATGTAGCTGGCAGGGGGATAACTATGCAGAACAAAAATGTTCCTTTGGTTAGACGGCCCTTTTTCTATCGTCACTTAGTTTCTAGATGGTTCTGCGCTTCCGAGTTTTAGGAGTGCCTATGAGGAAAATGACATGGACGCATACGCAAACAAAGCAGTCAAAATAGGTCTGAAACGCGTATAACGTTCGGGTAACAGGTTTATGATCGTATCTGACCAAGACCACCTACCACAGTGTACGGTTACTTATGATAGTGTACGGTAGTTTTACAATTCTAGCTGCGAATTACTTCTACTATCTGCAGAGACACAATAAAATGTAAAATTTAGAAAATAAAATGCTGTCCACGCCAAGAGGAGGCTCCCAGTTTTCACCACTACAGCGTGAATGAATTTGTCCGATTTGTTGATCTATCAACGTGGAATGTCCAGTGTAGGCATGCAATGCGTCGTTAGGACAGTGGTCATATCGTAGACAGGTACTGCAGACGAGTGTCACACGTTTTTAATAGCAACAGACTTCGAACTTGTCAGAAATTATTGCTGTCAGTTAATGGAGGTCCATCTCAGACAGTTTCTGATCGAACATTGCGAAGAAAACTGCGTTCAATGATCCTTTTGTATTAGGGTAGCGCGCAAAAGGCCATCACTCACAGCAGCCACAAGTCTTCAGTGGACAAAAGCACAGACTCCACAGTAGCCGACCGAAGGTTCACACTCTGGGACCAGCAGTTGAAATTTTGACTCTTTTAAAATGCTGCAAGGTGTGTTGCTGTGATATGTTGGGTGTGTTAGTGAAGTGGAAACTTGGACACAAAATCGTACAGGCTGACCTCATCTGTTGACTGATAGAGACCGCCGACAGTTGAAGAGGGTCGTAATGTGTAATAGGCAGACATGTATCCAGACCATCACACAGGAGTTCCAAACTGCATGAGGATCGTCTGCAAGTACTAAGACAGTTAGGCGGAAGTGAGAAAATTTGATTTTCAAGGTCGAGCGCCGGCTCATAAGCCACAGTTCACGCCGTTAAACGACAAAAGACGCTTCGCTTGGTCTAAGGAGCGTAAACTTTGGACGACTGAACAGTGGAAAAACGTTGTTTGGAGTGACGGATCACGGTACACAATGTGGCGATCCGATGGCAGGGTGTGGGTATGGCGAATGCCCGGTGAACGTCATCTGGTAGCGTGTGTAGTGCCAACAGTAAAATTCGGAGGCGTTGGCGTTATGTTATGGTCGTGTTTTTCATTGAGGGGTCTAGCAACCCTTGTTGTTTTGCGTGACACCGTCGCAGCACAAGCCTACGTTGATGCTTTAAGCAGCTTTTTGCTTCCCACTGTTGAAGAGCAATTCGGGGATGGTGACTCCATCTTTCAACACGATCGAGCACCTTTTCATAATGCACGGCCTGTGGCGGATGGTTTACATGACAATAACATCCCTGCATAGGATCCTGACCTGAACCCTATAGAACACCTATAGAACGCCGACTTCGTGCCGGGCCTCATCGACCGACATCGATACTTCTCCTCATTGCAGCACTCCGTCAAGAATGGGCTGCTATTACCCAAGAAACCTTACAGCACCTGATTGACCGTGTGCCTGCGAGAGTGGAAGCTGTCATCAAGGCTAAGGGTAGGCGAACACCGGATTGAATTCAAGCATTACCGATGGCGGGCGCCACGAACTTAAGTCATCTTCAGCCAGGTGTCCGGATACTTTTGATCACATAGTGTACCATAGGTCCAGGTACAGGTCCAGTGTCTCTGGCACGCAGATTGACCTTGTAACCAACACACGGTTATCTCTGGCACCGAGGCAGAATCAGCTTTCATCAGAAAACACAACAAACCTCCACCCTGCCCTCCAATGAGCTCTCGCTTGATACCACTGAAGTCACAAATGGCGGTGGTTTGGGGTCAGTGGAATGCACGCTACAGATCGTTTGGCTCGGGTGGCGTCCGGAGCCCAGTCTTCTTGCGACTGCTTATTCTCATGACCACCGCTGCCAGCAAATATGTACAGTGGCTACATTCCTGCCAAGTCTTTCCGCAATATCCCAGAAGAGATATCCAGCTACTCGTAGCACTATTACACGACGTCGTTGAAACTCAGTAAGGTATTTAAAATGGCGTCTGTGTCACCTTAAAGGTATTATTGACCAACATCAACTCACCGCCTCCAGTCTAAAACGTAACTAACGCTCACCACCGTAACATCGTGTATTTGAAGCAAACCTGATTTGTATCCTCCTAGTGAAGCTACTACTGCCACTCGTACGCGACTTGCGCGAAATTTTAATAAAAGTCGTCTTTTAAATGTTGTCACACGCCTACCAAATTTATGTCTCACAATTTTTTATTGCTGTTATGATTTTTTTCCGTCGGTGGATTTACAGAAAGCTTTTGGTACCACTCAGCACTAGCTGCTTCTAATCAAACTGCGTACCTATAGAGCGTCGTCTTAGCTGTGTGACTGAATTCATGAATTCCTGTCAGACACGTCACTTGGTAGCAACTGACAGAAAGTCATCTAGTGAAACTGAAGCGAGCTTTACAGGCCGCTACTGTTTTTTATCTATTAAAACCTTTTAGAAGGTTCAACAGCGCTTTTACATTGTCCGCAGCTGATAATGCCGTTTTGTGTCTAACAGAGGTCAAAAATCTCTGTAGTGTGAAATGCAGCAATTGACTATACACAAGAAGTGTGACTTCCTCCTTATGAGTACTTATAAAATTCCGTTAAATTTTATTTACACGATACTTTCAGAAATATAAAGATTGTCGATTTAGCTAAATACGTAGAGACTGAAATGATGAACAAGCATACACTCACATTTATGAACAACTTAAACTGAAAACGTCGCGTATACAATTTTGTGGCGGAAGGCGAAAGAAAGACTGCGTTTCGTTTGTAAGACACTTAAGTGGTCCGAAAAACTTACTAGAGAGACTGTCTACGGTATGCTTGCCGTCCGCCTCTAGAGTACTGCTGAGATGTGTGGGACCCGTACCATACAGGATTGAAACAGGACGTCAAAGGAATTAAAAGAAGTGCGGCTCGTTTTGTACTGTCGTGAAATGGGTAAGAGAGTGTCACGGATATGATAAACGAATTGGGGTGGGTGTGGTTAAAAAGAAAGTCGTTTTCAGTTGCGACCATGTCTTTCACGAAATTTTGAATCATTAAATTTATCCTCCGAATGCCAAAATATTTTGTTGACTCCCACCTGCATAGCGAGAAATGACCTCACGATCAAATAAGAGAAATCAGGGCACGCACAGAAATATTTAGGTGTTCACTGTAACCACATGTTATTCAAGAATGCTAAAAATATGGTTTGAATGTACTTGTCTGTACCCTGCACCAAAGAATTAAGTGTGAATTACATAGAAATCATGTAGTTGTAGATCTTAATCATTTTGTGAGTTTATTCACAGTGGGCAAAGAATTGGAAGGTCAGGAAGCAGCCTTCACAAGGCCTGACTCTGAGATTTCTCCGATCTCTATTCTTTCAGACGTTTGCTTTTCATTCTCGAGTGTTTTGCGGCTCCTACCTGACGCACCCTTCGTTAATTACAGCAAACATGGCAGGTAGCATCTGTCATTGTAGCTGTGGAGAATTAACAGTACCGGAGCTACTGCTAAGTCATATAGTTGCCGTGTGTGACGTCAAGTGATGGCTACGATGGATACTCACGTGTAGTCATAAAGATTGCTCAGTAGCGTATTATGCACTAGCGGTTTCTTGTACTCGAGGGTGCGGCACTGATCGAATATCACGCTACTTGTCACACCGAAAATGCGAATAAGGCATTTTCTACACCATCCGCGTTGTGGTCGGGGGGGGGCGGGGGAGGGTTTGGGGGGGGGAGGGGGAGGGCGGAGCGGCTTCGGTCATGAGAGGGTGCGGAAGTGTTTGTTAGACACTCCCGCAGACGCGAAGTGCAGCTATGCTCGCGCCAGTGTAGACGCGCCTGATTCGTTAACCTACGAGTACTGAGCGCACAGTCGGAGTGGACAGGTGGAGTAAGCTGCAATTCTAAGTGTTGTCTGTCCCATAATTAACCGTAGCTCTGGAGACGACACGGGGTTCTCGAACAGCAGCAGCAGCAGTAACAACAGCAGCTCAGCATTGTCGTCGGTTACATTCTTCGTCGTCCGCATAGCTACAATATCGTAAAACTGTTAAGTGAAAAATTATAAACTTACGTAGCCAGTGTGCTCCCTGCCGCCGTTGGATAAGCAGCTGCCAGCAGCAAGTCGTATACCCCTAACTTACTTATTTGTTACATAGTTTAATTCTTAATTTCTTTGCGTGGTTTTGCGTACTTGCATTGTTTAATTCATAAATTTCGGGCTTATTATAGTATTTGAGAGTTGTAGCATCGCGCTTTAGTGTTTACTTTGTAGATTCTTACTTAAATTGCGTGTGAGTTTCGTATAGGAGGTGTAATCTCGAGTTTTAGTTACTGTAGTCGTTAGGCATTTGTACAGGTTAGTTCATACATTCTTTGCGTGTTTCCCTTGCGTTATCTAGGCACTCGTGTTTCAGTAACTGTTGTTCAACATCGATTAGAATGGACAGGGACTGTGATTGCTGTGTTCGGATGAGGGCTGAGTTGGCATCCCTTCGCTCACAGCTGCAAACGGCGTTGACTTCGGTTGCGCAGCTTGAGGCTGTTGCCAATGGGCACCATTGTGGGGAGCCAGACATGGGTATCACGGAGATGTCAGCCTCGTCCCGTCTGTCCCCAGATCGGTCTGCCGCTGTGGTTGCCCCGGTTGCTGCCCGCAGTGGGGCTGAGCCCTCGCCTGTGGTTGATTGGGAGGTCGTTCCAAGGCGTGGCAGGCAGCGAAAGACGTCCCCGGAGGCTGATCAGGAAGCCTCCCCGGTGCGTCTGACAAACAGGTTTCAGGCACTGTCTCTGTCTGAGCCAGATGCAGCTGCCTGCCCTGTTTCAGAGGTTGATTCTCAGCCTTCAAGGTCCGGGCAGTCGCAGAGGGTGGGCTTATTGGTAGTTGGGAGCTCCAATGTTAGGTGCGTAATGGGGCCCCTTAGGGATATGGCGGCTAAGGAGGGGAAGAAATCCAGTGTGCACTCCGTGTGCATTCCGGGTGGAGTCATTCCTGATGTGGAAAGGGTCCTTCCGGATGCCATGAAGAGCACAGGGCGCAGCCAGCTGCAGGTGGTGGCACATGTCCACACTAATGACGTGTGTCGCTTTGGATCTGAGAAAATTTTCTCTGGATTCCAGCGGCTATCTGATTTGGTGAAGGCTGCCGGTCTTTCTTACGGGATGAAGGCAGAGCTCACCATCTGCAGCATCGTTGACAGAACCGACTGCGGACCTTTGGTGCAGGGCCGGGTGGAGGGTCTGAATCAGAGGCTCAGACGGTTTTGCGACCGTGTTGGCTGCAGATTCCTTGACTTGCGCCATAGGGTGGTGGGGTTTCGGGTTCCGCTGAATAGGTCAGGAGTTCACTACACTCAGCTGGCGGCTACACGGGCAGCGGAGGCTGTGTGGCGTGGACTGGGCGGTTTTTTAGGTTAGAAGGCCTCGGGAAAGTACGGGGTGGGCTGCAATCTCAAAGGGTGTATGACAAATACAGGACGTGCTTGGATCAAGGAACAGTTGTAAATTGTTGTAGTTGTGCTGGGAAAGTCCCTGAGCTTCAAGCGCTAATAGAAAGCACAGAAGCTGAAATCGTTATAGGTACAGAAAGCTGGCTAAAGCCTGAAATAAGTTCTGCAGAAATTTTTACGAAGTCTCAGACGGTGTTCAGGGAAGATAGATTAGGCAGAATTGGTGGTGAAGTGTTTGTGTCTGTCAGTAGTGGTTTATCTTGTAGTGAAGTCGAAGTAGATACACCGTGCGAATTGGTATGGGTGGAGGTTATACTTAACAGCCGAACTAAGTTAATAATTGGCTCCTTCTACCGACCCCCAGACTCCGATGATATAGTTGCTGAACAGTTCAGAGAAAATTTGAGTCTCGTAACAAATAAATACGCCACTCATACGGCTATAGTTGGTGGGGACTTCAACCTCCCCTCGATATGTTGGCAAACATACTTGTTCAAAACCGGTGGTAGGCAGAAAACATCTTCCGAGATTGTCCTAAATGCTTTCTCCGAAAATTATTGGGTCGGAAATTTTCGCCGCTTAGGGACTGGGTGTAGTGTTGTCCTAATCATCATCATTTCATCCCCATCGACACGCAGGTCGCCGAAGTGGCGTCAAATCGAAAGACCTGCACCAGGTGAACGGCCCTAGCCACACGACATTTCTATTTTTACCTGAGTAACAATCTGAGCAGTTCTCTGAGGTTGTTCGCAGATGATGCTGTAATTTCCCGTCTAGTAAGGTCATCCGAAGACCAGTATCAGTTGCAAAGCGATTTAGAAAAGATTGCTGTGTGGTGTGGTAGGTGGCAGTTGACGCTAAATAACGAAAAGTGTGAGGTGATCCACATGAGTTCCAAAATAAATCCGTTGGAATTCGATTACTCGATAAATAGTACAATTCTCAAGGCTGTCAATTCAACTAAGTACCTGGGTGTTAAAATTACGAACAACTTCAGTTGGAAAGACCACATAGATAATATTGTGGGGAAGGCGAGCCAAAAGTTGCGTTTCATTGGCAGGACACTTAGAAGATGCAACAAGTCCATTAAAGAGACAGCTTACACTACACTCGTTCGTCCTCTGGTAGAATATTGCTGCGCGGTGTGGGATCCTTACCAGGTGGGATTGACGGAGGACATCGAAAGGGTGCAAAAAAGGGCAGCTCGTTTTGTATTATCATGTAATAGGGGAGAAAGTGTGGCAGATATGATACACGAGTTGGGATGGAAGTCATTAAAGCAAAGACGTTTTTCGTCGCGGCGAGATCTATTTACGAAATTTCAGTCACCAAGTTTCTCTTCCGAATGCGAAAATATTTTGTTGAGCCCAACCTACATAGGTAGGAATGATCATCAAAATAAAATAGGAGAAATCAGAGCTCGAACAGAAAGGTTTAGGTGTTCGTTTTTCCCGCGCGCTGTTCGGGAGTGGAATGGTAGAGAGATAGTATGATTGTGGTTCGATGAATTGTAGAGCAATCATGTAGATGTAGATGTAGATGTAGATGTACCCAGAAACATTTCCATCGCAAACTATGGCTAAGCTCAATAATAACCTACAATACTTAAAACTTGTAGGGCACCTGTGTTGTCATTGTCCTCAGACATTATTACCAAGCTGGGTTCCTTTCCATTCTGTGAAATCATCGAGCGTCGTAAGAATATGAAAAGTGACTAACTATTTACCGCCAGTTAGCGTGTTTGCTGAAGACCAGTTTCAGTCTAATTTTTCTGCCTCAGCATCTATTCATTCTTGCATTGCATAACAGCGGCTATTTAAAGTAAAATTGTATTGGCGAATTAATATCTAAAGATACAGTACAAATTAAGAGTGCACAATTTCATTTCTCCTGTATTTAGTTTAGCGAGTGACTTCTACTGGCTTGGTACGTATTTTATTGTTGTTATGTTAAAAGTAAAATCAATAGCTATTTGCACAAAGTAAATTCAATTCAATCTTTCAATAATCAAAAGTAAATTGCTTAACTCTTTCTAACTTTTGCGTTACGTTACGCTGAGGGTACTGAAAGTATTTTTATTTTTTAATTTTTTACAAGGTTTAAGTTAATCTAGTCATTCATTTAACCAGTAACTTTCAAAGTTTAGAATTTCAGAAAAAATAACTGCAAATTCAATACTTTCTGATTCATTTATTTTCTCGTGAACTGCTGTGTGGAAAAGTGTGACAACCTTCTATTTTATTTTACTGCGAGTTCCATTGATCCTGATAGCAATGCATATGCAAGCATATGGAAGGAGTCAGTACTTTTACAATGTTAACAATACAGCAGCACACAATATGGTTAATTCATGACAAGACTCATAGTAATAACATGGAACTCTACATAAAAGCCGGCCAGTGCGGCCAAGCAGTTCTAGGCGCTTCAGTCTGCAACCGCGCGACCGCTACGGTCCCAGGTTCGAATCCTGCGTCGGGCATGGACGTGTCTGATGTCCTTAGGTTAGTTAGGTTTAAGTAGTTCTAGAGGACTGATGACCTCAGATGTTAAGTCCCATAGTGCTCAGAGCCATTTGAGCTACATAAAATAAAACGTATCATTACATACATCAGAATTAAAACTTATGTGTACACTTTCAAATTAACAATATCAAAGTATCTGGGCAACAATATAACACTACAGCAACAAATAGATTACATTTATGCTTACACTGCAAGGCTAACTCGGTTGCATAATATAAACTTGCTCCTATGCACTAAAAATTCACTAATTGAATAGAATGACTTTTGTACTAGGTATTCTTTCAGTTTTCTCTTGAACTTTGGTGTTTCAGGAGCAAGACGTTTGGTGACACGGGGTAGAGCATTGTAAATTTTGATGCCTGTATAATTTACGCCTTTCTGTAGAAGGGTATAATTTGACTGGTTGCTATGAAAGTACTCTTTTGAGCCTGTGTTGTGACCTTGATATTCACTATTGGTTTTGAGGAGAGAGTTGTTTTTATTAATAAAACATACAAGGGAGTATATGTACTGAGATATCATTGTAAATACCTGTAGTTTCTTAAACAGATTCGTGCCTGAGTGCCTTGGTTGCACACCACTCATGATGCGTATAGCTCTCTTCTGAGCACTAAAAACTTTTCTTGCCAAGGGCTGGTTGCTCCAAAAGATGATTCCGTAAGGCGAAAGTGCGGCTCTTATGTCATCCTTATGTGTGGTTGGTGCAATTACACGTAAGGCAAATGTTGCAGAATATAGTATTTTTTTCTAGATCTAGGATATGGACGGACCAATTTAGTTTGCAATCTATGTACACACCCAGAAACTTAGTTGAGTCGACTTGCTTCTTTTGTCGTCCATTACATTCTACATTTATATCCCCCGGTTCTTTATGTGCCATATGCATCTGTACATAATGAGTTTTTTTGATATTCAGAGTGAGTCTATCACAGTTAGGCCATTTCAGAATGTCATAAAATACATCGTTTGCAGATGTTACCCGGTTGTTCCCTGTTGCTTTATCAACTAGAAGAGAAGTATCGTCAGTGAATAGGGTGAACTTGCTCACTGACGTGGTGCAGTGTGGGAGGTAAATTATAAATATAAGAAACAGTATGGGTCCCAATACCGAGCCTTAAGGCACTCCAGTGTTGACTATGCCCCACTTGGATAAAGCTGGGATTCCATTACTGTCAGTAATTACTACCCTTTGTTTCTTGTCTGTAAAGCAGGATTCAATCCATGCCTCCATTAATACAGTTAACCCATAGTAGTCTGCTTTATTTATCAGAATTTCATGGTTGACATAGTCAAAAGCCTTGGATACATCACATAGGGTTCCAATTGATGCCAATTTTCCGTTAAGAGTTTCGAGAATTTGATCAGTGAGAGAGAAAAAAACATCAATTGATAAGCCTTGCCAGAAACCAAACTGACATTGTCTGAGAATGTTATGGCTGTTCAGGTGATTAATAATTCTCCTGAATACCAGTTTCTCAATGACCTTTGAAAAACTTGTTAGCATGGATATTGGGCGGTTGTTCCTTACGTCAGATTTTTCATCTTTCTCGAAAAGTAGTTTCACACAGGCATATTTTAAACTAATTGGAACAATACCTTGTTTTAGGGACTCATTAACAATGTGGCACAAGACTGCATTTATATAGCCATGAGAGTGCTTAGTTGGAATATTATCAACCCCACAAGAGTTTTTTGACTTCGTCTCTCTGATTGTCTTATTGATCTCATTAATTGTTATGGGGGTTATCTGCATGTGGCAATCTCTGGAATTGTTGCCAATCCATTGATTATTTGCTTAAATTTCCTTGCCATTACCTTCCTCAGGATTCTGTAGACTCATTGCCCTAGCGGGCAAAGGACCATTTAATTATCCCCCCTTTTTGCTAATTAGTGTTTTCTTTGTTTTATCATTGGCTTTTGCAGTCAATATTACGTGGTACACATTTCCCCCTGTGCGGTTCGTGAGCGATTGCACTATACCCCACCCATTTCAAAATTATTATCAGTATTTAGCTGAAGCTTAGAATAAATTCTTCCTTCAGAAGAGTCTGTTATACTCTTGCCTCCAGCTAACCGGTGATATTTTCCTTCGGTAACGATGGCCTTACTCACTCTAAAATTTCATTAGGCATATGCGATAACGGTCAGTTACATCGCTATCCAGTAGGCCAGTAAGCAGATTTCCTAATCGGGGAGGTTACAAACTTATTGTTTGCTAACTTGCGTTGCATTTCGTTTACAGTACTGAATTATAAAACATGTAAAACAATGTCTTGTAGGTAAAACAAGTAAGACTGTTACACACATTGTGTCGTAAAAATCTGATGCCTCAGTTGATGTCCAAATGCCAACGTGCATTAAAAATATCTCCACGTCCACGTGGCATCCCGAGAAGCGTCGCGTAGCGTCTGACATAGGAGGCTGAAGCAGGCTTATCTGCTGCAACTAGTCGGACATCGTGGGTTAGAAGGTTCGTGTCATAGTGTGCGAGAGCAACTGTGATACCTACTTACGGGAAAGGTATCCGGACGAACGTGAGAACCGTTGGGCAGAGCAAGTCTGGCGTGATCCTCTAAAGTTTGTGCTGAAATCATTATATGACACATAAACACAATGAATTAGACCTGTCCAGCTTCTTGTAACAACTGTGTATTCACCGTAGAATAATTGAAGCAGGAGAAGGAAGATTGGAGACTCCGTGCTTTATTCATTGACTACACAAAAACATTTTTCCGATGTTTTAGCGCCAAGTTTCGTAAAGTAATTAAGGGCGACTCGCAGCATCTAACAGCAGTGATGACTAGCTGATGTGTGGGTTGGGTACCACCGCCTGTGTGCACAAAGGGAGAAGAGATTTCCTGGGAGCAGTCATAGACGACGAGGCGATACAAGGTTGCACCCTACCACCGAAAATTTTCGATGTTTATACCGCCATCGCAATTAAAATATGGCAAAGGAAACATTTTACAATTCCCAGATCAATATTATTTGCTGATGGATATGATTCTTCTTGCAGGCAACGAGAGTGAAGCTTCGGATCTTACTTTTTTTTTTTAATTACAATGTACAGGTGTCCTTCAACAAATCTAAAGTAAGTATTTGAGGGGACATACACTGACGGAAAGAAATGCAACATCAAGAAGTTGTGCGACGTAAACGAAAGTTCGTGTGAGTGTTTCTACATCTGAAAGGTGATGTCTGTTCAGTGCAGTCGAGCGCATGTTGGGCGTCATCAGACGACAACTCTAGCGTCATCCACAACCGTCATTAGCCGTCCCTGTACTGGCGGACCAACTGCAACAGGTATGGATCTCCATCCGACAAACTGACATGCGGCACCTGTACAACACAATGAATTCACACGTTTGCACCCCTGCATTCAACATTCTGGAGGATACACCGGTTATTAATGTTCAAGCATTTCACATTTGCAATGGCTTATCTCGCGTTTACATTAACCTGTAATCTTGCACAATTTATCAATTACATATGTTACTTAGACAAATATATTACAGAAATTTCATAATTCTACATTTATTATTCTTGGTGTTCCGATATTTTTTCCATCAGAGTCTAAAAATATGGAATCAACAAGTGTGAGCCATATCGCCTCTGATGTGAATGTGGGACTTTGGAACACATTTCTGTCAGTACTCTAGAGAGAGAAATGCACCCACAGGCTTCAGCTATAAACGACCTACGTCGCATCTAGTGCCTTACAAAGATTTTCGGCCAGCCAGTTTGTCTGGAACCGCGGAGCCAGGAAGATTGCCCTCTAACACTGTTACATTTCTTCGACAAGTGAGGAACGGCCTTCTCTTGGGTAAAGCAAAAAATTACAATGAAATGAGTACCCCCTAGCTGCAGACAGGCGTTGATATAACTCAATGGGGACAGATGAAAATGTGTGTCCTAACCAGAACTCGAACCTGGGATCTCCTGCTTACATAGCAAACGCTCTATCTATCCTTTTTCCCATGTTGTTCGTTATGTTAGGTCGTTGGGGACGTCACATGACATCCGTTCAAGTTCGTTTGTTGATTCTTCCACTCACTCAGTTTTTTTTATTACAGAGGCCAACCAGCTTTCTGACCCGCATAGAAGAAGATGATCAAATGGCCGGTGAGCCTTATATATGTATATATATATATATATATATATATATATATATATATATATATATATATATATATAACAAAAAATTGTTGCACCTACTAATAGACCAGATTTCTATCATTCAAATCTCCGCGGATAGGTATCGAACTTGACTAAACACATGGAAATTATCTGTAGCTACCGGCAACGTCATTAGCTGGCTTTCGAAGCATAGACGTACATATGATTGTACATGCTGCTTCCAATGAACACGTAGGCGACACCGACGATGGTTACTTCAATAAGTGCAAAGAGAACAAATCCAAGTTTTCATGCGCATCATTTACACTATGATGGAATTTCGAAAAGTAAGTTACACATGTTCCACTACGCTAAGACCATTGTGTAAAAAGACTGGCGCATTGTCAGAAAAGAGGACATGTTCTAGTAGTTCCCTTGCAGACACAGTTCTTCTGTGATATGGATGAAACTGACTTTAGTGTAGATGTTAAATGTATGTTAAAAATATTCATATCTAATTCACAAGGTGAATTGAACCAAAGACGCAATATTGAGTAGCATATGTGTGTTATCTCGCAGAGAAAGGGAAAGACATTACAAAAATTAGAGGGGAAATTTTTTGATTGATAAAATATGTCATCTCTCTGGCTCGTACCGCTGAACTGAATGGACGCACTAACATTTTGCTCGATCTATATTTATCAAGGTCTGTAACATCGTGGTTTATGTTTAAAAATACATTATCGTTAAGTTTAAAATAACATTCTTTTGTTTGTGTAAAACCAGCATCGTTTCCTGGGTGGTACGATGTTAAGTGAACTATGCACCTTGTTACCGATCGAGGTGGCGCAGTAGCTAGCGCACTGGACTCCCATTTGGGAGGAAGACGGTTTAAACCCGCGTCCGGCCATCTTGATTTAGGTTTTCCGTGATTTCCCCAAAGCGCTTCAGGTAAATGCCGGGATGGTTCCTTCGAAAGGGCATTGCCGATTTCCTTGCCCACTCTTCCATAATCCGATGGGATCGATGCCCTCGCTGTTTGGTCTCCTCCCCCAAGTCAACCAATCAACTATGCCTATTTGTGTCCTCCTTTACGGCACATAGTATCAATTTTGTTAAATACGGACCAGAGAGCCAAGTTTTGCTAAAGAGATGTGATAAATTCTTAACATCTAATAAAATATTGAATAATAGTCGTAAGAATTTTCAGATTTTACTTCAACTTTCACTCGTACCTATTGAATATGCCTACCTAATAGCAGCGAGAACGCGGAAATTTTACATTACATTTTAAATTATATTCAGTGAGCTTAACCAAATAAAATGTGTATTTTCTACAAACGGATCGAAGAATGTGCCTGAGATAAATAACAGAGCACATGTTTAAAAGAATTCGTAGCCTCTGGTGTGAGAAAAAAGGATTGGGTGTTACGTAATAATTCCACAGCTCTGCAGGGACATTTAATAACAATATTGGATGTAATTCTGCTCAGCGCTTATTTAAAAGTGAAGTCAATTGCATTTTTAACCTACATCGTCTTTGAAGCAAAGGCAAGATTCACCGCCGGCCGACGTGGCCGAGCGGTTCTAGGCGCTACGGTCTGGAGCCGCGCGACCGCTACAGTCGCAGGTTCGAATCCTGCCTCGGGCATGGATGTGTGTGATGTCCTCAGGTTAGTTAGGTTTAAGTAGTTCTAATTCCTAGGGGACTGATGACCTCAGAAGTTGTCACATAGTGCTCAGAGCCATTTGAACCATTTTTTGAAAGCAATATTCTCCACGCATTTTTCATTCTGTACTGACAGTCAGAACAATCCACATAAGAGTAGAGAGCTTTTATTTTTTGTATTATTTCACGTCACAACATGGCCATAGTGGCTCGGTAACGTACTCCGCGGCTTAAGTGCGTGGGACAGTACGATTCTTGTCGACAAAGCGTCTAAACTGCTCACAGATTCTCTCTGAAATAGCGTCAACAATTTGACCAAGGCCGCACAGACATGAGTAATACTGATGAGGAAGGAAGGCTATGAACCACATATGACAATGTTTAGGCAATTGGAAATTGGTGGTAAGATCTTATGGGACCAAACTGCAGAAGTCATCGGTCCCTAAACCTACACGCTACTTAACCTAACATAAACTAACTTACACTATGGACAACACACACACCCATGCCCAAGGGAGGACTCAAACCTCCGACGGGGGAAGCCGCACGGACCGTGACAAGGCGCCCCATACCGCGAGGCTATGTTTAGGCATTCGAGGATCTGATTCGCAGCAGTTGCAGCTTTCCCACCACTGAGGACGTTCAGGTAGAGGTCTCTAAATGGTACCATGACAAAGGAGCGGATTTGTACAGTCGATGAATTGAATGTTTGGTAGAACTTTCCGATCGCAGTTTGTAGAGACTTCGTGATTATGTCACGTATCTATGTTACTTTCGCGTACAGTGCATCTTTCAACAAATGTTATTTGGCCTAAAAACGTGTAATTCAGTTTCTGAAGTCCCTTCGTAATCGCTAAAAGACGTCTACGTCTACGTGATTTCTCTTCTATTCACAATAAAGCGCCTGGCAGAGGGTTCATGCTGTCTCTCTACCATTCCACTCTAGAACGGCGCGCGAGAAAAGCGAGCACTTAAATTTTGCTGTGCGAGCCCTGATTTCTCTTATTTTATGGTGATAATCATTTTTCCCTATGTAGGTGGGTGCCAACAGAATGTTTTCGCAATCGGAGGAGAAAACTGGTGACTGAAATTTCATGAAAAGATCCCGTCGCAACGAAAACCCCCTTTGTTTTAATGATTGCTACTCCAGTTCATGTATCATATCTGTGGCACTAACTCCCCTACTTCGCGATAATACCAAACGAGCCACCCTTCTTTGAACTTTTTCGATATCATCCGTCAGTCCAATCTGATGCGGATGCCACACCGCACAGCAGTACTCCAGAATAGGGCGGACAAGCGTGGTGTAAGCTGTCTCTTTAGTAGACCTGTTGCACCTTCTAAGTGCTCTGCCAGTGAATCGCAGTCTGTGGTTTGCTCCACACACAACATTATCTATGTGATCGTTTCAATTTAGGGTATTTGTAATTGTAATCCCTAAGCATTCTGTTGAATTTACAGCCTTCAGATTTTTGTGACTTATCGCGCAATCGGAATTTAGCGGATTTCTTTCAGTACTCACGTGAATAACTTCACACTTATCTTTATTCAGGGTCAATCGCCACATTTCGCATCATACAGATATCTAAATAATTTTGCCACTCGTTTTGGTCATCTGATGACTTTACAAGACGGTAAATGACAGCATCATCTGCAAACAATCTAAGACGGCTACTCAGATTGTCTCCTCCGTCGTTAATATAGATCAGGAACATTAGACGGCCCATAACACTTCCTTGTGCAACGCCGGATATTATTTCTGTTTTACTCGATGACTTTTCGTCTATTACTACGAACTGTGACCTTTCTGACGGGAAATCACGATCTAGTGGCACAACTGAGGCGATATTCCATAGGCACGCAGTTTGGTTAGAAGACGCTTGTGAGGAACCGTTTCGAAAGCCTTCCGTAAATCTAAAAATATGGAATAAATTTGGCATCCCTTGTCGATAGCACCCGTTACTTCAGGAGTATGGAACGTAAAGGAAGAACCACTGTTCTACAATAGCAAAAAAAGCAGAATCTTTATATTCAATCGAAACCTGACTATCAATTTAAGACACTATAACTAAATGAAATCGCTGTAGCACCATGGATAAACGCATCGTGAGGGAAAAAATGCATAATGATCGTAGGAAAAAGCAGTGGGATACCGTACAACAACGTAAAATCCGTGTCGAAACACGATATCTGGCAACATGTCACTCACAAAGCAACCCAAAACATAAAGGAAGACCCAAGCATTATTTGTGCCATATGCAGGGTGATAATTATTGAACTATTTAAAACAAAATCCTCACAACGCCTGAACGGTTTGCGCTAGGACGTTCAAACTGTGCGGTTTACAGCGGGACATGATGGGAATTAGTATGCGCGGACATGGTTTGGTTTAGCGACGGAGCCCACTTTCATTGTAATGGGTTCGTGAATGAGCAAAATTGGTGTATTTGACGACTGTGAATCCGCATTTCGCAATCGATAAGTCTCTTCACCCTCAGCATGTGACTGTGTGGTGTGCAATGTCCAGTCACGGAATAATCGATGCGATATACCTTGATGTCAAGGTGACTACCAAAAGGTACGTGAAGGTTTTTGAAGATGATTTCATCTCCATTATGCAAAGTAACACTGATTTCGAGAAGACGTGGTTCATGCAAGACGGAGCTCGATCACATCGAAGAGGAGCACTCTGGGAACTGCATTTTTGCTATGGGCTACGCAGAGGCCACTGGCATGGGCCTCGATTGGCCGACATTTTCTCCGGATCTGAACATATGCGCCCCCTTTTTGTGGGGCAATATTAAAGACAAGGTTTACACCAATAACCCCAAAACCACAGCTGAGCTGAAAACAGCCATTTAGGAGATCATCGACAGCATCGATGTTCCGACACTTCAACGGGTCACGCAGAATTTCGCTTTTCGTCTGCGCCACATCATCGCCATTGATGACAGGCATATGGAACATGTCATTACCTAAATCCGAATATCTGTTGTGAGGTTTATATGTTGGATAAAGTGTGTGCTCGCCGTGGTTTGTAACTAATTTACGTTTTTTCATACGGTTCAATAAATGACATCTTGTATATGTTTAACCATCTGCTGCATTTGGAAGTTTGGAACTGGAGTCCGTCAAAGTTAATTACTTGAGAATTTTTCCTGGAACAAACCAAGAAATGATTTAGTTATCTCCCGAAACGAGAGTATGGGCACATAGGAATCATGAAAGTTGAGAAAAATGTTCAGAGACAAAACGGGGCAATTATCATCGGAGAATGCACATATTCATTTTTTTGTCATCACATTTTTTTAGTGTAATAACAACAAACTTTTTCAATTTACGGAATAGATGACAATTCCAAGTGAACTCAATACTGGATTGGTGCTAGAGGCAAAAAATCGACCACTGGACATTCTACGCCACTTTTTCTATTCATTAGCACTATATTCATACATATAGTCGGTACTGAGGGCATTAGACAATGAGCATTAGTTCTTTCGGACAGCCATGCATGAAGAAGTCGCCTTGGCGTCGCCTCAGTAGCATTTTGACCAGTCCCTCGAAATGGTTGAAGGAAACACGAGAAACGGTTATCAGGACAGAAATACTGGTATATGTACACCATTCTTCTGGAAGACGAAGTTAGACTCCTATATCGGCAGTAGCTCTAAGCCGTGAAAGTAACACATGCTGTATTTAGTAAAATATGAGGTTAGCTTGAAGAATTTGTTTCAAACTATCATATTCCAATGAACCATCAACTTTCAACAGAAACGAAAGTAACGGTGGGCGTGCACTAATGAAGAATAGTATCACGTCCAATGCTTAAACATTCGCAAACTAATTATCAGATAAGTTCAGAGCACGCTCATATTGTTGGCTCGCGGTCCAACTGTCTACAAGTAAATGTCCGGTTAACAGAAATGAAATTTTAGCGCGACTCATGCACTATTTCCATTTGCTGCACGTACTGGAAGCTCTCCTTAAATGTGAATAAATTGGAAATGAATGCAATTAATAAGAAAAACTGTACGACAATATCACATTAAAGAATTATTGATAAACACCTGAAGCTTATCACAGCGATTAAACTCGTAGTTGTGATACTACGCAACTGTACAAAATGTAACAAGCTCTTGCTATTATTAGAGGGTAAGGAAAGAGTACAATGGAAGATTCACGTTTGTTCGAAGGGTTCCTGTCATATGCAGAGCACATGTTAGAAAGAGCACTCGCAATACGTTCCTGTGACTTAGGAAACAGTACTATTGTTGTATTTGAGGCCTTGAAGTGCTCATCAGGAAGAACACACAGAGGACGTGGAACTGATAAGACAAAAATCTTTGGATCATAACGGGTAGATATATCCCACACACAAAATTATAACCGAGATGCTTAGCGAAGGTAAATAAGAACAGTTGAGAGAAGGATGACGTGATCTCACAAAACACTGCTGAGCGACTTATAGTACAGCTAACCAATGTAGGCATAGCAACAATTCTGCTACCTGAATATTGTATCTGGTGTAGGGATCCTGGCGAATTGAAGACTACTCGTCTGAAACATAGGCGTTAATTTTAAGAAGAAATTTCTGAAAATGTACGTTTGGAGCACAGAATTGTATGGTAGTCATTTGAGATGCAGTGCTACAGAAGAATGTTGAAAATTAGATGGACTGATAAGGTGAGAAATGGGGTTCTCCACACAATCGGTGAGTGAACGAATATATGAAAAACACTGACAGCACGAAATAACAAGACGATAGGACATCTGTTTAGACAACAGAGAGGTAATTCATTTGTACTAGAGGGAGCTGAAAAACTGTAGAGAAAGACAGAAATTGAAATACACCTAGTTAACCATTGAAGATGTAGGCTGTTATTGCAACTCTTAGATAAAAAAAAGACGGCACAGAAGAGGAATTCGTGACGGGCTGCATCAAACCATTCAGAAGATTGATGATTCAAAAAGGAGAACATGAGAATAAGATCGGAGAGATTAGGGTACGTGCAGAGGCAGTTACACCGCAATTTCTCCTCCGCTAAATGCGTGAAGGGAGTAGTTACTTCTGGTAGAAACTATCTCCATCATGTATTCTAAAGTTTTGTAGCGTTACTTAAAATATTTACGTGTCTGTTTGCCAATGTATATGAAATGCATAATGTTTGTGTTATGCAAATTTACTGTGTGATGTGTTGTTGAACAAATAGTGTGCTTAATCAGTTTTACTGTAATCCAAAAAGCTAAACAACTTAATGTGGAAAACCAATACGCAGTGCCTATAATGAAACCAATCCCTCTGAAATTTACCCAATCTCGTGAACACCGAGTTCTATGGCCCTGTACAATAAACTGACAAAAATACTTGTGCAAATAAACAATGAAATAAATTTTCCTTAGCTCTAGAGTCGCAACGGATGTAATCTTGGTATTCTGTTCTTTACACCGTAGGCATAGAAAATATTCAGTCTTGGCACAGTGAAGTGCTATACCGGGCGTAAAAGAGCTTCATACAAATAATATGAGTAGACTGACTGACAAATGAATAACCTTGCAAATGTTCAGTGAAAATACTGGATATTGACTCTGCACTGTGCAATGTTGCCCGCATTGAAACTGGCACAATAATATTTTTTTAAAAATTCAGATTGAAAAATGATATCTTTTAGAAAAATACTCATTGGATTTAAATAAATACGACATGGAAGAGGATGAGGTACTGACAAAGGTATATGCTAAGACCGAATGCTTCAGTTTGAAAATTGCCTTCAAAATCATGCAAAATCTGATACGAAACATTTTACATTAACTTAAAAATCATTGAACTTCTCCACTGTTATTCTCACTTACTGTCGTAATTAGAAACACTTGGATTGTTACATGGAAAAAGTGTGACATCGTTTGACAAAAGAGATTCCAAAATTTAGCTTCTCTGTATCACGGTTTCAAAATATTACAAATCGGATGTACCTAATCAACCTATACATTAAATCTGATGGAAAATACTTGGTTCCTATATTCAACGGTCAGTATTGTAAAATTCAGCCAAATCCACATATCGCGTTGCTGCATACTTAGAATTAAATATGCAAAATTTCATTACCTTACATATTTGTTCCAGTTGCTTTCCCTTTGACATACAGTATAAAATCATTATTTTTCTATAATAGCCATGGACAATGGTCAATATTTGTTAACGATCTGTGCCACTTCAACTCTTGATAATCTCATAGCCTCACAAAATAATAACACAGACTTCACACATTTATAGAAATAACTACGATCTAACATTTGCTGGCTCTGTGTGAACATAAAGAATATCATTCATCGCTTCATTTTATAAAAACTGCATTATTCCGTGACCATAGACCAACAATTAAATCCTCACAGCTAGCCACTAGCTCTAAATCTTGCATCCTACCTATAACACAGTCCAACTGCAACAGCTACTGCCCTCAGCGCACTCCTACTTGCAATCAAGTCTGCCACTCAAGCAACATCTTTGGTTTAGTGTCACAGATACAATCTCTTCTACATACGACAACCGTTTCATATCATTTTTCATGAATTATATTACAAAACCGGGCTCCACGTACAAGTGGACCTGGACCCCTCACAGCGAATATTTCTAGACATATCCAAACTATGTATAAAGACAGCAGTCTAGAACAGCAAATAAAACGAAACGTTTGAATTCCTTGGTATCAATATCTGTTAAATATCAACGCCTCGTCAATTTTGCAGAAGCAAATTCAGACGTTCTAGGTACACCAGATACATCATTATAAATGGCAAAAAATCTTCTGTCATAGAATTTAGATCTTGCAACAACTGTTCTGAGCATTCGTTACTCTTTATTATAATCAATACTTTTGTCAGTCTTAACTTGAAGTCCGTAGAACTTTATGCCGACTTATTTTCTGACTAACTTATTTATCAATAAGCAAGACGGTGCAGCATTTAAGATTCGACTGTGGAACTAACGAGAGGCAAATCATTTTGATTTATGTTTCCTAAAAGTCTCCTAAGCCAACTGTCTTGCGGCACTGGTAACACCTGTTTCCGTCAGATCAACAAAGCTAAGAGCTGTCGGGATGGGCTAGCACTTGGATGGGTGACCATCTGGTCTGCCGAGCGCTGTTGGCAAGCGGAGTGCGCTCGGCCCTTGTGAGGCAAACTGAGGAGCTACTTGATTGAGAAGCTGCGGCTCCGGTCTCATAAACTGACACATGGCCGCGAGAGCAGTGTGTAGACCACCTGTCCCTCCATATCCGCATCCATTGACGCCTGTGGTCTGAGGATGACTCGGCGGCCGGTCGGCGCCGTTGTCCCTTCATGGCCTGTTCGAGCGAAGATTAGTTTTTAAGAGTCTCCTAGATTACTTCAGGCTAAAGACGTGATGATTCCTTCAACAAGCCTACAAGTACGATGTAAATAAATCTGAATCAGTTACTACTTCCTATCTTTGTGATTTGTTAGTTCTCATCAACTGCTAAACGAATTTCAGTTCACTTCTTAGTCCCGCACTTAAACGTTGTTCACTTGGATAGAGAACAGTTCCAGTCCGACTTCATTCTCTCGCTATCAGAAAATGCTCGTTTGAGATTCGTTGATTTGTAGACGTGATTCTCTTACCGACAATTTTCAGAAAAACCTTCCCTGTTATAGCGGCACTAACAACAGCGCGATAACATCGCATTCATAGACTAGCTGTCTTACGTTACGGCTGTTTTCATTCTGACGCCTTTACGTTTACGTCCTAGCGAATTCAGACACCATCCTACTAGAAGTAACGTCTTCTGGAAAACGGAAATCGAAAGACGTTTCTCCGGGAGAACCGGAGAGGGATTTCCTTAATTATCTTTCAGACAAAAGAGGTGCAGGCACCACCCGCTAGGGGGTTATAAATTCCTCAACCGATTAACATCAACGTGGCCATGCCGTAGACAGCGTACTTGAGATAATTAGGTCCCCTTTAAAGGGCTCGTCCTGAAGGCGGACACCATCATTTCACGGACAACAAAGGGAAGGAGATAATTTGGGTTAATGACCTCGTAAGGCCAAGTAATGAACAGAGCTATCGGTTTTCTAACAAAAATCGCTCGTTATTGAATTTGGAGAGAGACTATCCTGTGTGTGTGTGTGTGTGTGTGTGTGTGTGTGTGCGTGTGTGTTTTTCGATTCCGATGTACAACTGGAGCCCCCTGGAAGCTGATAGTCACGCAAAGTCTGATACTGCCCTCTGCATTCTGCAAAAATAAGGCAACAAAACGTGGTAGAAGTATTATTGAATCCTGGAATTTGTAATGGGACATCCCTCTCTAGCATTATCTTTCCTCATCAGTAGTTGTCGCCTTCCGGAGTGGCCGAACGGTTCTAGGCGCTACAGTCTGGAACCGCGCGATCGCTACGGTCGCAGGTTCGAATCCTGCCTCGGGCATGGATGTGTGTGATGTTTTTAGGTTAGTTAGGTTTAAGTAGTTCTAAGTTCTAGGGGACTGATGACCTCAGACGTTAAGTCTCATAGTGCTCAGAGCCATTTTTTAGGAGTTGTCGATACCAGTATTATTTTTCGAATTTTGAACAGGTCAGTATTATCTCAGTTGCTTTTCTGAAAACTTTTATATAATTTTATACACAGTATGTTATATTTCAAGCTACGATTTGTGAAAAGGAATTACTACATAAAATATTTTGGTCTCGACGTTATAATCGATAAGAATTATTTCTGAATGTACAGTAAAAATTATTTTCTTAGAAACATTTGAAATTTCTAATTATTTGCACACTTAAAATTTCTATTATTAATTAGCAATCCTGTACTGTTTACTATGTTTATTTCTGGATTCATTTAAGAAATATTGGTCAAAATGAAGGCTGGTAGAAATTAATTTTTTAAGAAGAATTGTAAGACCTTTGGAATATTGTTATTTCCGCATAGTGCGGGAGTCGTTAGCGTGCCTCTGATGTTATCGGACGTATTTTTGTGCGAACAATGTAATTTCGGCTTCGTTAATGTGGAAAATCAAAATACTGTCTGATATACTAAAATGTGAGAAAATATATTCACGTAAAAAAATACTACAACAACAATCTTCAGATTTATTTAGTTCAAACCAACCGTGAGAGATCCCGGGTTCGAGTCCCGGTCGGGGCACACATTTTCAACATGTCCCCAATGATGTATATTTACGCCTGTTTGCAGCTAGGGTGTCGATTTAACTATCATTTCAACCGTGAGGAACTGATGTGACATTTTTCAGCTTCAAAAAACAAACCCCTATCCAACAAGAACTGGAGCCATCTCAAGATGACAAGCTAATTAAACTAGAAAGTTTATTGTAATCTTCGCTCCTCTCAAATCTTCATAAAAGACGTTGTTTAATGTGAACAATAGATAGAAGTAGGAAAGAGGAGGGACATTACAAGTTCCACACTGTAACTTTGGTAACACCCCAAACTGAACGAATATATAGTGAGACCACACATTTAACCAAGGTAGATGCTAGGAGAGAGATAAAAATTTATCCAGCACACCATTCTATGTTATGGTATTGGAAGCGCCTCTTGAATTACACTTACCTACAGCTCCGTACAATTTTAAGTCTTATTAGCATATTTGTATGTTGAAGTCATAGCTTTCGACTGCGTAGAAACAGAACTCTCTCTCTCTCTCTCTCTCTCTCTCTCTCTCCGTATTTCGGATGAAGCAGAAAGGTTTCCTCGTGTCAGATTTTTGGGATGGAGAGCCGCTGATTGGCTGAAGCAGAAGGCGAATTGGAATTACTTTAAAAATTGTTTATACCACGTAGTCTAGATAGAAAGAATATTTCGGAATATATGTGTCACTCGATCTTATAAATTATGTAATTTCATGAAGCAGTATAGAAACCAGATTTGTAATTGCATGAATGATCAATTAGAGAAACACTGCGCGTAAACATCAGAAACAAAGCGAAGCCGTATTTTTAGGACTCATTTGATTCAGTAGTCGTAGTGACACTAAGGTACAGAGTGGTAACATTGATTCTGGTCGTAGCAGCAGAAGAAGGAGTAGGAGTAATTCCGCTTCATTACACAAGCAGTAAAGATGTAGTAAATTCTGCTTAAATAGGGCGTGTCATTTTAAACGGCAAAAATTAAATTTCGGGATGTTTGTGAACGAGGGGTCCAAAACTGCGTCGTTTGATGTATAATATCGTAAATGTAAAGATTTTTTAATTGATATACATTTAGTTTGGTAAATTTCCGGTTGATTATAATGTGTATTAAAATCTCCGACAAAAGGGCATTAATTAACACAAACTCCACCAAAATTTGCTCAAAAGTAGTTTAATTAACTTAATTTCCTTTATGGTCTGGGGTAGCGTCTTTGATTCATAATCAAAACGTCTTCGATCCCGGGTTCGATCCCCGCCACAGCCTAAATTTTGATAAATAATCAGCATTGGCGGCCGAAGACTTCCGGCATAAGAAGTCAGCCTCATTCTGCCAACTGTCTTGTCAAAGAGGGCGGAGGAGCGGATAGAGGTTCAGGGCACTCTCTTGTCCTAGGGGTGGGAAATTGCCCCTAAAGGCGGAAGAATCAGCAATGATCAACGACATGAGGATGCAGAAGGCAATGGAAACTACTGCATTAAAGACACGTAACGTGTATCCACAGGACATGTGGCCTGTAATTGAAGAAGTGTCATGATGATCTCTCCATTGGCAAAAGATTCCGGAAGAGTCCCCCATTCGGATCTCCGGGAGGGGACTACCAAGGGGAAGGTTACCATGAGAAAAAGATTGAATAATCAACGAAAGGATAACGTTCTACGAGTCGGGGCGTGGAATGTCAGAAGCTTGAACGTGGTAGGGAAACTAGAAAATCTGGAAAGGGAAATGCAAAGGCTCAATCTAGATATAGTAGGGGTCAGTGAAGTGAAGTGGAAGGAAGACAAGGATTTCTGGTCAGATGAGTATCGGGTAATATCAACAGCAGCAGAAAATGGTATAACAGGTGTAGGATTCGTTATGAATAGGAAAGTAGGGCAGAGGGTGTGATACTGTGAACAGTTCAGTGACCGGGTTGTTCTAATCAGAATCGACAGCAGACCAACACCGATAACGATAGTTCAAGTATACATGCCGACGTCGCAAGCTGAAGATGAACAGATAGAGAAAGTGTATGAGGATATTGAAAGGGTAATGCAGTATGTAAAGGGGGACGAAAATCTAATAGTCATGGGCGACTGGAATGCAGTTGTAGGGGAAGGAGTAGAAGAAAAGGTTACAGGAGAATATGGGCTTGGGACAAGGAATGAAAGAGGAGAAAGACTAATTGAGTTCTGTAACAAGTTTCAGCTAGTAATAGCGAATACCCTGTTTAAGAATCACAAGAGGAGGAGGTATACTTGGAAAAGGCCGGGAGATACGGGAAGATTTCAATTAGATTACATCATGGTCAGACAGAGATTCCGAAATCAGGTACTGTATTGTAAGGCGTACCCAGGAGCAGATATAGACTCAGATCACAATACAGTAGTGATGAAGAGTAGGCTGAAGTTCAAGCCATTAGTCAGGAAGAATCAATACGCAAAGAAGTGGGATACGGAAGTACTAAGGAATGACAAGATACGTTTGAAGTTCTCTAACGCTATAGACACAGCAATAAGAGATTACGAAATCAGATACTGGATTGTAAGGCGTACCCAGGAGCAGATATAGACTCAGATCACAATGTAGTAGTGATGAAGAGTAGGCTGAAGTTCAAGACATTAGTCAGGAAGGATCAATACGCAAAGAAGTGGGATACGGAAGTACTAAGGAATGACGAGATACGTTTGAAGTTCTCTAACGCTATAGATACAGCAATAAGGAATAGCGCAGTAGGCAGTACAGTTGAAGAGGAATGGACATCTCTAAAAAGGGCCATCACAGAAGTTGGGAAGGAAAACATAGGTACAAAGAAGGTAGCTGCGAAGAAACCATGGGAAACAGAAGAAATGCTTCAGTTGATTGATGAAAGGAGGAAGTACAAACATGTTCCGGGAAAATCAGGAATACAGAAATACAAGTCGCTGAGGAATGAAATAAATAGGAAGTGCAGGGAAGCTAAGACGAAATGGCTGCAGGACAAATGTGAAGACATAGAAAAAGATATGATTGTCGGAAGGACAGACTCAGCATACAGGAAAGTCAAAACAACCTTTGGTGACATTAAAAGCAACGGTGGTAACGTTAAGAGTGCAATGGGAATTCCACTGTTAAATGCAGAGGAGAGAGCAGATAGGTGGAAAGAATACATTGAAAGCCTCTATGAGGGTAAAGATTTGTCTGATGTGATAGAAGAAGAAACAGGAGTCGATTTAGAAGAGATAGGGGATCCAGTATTAGAATCGGAATTTAAAAGAGCTTTGGAGGACTTACGGTCAAATAAGGCAGAAGGGATAGATAACACTCCATCAGAATTTCTAAAATCATTGGGGGAAGTGGCAACAAAACGACTATTCACGTTGGTGTGTAGAATATACGAGTCTGGCGATATACCATCTGACTTTCGGAAAAGCATCATCCACACAATTCCGAAGACGGCAAGAGCTGACAAGTGCGAGAATTATCGCACAATCAGCTTAACAGCTCATGCATCGAAGCTGCTTACAAGAATAATATACAGAAGAATGGAAAAGAAAATTGAGAATGCGCTAGGTGACGACCAGTTTGGCTTTAGGAAAAGTAAAGGGACGAGAGAGGCAATTCTGACGTTACGGCTAATAATGGAAGCAAGGCTAAAGAAAAATCAAGACCTGGAAAAAGCGTTCGACAATATAAAATGGTGCAAGCTGTTCGAGATGCTGAAAAAAGTAGGGGTAAGCTATAGGGAGAGACGGGTCATATACAATATGTACAACAACCAAGAGGGAATAATAAGAGTGGACGATCAAGAACGAAGTGCTCGTATTAAGAAGGGTGTAAGACAAGGCTGCAGCCTTTCGCCCCTGCTCTTCAGGAGGAAGCAATGATAGAAATAAAAGAGAGGTTCAGGAGTGGAATTAAAATACAAGGTGAAAGGATATCAATGATACGATTCGCTGATGATATTGCTATCCTGAGTGAAAGTGAAGAAGAATTAAATGATCTGCTGAACGGAATGAACAGTCTAATGAGTACACAGTATGGTTTGAGAGTAAATCGGAGAAAGACGAAGGTAATGAGAAGTAGTAGAAATGAGAACAGCGAGAATCTTAATATCAGGATTGATGGTCACGAAGTCAATGAAGTTATGGAATACTGCTACCTAGGCAGTAAAATAACCAATGACGGACGGAGCAAGGAGGACATCAAAAGCAGACTCACTATGGCAAAAAAGGCATTTCTGGCCAAGAGAAGTCTACTAATATCAAATACCGGCCTTAATTTGAAGAAGAAATTTCTGAGGATATACGTCTGGAGTACAGCATTGTATGGTAGTGAAACATGGACTGTGGGAAAACCGGAACAGAAGAGAATCGAAGCATTTGAGATGTGGTACTGTAGACGAATGTTGAAAATTAGGTGGACTGATAAGGTAAGGAATGAGGAGATTCTACGCAGAATCGGAGAGGAAAGGCATATGTGGAAAACACTGATAAGGAGAAGGGACAGGATGATAGGACATCTGCTAAGACATGAGAGAATGACTTCCATGGTACTAGAGGGAGCTGTAGAGGGCAAAAATTGTAGAGGAAGACAGAGATTGGAATACGTCAAGCAAATAATTGAGGACGTAGGTTGCAAGTGCTACTCTGAGAAGAAGAGGTTAGCACAGGAAAGTAATTCGTGGCGGGCCGCATCAAACCAGTCAGTAGACTGATGACAAAAAAAAAAATTACTAAACACAGCACGAAAATCTCTTCAGAGCATGAAAATCTCTGAGGCACCATTTCATTAAATGAAAATCGTGATGAATTTCGGATTGTTGGCAAAACGATATCTACTACTGCCTTCTTCTTAGATTTTAGGAGCTTCATTTAATAAGAATGTAGCGGCGTCCTTCTACCCAAGGTTATTTCGATTTTATTGTAAACCATCAGGGATAGTAAACGCCAACAATGAATCCGACAAGCAGTTGTAACGTCTTCAAGCTGTTTCCCTTGAGCCACAGTTTTGAAACTCATATGCAACAAATCCTGTTTGCAGTCGTTGATCACCAAGTGTGGCTTACAGGACCACTTCTTAATGCTGACGGATCAGCTGGAAGTGCACCTTATCCTGTAACTATAAACCTGATCTGTAGAGAGAGCTTTTACAACAAAGTTACTCAATGGAACCAGAGGCGCTGCAGAAGATATTCTGACAAACGAGGGACTTATTTCAAGTTCTGCATTTTACCAATGTTGCCACTTCACTTTTGTTAGACAAAGTTTTCCCATCTAAGAAGAGCACATGAAGAATACAAATCAATCAAACGAGTTTACGAATCAGCTTTATCTCAACCAAATTCATGATTCATTCTTCCTAACCAGTGCTGTAATTCCTTGAGACAGCACCAATGGCTTTCAAACTTTTATCAATGCTGTTTTCTTTTTAAAAAAATAAGCAAGATAGTTATCAATAACATCTGAAGGATTCTTTTTCGTTAAGTCTTCTTCTTGAGTAAAATAGCAAAGATAGCTTCTACCAAACTCACTGCAAGCACTGTAATGCTCTTCCTTAAAAATACTTGGAAGCTACTGAGCTATCTACTTGTAACAGAAGTTTAGTGGAATCTTGGGAGCCATGAAACAAGATATATTCTATCTTGCCTACCCTGCATCGAGCCTGAAATTTTTCATAAAGTGATTTCCTGACTTTTTCTTGAGCCCTTTTTAATTTATTGCGCTTAGTGGGAAGTCTCCTGTCTTCTTCAGTAATTAGTCCGGCATACACATCTGCAGCTGTCGTAGCGGCAACTGTAGCACGAAGACCGACAGCGTATCAAACACTTTGCAATGCAACACTGCGCAGTTGTAATATATTATACTCACTTGAACTTGAAGTAGAAGGTACATCAGAAGCACCATATGGTATCTGCAAAGGATCTTCAGTTATCTAAATGGTTCAAATGGCTCTAAGCACTATGGGACTTAACATCTGAGGTCATCAGTCCCCTAGACTTAGAACTACTTAAACTCAACTAACTTAAGGACAACACACACAACCATGCCCGAGGCAGGATTCGAACCTGCGACCACAGCAGCAGCGCGGTTCCGGCCTGAAGCGTCTATAATCGCTCGGCCACAGCGGCCGGCATCAGTTATATCTTCATCTTATTCCTAGAAAAGAATATAATTTGGTTGTAGTGTTAATACTTCCATCCTTTCCTGCTTGAATTCAGAAATACTCCTTAACTCATTTTTTGTATCTTCTACTTTATAAATTATCTACTCTGCTCAGGTAGCTCTGGTAACCCAATTTGACGTTGTCCAATAGATCTAATCTTCTGTATTTGACCTTTAATAAACGGTGGAACAAGCACTAAACAGCCTGGTACAGTGGCTCTGCACAGTTGCATCGACTACACTAGCTCGCCTCCCTGCTCAGTACAAATTCCCATTAACGCCTCTGCCCACTTGGTATTCCTCCCTAAACTGAACAGCATTCTACATCTACATCTACACCGATACTCCTCAGTCCATCCTAGGGCGCGTGGCGGATGGTACGGCATGCCACTAACAGTCATTTCCTTTCCTGTTCCACTCGCAAATGCCTCTATATGAGACATAATTTCTCGTATCTTAACTTCGTAGTCCTTAAGCGCAATGTATGTTGGGGGCAGAAGAATCGTACTGCAGCCAGCTTCAGATACCGGTTCTCTAAATTTTCCCAATAGTGTTCCCCGAAAATAATATCGCCTTCCCTCCAGCGATTCCCTTTTGTGTTCCCGAAGCAAGTCCCTAACCCTTGCGTGTTGTTCGAACCTACCAGTAACAAGTCTAGCAGTCTGCCTCTCAACTGCTTTGATGTCTTCCTTTAATAAGACCTTCCTGGTACGGATCCCAAACACTCGAGTAGTTCTCAAGAATATGCTTTCTCCTTTACAGAGGAATCATTCTTTCCTAAAATTCTCCCAATAAATCGACGTCGACCTTTCGTCTTCCCTGCCAGTTCCCATATGCTCCTTCCATTTCATATCACTTAGTAACGTTTACTCCCAGATATTTAAACGACGTGACACACAAGGAAACATTAATAATGCTATATCCGAATATTCCTATTCATCAGCATTAACCTATATTTTTTCTGCATTTTGTACAGTTATCCCACATTCATCATACCAACTAGAAATTTTGTCTTAAGTCATCTTGTATCCTCTCACAATCATTCAACTTCGACACTTTTCCGTCACCACAGCATCATCAGAAAACAACCGCAGATTGCTGCCCACCCTGTCCGCCAAATCATTTACTTATATAGTGAACAACAGCAGTCCTGTCACACTTCCCGTGGGCACCTGTTGGAGTTGTACCTCAGCATCGAACACGTGGTCAGATTAATGTGACTGGACAGTGGGTAAACGTATTGTCATATCGCTGCCTTGGTCGTGGATATCTTTGCGAGCGGCTACATTTGCAGAGTCAAGCACGGGACACGGAGCTGCTCTGTTGTGTTGTGTGTAGTTCAGCATGGGAAAGGCATTATTATGGAAGTAACAGTGTGGCTGCAAGTACTACTGTTGTGAAGTAATGAGACATGGAAGTGGATTCAGTGGAAGTGCGTGAAGAAGTAATAATAAAAATGAGCAGTGCCGCCGATAACGTATTTTGAGTATCCGCCAGTTCGCGTTGTGTTCGACCTCCCAGAAAGAACTAATGTGAATCAGTAAAAAGTTTACAACAAAGGAGAGCAATCAAGTGCCAATGTCTTGTAGCAAGCGTGAAAATATGTGTTCGGTCATCGCGGTTCCGCATCATCAACGGGTACGTGCACGCTGTTACAAGTGAGAACTGTGAACTGTAAATGAACTTTTATGAACAGTGTTATATTATTACAAGTGTCAAGAAGGACTGGTACCAGATATCTGTGTGTACGTGACGATCAAAAGAAATTTCGTTCGACCATTCTGCTTCCTCATCGTCAACAATCCCCCGGCGCGCGTCGGTTACACGTACGCTCGTGCAACTGACAATTGTGGACAGATAATCATCATCATTGCCCGTGTATCTATCACCGAAGGTTCGGCCATAGTGGGACTGTGAAATACGTCTGACGGCCTGAAGTACAATAGTGACAGACACTAACATCGTCAAGAATACGGAAAAAAGGGAATCGTAATTGTGACATCTCATGAAATCAGCAAGAATGTTAATTGGCATCAGCACTTACGACTTAGTGTGTAAACAGTGCAACCTGCCATTTTCTTATCATCTGAGAATATAAATTTTCATACCAGACGTAGGACAGTATTGTGTTTAGTGTTGAGTGACTCCGCTACACCCGCTTGCATATTTATATATCCTACATAAATTCAGGCAAGCCAACTGCAGTGTGGAGTTGAAATAATACGACAATAGCGGGAGTACCAGGTACGTGGCGCGGACGGCGCGCATGCTCAAAGGGAGATCAGTTTACTGGTAGCCCCGCCAGTTGTACCCGCGGGAGTGTTATTATTACATATTCCCATCACCGATTTGACTACTTATGGACACAGCTCTTTAATTGGGAAAGTTGGAAGGGTGTATGGGGAATGAATCATATCTCCCCACTCAACAGCAGATGTGATGTCGGCGAGATGTGACGATCACCCCTCACTGTGCGTGTAGGGTTGCAAGTTGACAGCCGGCATTCCTCATCTTCCGTGTTCTGTGGCTTTGACGTGACACCCTGGGCCGCTTGAGGCGTTTCTTCTTCCACGCTGGCTGGCCTAATCCTTCAGCTACAACGCAGCCCTCATAGCCATCACGGTGTCATTGTGCTTGCACTCTCAACGAGTTTTATCGACAGTGATTGTCTCACACAAGCAGTGTCAGCATAGTTTTGGACGCCGAGGTCAAAGAGGGAAGTGCTGTCTGCTCGTTAAAGATTCGAGAATTGGACTGCAAAGAAATTCCATTCAGTACGGGACGGTAGACTAATGTGTCACACAGTGACCGCAGACGTCGGAATGAAGGCAGGGGCCGGCCGGAGTGGCCGATCGCTTCTAGGCGCTACAGTCTGGAGCTGCGCGACCGCTAAGGTCGCAGGTTCGAATCCTGCCTCGGGTATGGATGTGTGTGATCTCGTTAGGTCAGCTAGGTTTAAGTAGTTCTAAGTTCTAGGGGACTGATGACCTCAGAAGTTAAGTCCCATAGTGCTCAGAGCCATTTGAACCATTTTTTGAAGACAGGGATCTCACTCACAGTTCGAAGATAGGGTCTGAACTAGGTTGGCATGCCTCCAAACGCAATCTCGCTGTCTCTCTGCTCCTGTTCAGTATCTCTTTGACTCATCGCTGACTGATTGCTCTGTCTCATCTGACTGTCCAATTGCCAGTTACCATTGTCTCCTCCAGCTTCACATTAAAGCGGTAGCGGACTGGTTTGGGAGTGGAGAGCTACTGGGACCACAAAATAAAGTTTACTAGAACAACCATTTAGTGACAAAATTATTTAAATCTTTTACAATGATGATGTACACAGTTTCAAACAACTCTCAAAATGTATGAGAGTAAAATGATTAAAATAACATCAGTAAACAACATTTAGATCCAGGCAATACTAAATCATATGGACAATTTCAAGGCATCAAGGGAAAATCAGACTACAGCCATATTATGGAACTATGCTGGCAAAAATGCAATTTTCTTACTCCAGAAACTTTCTGAAGAGATATGGAAGAAAGAAATCATTCCAGAGGAATGGAAAATGGCCCTCACAGACCCTCTTCACAAAGAAAAGGTCCTAAATCTGATCCCGACTATAGAGGGATTTCCCTGGTGGATGTGACCTACAAGATATGGTCCAATGCTTTACCAGAAAGATCAGAATCTCAGGAGTGTCAAGCAGGGTTTAGGAAAGAAGATCCTGACCTGAACAGATCTTAAACCTCAGAAACATTTTAGCACATCAGAAGCAGAGGGCGAAACCGTACAAAGTGACTTTTGTAGACTTCCTATAAGCTTACAATTCCATAGACAGAGAGTCGTTGTTCAATATTTTGGAGACATTGGACGGGAAAACTCCAAACATCATCAGGGATACGCTCACGAATATATCCTCTAAAGTGAGATTCACGGGTGAAATATCGGAAGCTTTTGAGAGCAGAGCAGGGCTCCGACAAGGAGATGGTCTCTCACCCCTGTTGTAACTGTGCACTCGAAAAAGTTGTGAGGGAATGCAATGCAAGAACGAGAGGGGGAATAAGACCTGGAACAAAAAAACAAAGGAATCACGATGAAGTGCTTGGCATTTGCTGACGACATGGCGCTGCTCGCGGAAACGTGGGAGAAAGCTGAAGAACAAGTCGCCGAGTTACAAGAGCAGGCAGGGAAGATAGGGCTTGGGATTTCTTAGGAAAAAACGAAATTTATGACGAATATATTAGATGCTCCTAAGAGAATTAAAGTAGGAGCTCAAAAAATAGAGGTGGTTAGGAGTTTCAAGTACTTAGGGGAATAGATTGGATGGAAAAACCTTGAAGGCTCAAATGGTTCAAATGGCTCTGAGCACTATGGGACTTAACTACTGAGGTCATCAGTCCCCTAGAACTTAGAACTACTTAAACCTAACTAACCTAAGGACATCACACACATCCATGACCGAGGCAGGATTCGAACCTGCGACCGTAGCGGTCACGCGGTTCCAAACTGACGCGCTTAGAACCGCACGGCCACACCGGCCGGCACCTTGAAGGGAAAGCAATGGAAGCTAGAAGGATCAAAATACAACTAGCTTTCCAGAAAACCAAAAACACATACAATAAGAAAGCCCTGTCTTGGAATACTAAAATGAGGCATTATAACATAGTTACTTAAGCCGGAAGCACTCTATGCAGCAGAGATGCTAGGCATGGGGAGGAAAGGGAAAAAGGAGAAATTAGAAATCAGGGAGAGGAAAATTTTGAGGAAGATCATAGGTCCCAAATTCAAAAATAACAAACAAGTTTTCTATCGAAACGAAGCCCTCTACGCAACCGTGACGAGAAGGAGGATTGATCTCAATGGACACATACTCCGAATGAATCCTGAAAGACTAGCTAAAGAATTCTTTGACTTCTTTTCCAAAAAAAAAAGACTTAACTAAATTGGATTAAGGAAGTGGAAAAGAATTTGAGAGAACTTCAGATTACCGAAGTCATGTTGAAGAATGGTACAGCCAACACCGTGACCAAAGACAAATCTAAGAGGCTCCAAGTTAAGATCAACACCAGGAAAGCCATTCAGACATCAGAGGAGGAAAGAAGAAGAGATAAGATAGAATGAAGAACTATTGGGAGAAAAAGAGAGCACAAGCATCTAAGAAGTGATTGATCTGACGGGCCCCAAAGATGGATGATTCGAAGTGAAAAAAGAGCAATTACACAAACGTCTTATTGCCCAGTGTTAAATGTCTTCCACAGAGAAGCCCAAAATAAAACGTTCAGTAACTGCACTGAACGTGCCTAACAAAGAGTTAAAGATCAAGGGCATTCAAATAGTTATTCTGAGCAACAGCACACCCCACTTAAGGCCCACTAACAAGTGTCTTCCACGAAAAGTATTAAGCAGTTATAGTACAAATGGTTGATAAGGACTTACAAATCAAGGTCAACGAAATAATTATTTTTTAGCAAAAACGCCTTAAGGCCCAATAATAAAGGACTACCGCAGCAATGTCATAAATACACTCCTGGAAATGGAAAAAAGAACACATTGACACCGGTGTGTCAGACCCACCATACTTGCTCCGGACACTGCGAGAGGGCTGTACAAGCAATGATCACACGCACGGCACAGCGGACACACCAGGAACCGCAGTGTTGGCCGTCGAATGGCGCTAGCTGCGCAGCATTTGTGCACCGCCGCCGTCAGTGTCAGCCAGTTTGCCGTGGCATACGGAGCTCCATCGCAGTCTTTAACACTGGTGGCATGCCGCGACAGCGTGGACGTGAACCGTATGTGCAGTTGACGGACTTTGAGCGAGGGCGTATAGTGGGCATGCGGGAGGCCGGGTGGACATACCGCCGAATTGCTCAACACGTGGGGCGTGAGACCTCCACAGTACATCGATGTTGTCGCCAGTGGTCGGCGGAAGGTGCACGTGCCCATCGACCTGGGACCGGACCGCAGCGACGCACGGATGCACGCCAAGACCGTAGGATCCTACTCAGTGCCGTAGGGGACCGCACCGCCACTTCCCAGCAAATTAGGGACACTGTTGCTCCAGGGGTATCGGCGAGGACCATTCGCAACCGTCTCCATGAAGCTGGGCTACGGTCCCGCACACCGTTAGGCCGTCGTCCGCTCACGCCCCAACATCGTGCAGCCCGCCTCCAGTGGTGTCGCGACAGGCGTGAATGGAGGGACGAATGGAGACGTGTCGTCTTCAGCGATGAGAGTCGCTTCTGCCTTGGTGCCAATGATGGTCGTATGTGTGTTTGGCGCCGTGCAGGTGAGCGCCACAATCAGGACTGCATACGACCGAGGCACACAGGGCCAACACCCGGCATCATGGTGTGGGGAGCGATCTCCTACACTGGCCGTACACCACTGGTGATCGTCGAGGGGACACTGAATAGTGCACGGTACATCCAAACCGTCATCGAACCCATCGTTCTACCATTCCTAGACCGGCAAGGGAACTTGCTGTTCCAACAGGACAATGCACGTCCGCATGTATCCCGTGCCACCCAACGTGCTCTAGAAGGTGTAAGTCAACTACCCTGGCCAGCAAGATCTCCGGATCTGTCCCCCATTGAGCATGTTTGGGACTGGATGAAGCGTCGTCTCACGCGGTCTGCACGTCCAGCACGAACGCTGGTCCAACTGAGGCGCCAGGTGGAAATGGCATGGCAAGCCGTTCCACAGGACTACATCCAGCATCTCTACGATCGTCTCGATGGGAGAATAGCAGCCCGCATTGCTGCGAAAGGTGGATATACACTGTACTAGTGCCGACATTGTGCATGCTCTGTTGCCTGTGTCTATGTGCCTGTGGTTCTGTCAGTGTGATCATGTGATGTATCTGACCCCAGGAATGTGTCAATAAAGTTTCCCCTTCCTGGGACAATGAATTCACGGTGTTATTATTTCAATTTCCAGGAGTGTAATTCATAAATGTGCTAAGCAGTTGCAGTGAGAGTATAAACAGACAATTATAAGTCAATTCGTAACCTCTTCGTTTCTAATCGGCTTACTGGACTGCGATATAAGTGACCGTGAACGCGAATATCTAATGAAATTTTACAGAGAGTAAGGCTATCGTTACAGAAGGAAAATAATAACCGATTAGTAGCAGGAAAGTGTGCAATAACCCCTTCTGAAGCAAGAATACGTTCTAAACCTAATTTAAATACTGATAATAATTTTGAATTGGTTGGAATTTAGTGCAATCGCTCAGGAAACTTAAAGGGTGGAAAAGGATACCACATAATATTTAATAAAAATAATACAGATTAGCAAAAAAATGGATAATCAAATGGTCGCCAGCCCACTAGAGCAATGAATGGCCCAACATCCTATGAAAGATAATGGCAAAGAATATCAAGCAAATAATCACTGACGTGGCAACAAAAGGCTGTCACGCTTTTTCACAACACAACAGTTCATGAGAAAATAAATGAATCAGAAAGCACTGAGTTTACAATTACTTACTCTGTAATACTGAATTTTGAAAGCAAATTTAAATGAAGTTGCTGGTTTAACAAATGACGGACATTAATTGAAACTTGTTACGTGAAAAATGATTTTCACTAACCTCAGCGTAACGTAATGCAAAATTTGGAGAAAGGCAAGCAATTTACTTTTAATTCTTGAAATACTGAATTGAACTTACGTTAAACAAATGAGCAACCGATTTACTTTTTACTTATGAACACCAAAATACGTACCAAGTCAGCAGCAGTCGCTCGCAAAGCTAAATACAGAGTAAATGAAATTACGCACTCCTCATTTGTGCTGTATCCTTGGTTATTAGTTTCGCCAGAGAAATTTTACGTTATTTTAAGTGAAGGAAGATAATGATCAAAATTACAAATTAGTTAAGTCTCTGGTATGAAATGCAAGAATGATCAGTTACTGAGGTAGCAAAATTTAGACTGAAACTGGTCATTAACAGACAAGCAAAACTGGTAGTAAATAGTCAATCAGTTTTCATATTTTTATAACACTCGGAGATTGCATGGAAGGGAAAGGGTACCTGCTTCGTAATAATGTCTGAGGACAACGACAACACAGGTGCCCTACAAGTTTTAACTCTGGACCTTCTTTTGACATTGCCCCACCAGTTTTAAGTATTGCAGGTTTTTTTCGAGATAATTAGTCATTAAAGTTTGTCAAAGAAATGCCACTGGGCAATGCCTGTACAATATTAGTTACACTCTGCCAATTAACAGTCTTGCGATGTTGTAGCTGTGAGGACGACTAAGAATGTAACCAACGACAATTCTGAGCGGCTGCTGCTGCTGCTGATGCTGGTTGAGAATCACGAGTCGTCTCCAGAGCCAAGGATAATCATGGAACAGGCCACACTTACAATTGCAGCTTACTCCGCCTGTCCACTCCGGCCGTCCTCTCAATACTCGCTGGTTAATAAAGTACATGCGCCTACACTGGTGCAATCGTAACCGCACACCGCGCCTGCAGGAGAGCCCAACAAACTCCACCGCACTCTTTGAAGACTCAAGCTGCCGCGTCTCCTCTCTGCTCGCAGCGCGACAGAGATTCTACGTACTCAGAGATAAACAACGGCACAGCTACTGCCATTTCGTCTTTGCTATAGATACATTTAAACAAAGTTCTCTTGGCAATTACTCAGCAATTAATGGTATTTACATTATAACTACAGTTAATTGTATATATTCACAAATAAATACACTATTACAATAATTACGTATTAAATATAGTGTAAGTAGGCTGTTTAGGTTTTTTTATTGGTAACGCCACCTCTGTATGAAAATCACTGGCTGTGCTCTGTGCAGTCTGTGGCTGCTTTGCATTGTTGTAATACTCGCCATTGTAGTGTTGGGCAGCTGGGCTGTTAACAGCGCGTAGCGTTGCGCAGTTGGAGGTGAGCCGCCAGCAGTGGCGGATGTGGGGAGAGAGATGGCGGAGTTTTGAAATTTGTCATGAACTGCTATATATATATATATATATATATATATATATATATATATATATATATATATATATATATATATATATGACACTAAGGTAAATACATAGTTTGTTCTCTATTAATATCTTTCATTTGCTAACTATCCCTGTCAGTAGTTAGTGCCTTCCATAGTTTGAATCTTTTATTTAGCTGGAAGTAGTGGCGCTTGCTGTATTGCAGTAGTTCGAGTAGCCAAGATTTTTGTGAGGTAAGCGATTTGTGAAACGCATAGGTTAATGTCAGTCAGGGCCATTTTTTTTGTAGGGATTTTTGAAAGTCAGATTGCGTTGCGCTAAAAAAATATTGTGTATCAGTTTAAGCACAGTCACGTGTATAATTTTTCAAAGGGGACATTTCATATGTTGACCCTTAGCCGAGGATACCTTACTGGAATCTTCTGATTTTTTTCTTGTACTTTCTGTAATTAGTGTAACTATTGTTTATTGCTAGCGCGTAATTGTAGAGAGAATCTCCTTTATAGTTGCAGCCTTTCATTGTTGTACAGTAAAACAGTTGTGGCATGCATGTAGATTTGCACCAAGTATTTCGCAGCTGCGCATGCAATTAACTACATATTATTTTCAGTGCTATGTTAATGTGTTCTCTTATTTTTGCTCTTCAAATTGTGCTTTTCTGTGTTATCGTGTGAAATATTGTGACAATAATGGCGTGTGAAAAACGTAATACTAGGCTCCAAAGTAAACTGAGAAATGACAGTGAAAACGAAAGCAGTGTGTTAGCGCCACCGTGTAATGAATTAACTAATGTTCAACATAGTAATTTGGTAATTGTGCATAGGGAAATGGAGCAGGCGGCAAACAATGGCGAGTATTACAACAATGCAAAGCAGCCACAGACTGCACACAGCACAACTAGTGATTTTCATACAGAGGTGGCGATATGAAACGTCCCCGTTTTGAAAAATTATACATGACTGTCCTTTAACTGACACAATATTTTTTAGCGTAACGCAATCTGACTTTCAGAAATCCCTACAAAAGAATGGCCTTGACTAACATTAACCCATGCATTTCACAAATCGCTTACCTCACAAAAATCTTGGTTACTCGAACTACTGCAATACAGCAAGCGCCACTACTGCCAGCTAAATAAAAGATTCAAACTACGGAAGGCACTAACTACTGATAGGCATAGTTAGCAAATGAAAGATTTTAATAGAGAACAAACACTGTATTTACCTTAATAGTCATAATATATATAGCAGTTCATGACAAATTACAAAACTCCGCCATCTCTCTCCCCACATCCACCACTGCTGGCGGCTCACCTCCAACAGCGCAACGCTACGCGCTGTTCACATCCAGCTGCCGCTGCCCAACACTACAATGGCAGACAACAATGCAAACTAGCCACAGACTTCACACAGCACAGCCAGTGATTTTTATACAGAGGTGGCGTTACCAATAAAAAAACCTAAACAGCCTACGTACATAGCCCCCATGCTCCCCACAAAAAATTTTACAAATTGTTTTGGGCAGTGGCCAATAATGATTTGATAAAATTTTTCATAATTACAATAACAAAGATATCAAATGCACACACTTATTGATACAATGTTGGTCAAAAGCTAAACTTTCTCACAGTCCATAAAGACAGTCCTAATCGTTCATCACAGTAAAATAGCAGTGTTTTTCTCAAAGTCTGAGCAGTAAAAGAAAATGCACATGGTAGTAGTGGATTTCCATGCAGTCTTGAAGAAGTAGTGTTGTCCTTCCAACGGAAAGACAGTGCTGATTCTCGACATGCAAACAAGTAATGGGTCACAACAGAGCAAACCCACAGCAGAGTCATTCGAAGTTTTGAAGAATATTGGTAGGGAGGTCATCACAGAGCAGACGCACTGTAGTCCTAGTAGAGAGTCACAACAGATGGCTGCTGGCCATCTCTACAAGGACTACAGTGGGTCTGCATCTTTGATGACCAACCAGTACCATTGTTTCTACAAGGACTGCAGTGGGTCTACACCTCTGGTGGCCCACCAATACCATACTCTCTACTGGGACTACAGTGGGTCTACTCTGTGATGACCTACCTACCAATATTCTTCAAAACGTCGAATGACTCTGCTGTGGGTTTGCTCTGTTGTGGCCCATTATCTGTCAGCATGTCAAGAGTCAGCACTGTCTTTCTGTTGGAAGGACAACACTACTTCTTCAAGACTGCATGGAAATCCACTCCTTCCATGTGCATTTTCTTTTACTGCTCAGACTTTGAGAAAAGCACTGCAATGTTACTCTGATGAATGATCAGGACTGTCTTTATGGACTGTGAGAAAATTTTAGCTTTTGACCAACATTGTATCAATAAGTGTGTGCCTTTGATTTCTTTGTTAATGTAATTACGAAAAATTTTATCAAATCATTATTGGCCACTGCCCAAAACAACTTGTAAAATTTTTTGTGGGGAGCATGGGGGCTATGTAAGTAGGCTGTTTAGGTTTTTTTATTGGTAACGCCACCTCTGTATGAAAATCACTGGCTGTGCTCTGTGCAGTCTGTGGCTGCTTTGCATTGTTGTAATACTCGCCATTATAGTGTTGGACAGCTGGGCTGTTAACAGCGCGCAGCGTTGCGCAGTTGGAGGTGAGCCGCCAGCAGTGGTGGATGTGGGGAGAGAGATGGCGGAGTTTTGAAATTTGTCATGAACTGCTATATATATATATATACATGATGATACTAAGGTAAATACATTGTTTGTTCTCTATTAATATCTTTCATTTGCTAACTATCCCTATCAGTAGTTAGTGCCTTCCATAGTTTGAATCTTTTATTTAGCTGGCAGTAGTGGCGCTTGCTGTATTGCAGTAGTTCGAGTAACCAAGATTTTCGTGAGGTAAGCGATTTGTGAAATGCATAGGTTAATGTTAGTCAGGGCCATTTTTTTGTAGGGATTTTTGAAAGTCAGATTGCGTTGCGCTAAAAAAATATTGTGTATCAGTTTACGGACAGTCATGTATAATTCTTCAAAGGGGACGTTTCAATAGTTTCGGGTAACAAAGCTTACAGCTTCAGAAATTGCAGTATATTACAAGTTATCAACAGTTACTAAACGGGAAAAAATTTGGATAGTCAGAAGGTATTTGATCAGCATTTTCGGTGTCGCGAGTTGATGAAACCAATAATTTCGCTTAGCGATTACACAAACGGCTTAATGCCCAATGACAAACATCGAACAAAATTTTAAAATGTTAATATTTCACATAAATGAACTTTAACACCATTTTAAAAAGAAAATTTGTACGTGGTAATTGAACTAAAGGCCGACAGCCATGCGAGAAGCTTCAAAATTGGTGAAAGTGCTTTGGGATTTGACTGGCATTAGGTTAATACACAAGAATTCCATGAGTAATTGCACTGTGACCTTTACAGCACAATGGCCAAGCAACACAGTAGGCTGAAATTACACTAAGGAGCGCTTAGATTTACTTAAAAAGAAGGGAGGGGGGGGGGCTGAATTTACAACCACAAAAATCTACATAATTGTTACCCCAGGGGTAACATATAAGCAAACAACGGCAATAGCCGATCAAGTACCCGGACAGCATGGACAAAGCCTGACTGGCTGCATGATAAACAAATAACAAAATAATTGTCACACAGGCGGTGGTTCGAAAAATACCAAATGTCTAGTACCACGAACTTGATGTAATCAGCTGGCCAAAAGCCTCTACAAAATGGATACCCTGTACGTAGACGCCTTACAAAATCTGTTCGACGAATGCCATCGGATCGAAGAAGGCATAAAGTGAGGTCCTTGATAAATAACGCATTAATTAATGGCTAATTCATCCTGCAACACACACATACACTGATCAGCAGGAACATTACGACCACCGACCAGGCGATAGGAGCGCCACCTGGCCAGGAATGACAGACAAGCGCACGATGCATGTGGTATCAGTTAGCACGCTGTTCGTGTGCAGAAGAGGGAAAGCGCGTTATCTGTCTGACTCTGGCCGAAATTCTGATGGCCCAGAGGCTCGGCACGAGCATTCCAGCCTGTAAGGCTTGTCGGGTGTTCGAGGAATGCTATGGTGAGTGTCTTCAACTCGTGGCGAAACCGAGGGGAAACAACGTCCTGACGTCGTGGGAATGGCCGGCCACCCTTCATACAAACGCTGGACGTCGTAGGCTGGGTAGACGGGTAAAACAGAACAGGTAGTGAACTGTGGCTGAACTAGCATCAGACTCTGCTGGGCAGAGCACAAGTGTGTCTTAACACTCAATGCGCCGAACACTCCTACCGATGAGTCTTCACAGCCGACGACCAATGCATGAACCAATGTTAACTCCACGACAGCGGCAACTACGACTGAGGTGGGTACGTAACCATTGGGACTGGACGTTGGGGCACTGGCAGAACACTGCACGGTCTGGTCAATCCCGATACCTTCTTCATAATGCCGATGGGAGTGCGCGAATCCGTCGTGTTTGAGGGGAACAGCTCCTTGACACCTGTACTGCGGGATGGGGACAAGCTGGTGGCCGCTCCATTATGCTTTGGGAAACATTCACGTGGACATCCATGGGTAAGGCGGAGCTCGTGCAAGGCAACACGACTGGTTGCAGACCACGTATACTCCTTCACAACAGCAGGGGCACTTTCAACAACATGACTCCCCAGGTCACAAGGCCAGGAGTGTGATGGAGTGGTTCGAAGAACACAGTGGCGAGTTCCAGTCGACGTGCTGGCCCCCTCAACTAGCCAGATCTGACCCAATTGAACACATCTTGTTTGTGTTTGAACGTGAGGTCAGCGTTTATCGCCCTCCTCTCTGGATTTTACGGGAATTAGATGACTTGTGTGTGCAAATGTGAGGCCAACTCCCTCGAGGCACCTTCGAAGGCTTCATTGCTTCCATGCCACGACACGTCAACACTCTTACCCGTGCCAAAGGATGACATACCACCTACTAGGTATGCAGTCATAATATTCCTGTTGATCAGGTCGTATAGGCAGAATTAACCACTACTCTCGTTAAATTTGAAAGCAATGCGTAAAATAAGTTCGACAAGCACAGTAAACATTAAACAGTATACTATCAAAATAAACCTACTGAGCAAGCACTAAGCCCAAACAGTATTCTAATGAAATGCTAAAACCACCGAAATTCTTGTGAACATCGAATAAACACTATTTCCATAAAACGGCAAACACTAGATAATGGTTAAGGCAGGTAGATTATAGTTAATATTAACAGTAAGTACTTTTAACACTGCTTTAACATGGTATAAAATACCTCAAAGATGACACAAAAGAGCAGGGCAGGTAATCTAGAAAATTATGTAACAAAAGCACCTCTTGCGCACAATGCAAGACAGCCACGCTGCTCAGTGACGTGGCGAACAGACCAAAAATGTAGTGCACTTTCGCCACAAATCGCGAATACATGCCTAGAACCAAAACTCAAATGAGCACCTTTAGCTCACAACTCCAAACCGGAATACCGACACAAGTATCATGGATCCAGGCTGTAGTTGTCCACACAAAAATTAAGAACAAAATTCATGCCTGTTGCCAAAAGAGCTGACCATAACTCCACAATATGGGCAGGCAACGGCTCCCCGAGCAGGCTCACAGCCTTCGATCGTCAGGTAGCAGAAAACTCCCAGATGGTGTGATAGCGCTGATAACACTACAGGCCATGCCGCCATCTTCCATCTGCGTTCGGCCAAACAGAGTGCTCGGTAAAAGCGGAACTATAACTGCCAACTGCTCCCAACAAGTGACTTCTACATCTCTACCTGAGCTTGCCCTACATCCCGCTTTGGCTTATTTTGATAGTTTTTGTTGTTGTATTCGTCAGTCCAGAGATTGGCTTGATGCAGCTCTCCATGCTACTCTATCCTGTGCAAGCCTCTTCAAATCCGAATAACTACTGCAACCTACATCCCTCTGAATCTGTTTACTGTATTCATCTCTTGGTCTCCCTCTACGATTTTTACCCTCCACACTTCCTTCTGATACTAAATTGGTGATCTCTTGATGCGTCGGAACGTGCCCTACCTACCTATCCCTTCTGCTAGTCAAATTTTGTCACAAATCCCTCTTCTCCCCAATTGAACCTCCTCATTAGTTACGTGATCTACCCACCTATTCTTCAGCATTCTTCTGTGGCACCATATTTCGAAAGCTACTACTCTCTTCTTTTCTAAACTAGTTATCGCCCATGTTTCACCTCCATACATGGCTACACTCCACACAAACACTTTCAGAAAACACTTCCTGACGCTTAAATCTATGCTCGATGTTAGCAAATTTCTCTTCTTCAGAATCGCTTTCCTTTCCATAACCAGTCTACATTTTATATTCTCTCTACTTCGACCATATCAGTTTTTTTGCTCCCAGAATAGCAAAACTCATCTACTACTTTAAGTGCCTCATTTCCTAAGCTAATTCCACCAGCAAAAATGTTCAAATGTGTGTGAGTTTTGAAAGGACCAAACTGCAGAGGTCGTCGGTCCCTAGACTTACACACTACGTAAAATAATTTAAACTAGCCTATGCTAAGAACAACACAACACACACCTGCCCGAGGGAGAATTCGAACCTCCGGCGAGAGGGTCCATCAGCACCACCTGATTTAATTCGACTACATTCCATTATCCTCGTTTAGCTTTTGTTGATTTTCATCTCGTATCCTGCGTTCAAGACACTGTCCATTCCGTTCAGCTGCTCTTCCACGTCCCTTGCTGTCTCTGACAGAATTACAATGTCGTCGGCAACCCTCAAAGTTTTTATGTCTTCTCCATGGATTTTAATTGCTACTTCAAATTTTTCGTTTCCTTTACTGTTTGCTCAATATACAGATCGAATAACGTCGGGGATATACTTCAATCCTGTCTCACTCCCTTCTCAACCACTACTTCCCTTTCATGTCCCACGACTGCCATCTGCTACCTATACAAATGTTAATAGCCTTTCACTCCCTGTATTTTACTCCTGCCACCTTCAGAATTTGGAAGAGAGTATTCCAGCCGACATTGTCAAAAGCTTTCTCTAAGTCTACAAATGTTAGAAACTTAGGTTTGCCTTTCCTTAACCTATCTTCTAAAATGAGTCGTACGGTTAGTATTGCCTCGCGTGTTCCAACATTTATACTGAATCCAAACTGATCTTCCGTGAGGTCAGCTTCTACCAGTTTTTCATTCGTCTGTATAGAACTCTTGTTAGTATTTTGCAATTGTGACATACTAAACTGATAATTCGATAACTTTCACACCTGTCAGCATCTAATTTCTTTGAGGTTGGAATTATTATACCAGTGAAGCCTTAATTTTGATAGTATACTGTTTAATGCTTACTGTGCTTGTCAAGCTTATTTTACGTATAGGTTTCAAATTTAACTACAATAGTGTTTAATTCTGCCTATGTGTGTACTGTAGAACAGATTAGTCATTATTTAGTGCGTATTTTATCACGGACATCACGATATGCCTTAGTCGATCTGCTGCCTTTTTTCAACAGATTTTGTAATACCTCCACGTAAAAGGTATCCTTTTTGGTAAGACAGCTGGACAGCGGATTACATCAAGTTCGTGTTATATGTCATTTGCTGTTTTTGGAACTAGCCGCCTTTGTGATACTTATTTTGTTATTTGTTTATTTATAATGCTGCCTGCCAGGCGTTACTAGTTGTGTGTAGTTCGTGGTCACTGCCGTTGCTTATCTGTTACACCTGAGGTTAAACGATTGCCTCACCGTTCTTCCAATATTTTAACTGTATGTAATTTGATGTAAGTGCTTTCTCTTAAATTGACGCACCCACTCTTAAGTAAATCGAAACAACACTGCCTAACGGCGATCCTTAGTATCTGTTCAGCGTACGGTTTTGCTTAGCCATGGTGTCGTAAATGTTACTGTGCAGAGTTCTTGTGTATAATTTCAGTCACATATTACGGCACCTTCATCAATTGTAAAGCTCGTTACATCCCAACTTGTTAATTCAGCTACCCCGTAAAAATGTTTTTTTTTTAATACAATTAAAGTTTCTTGTATGTGATATTTTAGTACCTAAAGATTTTGTCGCTTTTTTGGGTCTTGAGCCGATTATGTAATTACTATGTGTAGTTATTGGTTTCAACAGTTGATGTTCTTGGCCTGTAATTGTCTGCTTATACTCTCACTGCAGCAGTTAGTACCTTTAAGGTATATTTGGCCTCCTGTATTAAACCTTTGTTATTGGGCCTTGAGCCGTTTGTGCTCTTGGTAAAAATGATTATTTGGTTAGCCTTGATCTGCAACTGACCACTGCTCCCAGCAAGTAACCTCCATATCGCCGAGCACTATGGTCATATATCCCTATCCGCCACTGCTACGCGCGCTCTCTTCCTGTTAAGAGTCCTCTGGTCTCTCAGCAATCAACCAGAGACGAACACAGGCTAGATACAATCTATACTACACTGAAGAGCCAAAGACCCTGGTATACCTGCCTAATGTCATGTAGGACCCCCGTGAGCATGCAAAAGTGCCGCAACACGACATGGTATGGACTCGACTAACGTCTGAGGTAGTGCACGAGGGAACTTGTAACCTTAACCTCCCCACAAAAAATAATATGAATAGTATTCACATTTAATGTAACCTCCCAACAGAAAAGTTCCGAAACCTCCCAACAGTAAAAATATAATTATTTAATTCACATTCAGTGTAACTACCCAACAGATAAATTCCGTAACCTACCAATAATAAAAATGTGACTAACCTCTCAATAAAAAAATTGTCGCTCACTTATAACCCTTCAATAATGACTGTGAATTTAAACTAGTGAATTTTGGACGTCAGCAGCGCTCTGTCATGGCCCTGAAAGATCATTCTGAATAAATTGAAAATTCTTACCTCAATAAGGTCGCCGGATAACGCGTATATATCTGCTCCTATAAGAAATTTTTCTGGCACAGCCCTGTGCAATGCTGGCCGATAGATTTGTCATGTATAAAAAGAAACAACTTATTTTTTTTTCCAATAATCGGGATGACCATGGATTAGAGAAATTAGTAAACTCTTTAAATTGAGATGAATGATTATCAAAAGCTAATTTTTATAAATAAGATTGTTATTAAGAGATTTTTTAAACATTTACATGGGACTTGATATAACAATACTACATATACGCGAGGCTGCTTTTACCTTATACTATATCGCTCAGGCTCCGCCATCGCTCCCCACGACCGGCCCAGCCAACTACATACACAACACTGATCGCTAGCAACTCCTTACTCCTACTGCTACAGACATTGCTCTTACTGCATACAACAATGCTCTCTGGTCTGAGATTCTCTTATAGCATACATGTCGCAGGCAGCGCGTGAGCAATCCATCGAAATTACATCTGCTCGAGTGCGCTAGCAACAAATTCCTTAATCATGGACCTCTTACATAACCCTCCACTGAGGGGGGGGGGGGGGGGGGGCAAAAATTTGGCAGCGATGGTGAGTCAATTGGACTTGCCATGAGCAACAAATGTTTCTAAGTCTACAGTCACAGAGTATATACATTATTGATAAGTGCAGAACATATTAAGAAATGAAATAGAGTGCACACGCACTGAGTACAGAACATATCAAGAAACGAAAAAATGTATATGCAATGAGTACAGAACATATTAAGAAATGAAACAGTGTATACGCAATGAGTACAAAATATATTTACAAATGACACAAAGTGCACACGCATTGTATAATTCTTTAGCATTTTTTACAAGAAATGAATACATTAAGGAATGAAATAAAGGGTACACGCACTGTAAAAATCTTTAGCATATTTAGGACAACTGATCATATTAACAAATGAAATGAAGTGCACACGCACAGTATAAGTCTTTAGCATTGTTTAACGAGAATTGAAAACATTAACAAATGAAATAAAGTGCACACACACTGTAAAAGTCTTTAGCATTTTACAAGAACTGGATACATTAAGAAAAGAGATAAAGTGCACATGCACTGTAAAAGTCTTTAGCATTTTTACAACAATTAAACATATCAAGGAGTGAAATAAAGTGCACACGCACTGTAGAAGGCTTTAGCATATTTAGGACAACTGATCTTGTTAACAAATGAAATGAAGTGCACACGCACTGTATAAGTCTTTAGCATTTTTTTACAAGAACTGAATAGATTAACAAATGAAATAAAGTGCTCATGCACTGTAAAAGTCTTTAACATTTTACAAGAAATAGGAAAGGAATGGAAAATGTAGCATCATGGTTGTAGCACAGTGGGTTGCAAGCAGCTGCACTGAAAGTCCATATCTTTCTACAGAAGCACAACACCAAGTGAAACAATCTGAAGTTCTCTTCCCTGAAGTATTTATCAGTGTAGCCAAGACACTGAAATGTTGTATTAATATTGTATGTTATTATTTTGCTAGTACATTAGGTACACCAAACAGTAGGACCATAATAACACCTCCATCGTTCAAGGTGGTGGACAGCTTGATATGTCAACACCACATTCTTGTAGAATCCATACTCTTACAGCAACGTAGAATTAGTGCAAAAACCAAATATAGTGCTCCATGATCATGAGGATGGACAGGACAAACAGATATTGCAGTAATTGCTGGTAATTAGGTCAGAAGGTGAAGGACATTAAGTCTTATGCTAGTCATCATAGAATTACACTAGTGTATCAACCGATCTGAACAATTACTGGCATTCATTGGCTATTTACACAGCATTTAAATAGTATGTATGGAGTACTACAGAACATTATTCGTAAGTCATCTCAATATAGTAATTATTGGCACTCATTGGCCAGTTACAAAGCATTTTTTATGCATTATTCAGAAGTCATCATTCAAAATGAGTTAATTATTGGCATAGCATTTATGCATTAGTCATCTAATTATAGTAATCATTGGCATCATAAGTCATCTTATTACAGTAATTATTACAGAACATTATTTGTTAAGTCATCTAATTACAGTAATTAATGGCATAGCATATTCATGACTCATCTCATTACAGTCATTATTGGCATCATGTAATATCATCACAGTTTACAGTAATCATTGGCATTGCATTTATGCGTAAGTCATCTCATTACAGTAATCATTGGCATCATAAGACATCTCATTACAGTAATTATTAGCATTCATTGGCCAGTGACAAGGCATTTATTATGCATTATTCAGAAATCATTCAAAACAGGAGTTATTGCATGTAGCATCAAATTGTAGTGTTTATATTTGATATGATGCAAGTGACATAAGACATATTTAAAATGTAACACATTGTAACTATTACTCAAAGTCTGTAGTCCAATAATACATAGATATAATGGATTCAATACAACAGAGAAATTTGTATTATATTTATGACTAAAAATATATCTTAAACTGGTAGCATTATTTAGTTATATACTGGTAATAGCTGGGACTAGTAATAAATTTTTTGTGCTAGCAATGCATAGCATTGCGATCGAAAGTCAGTTGCTGGGGCATGAAAAATATTTGCTTTTGACTTATTGCTGGAAATAAGGATTAATAACGTCTTTCGTCATGAGTCAACTGTAGCAAGATTATGAAACAAGTAGAGGATATGTGATCACATTCATGAATGATACACAGAACTGGGTAAAAAAGAGCAAGTATTAGAACAGGTATCATAACTAAGTGCTTATAGCATATTAATATCATGAAAAGATTCTCCTGGAAAAAATAGAAAATGGGTTATTGAGCTGAAAGAAGAAATGCATATTATGCTGAAAAGTAGTGAACTTCGAATTAACAGGTAATGAAACGTGTACTTAATATGTATGTACTCTAGCTGTCTTTCCCAAAACATTCAGTCATTATACTATGCGACATAAGACATACTGTCAAAAGAAACTGCAACAAATACTTAAATAACTACATAGCATTTCTTAACTAATAGAAAATATATAAACTCCATCATTATCATCATCTGCAAAGCAAAACTTCATTATTCATATTACCATATTCTTCATATAACTATTCATCATCATTTAACATCATCTGCAAAAATAAACACTTCATTATTCATATTCCTATTACCATTCACTTCATACAACTATTCATAGTATAGAGTTTCTTACTTCTAGCATATTTCATCACTAAAATTAACATGTGTAGTTCTGTCTGACAGCCTGCAATAATCGCCTCGTATTCTGAAAGAAAAATAATTAGTCAAGACTGCTATCATACGATGTGTATAGTATATTCTTGTTAATACTTGTTAATTCTGATCCATTTACTCTTCATGACAAGTTGTTGCATTTTCTTTCGTTCATTCCGAAGGTGAAATTCCCATTTCATTGTAAACCACTGTGGTTTGTTTAATTTATATCTTTTACATTGTATTGATTTCTGAAAACGATGAATATGAATTAATATCTAGCATTTAAATCATATACTCATTAAATAAAAACTTGTTTCTAGTGATACAACTAAGCATACAGCATAGCATGACAGAAAACGTATTATGTCAAACTCATAGACAATTTTCAAGTGCAAAAATGTACACACAATATCTTAATGTAGTAGCAAAAAATCTAGAATAGTCAAGATATTGAGATATCATAAGGCGAAAATGTTAAAGTCAACTGGTGTTCGTTATATCTTAAAGATTTCATAGTGCATACAGACAAAAATTCTACTTTCGGTAGGAAAACAATCATACATACACAAAACATGGAAATGAGCACGGTCTGATGTATAACGACAAGAAAAGCGACCTGCTAACCTTACCTTGCTGGGCACTTGCCAAGAAAAAATACGATCATATCAGTAAGTAGTCACATAGATATAATTGCATAGGTGGTCATATAAATATCAGCAAATGCCATTACAGTGTGATAAATCATAAAATATGTTCATTCAATAAAGGGTTTAATATTGGAAATATGGTGATTGCCCTTGCTTTTTCTGGTTCTCAAAGTTTTGACGTGTACTGCATTGGGGTGAGGAATGCTGCGAATTCTGTATGGACCTTCGTATAGAAGCTCAAATTTACTGCATCTACTCTTTCCTCTGTTGGATAAATAATGTGTGCGTACTAATATCTTCTGTCCAATGTGATAGTCACGGCGTGTACAAACCTGTTTGTGCTGTCTTCTCCGGCGCTCTGCGGCACGTTTGATGTTGTTGAGTGCAATGTCAATTATTTCATGGTGGCGTAGTCTACGAGATGTAGGAAAGGATACTAATTCTTTAATTTTGTTAGGTGGTTCAACATTTTTCAATATAAAAGTCGGAGATAGCAAAGTAGATTCATTTCGTGTGGAGTTAATTACATCCTGGAATGAGAGTATGTATGTGTCCAAATCAATATGTCTTTTATGGCAGTATATTCTACATAGTTTACCAATTTCTTTCGTTAGTCGTTCAGAAGGATTCGAAGAAGCGTGGTACCTGGATATATAGATCGGAGAAATGTTTCTAGCTCGTAACATACGTATCCATATCGCAGAACGAAATTGTGGTCCATTATCGGAAATTACATTCAATACATGCCCTACATGGAATAAAATTTTTTTACAAATGCATTCGAAATAGATTTAGCAGTAGCTTTGCGTAACGGAGTGAAGGTAACAAATTTCGAAGTGAGTTCAACAGCGACAAATATGTAACAAAAACCTCTATTAGATCTGGGAATGGGACCAAAAATGTCTACAGCGGCCATGTGTCTCAATTTAACGGGTACAATGGGATGTAACGGAGGAATATGTGAAGTCGTGTCTGATTTAGCTTTCTGGCAGATGTTACATGACGCTAAAACTCGTCGAGTACGTTTCTCCATGTTCGCAAAATAACAGTTCTGTCTCAGTATAAGAAAACATTTTCTGGCTCTGTAATGTGCGTAACTTAAATGAGTATACCAAATTAATTTGTTAACAAGTTCGTCAGGAATGCATAATAATCAATTATTGCTGTCAGGGTGAGAGCGGCGAAACAGAATGTTATTGCGTACAGTGTAATGGTTTCTGATGGTAACATTATTCCTATCTTGCCAAAGGTGCTTAATTTCTTTCCACACATTATCTTTGCTCTGCTCTTGTGCTATGTCTCGTAATGACGATGAAATGAAATTTTCAAATGCAACTTGTTGAATATACATGACGCTAGAATTTGCTTGGCAGAAGTTGGTTGCGATGTCTTGCTGATTGTTGCTGAGAGAGCGGGATAGTGCGTCTGCTACAATATTTTGTGTACCGGGAATGTGAACAATTCTAAAATTAAATTCCTGTAAATAAAGTTTCCATCTGCTTAACTTGTCATGTGTAAATTTAGCGGAAAGTAAAAACTGGATAGCTCTATGGTCTGTGTAAACGGTAGTATGTCTTCCATAAAGAAAATGCCTAAATCTGGTAAATGCCCATACAACATATAGTGTTTCAAGTTCTGTAACAGAATAATTGCGTTCAGCAGGTGACAGAATGCGACTTGCAAAGGCGATGTTTTTAATTGCTGTATTACCGTCTTCTTCAACTTCCTGAAAAATGTGTACGCCTAAAGCTGTGTTAGAACTGTCGGTGGCAATGGAAAAATTTCTGATAGGATCAGGGTGTGATAAAAGTGGTGCGTTCAACAAAGCTTGTTTTAGATTGACAAATTCAGACTGTGCTTGGCTATCCCACGACCAAATAGTGTTTTTACCCGTCAGTTGGCATAATCTAGGGGTGTCTAAAGCAGAGTAATGAATAAATTTACGGAAAAAGTTAATTAAACCCAGAAAGCTGCGTAGTTGTTTCTTCGTTGTTGGAACAGTAATGTCACGTAAAGCTTGAAGTTTTTCCGGGTCAGGCGCAATGCCTTCTGCCGAAATTATATGTCCAAGAAATTTTATGGAAGCCTTGGCAAAGTGTGATTTGCTAAGATTAACTGTGAGTCCTTGTGCACGAAAAGTTTGCAACAGTTTTTCAAGAATCAGATTGTGTTCAGACCAGTTAGCTTCTGCGATAAGGATGTCGTCTACATACGTTGTGAATCTCTCTTTAAGTTCTGTCGGAAGTGTACTATTCAAACCGCGAATAACTGCTGCTGAAGAAATTGTTAAACCGAACGGTAATTTGCAAAATTGATAACAGTCACCAAAACAGAGAAATGCTGTGTACTTTCTGCAGATCGGATGGAGCTGCATTTGCCAAAATCCCGATTTTAAATCTAATGTGGAATAAACAGCAGTACCATGAAATTTCTGTATAAGTTCTTCTAGCGTCTGTGGGCGATCTGTTTCATTAATAATAATGTCGTTGACATGACGCGAATCAAATACGAGGCGAAGTGATCCATCCTGTTTCTTAACAACATGGAGCGGGTTTATGTACGGACTAACTGCCGGTTCGATAATTACTTGGTCTAACATAGCTTGTAATTCTTTCTTAACTTGCTCTCTGTGAAAATATGGAATGGGATAATGTTTGGCTTTAAACGTGTCGTGCTGTTTAACTTGAAATTCATACATGAAGCCGGACATAGTACCACGGACGTTGTCAAAAACTGGAGCTTGCTGTAAAAGAATATTGCGTAGTTGAGTACGTTCGTCGTCTGTATTTGCACTGCTTTGTTTTACTTTATCAGAAATGATTTGCATAACGTCATAGTCGGCTTCGTCTGGTGTATTATAGTTGCGTACGTACGTATCTGTGAACAATGTGGAATGACAGTCCGTGTTACGCGATGTAGAAATGACCTCTGTTCAATTAATTGCTTGTTCTTCTGCAGATAAAGCGTGCTGAAATTCTAATGCCAGTTGTATATTTTCCTCCTTTAACATTAAATAGGAATTTTGAAAGTCAATAATTGCGTCATGTTGTACCAGAAAATTCGTACCTAAAATAACGTTTGTTGTCAATAAGGGAACAATCCAAAAATTTTAGTGAAAGGTATGACCTGCAATACAAAATGATAAGTGTGTCTGCAATTTTACATCCAGTCCTTTACCAGATACTGCTCCTTTTACTTTAGTTTTGCGTAATGGTAACGTAGGATAGGTATTCTCTTTGTTACATTCGTTGAAAGTTTCCTCATTTATAACTGAAATAGGTGATCCAGAATCGATTACTGCTGAAAATGTGGATGATCCAATCTTTACTTCAATTACAGGGTGGGAAATGGTTTTTTGAATAACTGGCTTTTCATGCAAAAGAGTGTCTCGGATGTCGTCAAAAGTAATAACATTTTCGTGAACAAGAGTCTGTGTGTCAAAAGTATTGCTTACGTTGCTGGAAGATTCAGTCTGTACTGTATCTAGTCAAATTCTTTCTGACGTCCTGTTATATGCGGGAGGATGGTGTGACATCTTGACTATTTGTACTGTTCTGTTATTTCTTCCTGACGTATTAGATTCGGGATGATGCCGACCGTCTGGTTCATTGATAATAATCTGTTGTTGTGGATGATTCTGCTGCTGGTAAGACCGACTGTTACGCTGAAAACTGTGCTCATTACCTTTACGTCTGCCATAATAATCATTGTTATACGGTGCGTTGCGATACGAGTTGAAATGATGTGTCTTCTGTACGTAGTGATTTCCTTGTTGCTGTGCGTTACTATTTCGTGTGGCCGACGCTATACGTGTAGGCGGCGAAACATTAAGGCTTGGTTGACCTTGTAAACCACATTGTTGGTTAGGTATACTAACCGGCTGGTTTTGTTGCTGTTGAGGGGAAAAGTCTCTGTTGTTACCAAATGTGTCTGCGATTGCTGAAAGCTTTGTACATACTGATGATTAAAATTTTGTCTGTTATTGCAATTATGCTGGTAGTTCTTGTCGTTTCGGAAGTGTCTAATGAAAACTGTCACTTTCAGGTAAAATTATTCATATCAGGTTTACTTAATCCTAGACAGATCATTAGTTGAAGAGTTGTTTTGACAGATATAAAGGATAGTAAAAGAGAAGGCAGCAGTACAGAAAACTAAAGATGAAATACCACTACTACGGCTCGGGGCCCTGTGCACGCTACGGCACATATTCATCGAAGTGTAATGAATCCCCTGATGTCACTTACACGCTGCAAATAAATTTTAGTTTCTGCGTTACAGGCAATGCCGGTGAAAATTCAAAAGCAAATTGTTGTATCCAGTCCAAAGTGTGAATCTGTTTTCTGTCATTCTTAAATTTCCTAAAGGATGGAAAATGCTTGTAATCAAAGTTATCGTCTCTACATGACTGAGCAGATTCAGGTTTGTGTAACAATTTGTTTGTCTGTGACTGTTCGGAATCTAAGACACGTACTCTCTCTAAATTACCTAAGTTATACTGGCCGTGTGAGTGTGACAAATGTTCAGAATTTGGCGTATGCTGTAACGTGTTAGAGACTGCAATATTTTTCATCTCTGACACTTTAAAACGTTCGTCAGTTTGGCTGTTCTGATGTTCAAATTTCTTATCGACTTTCGCATCCAGAGTGCGTGAAAGTTCTGCTGACATTAATTTAAACTCGTCGCGTAACTGTGTTGCGTTTTCAGAACATCGTTTAACGACTGCACTACTTTCACCTCTAAGTGATTTTGTTGTGGCTGCATGTGTATTACGTAATTCTTCGCTACTATTCATAGCACAAGCCTTAATTTCCTCACGTAATTGTTTTTTAGTATCATGACATTGCACGGCAACAGCTGCAATCTGTTCATTAATCTGTTTAAGGTTCTCATTAATTTGTTTGATCGACCTGTCGTGTTCTTCATTCGACTGTTTGAAACTTTCATTAAGTTGTTTGAAACTGTTGTCGTGTTTTTCATTAAGTTGTTTGAAATTGTTGTCTTGTTTTTCATTCGACTGTTTGAGATTTTCATTAAGTTGTTTGATTCATGAAGTTGTAGCAATAATGCCATAACTTGATCCATGCCAATATTACCTACTCTATTCTCTGTGCTGTTTGATGGCGTATCTGTAATTTTCACGTTTTGTGTAACCATTCGGTCATTCTCTGATTCTTCTGATGTACACTGTTGGTCACTACACCAGAATCAAATAAATCTGACATATTTTGAGTACATTGTTCACTTTCGTTAGAAACATTTGTATGTTCACTGTGTAAATTTTGCCAATCATGTGTGTCAAATTGGACAGCGTTCATTGTAATGGATCGTGCCGCGTCATCATTTGCCGTTAAATTAAGTGTGGACATAACTGAATGTGTTTTTCATCATCTGGAATAAAATAATTACTAGTGATCGGCATGCACTGATTTTCTGTAATTAGAGGATTATCACTATTACACTGACTGTCGCTAGTATTATCGGTCAAATTATTCGAGTCAGCTTTTTCACTCATTGCACATCGCGATGTACTGTTAGCAGTTTTTTGCGGCATTTTCACAAATCAAAGTTAAGCACAAAATGAAACAAAGACAAAGCAAAAATGGAACAAATACAATTACAACAAAGAGCAATAAATTGCCGATGATCTGTGAAAGAAAGAGTGACAAATTAGTAAATGTGTTGCGCCAGATGCAAACTACATTTAATATTAAGTAAATAAGAGCAGATATATAACTGACTACCTCTCAGAAATTCACAAAAATACGATCCTGGCAGGGTCGCCAAGTGTAACCTCCCCACAAAAAATAGTATGAATAGTATTCACATTTAATGTAACCTCCCAACAGAAAAGTTCCGAAACCTCCCAACAGTAAAAATATAATTATTTAATTCACATACAGTGTAACTACCCAGCAGATAAATTCCGTAACCTACCAATAATAAAAATGTGACTAACCTCTCAATAAAAAAATTGTCGCTCACTTATAACCCTTCAATAATGACTGTGAATTTAAACTAGTGAATTTTGGACGTCAGCAGCGCTCTGTCATGGCCCTGAAAGATCATTCTGAATAAATTGAAAATTCTTACCTCAATAAGGTCGCCGGATAACGCGTATATATCTGCTCCTATAAGAAATTTTTCTGGCACAGCCCTGTGCAATGCTGGCCGATAGATTTGTCATGTATAAAAAGAAACAACTGATTTTTCTTTACAATAATCGGGATGACCATGGATTGGAGAAATTAGTAAGTTCTTTAAATTGAGATGAATGACTATCAAAAGTTAATTTTTATAAATAAGATTGTTATTAAGAGATTTTTTAAACATTTACATGGGACTTGATATAACAATACCACATATGCGCGATGCTGCTTTTACCTTATACTATTTCGCTCAGGCTCCGCCATCGCTCCTCACGACCGGCCCAGCCAACTTCATACACACCACTGATCGTTAGCAACTCCTTACTCCTACTGCTACAGACATTGCTCTTACTGCATACAACAATGCTCTCTGGTCTGAGATTCTCCTATAGCTTACATGTCGCAGGCAGCGCGTGAGCAATCCATCGAAATTACATCTGCTCGAGTGCGCTAGCAACAAATTCCTTAATCATGGACCTCTTACAAACTGACACCATGAATCCTACAGTGCTGTCCATAAATCCATAAGAGCACAAGGGGATGGAGATCTCTTCTGAACAGCGTCCCAGATATGTTCAATAACGTTCATGTATGAGGAGTTTGGTGGTCACAGGAAGAGTTTAAACTCAGAAGAGTGTTCCTGGAGCCACTCTGTAGCAATTCTCGACGTGTGAGGTGTCGTATTGTCCTTCTGGAATTGTCGAAGTCCATCGGAATGCACAATGGACATGCATGGATTCAGGTGATCAGACTGGATCTTACGTATGTGTCACCTGTCAGAGTCGTATCCACACGTATTAGGAATCCAACTGCACTCGACAAACATCATTACAGAGTCGCCACCAGATTCCATGGTCCCCTGCTGATTTGCAGGGTCCAGGGATTCACAACGTTGTCTCCATGCCCGTTCACGTTCATCCGCTCGATGCAATTTAAAACGAGACTCGTCCGACCAAGCAGCATCTATCTAGTCAACAGTCCAATGTCGATGTTGACGGGCCCAGGGGATGCGTAAAGCTTTGTGTCGTGCAATCATCAAAGGTACTCGAGTTGCCCTTCGGCTCAGAAAGCCCATGTCGATGATGTTTCGTTGCATGGTTTGCACTCTGACACTTGTAGATGGCCCAGCACTGAAATCCGCAGAATTTGCGGAAAGACTGAATCACTGTTACGTTGAACGATTCTCTTCAGTCGTCGTTGGTCCCGTTCTTGGAGGATCTTTCTCCGGCCGCAGAGATGTCGGAGATATGATTCCTGATATTCACGGTACAGTCTTGAATGGTCGTACGGGAAAATCCCCACTTCATCGCTATCTCGCAGATGCTGTTTCCCATCGCTCGTGCACCGACTATAACAACACATTCAAACTCACTTAAATCTTGATAACCTGCCATTGTAGCAGCAGTAACCGATCTAATAACTGCGCCAGACACTTGTTGCCTCATATAAGCGTTCCCGAGCGCAGCGCCGTATTCTGCCTGTTTCTATATATCTGTATTTGAATACGCATGCCTATACCGGTTTCTTTGGCCCTTCATTGTAGAATCCCTAAGACACCACTCCTGCACAGCACACACAGTTTTGTTTTTGGGACCAGTTCTGTTCTTCAGGGCACTGAATCACGTCATATCACCTTTGACATTGGTGAGCTAGATTTTCAGTCCCATCCAATGACGCACTGAAGCTGTGCAACCAACCCACCCAGTCTTCTTCCATGATCTGAAAATTTCTGATCTTGTAGTATCTGGCGTGTCACCTGGGAACTCCTGATTCACTCTCAAGTCTTTCTCAGCGTGACACTTCCTGGCAGTGGCTGCTGGGCTCCGAGTGAGGAGTACATCACTAAGATTTGTTTCAAGTCTTAGTCAATATTACCAAGCCATCAAGAAACAGCGACACAACAACAAACCGAATTGTTTGTAATTGGAGTTCCTTACTTTGCTCAAGTGTCCCAAGGCGTTTTTGCCCTCTCTTACTGTCTGTTAGGATTTTAGTGAGACAGCCCTTACCGAAAAAAGCAAACATTTCGGTTAAACCATACCTGCCTGGCTTATGGGAAAATCTCACATGCAGGTTGTGGACTAACCACTTCTCTTGTTCCGAGCACCTGGCGGCGAAGTATTGCAATACAGATTACACCAAGATTAGCTGCAGATTTACCAAATTACCCAAAACTTTAGGGACTTATTCCCGTTACGGTCACAGGTTCGAATCCTGCTTCGGGCATGGATGTGTGTGATGTCCTTAGGTTAGTTCGGTTTGAGTAGTTCTAAGTTCTAGGGGACTGATGACCTCAGAAGTTAAGTCTTATAGTGCTCAGAGCCATTTGAACCATTTGAACCACAACACAGTTTCAAACAAGAACAGAGAATTAGATATCCTTGTAGTGATCACAGTATTTTTATTTCTACACAAGCTATACAACTTCCGAAACGCTGTAGAAAATGTAATATAGTATATTGTGACCTCAGCTGTTTGTGTTCTGTGCTGCTTCCATTAATCAGGGAGCGTGCTAGGGTGACTGATAATGTAGCCTCTTAAACTTTGACATCTCCTACCGTTTGTGGTTAGTGATCTGATGGAAACATTCTAGAAACCGGTGTCCCTAGAACCAAGATTACTACATCCACACCAAACTGTCGAAGTGGAGACTGGGAGCGAAAATTTGTCAAAACATGGATTCAAATTGAACTAAACTACAGTACTAAGTAAAAGCGACTATTAATCAGATAAATCGTATCTTTTGTTAAAGACGATTCTCTGTTCCTACCACTCAGGCTAACAATTCTGTCACTAAATACCCTGACACAAATAAACCGACCTTCGACACTCAGTTGGAATATTCCGAATTTTTAAGCTGTTAAACACCACTAGTCTTTTAAGGTAAGCTATACGATATGCTCAGCCTACCTTCTTCCATATAGTGCACGTCAGCTTAAAACTAAATAGTCTTTTTATTTGAGCGCCAAACAATACTGAATAAACAACAAAAGGTGATGCACGAAACAGTAATAGATGCAGGAGGCCAGCACAACTACTTAAATGGTGATATGTAAAGAGAACTTCATAGAACATAGTAATAGCGGTGTAAAGAGAAACAGATTGAAGTCTGTCGCAATTTTCATAATCCGGTTTACCCAAATTTCTTCAAGCAGACTGAAGTATACCCTTTTGAGCCACTGGAGGTGAAATGTATCTTTGTTTACTCAAAAGAAGGTATTCCCTGTACGATGCGCAGCACTTACTCCAGTTTTGAAAGTTTCCTGACACATTCTTCATTTTTCCCATGCACCGAAGATTTCTGGAAATATGTATTGTCCTTCTGAATGTCAAATATTTGTCTATTGAATACCTTTACAAAACATGGTTCAAATGGCTCTGTGCACTATGGGACTCAACTGCTGTGGTCATCAGTCCCCTAGAACTTAGAACTACTTAAACCTAACTAAGCTAAGGACATAACACACATCCATGCCCGAGGCAGGATTCTAACCTGCGACCGTAGCGGTCGCGCGGTTTCAGACTGCAGCGCCTAGAACCGCTTGGCCAGTCCGGCCGGCAATACCCTTACAACCATATTAAAACTTGCGGTGTATTTTTAATTATTATTTGCGTAAGAGCATACAAGGATAAAATGAGATGTCACATTGAACGCTCAGGTAGCAAGTGAAAAGGAAATTCACCAAAGTGACTAGCAGCGAATGCGTGTCAACTACGCGTCTTGTAACGGCATTTATGATCAAGTGCGTATTCGTATGTGAAGTTTCTTATTATTGCAGGATAATTCACTGCACATATGTTCAGGGACTTGGAATAGTAAGTACTTGACTTCTGGGTCTTACGAAAATTTGGAACAGATTCAACTACTGAATGTCAACAGGGTGCACTGTCAATAAAATTCTTCAGCATAAGTGACAGCATTGTCAGTGTGTGAAATTCTCCGATGCTTTGATCACTGTTGCAAATTGCCTTCCTCAGAGTGTTTTTCTGACATCCTACGAAGGCCATTTGCAACAGTGGCCAAAACGGCGGAGAATTTCACATATTGACAATGCGATCGCATACTTTGACGAATTTTATTGCCAGTGACAACATGCGTGAAAACCTACTCTTACATTTTCCACAACCATTGTAATTTAATACTGTTTTGTTTACATTCCGAAGATCTTTTAAATGGCAACTTTAACTGTAGTAAATCTGCAAAGGTTATGACTACATTGTACTGAATACGAACATTTAATTTTATGGACACTGTGAACAGCGTCTTGGCTTTGAAGACACAGAATCAAGTATCAGTTGCAAGAGGAGGTTCGTCAACAAGTAATAACATTGCACATTAAAAGAAAGTTTATTAATCACACACGTCGTACTTACATAGAATTTTCTGGTTAATCACACTATTCCTTAATACGATACTACAGCGTCTGTGCTATTCCGAGTTACGATGCAATATAATTCGGAATAACACAGACACCGTAGTATCGCATTTATTCGCCGACACTGGGCAAGTGACTGTCAAGTGTACTGTCTTCCCTCATCATCATCAGTGTTCTGCCAAAAGGCAGGTTTTCACATTGTAGTTCTCCAGGCTGTCCGGTCTTCTGCCATCCTCTTCAGGTCTGCATAATTTCCTCTTCCCTTCATGTCGTCTATCATCTTGTATCTCCTTCTTCCTCTCAGTCTTCTCCCACAAACCAGTCCTTCCAAAGCATCTGCTAGCAAGCACTCCCTTCTCAATGAATGTCCCAACCAGTTCTTTTTCCTTTCTCTTACAACCTTCAGCAGACATCTTCTCTCATCAATCCTTTCCAATACTCTTTCATTACTCACTCTTTCCATCCAGCTTATTCTCTCCATTCTCCTCCACATCCACATCTCAAATGCTTCTAACCTTTTTTCATCCTCTCGTCTCAGCGTCCATGTTTCTGCCCCATATAATGCCACACTCCAGACAAAACATTTGCCAAGCCTTTTCCTTAGTCCTTTATCTAATTTGCCACATAGGAGTCTCCTCTTTCTGTTGAATGTCTCCTTCGCTATGCCAATTCGAGTTTTCACCTCCTGGCGACATCTCAAGTCTTCAGTTATTGTGCTTCCAAGATATTTAAATGCACTTACTTGTCTGGTCCTATTTTAATATTATACAGTCTGCGTATTGTACCGATGACTATACTCTTTGTTTTTTCTGTGTTTATTTGCATCCCATATTCCACACAAGCTTCATTCAGATCTTTCAGCATGTTATTCACTGTCCTCTCACTTTCTGACACTAATATCATGTCATCAGCAAATCTTATACATTCTATTCTCTTTCCACCAATACATATTCCTCTTTTTCCATCTAAGCTTTTCGCAATAATCTCTTCAAGGTATACGTTAAACAATAGCGGGGAAAGGCAACAACCTTGTCTAACACCTCGTCCAATGCTGCTTCCTTCTGACATTTCATTTCCAATCCTTATCCTTACTTTCTGGTGTAAATATAGATTCTGTATCAGTCGTCTCTCTTTCCAACCTACTCCTTTCCTCTTCAAGATATCCATCAGCTTGTTCCACTGAACTCTGTCAAAAGCCTTTTCTAAATCAATAAAAACGGCAAAGATTTCTCTACCCTTTTCCACGTATCTTTCCCCTATAGTTCTTAGCAGGCAATAGCATCTCTTGTTCCTTTTCCTCTTCTAAATCCGAAATGCCACTCTGCAATTCCTCTACCCAGCTTGCCATATAACTTTCTATTCAACACTCTCAGCAAGACTTTAGCTGCATGAGAAATTAGACTGATGGTCCGGTGCTCTTCACATTTTTTAGTATTTCTCTTCTTCTCTACTGGCATCATAACTGTTGCTGCGAAGTCCTCAGGCCATTCCCCTTTGTCATATATCTCGTTACAGAGGTAGACTATTTCTTTTCTTGCCTTGTTTCCAAGACACTTCAACAGTTCTGCTGGCAAATCATCAAATCCACATGCCTTCCTATTCTTCATCTCCTTCAGCGCCTTTTCTACTTCTGCTTCGAGGATGGTAAATTCCTTTCAATCTTCCGGCTCATATTGCTCCTCTTCAACCTTAATTTCGCTTTGCATTTCATCCCCCTTATACAGGCATTCAATATATTCTTGCCATCTGTTCAAAACCTCCTGTGGTTCTTCTGCTAGAGTACCATCCGCTCTTTCTATTTCCATGTTATTCCTCTTTCTTTTACGTTCAAAAACTATCTCACTACCCAGTCTATAAATCATTTCATACTTTCCCTGTAACAGAATATACATAAGGATGTACGAGTACAGATCGTAGTCACATGGTTGGCGACATATGGAAATTTGGGTCTGGCCGTGAGACATGCTCGGGTCGCCAGATGGTAAGGCGACCGCACAAGATAAGCGAGAAATATGGGTTCGAGTCTCGGTCCAGCACAGGTTTTTCATTGTTGTCATTACATTATGAGGCTGAGGACTGTTCATATTCGTAACTGCGAATACACTTCAAATACTCCATAAGAGTGCCAACCATCCTGGATGTGTTATTTAGGCAGTTTCCCACATCCGGCTAGCTGAATAACGGACTGGTAACCACGCCCTAACTGAGTTACAAGGTTCGCAAACATTTCTAAAACCTTCTCACACTCTCACATGGGATAACGCTACATGCAGACAGATGGGTTATACAGATTCCCTACTGAAGAGGAAGGGGCGGCGATAGAGAGGGATTTTGGCCACCCTCTATCATCACTTACCCTATCCAGATTAAAATTCGAACGCTCTCAACACAGTGATAAGGCCGGAAAAAAAAGAAAATATAAGAATCACAATATTCCTACGTAAGGTAAGACCTAAAGTCTGTTAGAAACTACATTGAAGCGCCAAACATACTGGTATAGGCATGCGTATTCAAAAACAGACATGTAAACAGGCACAATACAGCGCTGCTGTTGGCAACTACTACACAAGACGAGGAGCGTCTGGCACTGTTGTTAGACTGGTTATTGTTGCTACAATGGCGGATTGTCAAGACTTAAGTGAGTTTGAACGCGGTGTTATAGTCAGCGCGCGAGCGACGGGACACAGTATCTCCGAGGTACAAACGAAGTGGGGATTTTCCCTTACGACAATTTCACAAGTGTACCATGAATATCGTAAATCCGGTAACACGTAAAATCGGGAATATGGAAACACGTTACCTGTATTCGGACGAGTGTCATTTTACATTGTATTGAGTGGATGGACGTCTAGGGGTATGGAGGCAACCTCATGAATCCATGGACCCTGCGTGTCAACAGGGGTCTGTTCAAGCTGGTGGAGGTTCTGTCATGGTGTGGGGCGTGTGCAGTTGGAGTCCTAATACGTCTATATACGGCTCTGACAGGTGACACGTACGTAAGATCCAGTCTGATCGCCTGAATCCATTCATGTCCATTGTGCATTCTGACGGACTTAGGCAATTCCAGCAGGACAATGCGACCCCACACGTCCAGGATTGCTACATAGTGGCTCCAGGAGCACTCGTACGAGTTTAAACACTTCCGCTGGCCACCAAACTAGACATGAACAGTACTGAGCATATGTGGGATGCCTTGCAACATGCTGTTCAGAAGAGATCTCCACCACCTCGTACGGATTTGTGGACAGCGCTGCAGGATTCATGATGTCATTTTCCCCCCAGCACTACTTCAGACATTATTCGAGTCCATGCCACGTCGTGTTGCGGCACTTCTGCATGCTTGCTGGGGCCATACACGGTATTGGGCAGATGTACCATTTTCTCTGGCTCTTCAGTGTGTAAATCTTAAACGATAATTAACTGCAAGAGGTAGCATCCTAACAGGAGACCCACAATTCGACAGCCTGCGACTGTAACTGCTGCAGCATGTTATATTGGTCCACTCTCATCGCTCCATTCTTTCATAATGGACTACAGCTTATTGAGTCTGATTCCAGTCAGTGCCCCTTCGTACAGTGACCGTGGTGGATCAGGGCATTCTGGTCGTATTGTCACGTCCCCACCGTTTCTGTGACGCTCCAATAGTGTTCCTTCCTCGATGCATTCATACCACCGGATAAATCTTCGTATTCCGTGTATGGGAAGCCCATATCTTCATTTGTGACTCAGGACTAAATAGGTCTTTTTGCGAAGCCAGTGGACGATATCTCTGTGCATGTGTCTCCTGGATGCAGTATCACCATTCCTGATTTCCTAGTTACGTCTGACAAACAGCGTAGGGATCGGTACGGGGCAAAATGGTGCTGCTAATATTTTTTTCTGATAGCCCGACCTGCCGCACAGGTGTGAGGATCCACAGTAGGTCTCCTAGGTTGTAGCCAACAGGTCGTTGACTGACTGTATAACTTTCACAGTCGTTAACCTGTCATATAAGTTCTGAATTCGTGCCATTTGCTGTGTTTCTTCATTTCGGTTGGTAAGATAATTGATGTAATCATCCTTAGTATCGTTAGGTCTAAAGGGAAACTAACGACTCTTATCTTCAATATATCCACTGTGGATGACGAACTGCGACTGTGATTTAAATCGGCACTTTATCTGGTAATACTCGTATATATGCAACCAGTCGCTTTTTTAGTCTTTTGATACGATTTATTCTACCTTAAACATGTTTTCGAGCCACTGCAGACTCATCAACAGATGGAGGTGTTTCAAGAACATTATGCTATGGACCAAGTGTAGCTAGATGCTGTGCTGATGCTGCTGGCAGAAATGACGGAAATATAGTAAGTTCCCAAACTTCTAAGACATCCTGGTACCAATATACCAAAAATGACAATAACAATATATATCCGTCTCCTTGTCATATAACAACGATGGCATTCTGTAACTTATAAAAAACTTTACTTATATAGTAAGTACTCCGCTCTATTTGTTTAACTTTTGTATAGCTTTTAACCCATATTACTTTATATTATCACATATAAAAACCACCATACAGCTAGTGAAATATACTTAAATATAATATCTGTACTAGTAATATTTGTGCTGTAATACGATGTATCTCATGCCAAAGACCATGATGTAGTAATATGTAATATCCATCATATCCCTATTCTTTGTAAAAACTTCAACTGTCTACTTTCTGTGAGTCAGCGTAAAGCCAAGTGCAGCTAAATACTCTGTATATTTGTGTACATAGCTTGATAACGTACATAATGTGAACAGATATGATATGGATACCACAAGGAAGTACACTGTAAGTACCTAAAACATAACAAACTTTTGGATTCATAAAGGTTTCGTCACTGATTACTAAATTTCCGTCGTCAGCACAGCATCTAGCTACACTTGGTCCAAAGCATATTGTAACACCTCCACCTGATTTACAGCCAGCAGTGACTCAAAACATGTTAATAGTAGAATAAATCGTATCAAAAAACTAAAAAATGCGAGTGGTTCTGTATTTATTACCAGGTAAATCGCCAATAGCGATTATTATTTCAGCCTCTCGACGGTGAGTTTGGAGAAGCGGCGAAGAACTAATAGTTTCTTGCACACACATGCCACGACAGGCACTATAGTATGCCGTGAAATTACAGTCAGTTCCGCAAGAGAGTGTAAGCTGTTATCTATATGAAATAAAAGACATTCTTGTAAGAATATGTTTATATGAAAATACATATTATCACTAACTGCACAATTACCTAATAGTTAATCCACTCGCCACCATTATAGATTGGAGCTTGGCACCTTTTTGCATGCTTTTCACTGGGTTTTCTGCATATTCTCTCGGTAACGATCTCTATATCGTCCTGATCGTATATCACAGCTTCTTCATAATATATACTGGCTTTCCTTTAAGCTTCATCTTAATATACGACAAAACATTTTCGATCGGATTTGCATCTGGAGACATTGCATGGCAGTCCATCGTGGACATCCCATTGCCTTGTTTCCACGCTATACAGAGATGGCTGTGATGTTGTAGATCATTATCCTCATGAAGTACCGAATTCGCCTCGTTCGTACCCAATAGCTTCTTAACGGACCTCAGAAGGCATTTCTGATTGCACATTTTTCAGCTTTTAATTTGGCTGTAAATAAGAGCAAATAGCCAAAATATTCAACTGTCATACCGCTTATCTATACAGTGTGCAAAAGCGCATTTGTTACAGGTCCGAGACCACTACCAGAGTTGTTGCTGCGGACGTTACATTTAAGGTTATGGCGTACACTTTCTTGTGGAACTGACTGTACATATTGAGCCCTCTTATCATTTTTTTTATTTCTTTCAGCTTTTAAGACGTAGAGCGTGCTGCTTGAGATTAGCCCATTTTACAGCCTCGGACCTTCTCAGGCAATCACCACCCAAGCTCATTACTGGGGCATAGGGATTCACAGTTGTTGGTAAAATGGAGGGGTGTACCAGGGGAAACTCTCTGGAAACTTTGATCGTATCGTGTCGTCTGAAGAACGAGGTACTATGACAAAGTTGGTACCTCACGACGGAACCACAACTTAGCCCAGCCGCTGCCAGACGAATGGGATACTTCGGCGTATACGAGACCTTAGGAGTTTGCATACGCCACCGATGCCGAGGACTGACTGACGTCAGAGCTGAGTGCCGCTCAGACCCGCTCTGCAACCTTCGCCGAAAACGATAACATCATCTCACTACAGAGCCAGCAACATGAGAGTTGTACTAGGTAGAACTATGTAGCAAAGCTTATAGTCAATTTATACTGAGAGAGGAGACTGCTATTCTATACTGTATCAAGTGGTACAGTAGTGCTCAGTAACAGTAACAAATATATACATATATATATATATAGACAGTCCAGTTGACTTGGATAGGTTCAAAGTTAAGTACCTGTTGAAGTTATAATAGAGTGATCTAATATTTTGTGTAGTAGTGCCCACCCAGTCTCCTCTAAAAGTAAATCTAAGTGCTCAGTAACAGTAACAAATATATATATATATATATATATATATATATATATATATATATATATATATACAGTCCAGTTGACTTGGATAGTTTCAAAGTTAAGTACCTGTTCAAATTATAATAGAGTGATCTAATATTTTGTGTAGTAGTGCCAACCCAGTCTCCTCTAAAAGTAAATCTAAGAACCCACCACAGTGCCGAGGAATGTTCTTTCGTCCGGCACAAAAGATCTGAACACGAGGATTGGAACAATTTTAAATTATTCTTGGACAATGAAAGACGTTGCCCCATAATGTTGCCCACTTTCCCAGACGTTAGAAAATTTCATGCATATGTGTGTGTGTGTGTGTGTGTGTGTGAGAGAGAGAGAGAGAGAGAGAGAGAGAGAGAGAGAGAGAGAGAGAGAGAGAGAGACTGTCTTATTAAAAATCTTCCGCAATGACATTCTACTATCAAAGGTAGGTAGTTGTAATCCAGCAGGCGATGTTGCATTGTGAAATTATTGTTGACACTAGTCTTTACTGACTTTTCCACAGGACGGTCCGTGTATAAAAATTATGTCTTCTACAGGTAACCAGGCGATTTTAGACGTTGGTACAGCCTCGGTTAGAGTATAACGGGTAAGGTACACAGGCTCATCATAATCCATTCATTCCCATTTTTTGACTTGGGAAACCTTCCCAAGAAGTCAATTTTAATTCAGTGAAATGGAAAAACTGCAGAGACAGTAGTACCATATGTCCCGTGTGTTGTCAAATTGCATTTTAACGCCTCCAGCGTAACAAGTTCGATTTATTGCTGTATGATTTGAAAGCGATCTACAGCAAGAGAACGATGTATTTTATACTCTTTGGGCTCAATTGACTTTCTTTCTACAGAAACAATGACAATAACACAGTGATCAATTTGCATTCATCGGCTTATTAAATTACTCGATTTTCTGTCAAGCCATTACAAGAGGCATAATCATCTGAATAAGGCTGAAAAAAAAACAGACTTATTTAGTATTGCATGGGGTTGCATGTCTGGGATTCTGTTAACTTACAAGCTCAAAATAAAACACAAGGCAAACGAAATTCTTCTTTCTTTATTTCTCTGTGTGAACTAATCAACCCAGAGACTTATGTTTACAGATTAACCTGCTGTGTAAAAGAAGAATTATTGTTCTCGTATTTCAGATTTCCCTCTAAGCGAAGAGGCTACATGGTAGAGAATAGGTAAATATCCAGGAGAGACGTTTTCTTACACTAATTAACAATTTTCATTTTAAACGTTAGATATCGGTAACTCACGCACCTTCTTCCGTCGCTGACATTCCCTGTAGTGAGTTACATGACTTACTTAGTGTCTAACAGATAGGTAGACACTTGGCCAAAGGTACCTATGTTTTATCCAAAGTGTTCGCAAATTCCGGATGACCTGATGTTTGAGCGTCCTGAAAATACCTCAGGATGTCTGTCTATAAATGATCTGGGATGGAAAGCAACCCTTTTCATCCCACTGCGTCGTAATTTCCTTTATATAATATTCTCTCTATTAATCCCACCTCTCTTTGGACGGTTTCTTCCTTCAGTAAAGCCTCAGTGCTGAAACATTTGTATAACTCCAATGTTCGTTAGTTTAATGACTCAATATCGATAGCACCAAAACATTCTTGTAACTGATTCTGAGAAGGGCAGTCAGTATCCATATGTTATCATCCATCTTTTACACTATTGCGATGTATTCCTATACCTGCAGTGCCCATCTAACCAGATGGACAGATAGATAGTTTATACTTGCCAACAAACATCAATAATTATGATCAGTCTTTGCAGTGTATGTCGTATAAATACGGTCGGAACTTACTGCTAGCCCAAAAACTTCCTATGCACCATATCTTACTTGTAACGTAATTTCTCTCGGGCTTGGACATTACTCTGAAGGCGTAAGTAATCAGCACCTTCCTGTATTTGCCCAGAATATCACCTATATCATAACCACTAGCACCACGCTGCAGTTCTACCTGGGCCTCTTCATCACAAAGTTTCGTGGCTGTTGAAGATGCCTCCACCTTCTTAAGGCTACAGAAAAATATTTCGTGCTCCCGACACTACAAAAGTTTGGGTTATCAGTGCAGTAATTCTTGCAAAGATTGTGGATCGCAACTGAAATCATGTATGAAGCATCTGTAATAGCAACACCTTCCGAGGAAGCCCCTCTCATAGCGAATAGGCAAAGGAGGTGGAAAATCTATTATGAGACCTACTTTTTCTCGATCAGGATGCATTCAGTCTTCGTTAACTACATGCCTCAAGATTTACATACCTTGTAAAATACCCTCATTGACATTGTAGCGAGAAGGAAGTGCTTCTCTGGGCGGTATCACTAACCTGGTGTCTTGCTGCTTCGGTAAGTCTCTCGTCGCACAGTAGTAGCGCTCAGTTTCCAGGTTCCATGTAGGAGGTGATCCTGCTGAAGTGGAGTGTTTAGGGATGCCAGTTGTTAATTGTCAACAACGTTTGTACTATACTTGTTTTAATACAGAAATTGATTTGTCACACACGTCACAGAATCAGAATTTGAAATATGGCGGCTATGGGCTATGCCATTATATTCGACCCTTTACAACGCATTAACACAGTTTTCTGACTTTCCATAATGATAGACACTGCCCACGACACGTGGCATTCTGATAACTAATAACTTCACTTTATATGTTGTTTAACAGCTGAAATATGCACTCGTGACCGTTCTTTTAGAGCCGCCCTGGTTACTCGACCGTACGTTTTGAGTGGCTCCTCGCGACTGATTCGCCCTGTCTTCCCGAAGGACAAGAGGGACCCCCCTTTCCCTCAGCCAATAAGGACACTTCTCTCGTTTCCTATATATATATCCAAACTTTCAGCCAATGGGCGTTCAGATCGCTGTTGCTAGGTGGGTCTGACGTCACGTTTGCGGACATTGTGACGGAAGTTTGTCTCGAAACACTGTCTCAGATTGTAAGATCCTACTCCCGAATAGTCGGATTTTGTCCCTACTAAGGTTGCACAACATTGCCTCCTATGATTTCATCACTAATGCTCCTTGCTGATGCTTAATTGTTAAATGTACATGTACCCTGGCTGCAACTGAGCATTCCTCATCACATAAATATGCCTAATACTTGGCTTAAACACGTGAAGGGAATGCACATATGCATTACACTTGGAAGACGAAGAGGCAGCTCACTTGTCAAATGGCTTTATGCTCTTCAAATGTCTTTGAGAAAATAAGAGTAACATTCACAAAGGAAAAACAAACGCATCATCCGTTCAAGATGTCGAACCAGGTACACTATAACGACCATTCACAACAAATACTTTAATTAGTATTCGTCACGTTTTTATCCCCCCCCCCCCCTCCCTAATCGACCTACTGGACTGCAATTTAACTAACCGTGATCGTGTATGCATAATGAAATTTTACAGTGAAAAAGTTTATCGTTACCGAAGGAAAATAACATCGGTTAGTTGGAGTACAGTGTACAACAGACTCTTCTGAAGAAAGAATCTATTCCAAACTTAAGCTAAATACTAATGATAATTTTGAAATGGGTGGAGTATAGGAGTATAGTGCAATCGCTCACAAACCGCACAGGGTTGGGGGGGGGGGGGGGGGGGGACACAGAGTACCCGTAATATTTACTACAAAAATCACTGATAACACAAACACTGATTAGCTAAAAAGAAGGGATAATTAAACCATCGCCAGCCCGCTATGGCAATGAATCTCCAAAATCTTGAGAAAGGTAATGGCAAATAAATTTAAGAAAATAATCACTGGCGTGGCAACAGAAGGCTGTCACGCTTTGCCACAGAACAACAGTTCACAAGAAAATTAAATGAATCATAAAGCACTGAGTTTGCAGTTACTTATTCTGAAGTACTAAACATTGAAAGCAAAAGTAAATGAAATAACTGGTTAAATATATGACTGGCTTAACTTAAACTTTGTTATGTAAAAAAAAAGACTTTCAGTAATCTCAGTACAACGTAATGCAAGATTTAGAAAAAGGCAAGCAATTTACTTTTGATTATTGAAAGATTAAACTGAATTTACTTTCAAATGAGCAATTGATTTCACCTTTAAAATGACAATAATAAAATACATACCAAGCCAGCAAAAGTCACTCGCTAAGCTTAGCACAGAATAAATGAAATTGCGCAGTCTTAATTTGTATTGTATCTTTAGTTATTAGTTTTGCCTGTGAAATTTTATTTTACTTTAAGTAGCCTCTGTCATGGAATACAAGAATGAACAGTTACTAAGGCAGAAAATGTAGACTGAAACTGGTCATTACCAAACACACAAAACTGGCAGTTAATATTTAATCAATTTTCATATTATTACGACACCTGGTGATTGCATGGAAAGGAAAAGGGACCCTGCTTGGTATTGTCTAAGGGCAATGACGACCCAGGTGTTCTACAAGTTTTAACTATTATAAGTTATTATTCACGTAATCGCTAGGCAATGCCTACGTAAGTTTACGACATTTCAATTGACAGTCTTACGATGTTGTAGCTGTGCGGCCGACGAAGGACATAGCCGACGACAATGCTAAGCTGCTGCTGTTCGATGAGAACCCCGAGTCTCCAGAGCCACGGATAATTATTCGACAGCAATAGCTGGAATTGCAGCTACTTCCGCATGTCCACTTTTACCGCACTCTCAATACTCGTGGGTTAACAAATCAGGCGAGCATAGCTGCACACCGCGTCCGCCGGAGCGCCCAACAAACACTTCCACACTCTTTCATGACTCAAGCCGCTCAGCTTCCTCTCTATTAGCAACGCGACAGACTCTCCATACGCAAAGATACACAACGCCACAGCTACTACCATTTTGTCGTTGCTATCGATACATATCAATAAAGTTCCCTTGGCTATTACCTAGCAATTTTACCATATTTGCATTATAATTATAATCAGTTACACACAGTCATAAATAAATACATTAGTACATCGATTATGTATTAAATATAGTTTCTGTAATACAGCTTACAGCTTCGGAATCAAAAGTACAGTACAAGTTATCAACGGATACTAAACGGCGAAAATTTTAGGTAGTGCAGAAGGTATTTTATCTGCATTTTCGGTGTTACAAAGTGGAAGTATTCAAAATCAGTGTCCCATTATACTGAAGCGTCAGCTCATGCCGTTAAGAGGTTATGATTTGTTAAGTGCTAGCAGATTTGCATGGAAATGACAGTACACACCGTAGATACAATCATCAAACATACACAAGCCTGTGCATGCGTAATATATTTTGTAACAGCAGCAAAAATGTAAACCAAGTACTGACAAACTTAATGGAAAGGCCGACTGTGTAGCAGGTTCTCAGTGTCACGAAAAAAAAAAAAAAAGAAGTCTTTGCCTATCCCTCTCGTGCTCGCTTTCTCTTTACAGACGTAGTTTTTCTTTCTTGAAACGGACCGGCTCCTCATCAGCTAATGTGTTTCTTTAACAGAATTTCTTGGGATTTGAACAGCATTACCCAATTCCGATCGTTTTTACTTTACGAGTCTAGAATGCCGTCTTAAGGCAGTTACGCGTAAATTCGCTAAAATCATTACCAATCCGACAGAAAAAATTTTAATCTATGAAAGGAAGAAACTGTATTAAGAGGGGATACATTTCGATGCGCCATTTGCATATCGTAAATGGTATTACGGTACAAATCAATAAGCATGAATAGACAATTTACCTAGGATTAATACCGTTTTAAGAACGCTTTTGACCTATTTTCAACCATATTTGTGATAATTGCTCTTGAGAAACTAGGCGTCGAAGAATACATACGTCAATCCACAACAACCGTTGGACAACGTAAACAGAATGCGTGTCAATAACAGTAATCTTAGTAACCTTGCAGGAAGTTTGTAGAACATTTAATTAGAAGAAAGAATAAGGAATACAGGTGGTATCATACCTGAACCACATTCTCTCTGATGGTATTTTAATATTTTCTTCTGGTGTACATAAACTCCAAAATTAATTAACTCTGAAAGCTGACCAGAAAATCAATTTCAAGGACGCTAAAACGATTAGTGTGATTAGCGCACAGTAAATAAAATTGTGTAAATTAACAAAGAAGTGAAAGAACCTGAAATGTTACTTTATAAATGTATAAAAAAAAAGAAGCCCCAATTTTAATTAACGCCTGAAAATACTATAAATAATTTTATATACATAAGTAAATTTGTGCATTAATAGAAAGAAACGATGCACTAATGAGATAATGTGTTTGTAATTATTCATGAATTGCAATGTAAAGAAGTATTGTGAGTAAAAAATGTGTGAAGGAAACTCTGTGAAACGAAATGTAGTAATCTAACGACATAAAAAAGCGGAACGCGACTTGTTCGCTTTCCCTCTCTCCCTCTTTTATCCTCCGCTATCGAGATAACTGCGTATGTGTCACTTGTAAGCTTATGTTGAATAATTATGCTAATTTTAATGTTAAGCAGCCGTGTATCATTTGAAGATCCCTTTCCTTGCTATCCATGTTATATGTGATTTTATTACGCATTTTTCAGGTCCAGTTTCAGGCCGCATTGTTACGTGGCGACGACCGAACACTGTTGGTGATTATTCACCGTTTAATCCATCACAGTATAATTCATACGTCCCCGAGATCATTCTTAACCAATCTTTTTCTCTCAAAATCCGGGCAATGTTATTAAGCGAATTGCGTAATATACAGATCGGTCATTGGCCTCCGAAAAATGTCATCTACCATAGCTCGCCTGTCTGATGTAATGACTGTGCTGGGAAGCAAATTTAATTAGAAATAGAGTAAAATGTTTCCCATCTACCATAGCTCGCCTGTCTGATGTAATGACTGTGCTGGGAAGCAAATTTAATTAGAAATAGAGTAAAATGTTTCTATGCCATGTTTTATCATTTCAATAGTATTGCCTCCAGCAAATCAAGACATTCATGTAGTGTTCTCAGCCATTACCGATTTTTGAATGCTTTCCTAAAAGTCATGTTTACTAGCAGATAAAATCCATTATCATTATATTTTAATTGATTAATTAATACCTGTCCAACCAATAATAATATATCTTATCTTTTGCACTTGAGGAAATCTACAAATCCCACGTGTTTTTGTACTTAAGTCAGTGATAAGGGTAATGAGTGCTTCTGGTAAGCTAAACAAAATTTTCAAGGAAAAAACCTCTTATTTGTGATAAGCGTAAAGATTCAGTCCCGTGTATATTATCGTTTTTCACTTATGACACAGTCTTGGATTTTTAATGAGAAAGTTTAGAGCTCAGGGCTGCTGAGAGAACAACAGATAATTAGAAATTGCTGAAGGAGGCAGCGGAAGAAAAATGGTTAGGGATTAGAATTATGTTAGCTGTGTTGTTGAGACACCCACTCAGGGAGGAATACTGTCCCTTGATTGTGTCATATACTTGCGGATGTGTAGTACATCGATTCCCGCGCTGTTTGGATGAAGAAGAAATATCGTGACTTTGACGTCGATTTCACTTAGTGAAAATCAATAGACACAGGAAATAAACTGCAATTACACTGAGGCGCCAAAGAAACTGATATAGGCATGCGTATTCAAACAGAGAGATATTTAAACAGGCATAATATGGCGCTGAGGTCGGCAACGTCTGTATAAGAAAAGAAGTACCTGGCTCAGTTGTTATATCGGTTACTGCTGCTACGGTGCAGGTTATCAACATTTAAGAGAGTTTGAACATGGTGTTGCAGTCGGCACTCGAGCGATGAGACACAACATCTCCGAGGTAGCGATGAAGTGGGTATTTTCTCGTAGACCATTTCAAGAGTGTAATGTGAATATCAGGAATACGGTAAAACATCAAATCTCGACATCGCTGCAGCCGGAAAAAGATCCTGAAAGAACGGGACCAACAACGACTGAAGAGAGTCGTTCAGCGTGACAGAGGTGCCACTCTTCCGCAAATTGCTACATATTTCAACGCTGGGCGATCAACAAGTGTCAGCGTGCGAACTATTCAACGAAACATCGACATGGGCTTTCGGAGCATAAGGCCCACTCGGGCAGACTTGATGACTGCTCGACACAAAGCTTTACACGTTGCCTGGGCCCGTCGACACTGACATTGAGCTGTTGATGACTGGAAACATTTTGCCTGGTCGGACGAGTCTCATTTCAAATTGTATGGAGCGGATGGATATGTACGGGTACGGAAACAACCTCACGAATCCATGGACCCTACTTGTCAGAATGAGGACTGTTCAAGCTGGTGGAAGCTCTGTAAAAGTGTTGAGCGTGTGCTGTTAGAGTGATATGGGACCCTTGATACGTCTAGATACGTCTCTGACAGATAACACGTACGTAAGCATCCTGTCTGATCACCTGCACCCATTCATGTCATTTGTGCACTCCGACGGATTTGGGCAATTCCAGCATGACAATGCGACACCCCACGAGTCCATAATTGCTATAGAGTGTCTCCAGGAAGACTTTTCTGAGTTTAAACACTGCCGCTGGCCACAGGACTCCCCAGACACGAACATTATTGAGGGTCTCTGGGATGCCTTGCGACGTGCTGTTCAGAAGAGATCTCCACCCCCTCGTACTCTTACAGATTTGTGGACAGCCCCGCCGGATTTATGGTATCAGTTTCCTCCAGCTCTACTTCAGACAGTAGTCGAGTCCATGTGGTTTTGCGGCTCTTCTGTGTGCTCGCGGGAGCCCTACACGATATTAGGCAGGTGTACCAGTTTCCTTGGCTCTTCTGTGTATTTTATGCAGCGAAAACTTCTTAGATGATGTGCTTATGTGGTCCTTCGCTAGGGGAGGAATAAGGAAACGCTGACATGTAGCCCGAAACGGTGACCAACAACAGATGTATTAAGCCTTCTACAATTCTTTTGTCATCAAAAGATACCTATGTTGGTCCTTCTCAATTTCTTCATGTTTGATAATACTATAGGTCAGAGATAACTAGAAGTACCATCTTACTTTTTCCCCCTTGCTAACGGCCTTTCAGATCGTAGAAGTGAAGCAACGTCTGGTTTGGCCAGTTACTTTGGATGGGTAACCCTCGGGTAATCCACTCGCTGTTGTCAACTTCCCTCGGCGTTTTCAGCAAAATGGAGGAAGAGTGTGCCATAGAGTTCCTGATCACTAGACTTTGCGCCATTGTCCTGGATTCAGTTCCAAACCTCTGTATGTGACACTGTTGATGTTGACCCTTTAATCGGATGGTGAGGCTTACAAGAGGATCATGTAAACTTTGTAACAGGACATCCTCCTCCAGCATTACTTTTCCTCAATAGTAGTTTTCGATACCAATATTATTTTTCGAATTTTGGACAGGTCAGTATCATCTCAGTTGCTTTTCTGAATACTTCCATATAATTTCATACACAGTATGTTATATTTCAATCTGAAATTTATGAAAATTAATTACTTTATAAAAGGTTTTAATCGATAAGTACTAGTTCTGAATGTGCAGTTAAAATTATTTTTTTGTAACATTTTAAATTACGAACTATTGGCACTCTTAAAATTTCTATTATTGATGCCACAATGCTGTACTGGTTACTATGTTTATTCCTGGATTAATTTATCAAATAATAATCGAAAGTAATAATGGAACAGAAATTAGTAGAAATTCATTTGTTAAGAAAAATTCTAAACCCTTTGGAATATGTTGATTTCCGCAGGGTGTGGTAAACATACCTCTGATGTGATAGGACATATTTTTGTATTTTGTAAGAAAAACGTAATTTCGGCTTTGTTAATCTCAAAAATCAAAACACTGTATGATATACTAAAATGTGAGGAAACAGATTTACGTAAAAACAAAAATTCTGCATCAACAATCTCCAAATTTTAGATCAATCCAAACGTCAGGATCTAAAGTGTGGCATTTTTAGCTTCAAGAATGAGACCTCTAGACAACGGGTGGAGCCAACTCTACATGACAAGCAAAGTAAGCTAGAAAGTTTATTGTAATCTTCGCTCCTTTCAAATCTTCGTAAAAAACTAATGTGGACAGTAGATGGAATTAAGAAGGACGGGGTAGATTACAACTTCCGCTCACAGATTTGACAGGATGTGGAGGGAGCAAGTAGGACTACAACATATGTAAACAGAAAGACGCAACTCTCAATCGAGTTTGGAGATTTTATGTGGGCTTATGCACTTTGCATGGTTGCTCTACTTCGAGGAGTTCACAGTGGAGCGAAAAAGCGCTTGGTTTCAATAGTGCGAGGGCTTTGGATCGAATCTCTCCCCGAAACGTCTTCTTTTTCTTTATTCTCGCGTAATTATAACAACAGATTTATTGTGATTGTGCAAATTATCAATATTTAAATTTTCATAAACCTTACCCTGAAAAAGGAGAAAAAATTCTCTTAATGAGATTGGAAATAAGAAAAATGAAAGACAAGAACTTTCAATCATTTTATTTGCATTACTGTATCTACATTTGTGGCAAACAATTGCGTAACCTATGGAGCAACGCACGAATAAGAATGATACTGATCATAGGAGCATGGAAAACAATAATTATTGCGAGCATTTGTAATGAACACTGAATTTTTGCATCTGCATGGTTTTTTTAGTGTATCGTAAAACAAATTTGGTTTTTATGCATAAACGATTCTCGGTCGCCAGACAATTTCATGCCGTATGAAGCAAACCTGTTGTTATAATTACGTGAGAATTAAAAAAAAGCATTAGCGGCAGTTAGGTTCGATCCACAGCCCTCACACTTACGAAACCAAGGACTTACTAGCTCAATTGCGAAATCCTCTAATAGTAGCGACCACGTGAAGTATACAAATACGCCTAAAATTTTCAAACTTAATTTTCTGGAAAACAGTTGAGAGTTGCGTCTTCCTGTTTACACCTGTGGAAGTCCTAGTCATGCCCAACACTTTCTGTCAATAATAATCAAATTTTACGAATATTTTACCAAATGTACAGTACCGAACTTCCTTCAATGGTCATCTAACTCAGATGCTAGTCCTATTGGGTGAGAAGCATCTAATACAGAGCCAATCGAAATTATGTATGCTACGAAAAGTAACTATTAAACACACAGAAGAGTACAAATATCTCGGCGTCAATATCACACAAGATGGAAAACAAGACAAGAAAATTAAGTCAAGAATAAATGTTGGGAAGTTTACTATTGGAACAGTAAACAGTATTTTATGGGACCAACAGATTAGAAATGAAACAAAAAGAAAAATCTTCAACACAATTATCAGAAGCATTATGACATATGGATCAGAAGTATGGACAATTAAATCGCAGATAGTAAAGAGGTTGATGGTAACGGAGATGGACTTTTGGAGGCGGTCCGCAGGGATATCTAGGCGAGAAAGAATCAGAAATGAATGCATCCGGAAGAAAATGAACGTTACAAATTCAATTACAGATTTTATAGAAGAGAAACAACTTGTTATGGTATGGACATACAAAAAGGGTATCAAAGGAGAGACTGTCACAGAGAATAATGGAATGGGAGCGACCAGAAAGAAAGAAAAGAGGGAAACCGCCGACCACATGGAGTCAAGACGTTCAGACCTCTGTCAGAAGAAAAAATGTTGAAGAAAATTTATGGACAGGTAGACGAAAATGGAGAATAAAAATCAAATTTGACGTGTGATCTTGGGGTACCGGAAAATGTAAAATGTTACATTGTGCAATAGGATAATAATATACTTGGGTCATACCAGTGCGTATGTAATAAGTAACGTAGACAACTACGATAAAATTGAAGGTATGAGTGGGCCATAACAGTGTGTATAGGAATAGGTCACGACAGCGAGCGAATGATGTATGTGATTCAAGCTGTACGTCAAACACTTTGAATTTAAGCAGATAGTAATGACGAAAATCAAGTAGCTTAGTTAAGTGAGAGGTCCATATTTAGTTCACGGCTAGGGGATGACACGGAATGTGTTACATCTGCAACCCCCCATCGTAATACGATGATAAAGTTCCAAATTAATCCACTAGATGATCAAATGATAAGTGACTATCATATTTTGTTAATTATAAAGAGAAACACCCTGCATGTGTTGAGAAATGTCCTGTTTTTGAATGGATGTTCCGCTTGTCAGAGTTTGCTAACAATTGCACTTCGGTAAACACTCAAAAACGATTCAGTTCGCAGATATTTGAGGGTATTCTGGTGTCCCCGTGGCTCCGGACAATGAAACGAGCCCGGTGGCTGTACGACTTTCCCACAGCGAACGGTAAACGGTAATTGTTTCTTTCTTCTCGCTTTTTTTTTTTTAGGCCGGTAAATGTGCCTCTCCGGCGGGACAACGCCATTCGCTAAAACCGCGTCCGCCAGGACCTATAGATAACTCGGTCGGTTTTACGAGCCGAGCTGGATTACTACTGCGATCATAAACAAAGGCCGCCGCCCGCAGCTGCTAAACACTCGGCCCGAACTGAGTTGCATAACACTGTGAGCCGGGCACAAGGCCCGCGGCGTACTCGCCGAGTGCCAAGAGGTGTAACACAACCTCTCCACTCACTACACACTCAAGTACAGAGATGTGGAAACAGGCGCTGCGGTTGGCAACGCCTTTATAAGACAATCTTCCGGTGCAATTGTTACATCGGTTACTGCTGCTACAAAGGCAGGTTATAAAGATTTAAGTGAGTTTGAGCGTGATGCTATAGTCGGCGAACGAGCATCTCCAAGGTAGCGGTGAAGTGGGAATTTTCCCGTACGATCATTTCACGAGTGTAGCATGAATATCAGGAACATCAAATCTCCGACAGCGCTGTGGCCGGAAAAAAAAAGAAACCTGCAAGAACGGGACCTATAACCACTGAAGAGAATCGTTCAACGTGGCACATTTCAATGCTCGGCCATCAACAAGTGTCAGTGTGCGAACCAATCAACGAAGGATAATCGATATGGGCTTTCGGAGCCGAAAGCCCACTCGTGTACCCTTGATGACTGCACGACACAAAGCTTTACGCCTCGCCTTAGCCCGACATTGGACTGTTGATTGCTAGAAACATTCTGCGTGGTCGAAAGAGTCTCGTTTCAAATTCTATCGAGCGGATGGACGTGTGCGGCTATGGAGACAACCTCATTAACCCACAGACCCTGCATGTCAACAGGGTGGAGGCTCTGTAATGGTGTGGGGCGTGTGCAGTTGGAGTGATATGGACCCCTGATACGTCTAGATACAACTCTGACACGTGACACGTACGTAAGCATCTAGGCTGATCATCTGAATCCATGCATGTCCACTGTGCATTCCGACGGACTTGGGGAATTGCAGCAGGACAATACGACACCGCACACATCCATAATTGCTACAGAGCGGCTCCAGGAAAGCTCTTCTGAGTTTAAACATTTCTGCTCGTCACCAAATTTTCCAGACACTAACGTTATTGAGCATATCTAGGATGCCTTGCAAAGTGCTGTTTGGAAGAGATCTCCGCCCCCTCGTTCTCTTACGGATTTATGGACATTTCCGCAGGATTGATGGCGTCAGTTCCCTTCAGCACTACTTCAGACATTAGTCGAATCCATGCCACGTCGTGTTGCGGCACTTCTGCGTGCTCGCGGGGGCCCTGCACGATATTAGGCAGTTGTATCAGTTTCTTTGGCTCTTCAGTGTAGTAGGGCGGCTTACGCAACACGGCGGATGGAAGGGGTGACGGGAGGGGAGAGAGAAGTCCGACAGTGTCTCGCCCGGATAAAGCGTAGCCGAATGGCCCACTGTCAACAGCAGTTTGACCAATCATTTTCTATCTGCATTCAACATCTTCATCACACAGTTACTATAGAACTTCATGGTTTCATGCATATTACAGCTAAGATCTTATAGGTGCTCCTCTGTTGCTAGTGCTTGGCAAACCATGCTCGTGTTCGAAGTTTCTCGACAGTACTGGATACTCCGCGCTGCTCTGTATGATGGCGAGCCTGCTTCAACTAGCACGTCGTATTTGCCTCGTGCGGGGCCCACGAGAAGTACGGCTTCCGCGACAGACATGTGACGACACACTTGTCGCGTTGTCTGTCTTACTTAGGGAGTGCTCGGCAACATGCAGGGCCCTCGGGAAATCAGTAAGTCAGTAAAAAGCTGCTCACTAAAGATCTTAACTTTGGCGAGTACTATCGAGATCTTGTTTGCGTTTAAATGAGCGCTGAAATAGTTACTCGCTCCCCGCCAGAGAAGGCTGCTAGCACTCATAAGACCTGCAGTATCATGTGCTGTGACGTGCACACTGCGTTCTCGTGGACCTTGTGACATGCGGGGCGAAAGTGCAATGGATAATATATTAGAACAAGTACCACCATAAATGTATCTTGGAGTATATCTTTATTCTATCACAGACTAGTTTCGGTGGTTCATTACCATCATCCTCAGGCACCACCACTGGCAAAAGAGTGATTTACTTGGCGTATTTACAGTGGGATTCTTGTTGCTAGCTCACGTGTGCTAGTAACAAGAATCCCACAGTAAATGCGCCAAGCAACTCAAATACTCTTTTGGCAGTGGTGGTGCCTGAGGATGGCGATAATGTTCCGCTGAAACTATTCGTGATAGAATAAAGACATTCTCAAGATACCATCTCTCTTGATCCATTATGGACAGGGGACACCAGCTGGTTAAGTAATTGTCCATATCAATGAAATTCTCCAACAGCCGCTTAACTGAGATGTAGTTTTATTTCAGTTTTGAAGCTATCAGTTTCGATATACAGCTATGCCATCTTCAGGCACCATATGCATCTCTCCATACTGTCATATTGTGCCATATATCCCTGGATGTCGTGAATTCAACCGTTTCACTAGTGCTTCATTCAAGACTTGATAGCAACTATGACGATACTTTTCTCGTATGTATCATCAGCTGAAGTGTCTTGTCCATGTAATAAGTGGACGTGCATACATTGCAAAGGATAAGCGTTGTCGCGGAAATCCAGGGTGTTGGGATTCCCCAATGTAGAGAGATGGTGAAGCTTCGTTGACTTCTTCGTCATAGCATGGGGCGGAACGTGACGTTAAAGGAGTTATTTAAGGAATAAAAAGGATTTTATTTGGCGGTATGTGTATGTACAGAATGTCAATTATGGAACTGTATGAAATGAAATCATCATAACTGTTGAACAGTTTGCGTGAGGACGTTCAGACTGCACAGTTGGCCACGGGACATAATGGGGATTAGTATGCACATGCATGGTTTGGTTTAGCGACGAAGCCCACTTTCATTTATGGGTTGCCCGCCCCTGGTAGCTGAGTGGTCAGCGCGACGGAATGTCACACCTAATGGCCCGGGTTCGATTCCCGGCTGGGTCGGAGATTTTCTCCGCTCATGGGCTGGGAGTTGTCCTTATAATCATCATTTCATCCTCATCGACACTTAAGTCCCCGAAGTGGCGTCAACTTGAAAGACTTGCACCAGGCGAACGGTCTACCTGACGGGAAGCCCTAGCCACACGGCATTTCCATTTCCATTTATGGGTTCGTCAAAAAGCACAACTGGAGCATTTGGGGGACTGAGAATCCGCATTTCGCAGTCGAGAAGTCTCTTTACCTTCAATGGGTGATTGTGGTATGCAATTTCCAGTCACGGAACAATTGATGCGGTATTTCTTGATGGCACAGTGACTACCCAACTGTACGTGAATGTTTTAGAAGGTGATTTCACCCCCACTATCCAAAGTGACCCTGATATCGACAAAATGTGGTTCATGCAAGACGGAACTCGCTCCATTGAAGCAGGAGGGTTTTTCATGTCCTGGAGGAGCACTTTGGGAAACGCATTCTTCGGATCTGAATACATGCGACTCCTTTTCGTGGGGCTATATTAAATGCAAGTTGTATAGCAATAATCCCAAAACCATTTCTGAGCTGAAAACAGCCATTCAGGAGATCATGGACAGCATCGATGTTGACGCTTCAGAGGGTCATGCAGAATTTCGCTCTTCGTCTGCGCCACATCATCGCCGATTATGGCAGCCATATCGAACATATCATAACCTAAATTCGTTATCTGTAGTGACGTTTACATGTAGCATAAAGTGTGCGCACGGCGTAATTTTTAACTAATTTACGTTTTTTTCATATAGTTCAGTAATCATCACCCTGCATGTGCCATATATTGGTACGAACGATAAATTTCATTGCACAATTTAAGACAAATGGTTAACTTAAAGTACGTTCATATACAACTGCAGTTTGAGATATGTGAACAGTGAACTGTTTCGTAAGAAATAACTGTGAGAATACCATACTGTATACAAGGTGAAGCGAAATTCGCGCACTCGGGCTTCACAGCGCGACTCCTCACATGCCAGCGATAATAAAATGTCTCTCACAAAATATCGTCTGGAGAGTACACCTGGCAGAAAAAGAACGTTAAAGAATGGCAGTCTGGCAACACTGTAACAACACCTACCGTAACTACCTCTGACAGCACATATTTTTCGTGCTATACAGTTGGTGCAGTGGACAGAGTTTTGGGTTAGCAGGCAGGAGGTCGAGGGTTCAATCCAAGCATGGGGCCCATTTTTTTATTTGCTAATTTCATTCGGACATTTCATACTGTAATATACACCGTTTCTTACGTCACATGTATCCTATATTTACAACATTTTGTAATGCTGAAAACAATAAATACTTGGTTAGACAAATAAGAAATACACTGTTGAAACAATTAATGGGATCAAGGTGATAACACATACAAATAGTAACCGAGTTTGGATATTATTCGTAAAGCACGTTGCTAGTCCTTCTGGTAAAGTAAGTCCCTAAGGAAATGTAATGGACCTGAACGAGGCAAGAATAATAGTTGGTACTAATCTATGTGACCATTAGAGGAGGGTACAAAGAAAACAGGTTTCGTATCTAGTAGATAAAGTGGTGCGAATAAATTCAAGCCCACGACGTGGAAAGGGCTTCTTTCAAAGCTGACCACTTCTCCATTTCTACGATTGTCGTATGTAAGTGCAAATGTTATCCAGAGGACCAGCTGCAATCGCTGTTGACGATTAAGATGCCAGATACCATACCACCTAGACTATATTTACCAAATAAGAAACGTATTCTGTATGCTTGAACCCAGTATCGAACTGTCGACCTCCTGCATGCTAACCCAAAACTCTGTCCAATGTACCAACTGCACAGCACGATTAGTACGTGCTCTCAGAGGTAGTTACCGTATGTGTTGTTACAGTGTTGCCAGACTGACACTCTTTAACGTCCTTTTTCTGTCGGATGTACTCGGCAGACGAAATATTGTGAGACATTTTTTTATCGCTGGCATGTGAGGAGTCTCACTGCGAATCCCGAGTGCGTGAATTTCCCTTCATCCTGTATTATACATTGGCCGTGAATGTATTAAAACAAGGTGTCTAGGATGACTTGGTGAGGGCAGCGACTCTTTGCCGAAGATGGGTGCAGGTACAGCAGAGAAGGTGGCTCATGGATACACCTACCTGTTTATTCCCAGACTGAATTTTCGCTCTGCACTGGGTGTGTGCTGTTATGAAACTTGTGGTATCATCCAGAGATCGTGCTGCCACACCAAAGTCAGCAGTGCGAATCGGTACCAAAGACATTAACGTGCACTCTGCAGCAAGCAATGGGAGGCCTCCCTCTCAGCATAGCACCAGCCTAACTCTCAGGTCAGTAAAGTGCCGAGCATGCAAGAGCACACATCAGTTCGTGACGCATTCGGGAGGACGACGGTTCAATCCCGCGTCCGGCCGCTCTGATTTAGGTTTTCCGTGATTTTCCTAAATAGCTCCAGGCAAATGCCTGGATGGTTCCTTTGAACTGGCGCGGCCGACTTCCTTTACCATCCTTCCCTAATCCGATGAGACCGATGACCTCGCTGTTTGGTCTCCTCCCCCAAACAACCCAACGCAACCCAGTTCGTGACCTTAGCTACAGCAGTCGACACCATCGTGTCTGATAGTGACAGTTGTTAAAGTTTCTGATGAGATTACTTTCGTAAATGTTACATTTCGAACTATAAGAGAACAGTTTGTTAATTATTTCATCGAGTGATAACTTTCATAGTCAATGACAGTTGTAGATTATCAGTCAATGCTCTGGCAAAGAAGAATATCAAAGTTAAGCAAATCTTTTATTCATTAATGCAATGAAGTGAACTAATAGTTCATATGTTATCCTTCCCACGTGCCGTCTCACCCAAAGAATCCACAGTTATGGCCAGATGAAAGTAGCTTCGTCTGGCCACAACAAAATTCCCTAGCGGGTTAGAACTGTGTGCCAGAGTGAGATGCAGATCCGGGACCTTTTCCTTCGTCGGCAATTGCTCTAGTAACATAGCAACCTGAGCATGATTCACAGCTTTATTTCCGCCAGTACCACATCTCCTACTTTCTAAACTTCACAGACGTTCTCCTGCGGAACTTTCTGGAACAGCACTTTCTTCCAGGAGTGCTAGTCCTGAAAGTTTCGCATGAGAACGTCCGTGAAGTTTAGAAAGTAGCAGATTCGATACTGGCGGAATTAAAGCTGCGAGGACAGGTCGTGAGTTGTTCTTGGATATCTCAGCTGGTAGAGCACTTCCTCCCAAAAGGAGAAGGTACTGAGCTAGAGTCCTCGTCCATCACACAGTTTTAATGCGTGAGGAAATTTCAACCACTCATTGCTGATGGTTTATTATTCATTTGATACTTTGATGACAAGCACGGAAAATACACTGGCACACCATCCCTCGGTAGGCCAACCTCAAGCCCTGTAGGTGATAGCTCTGACTGTGAGCCACTGTTGCAGCTGCGGCTGCCTCAAACGAATTTCGCGTTACCCGAAGATGGCTATCGCAGTGAATACATCAGGCTGCGTCCCGTCCCCAGTGCCAGCCGGAAGTTCTGCATTGTTACCTAGGCAGAGGCGGGGATGGTTTTATCCCCTGCGTCACAGAGCGCTCTGGCAGGTGGCCTGGGTATTAAGGTAGTGGAGAGAGATTCGAGGCCCAGTGACGGTGGAGTTGGCAGCATCATCGGCACGGCGCTGACCAGCACTGAACCGCCCAGATGTTAGATGGTGACGTACTGGTGCAGGAGGTTCTAAATGCAGTTATTCTGGGCTGACTTTGTGGAAGAGGCTGCATTTGTGTGTCACGTGGAAACGTCTGGAATAGAAGCCAATGATCGAGATCTGGCTGTTATCATGTGGTCGTGGATAAAACCACAGACGTTTCCTGAAGGCTGCTACAATCCTAGCTCATCAACGCGGGGAAATAGCGGCATGGAGTGGCGAAGTGGCTTACTGTCGCTGAGTTGCTGAAGAGGAAGGGCAGCGTCAGACGATGGTCAATGCCCACGTCGTTTCCAGCTCTGAGCACTGCCATAATCTATCTGTATCATTGTGATATTTAGAAATGAATTAATGAAAATCCAGTTGCTTTATTTGAACTTTGTTAAGTCCACACGGCCGGTTTCAGCTTCCATATTAGGCCATTAATAAGTGTATATGAAAGTTATACTGCAGAGCAGGGGTGTCCAACCCGCAGGCCGCGGGGCACAAGCGGGCTAAAGCAAGATTCAGCGTGGCCCAGGAAATGAGAACCTGTCAACCGATCATTTTAAAGAACAGATAAATAAAAAATTTAAAAAATTTATTTACTTAAGGTAATGATAAATTGAATATTTTGAATTTGGAACTCCCGCCACACGATGTAAGCTAAAAGGTTGCACTCGCCTGCTATAGGGAAT